>NC_139350.1:0-600000 GCF_055883805.1 Amblyomma maculatum | reverse complement strand
AACACAACGCTTACCTATTAGAGATAAAAATGCCAGCTGGATGGTATACTACTAGAGATCTTGCTCAGTGCTAAATGCTGTAACAGCTGCTAGGAAAATTGTGTACAAATACTAGGCTGCAGTGCCCAGAATCATTGCTGAATGATTACAAAATTCTAGTGACAATAAAATAACCAAGCATCACACATGCATTGTCAAGGCAATGTGTGAACAGATGTTATGTAGTACACAAATAAAACGTGTAAAAGTGCAAGGAGAATGCTGAACAGCTTGAAGACAGTAGAGGCCGCTAAAACATGAGCATTCAAAAATGTTTTACACCATAAACATGGTAGAACGAGAGAACTAAGATGGCTAATGAGTACAAAAGAGCACTGAACAAGGCTTGAGAAGGAACCTTGATTTGCAAGCCAAAATCGAAATGTTGCCTCGGCTTGCAAACTGAGGCTCCCCCTCAACCCTTGTTCAGCACTCTTTCATACACCATAAGCATGTGATAAGTACACCTTTACATAATTATCACCTACTTTTGACCTTGGAATTTATTTTCCAAGTCATTTTCAACCAATAATCAGAAAAAGCATCTTCTGTGCAAACTGGTCTTTCAATTGAAATGGTTTCTACATAATGCACACAACATGGAAATATATTGAGGAATGTGTGTAAAATGAACATCTTTTTGAAACATACGCATACTCCATGATGGCACTTCAAAATTAGCACGCATTCTTCGCCTTCGAGGTAATCTGCACACCTCCCTGGTGGGTCACTTGTTTATATAAGACTACAGAAATTAAGCAGATTCACCCGTTCGCCTCCGGCATCGCGCACCAAGCTTGCGTCATGCGTTTGCCTTTCCCGTCGAAAGGGGGGATAACGTTCAAAATGAACAGAAACTTGCAATGTCAGAGAGAGGCCTTCCAACAATGTGTCACTGACACACCCTGCCTACTGCGCGAAATACAACATACTAGGTAACACAGGTAACACAAGTATAACCCTCTTCATTGCTAGCGCTAAAAAGCTGGCTCCAGAGCAGCGTTGAATAAAAAAAACGCCACCCCGTAGGGTGAAGCCGAGGTGGTGTTGGCAGTGGCTACCCGCTGATTTTTTAGAGCCTTGTTTACTGTGCTACGATAGTCGCGGCACAAACGCAAAGTGCATTCTTTTTTTGTTACCACTGCCAGTAGCGTAGCCCAGTTGGAGTATTCGATGGGTTCCCATACGCCTTGTTGCACCAAGCGGTAAATTTCTTCGGCAAAGGCGTCCTTGAGTGTCAGTGGCACCAGAAGACTTTTGAGAAACACCGGCTGGGAGTCGTCTTTCAGTTCGATATGAATTGGGGGTCCATTGAAGCCAAGAAGGTCCCTGCAAAACACCGTAGAAACTCTTGAAGGCACGTCTTCCACATTCATTTGTTGGATTCCTTTCAAATCAATCCTTAACGGAGTAAATCAGTTTCGTCCAGTAAGGTTATTGCAACAAGCTAGTTAAGCGGGCGAGTTGGTGACACATCATCCAAAAAACAGCGCGAACAAACGGGGACGAAAGGAAGAAACCACAGGAACAAGCGCTTGTTCCTGTGGTTTCTTCCGTTCGTCTCCGTTTGTTCGCGCTGTTTTTTGGAAGAAGGTTGTTGCCTTCCTTATTTACTACCAGCAAAGGTAGTTTTGCCTTCCGGCCTTTAAATTCTACAAACAGTATGGCATGACCCAAAACATTACCCTCTTTAGAGCATGTTACGATAGTTGTTCCGGAATCTTTCAGCGGAATTTTACACTCGTTTCCCTCGATTGCTCGAAATGTATCTGCGATAATTGAGCACGACGCTCCGGAATCCACCTCCACCGGAACTTCATGCCCTTCAATTACGACTTGAAAAATGAACTTCTGGTCCTGTTCATTCACTTCGCAGAGTGAAAATAATGCACTCATTTCCTAAACGCCCTTGCTTCTTATTTGCCCTTGTTTCCTGACGTATGGCCTTCCCAGCCTCTCTATTTTCGTCTTCTGAACGACAAGCCTTCGCTGTGACCAACTTTTTTGCATTCGAAGCATGTCGCTTTTCTGAAACGGCATAAATAAGGAACGTGCTGACCGTTGCACTGGTAGCAGTTCCAGCTCTTTCTCTCGTAAAGTCTTGCTTCGGGCGGGTTACTTGTATCACACCCTGGCTGTCCGCTGTCTCGTCTCGGCCTTGCTTGCGTATGTCTTGCTGTTGCTTGGCTGTTGCTTCTGCAGTCGCGGCGAAGTCGAACGCAACCGTAAATATAAGGTCGCTTTCTGCAAATAGTCGCTGCTGAATTTCCTCGTTTTGGAGATCACATATGAACCGATCCCGCATCATGATGTCCAACGGGAGTTGCTTGTCGCTGAAACCACAGTCTACGGCTAGCTTCCACAGCGCCATTACGTACTCCGCAACCGATTCCTCGGCATCCTGGTTTCTTCTGCAGAATAAAAATCTTGCATACAGCTCTGAAGGCCTTAGATGCAGGTGCGTGCGAACCGCTCTCTTAATTTCGTCTTAAGTTGCTGTTGTCGGTCTTGCTGGCTTCACCAAAGCTACCATGAGCCCGTACGCTTCTTCGCTGTAATAACGCAGCAGGACTGCCCTCTTATGCTCTTCCCTCGTTATCTGGTTGGCTTCGCAGAACATTTCCAGGCGCTCGACGTATTCACCCCATGACGCGTTCGTGCGGAGACAGTACTCACCGATTTTGCCGACAGCCATCGCCGGTCGTCACCATGGCCGCCTCGTCGCCAGCTGTTGTAACTCAGTCGGACGCCAGGGTGGAACTGAACAATCTTTATTGTGCAAAGGCGTTTTTAAAGCATGAAAAACTAGTGATACCCCCCCCCCCCTACTTGCATGGCTGATAAGTGATGGCGCAGGAAATGCAGTGTCATGACGATGCGATAAAGATACCCTACAGGAATGATTGAGTGTTATGCTCGCCTGCATTACACAAGATGGGTTGAACTCCAAAAAAGGGGATTTGGTGCCCGAATTTTTCGTCGATCAAGATGCATACGGCCCGACCCATACAGGATAACTGCCGTGCGTGAGTTCCAACAACCCCGTAGTTTGAAACATCTGCGAAGCTTTCTGGGCCTGTGTTCCTACTTCTATAGGCTCATTCAAGGATTCGCTCCGCTCGCCCATACCTTGACTTTCCGTCTCACAAGGGCACTCCATTTGCATGGTCGTCTGCATTTGAGTCTGCCTTCCATCAGCTGAAGTATTTGTTACCGTCTGGGCCTGTTCTGCGCCACTTCGACCCAGCGGCGCCTACTGAAGTCCACATATGCCAGTGGCATCAGGGTCAGCGTTGTTCTTATTGAACTTCATAATGGCCTCTAGCACGCAGTTGCATATGAAAGCCGTACTTTGAACAAAGCGGAAGAAAACCACACAGTAACGGAGTTGGAGGGCCTGGTGGTCCTCTTTGCGGTCCAGAAGCCTCGGCCATATCGACATGAACGTCATTTCAATCCGTCACTTATCACCACTCTCTGTGTTGGCCCGTTGGCCTACGAGATACATCCGGTCGACTTGCCCGTTGGGCACGTACTCCGCACGTACACCGGTCCCTTCGTAATCCTCGAGCACCTCACGGACGTCCATTACGCTTTTTATAAAGTTACTTCAAGTCATCGCCGGAGCCGGGAGATCCAGATCGCCCATGTCGCCCGCCTAAAACCCTGCCTTCAGCCTGCTGATTAATGTAGTTGCTCGAGGGCGACCTTTGACTGAACCGGGGGAAGTGATACGTTGTGCTCAGAAACAGTGGGATGAAGATGAAAAGGAAGAGTGGAAGGACGCGGGCTGGGAAACTGACCGTTCGCTGATCGTTCGGCGACGTCCCCATATCCTGTAAATAAATGAGTTTTGCCCATTGCTACTTCGTACCAATTTGGATAGATGGCATGACGCGAAAAGGGACTGATAAGAAATTCGGAGACTGCTAAGGTTTCGCCTTAAGAGTAGACACAATAGCGCATTTAACGCGGCCTTTTCATCGTGCGAATTTTACAGAAGCTGGCCTTTTCGAAAGCAAAGGTCATACATCATTCCAAAACAGTGACCTTGAAAGCCTGCCCCTAACATTAGAGCGATCGCATCGCTGTTGTGCCTAACCACATGACTCGCCTTTTGCCTCATATAAACATGGTCGCCGCTAGATGTTTCAGAGCTGTGGACAAAATGGCTGCAGGTGTGATTCTTTTGGCTGTGAATTGAACACGCCAGGGCGAATCTGACCACCCCGGCGATGTTCGGGGTGGTCAGATCGCGCAATAAAAAGGGTGTCGAATTGACCTAATTTAAGCGAAAGGGTCCACCCAACAGTTAGATAGGTACTGCATCTTCTATTCCGTAAAAAAGTACCTAAAATGAAGACTAAAAAAATAAAAAGGTGGAGCTGCAGGGGGTATCGCGTCTCCACTCAAGGCTGTTGTGACCGTGCATGGTCCGCTCTTGCGTGCACTATTGTGCGCCTGTGGGCATGGTATTGATATGTGCTGTTTGTGCAAGGGCTCTAAGTGAGCGTGTTCACATGAATCTTTTTGCGTGAGCATGCTTTGATTTGTCGAAACCCTACAACTGCCAAGTTGGCCCTGTCAAGGGAACGTCAAGAAAAATACAAAGAAACGTCGCCCTGTGAGAAATAGCCGGAAGTGCGTTTGTTCAACTGTTCACCCTTCCCGTCGAGAGGCGCTATTGTCAAGTGAGGAATGTCTATTGTCCAAAGGAGACGATCGGAGTGACACGTCCGCTGACGTACAGGAGAAGAAAGGAGCATGAGGATTACGGCCATTAGAGGATTTCCCGTGAATGCAGGAAAGAGTTGCAATTGCCGGAAAGGGACAATGCTGGGAGCAGCATTCGGGGCTCGCACGTACCCTTGGGTTTCTGAGAAGGAAATCCACTTGCCGGAACCAACATAGCGGATCTTTGCAGAAGAATCGAAATTTACCTCCTCGCCGTTCCCAAGCTCTACACGACAACAAGTGACCACGCCCGACGAAACAATACTGGACCAGTCAGTGCATCAGACCATCAGTGCAGTGATGTGTTCGATTGGTTGCCGATATCTGAGTGGTGTGCCCTGGAACTGATTGGTCAGCATCTTCAGAGAGGGGCTGGACATAGGGGATTTAAGGACGTTGCAGAGCACGAAATGACGCTCTGAGCCCTGGGTAAACGGCTCATCCAGACGCTTCTCGCTATGAACTCTTAACGCTTGCCATTTTGCTGATATACCCTTTTTTTTCATGTAAATAAGTCTTCTCAAAGTGCCATTAAACCTGCTTGTATATATTTTACTCACTTCGAAGATTCCATCCTTCATCAAGCCGGAGTCTCTGCACGCTACCAAGTGAAGGCCGGGTCGACTTAGTCCCAGCGTCACGACAACTGGAGACCAGCATTGGGATCTGAATCTACAAGCCACAACATCTGGAGGTGGATCAGAATCTACAAGCCACAACATCTGGTGATCGGAGGTGGCATCTCAGGCATTAGGCAGGAGCAACAATCGGCCAACAAGAGAGCAGCTCGGAACATCGATTGCATGTGTGGGTGAGTGCTTGGCGTTTCTTCTGATGTGGACCAGGTTCTAGAACCGGGTTAGATTTTAGAACTGGTAAAGAGTGTTGAAACGCCTTTAGGTTTGGTAGTTTGCACAGTTGTTTTGGAAGTAACCGACACTCGGAGCGATCATGGACCTACAAAAGCTGCAGAAACCGGAAATGTTGCTATTGTGTGGGGAATTGGGAATTGATACAAGTGGTTTGGCACAAAAACCCTTGATTTTAAAGGCAATCACTGATTTGGGAACCGATGATGAAGAGCTCAGTGAAGCATGGAACTTCATCGGACAAAAAAAGGAGGAGCAGCTCAGACAGCAGAAAGAGCGGGAAAAAGAGGAAAAGAGGCGTGAGCTTGAAATCGAGAGAGAAGCAAAAAGGCTGGAGCAAGAAATTGAGCTCCGGAAATTAGAAGTAGAGTTGAGCAAGAGGTCGGGCTATTGTAACCAGCTAGCGGTACCTCTTCTCAACAAGGAGGTAGATTTCAAGATGTCAAAGTACGTGCAGCCATATGCGATATCAGAGGATATCGGTCTGTATCTGGCTAACTTTGAGCGAACCTGCGAAAAACTCTCCTTCCAGCGAGACACTTGGTCTCAGAGATTATTGACGGTTCTGCCCTGCGAGGCAGCGGAGGTTGTCGCGCGGCTAAGCAAGGAGGACGCGGACAACTACGAGAAGGTCAAGGCTTGCCTTCTGAGAAAGTATAGGCTTAGCGCCGAGGCGTTCAGACAACGTTTTGGGAACGCTACTAAGTCCAGGGACGAGAGTTACCCTGAATTCCTGTACAATTTAAGAGTCCATTTGGGCGAGTGGCTAAAGAGCATTTATTCCTACAGTGATAGGGATGCTGTATTCAAGCGAATTCTTTTGGAGCAGTTTCTGCCTCCCAGAAAAAGAAAGAAATTGGTTACAGGATCGAGGCGACATTAAGTCGGCAACTGAAGCTGCCGAACTCATTGAGGAGTAGCTTCGCGCCGACAATTCAGTAACCCAGCAGTGGATAGGCCCCGCAATCTCAAGTTGAGTGTGAATAACCGTCAGGAAAGGCACTTTGCTAGAGTTGCAAACGAAGAAAAGAAGGCTTCTTCAGGCAAACTCCCTAGAAAGGACGGCAGTGAGAAAAGAGGGGAAGTGACCAACGCGCAGAACACAAAGAACAAGCTTGAGGCAGGAAGCCGCTCACATCCTTTAGGTGTAATGAGCAGGGTCACATTGCCGTCAACTGCCGGAAAGAAAAGATTGCTTTCTCGTATGTCAGTGACTGCGATGAAAACATGAAGCTTTTGGAACCCTACATGCATAACCTAGTAGTCAACGGGAAGCCTTGCAAGGTACTGCGCAATTCGGCCGCAACGATGGATGTCCATCCGGCGTATGTGTCGCCTTCCGACTATACAGGACAGTGTGCATGGATCCGCCAGGTAGTGGAGGAACAGAGTGTGTGCTTGCCAATCGCGAACGTGGTCATCGAGGGCCCTTTCGGCGAGTTAACAACCTTGGCTGCCGTTTCAGGAAAGCTTCCTAAATGCAATCCGTATTCGTTTTCCAACAAATCGGACATGCTGCTGCGAAAGAGGGGCATTCTTTTCGGAGACAGAGTTGTGGAAGCCTTAACACGTTCAAAGGCGCGAGAACTAGCTACACTGCTCATTCCAGTAAATTCCACAGCGGGGGAAACGGCAGTTAAAACAGTGGTCGATGCGGAAGATAGCGGATCAAAAAACTTTGAGAGCGAGGCATCTCAGATAATCAACTTGAAAGTGAACTTGATGAGACGCGGAATGAGGACGTTCTTGAGACTAACCTCTTGCCGCCAGTGTCTAGTAATCTCACGAGACTTCTAAGTGGAACCCGAGAGGACTTAGCAATGGAGCAAGCCAATGATCCCAAGATACAGGAGATAAAAGAAGTGCGCATTTATCATTGCAATCTTATGAAGCTTTATGTGCAGAAGAAAGCCGTGGTAAATCTAACGTTAAACCTTCCCGAGGAGATGGGTGACAACTTGATTTGCCTCAGCGGACAAGAAAGCAACGCTCAGGAGCTTCTCAAAAAGACGGAGCAGAGAGGAGAACTAAAGAAATCTCAGCTGTCCGATCTGGGCGCGCTAATAACAGAGTTTGAGGCCTGCTTCGTGGACAGGCCAGGCAGGACTGATTTGACTGAGCACGATATTGAGCTGACTTCTGACGTGCCAGTGCGATCAAGGTGCTACCGATTTTCTCCAAGGCAAAGAGAAATTCTGGATAGGTAAGTAACTCGCATGCCGGAATTGGGAGTAATAAAACCCTCGGAAAGCGATTATGCTTTGCCTATCATCTTGGTAGAAGCTCCAGGTAAAGACACTAGGCCTGTGGTAGACTACCGAAAGCTAAATTCTCTCACCCGGAATCACGTGTATTCTATTCCGAATATCGAGGAGAGAGTAGAACAGGTCAGTAGAGCGGCCTGTGTGACTACGCTGGACCTTACTCGAGGATACTGGCAAGTACCGCTCACTGAACGCGCCAGCAGATACGCGGCTTTCGTCACTCCGACGGGCAGCTACCAGCCAACAATGATGAGTTTCGGGCTCACAAATGCTCCATTTTTTTCCCCGACTCATGGATAGGGTTTTAAAGGGGTGTGAAACATTCGCGGTGCCCTATTTAGATGACATTGCGGTTTTTTCCGACTCATGGCGAACCATATGGTACATCTAAGGGCTGTACTGAGCCGTTTGCGTCAAGCTGGGCTAACCGTAAAGGCCGAGAAAGGTTGCCTGGCAAGTGCGACCGTGGACTACTTGGGTCACAATGTAGGTCGAGGTTTCAGGAAACCCAGCGAGATTAAGATTTCTGCGGTAGCAGACTACCCGCGGCCGAGCACGAAGACGGAAATTCGGGCATTCTTGGGGCTGAGGGGATACTACAATCACTACATCCCTAACTATTCAGCTTTGGCTAGCCCCCTGACCGACGCTCTCCGCAGGACAGAACCGATAAATGTAGTCTGGAACGAACAAAAGGCGGTCTCCTTCTTAAACCTGAAGAATGTGCTGATTAGCCGTCCGGTATTGCGAGCTCCAGACTACGACCGAGAATTCACGGTCCAGTGTGATGCAAGTGATCGAGGGCTAGGTGCTGTTCTCTGCCAGAGGGATGACGACGGTAATGAGCACCCCGTGCTCTACCTGAGCAGAAAACTGAGCTCTAGAGAGAGGGCTTATTGCGCTTCAGAGAAAGAGTGCGCTTGCATTGGCCATTCAAAAATTGCAGTGCTATCTTGGAGGGGCTAAATTCACCGTAGAGATGGACCATTGTCCCCTGGCTTGGCTGCAAACTGCGACATCGAAGAACAGTCGCCTTCTGAGGTGGAGCTTGATTTTACAGCAGTACGATTTTGAAATAAGATACAAAAAGGGGAACTTCAATGGGAATGCGGACGCGCTTAGCCGCTGTTTCTGAGCGGTCCGAGGTGCTCCTCACCATGTATCCAAATTAATACTCAGGTTTTTTTTTCGTGCGCTTGTATATATGTGACTATGTAAAGCAGCACGTTTGGTTTTCTAGGCATACTTGGGTCCTGAGCGTCTTGAGTGTGGGCTTTTCTCGGACAAGGATGGCAGTTTTCTTTTGACCTGGTCTCTTCAGACGGGAGCCGAGTGCTTGCCTAGAGATGTGGTTGAGTTTCAGAGACAGCTCAAGCAATTTGGCCTACGACAATCAAGACAACGCGACAAGCGACAGTGAGCTTGAAGCGTTCATGTGCAGGCCATTAAGTCGTAGCTTCACGCAGCAGCTGCGACTGCGGCCCTCCGTGACTCTTCTGGGGGGGAGGAGGCTGTTGTGACCGTGCATGGTGCGCGCTTGCCCGCACTATTGTGCGCCTGTGGGTATGGTATTGATATGTGCTGTTTGTACAAGGGCTCTAAGTGAGCGTGTTCACATGAATCTTTTTGCGTGAGCATGCTTTGCTTTGTCGTGACCCTACAACTGCCAAGTTGGTCCTGTCAAGGGAACGTCAAGAAAAATACAAAGAAACGTCGCCCTGTGAGAAATAGCCGGAAGTGCTTCTGTTCAACTGTTCATCCTTCCCGTCGAGAGGCGCTATTGTCAAGGGAGGAATGCCTATTGTCCAAAAGAGACGATCGGAGTGACACATCCGCTGACGTACAGGAGAAGAAAGGAGCATGAGGATTACGGCCATTAGAGGATTTTCCGTGAATGCAGAAAAGAGTTGCAATTGCCGGAAAGGGACAATGCTGGGAGCAGTATTCGTGGCGCGCACGTACACTTCGATTTCTGAGAAGGAAATACACTTGCCGGAACCAACATAGCGGACCTTTGCAGAAGAATCGAAATTTACCTCCTCGCCGTTTCCAAGCTCTACCCGACAAGTGACCACGCGCGACGAAACAATACTGGACCAGTCAGTGCATCAGACCATCAGTGCAGTGATGTGTTCGATTGGTTGCCGGTATCTGAGGGGTGTGCCCTGGAACCGATTGGTCAGCATCTTCAGAGAGGGGCTGGACATAGGGGATTTAAGGACGTTGCAGAGCACGAAATGACGCTCTGAGCCCTGGGTAAACGGCTCATCCAGACGCTTCTCGCTATGAACTCTTAACGCTTGCCATTTTTCCGATATACCCTTTTTTCATGTAAATAGGTCTTCTCAAAGTGCCATTAAACTTGCTTGTATACATATTACCCACTTCGAAGATTCAATCCTTCATCAGCCCGGAGTCTCTGCACACTACCAAGTGAAGGCCGGGTCGACTTAGTCCCAGCGTCACGGCAAGGCGAAGCTTGAGAGTCGCCCTAATCCAAACCATATACAATATTGTAACGTAACGTTACACAGAAGGCGCTCTGGCACTCTGGCACCGAAGAAAACCAACAACCAGTCAGGGCAGCACGAAAGCGGAGCACCGTTTCGCTTCGTCGTCTTCTCCGAATCACCCGTTCAAATCTTCGTCGTCTATGAATGGCATGTGTCATTGCTCCCCTTCTTGGCAGCATCGCCTCGATGCTGCAAATGCCGCTTGATGCGATGAGCTGACAGATAGTATGCTAGGTTGGTATGGGATACCACAACACAAAACGGGGCGTCATCAGTCTCAAGATTAGTCAGCGGGGCGATCGTGGTAGAGTTTCATCCTGACGACGTGCACAACATCAGTGAACTTGCGTCGTCTGCAGCTTAAGGGATCTTGCTTCGCGGATTCAACTTCATAAGTAACGTCGCTGAGGAGGCGGAGGACACGGTATGGGCCGAAGTACCGGCGCAGCAATTTTTCAGAGTCCACGATGAAGAACGGGTGTCCAAATCCAGACATAGTCTCCAGGCTCGTAGGCAGCGTTGCGCCGTCCCTTGTTGTAACGGTCAGCGTCTAGTTGCTGCTGTAGGTATAAGCGCTGCCTTGCCAGCTACCGCGCTTCTTCCGCACGCTGAGTAAAACTAGCAATGTCTAGGTCAAGCTCATATTCGTCGTCGGTGTATACGGGCAGCATTGTATCCAGTGGAGTGGTCACTCGACGGCCGAAGACAAGCTCGAAGGGTGTGAGCCGCGTCGTCTCCTGAAGTAGCGTATTATATGCGAACGTGGCATATGGGAGGATTTGATCCCAGGTCTTATGCTCTATATCCACGTAGATACACAGTATGTCGGCCAGAGTTCTGTTTAGCCGTTCCACCAAGCCATTAGTTTGCGGGTGGTACGCCGTGGCCCGTCTATGGCTAGTGTGTGTAAGGTTCAGTAAAGCCTTAGTCAGGCGGGCCGTATAAGCTGCCCCGCGGTCGTTAATGATAACAGCCAGAGCGCCATGACGCAACAGGATGTCGTGGACAAAAAACTCTGCTACTTCGGTGGCAGTTCCATTTGTTAGCGACGCGACTCAGCATATCGAGTCAAGTAGTCTGTTGCGACAACAATCCAGCGCTTTCCATTAGTTGACTTCGGGAAAGGACCAAGAAGATCCATCCCCACTTGTTGGAAAGGAGTTTGCGGTGGAGCGATCGGCTGAAGAAATCCAGCTGGTTTCACGGGTGGAGTCTTTCGGCGTTGACAGTCACGACAGGTTTTAACGTAAGATCGTACTGAAGGTAATAATTTCGGCCAATAGTATTTCTCCCGAATTCTTGCAAGCGTACGACTAACTCCCAAGTGGCCGGCGGACGGTTCGTCGTGACAAGCGCTCAAGATGTCAGGCCGTAGGTGCGTAGGTATTACGAGTAGAAATGTCTCTCTTGATCTTTCAAAATTGCGCTTGTAGAGAACTCCACTTCGTGAAGCATATGACTGCAAGCCACGACGAAAAACAAGCGGTACTCTACCACCGCGTCCTTCCAGATAATCGATGAGCGGCGCCAGCTCCGGGTCCTTGCGTTGAAGGTCAGCCATATGGGATTGGGTAATGGCCCCAATAAAGGGAAAATCGTTGGCGTTTTCTACTGCAGTGGAGTCCAATGGCGCGCGCGACAAGTAATCCGCATCTTGGTGTTTATGTCCCGACTTATAGACAACACTAACGTCATACTCTTGAAGACGGAGGCTCCAACGAGCTAAGCGTCCAGACGGGTCTTTAAGGCTTGCCAGCCAGCACAAGGAATGATGGTCGCTGACAATACGGAAGGGTCATCCATACAAATATGCTCAAAACTTGCTGATGGCCCAGATTCCGGCAAGGCACTCCTTCTCCGTTGTCGAATAGTTCGCCTCCAATCGTGAGAGTGTTTGGCTCGCGTAGGCGATAACCCGTTCTACTCCGCCTTGCCACTGAATGAGTACCGCGCCGAGGCCAACGTTGCTGGCATCAGTATGTACGTCGGTTGCGGCGTCTTCATCGAAATGGGCGAGTATTGGGGGTTTGTGTAGGCGGTTTTTAAGCTCCTGGAAGGCTTGTTCTTGATCGTCTCCCCACAGGAAGGGTATGTCTTCTCTGGTTAGTGCTGTCAGTGGTTCAGCTATCTTAGAAAAATCTTGGACGAAGAGTCGGTAGTATGAACAAAGACCTAGAAATCGTCGAAGTGCCTTTTTGTCGGTGGGGCGTGGAAAATTTGACACTGCGGTAGTCTTCTCGGGATCAGGGACAACGCCCTGTGCACTGACAATACGGCCGAGGAAGCGTAGTTCCTTGAAAGCAAAGTGGCATTTTTCAGGCTTGATTGTTAGTTGCGGGCGCTTGAGTGCTTGCAGCACGATGCGCAACCGGTCCAAGTGTTGCTCGAAAGTAGACGAGAAAATAACAACATCATCTAAGTACACCCAGCACGACTGCCACTTCAGACCTGATAAAACGGTGTCCATCATACGTTGGAATGTGGCCGGTGCAGCTGTCGGTTACCTGACACAAGCGAAATCTCGTCCGGTCGGCCTGACGATGACGAAGGATCTTCACATTTCCCGACATCAGCGACCCTGCCTCCGAAGGCCGCTGGTATTAGTTTTCCCGGCCAGGGCTGGGAGGGCGGCATCGGGAAGAGTTGGGACTTGTCGAACGGTAGCTCGTCGGGGACGTAGACTGACGCTCTTGGTAACCGGACGTGACGGGGTACTGTCGCGCTGCAAGCTCGCTTGTAATCTCAGTAGGCCGTTCGGCGTTCCGAGGGTAGAGGTCCTCCGAGGCGAAACCCCGCATGTTGACGCGGCGGTACGGGCACGCCCGGTAAAGGTGACTGGCTTCACCGCAATGATAGCACAGGGGCCGACTGTCCCGGGGCTGCCATGCTTAACTTTTATGGGGTCGCTGGAAGATTGGCGGAGGGGAGTAGCGAGGCTCCATACGGCTCCATACGAGGTCCTCCATGCGAGGACCCTGCGGCTCCATTGCTCGAGCTGCGGCGTTGATACTATGGTGCGGCGGCGCAGCCTTACGTAGGACGGACGCGTAGGTGGGTCTCGCGTCGAACGTCTGGTGGGGAACGCGCTGTTGGGGAACATCAGCAACTTGCTCAGCTGCCATACGCACCTCGTCCCGGATGACTTCAGCCAGTGAAGGAAAAGGTGTTGTGTTTCAAGGCATCCGGAGCGCTTGCAGTTCCTCCCGCACGACAGAACGAATGAGATTTCGTAATGCATCTATGTCGCTGCCGACCTGCACAGGGGGTGTGTCGGACCCAATGATGTTCACATCACGGTTATACTGACGGGCTTGGTGTTGCAGCGTTGTTTCCATGGTCGCTGCCTCGCTGAGCACAGTGCGCGGTGGACTGCGCACCAGTCCCGCGAAAAGTTCTTGTTTAACGCCCCACATCAGGTGACGCACCTTCTTGTCTTCTGGTATTTGTGGGTCTGCACGCTTGAAAAGGCGTGTCATGTCCTCAAAGAACGTACGCACGCTCTCGTTCTGGCGCTGATTGCGCGAGTGTAGCGCAGCTTCTGCTCGCTCCCGGCGGTCGGCGCTAGGAAAAGTGGCTTTCAAATCACGACAGAAGGCTGCCCAGGATGGGAAGGAAGCCTCATGGTCTTCAAACCATGTCCGTGCAGACTCTTCAAGAGCGAAGAACACGTTGTGGAGCTTACGCTCATCAGTCCACCCGTTGTAACGAGCAACTCGCTCGTAGGTCTCAAGCCAGTCCTCGGCGTCCTCGAATACGTCGCCATGAAAAGAGGGGGGTGTTCGCGGCTGATGACACAGCATGTGGGTGGGAAGCCTGCTCTTAGATGTCATTGCAGCAGGTTCTACGGCCGTCTGAGGGTGCGTCGTCTTGGTAGCGGCCGGTAGGGGGCCGAATTCAGGGAGCTCTCCACGTAGGCGGCGGCCGAGGCGTTGATGTACGGGGGTAAGCTCCGTATTGACAGGTTGATTATGCAAGACTGGATCGATACCCGCACCTCCACCAGATTTGTAACGTAACGTTACACAAAAGGAGCTCTGGCACTCTGGCACCGAAGAAAACCAACAATAGTCAGGGCAGCACGAAAGCGGAGCACCGTTTCGCTTCGTCGTCTTCTCCGAATCGCCCGTTCAAATCTTCGTCGTCTATGAATGGCATGTGTCAATATTGCTAGAGACAGCTTTTGCTCGTATCACTTGGTTAAAGCCATGCACAATTTGCTTGGCATTTAGAGATGGAACAGCGATTGGCGAACTGTTAAGGCCCAACTCCAACGACATATCCTGGGCGTGGGCGCTCAGCGTCGGCGCTGTTGGCGTATGCATAAACCGGCTTGCGCATGCGCACTGTACGAGACGCCAGCAAACTCAAGCGGAGCGCCGAGATCTCTCCGTGCTAGATTTCGGCGTCAGCTTTCACGCAGGCGGCGGTAGATGCTCACCCACGTAAGTCTCTCATTGGCGCACGTCTAGGCGCCGTACACCAATGAGAGGAAAGGGTGGCCGCGACATCCGGTTTGGGAATTCTCGCTCGCGCAGAGTCTTTACGTGCTTTTTTCTCACTTTTTTTGTCATCGCTTTTCGTGGTCGTAGGTGGCCGGGATGGCAATGATAATAAACAACGAAACCCTGATCGGCGCTGTAGAGAGGCGGCCATCGCTGTGGCTTTCCGGCCACAAATCGCAAAAGAACAAACTGGTGAAGTAAGCGCTCTGGAGGGAAGTGGCATCGGAATTATTGCCAGGAGTGTCAAGCGAAGGTAAGTTGATAAATAAGCATGACTAACTGCAGTGGATAATTGAAATATGTTCACAAACTGCCATTTTTGAATCATGCAGAGGGCATGAATATTGTCCAGAAGAGGTAGAAATCTCTTCGGGACAAGTTCCGCCGAGTGTATAACGCTTCTCAGCAAAGCAAGAAAAGCGGCGCCGGCGCCGAAGAATTGGCCGACAACGAGATTTATGGCCATATTATTATTTACTGTTTTTTTTTTGAAGGACACCGTACACAGCAGACCGTAAGTTCACTGATAATTATTGGTTGCCATAGTGAAGCAAGCATATTCTGAAGAAATGCATACAAACGTGAGCACAAACATGTACAGCCATGTCTAGAGCAGTGCAACTATTGTCTGCTGAGTAAAATGTTGTAACGATGTTTAAAAGCAGGTTCTGCTTTTCGTGGAGGATTTGCGCGCCGACTGAGGCAGCGTAGATATCGCGGTGATATGAGCTGCACCGCGTACCGTCCGCTCACGTGGTGTATTTTTAGTTTTTTTTTCTCGAGACCTTGTCATCAGGCGTAGCGAAAAAAGTAAAAAAAAAGAAAAGAACTACACCACGTGAGCGGCCGGTGCGCAGTACGCGTAGCTCATATGGCCGCGATAGTAAATCTCTGTTTTCTCAGTCGACGCGCGAAAAGCTACGAGCAATGGTATGATGGTACCGATCGTTTGAGGCAGAAAAATGAAATGCAGGCAGAATCATACGTTTATTTATGGCTTTCTATTTTTGCTCACTGTTTCCTAACAGCTTTTCCAATAAAATAAATTAGGCTCGTTTTTCAGGCTGTATACCAATTTCTGCATGCGACTGGTTGCGCGTTAATGAAAATGGTTCTTATGTTGTACAAATTGCCTTGGTTGCATACGTTCCTAGTGGTAATTAGATCAGTAATTGCGCATATTTTAACTTGCTTAAGGTACTTTAGGCAAGCTTCACCATCACACTTGTCAGCTGGTAGAAGCCAACTCTTTATTTGTGATCGCGTTATGTTCGTACAAATGCGGTACTTCTTTCAAAATATTGCAATTTTCATTTCTTAATTCTGTTAGGCTCATAAACATTTTTTCCGTCTTTCTTATCACCTTTTATTTGTATGGAAAAATACTAGTTATGTAGGACTACAAACATAAGTGTAGTCAGCATTATAATAAAAGAGGAAGTGTAACCATAGCTTTAATGATGTTTAAGTAATCAGATGAATTCTCGCGGGAGACTTAAATTTGCTTTGGTTTGCATACTTGACCAGTTAAATTTGTCAGATTAAATTGTGCTCCTGGTTTATGCTTTTTATGGAAATGGCAGTTTCAGAGAATTTCCCTTCACTGCTCTTTCTGCTATCCGCGCCTAATTGCTCAAGCTGGCCTTCAAAACAAAAATGAAACTTGTAATAATTTATAACATTGTCTGGGGTTGTTCAACATCCACTGATATTGCGCAGCACACACATGAGCATTCCATGCAGTTTTTCTTCCCATAAAAAATTTATTCTAGGACTCTTTCTGGATGTATTGACGCTTGTATAGCAGCAAAAAGTGCATTATTGTAGAGTTTTCATTGAAATACTTTCCCATCACTTCATTAGTCTTATGGTATTTAAACTGAAATTAAATTTGTGGTGATAGTGAAGACCTGCGTAGCTGTGCAGACTTGCATGTTGGATCCGAATTTTAAAAAATCTGTCATAAAAAATAAAAATATACTTATGTTTTCAGTGAAAGTGGTATTATTGTTTGAATCAGGCAGTCAATAGGAACAGTTTAATACTGCAAATGTAAAGAAATAATAGCGTGCCACTAAATGTCTTCCCTGATATGTTGCACATCATAGGCCTTGCAGGTCTGTCAAGCCAAACAGAAAGGCTGGAAATTGTATGTACGACAGCATATAAGCTCAGCTAGTAACCAGAATGAGAGGAACGGCAACGTACAGTACTTATTATCAGAAAATCAATGACTTATGTTCCAAGGATGGGTAAACAGCTATTCTGCTTCTATTTATTACAGTCCCTAGAGTGCCATCAGAAAAATAGATGCAAAAGAATGAAAGACAAAGAAGCACTGCACTGATGCTATCAACACCTGAATTGAGCTAAAACTTCATCATCATCATCATCATCATCATCATCATCAGCCTGACTATACCCACTGCAGGGCGAAGGCCTCTCTCATATTTCTCCACTTAACCCGGTTCTGTGCTAGCTGCATCCACTTGACACCTGCGAACTTCTTAATCTCATCCGCCCACCTAACTTTCTGCCGCCCCCTGCTACGCTTTCCTTCCCTTGGAATCCAGTTTGTTACCCTAAGCGACCATCGGTTATCGTCTCTTCGCACTACATGTCCTGCCCATGTCCATTCCTTCTTCTTAATTTCCACTAGAATGTCGGTAACTTGAGTTATTTCTCTGACCCTTCCTATCTCTTAATGTTACCCCTACCATTTTTCGTTCCATAGCCCTTTGGGTTGTCCTGAACTTAAATAGACCTCTCTTGGTTAGCCTCCACGTTTCAGCGCCATAGGTGAGTACAGGTAAGATGCAACTGTTATATACTTTCCTCTTTAGCGATACCGGTAAGCTGCTAGTTATAATCTGCGAGTGCTTGGCAAATGCGCTCCATCCTAATTTTATTCTTCTTGTTATTTCCTTTTCATGGTCCGGATCTGCGGTTACTACCTGTCCTAAGTAGACATATTCGCTTACTACTTCCAGTACTTCACTACCTAATGTAAACTGCTGTTCCTTCCCGAGGCTTTTGAACATTACCTTAGTCTTCTGCATATTGATTTTCAAGCCTACCTTTCTGCTTTTTCTGTCTAGGTCATCAATCATTATTTGCACTTCATCCCCGAGTTGCTTAGCACGGCAATGTCATCAGCAAATCGCAGATTACTGAGGTATTCTCCATCTACCCTTATCCCTAACTGCTCCCATTCCAAGTCTGAATACTTCTACCGCGCACTCAGTAATGATATCTCTAAAATTATTGTTCCTTGCTTCTAGGGTAATGTCGCCATCCTGGGTTAGAGCTAAATACCTATAGCGAGATCCTGAACTCTTCTGCCTTCCCCCTCACCGCTAATTCGTTGATGGGTTTCTTTCTTACTAATATGGTGCGTTCCTTCTTCAGATTTAGGCTAATTCGGGACCTCACCATCCTGTGGTCACTGCATCGCACTTTCCCGATTACCTCGACATCTTCCATAATGGCGGGGGTTGAACACAATATCAAGTCGATTTCATTTTTAGTCTCCCCGTTAGGACTTTTCCATGTCCATTTCCGGTTCTTCCGTTTGCTGAAGAAGGTATTCATGATTCTTAAGTTATTGCGCTCTGCAAACTCAACTAGTAACTCCCCCCTGCTATTCCTAGAACCAATGCCATTGTCACCTACTGCCTTGCCTCCTGCCTGCTTTTTCCCTACCTTGGCATTGAAGTCGCCTATTAGTACAGTATACTGCATCTTTACTTTTCGCATTGCCGATTCTACATCCTTGTAGAAGCTTTCTACTGCCTGGTCATCATAACTACATGTAGGTGCATAGGCCTGCACAACCTTCAGTTTATACCGCTTATTAAGCCTGATTACGATGCCTGCCGCCCTCTCATTAATACTATAATATTACCCGCTATATACTTATTGGCAAGGAAACCTACTCCTAGATGTCGCCTCTCTGGTAAACCTCGATAACACAGTACATGCTCATCCTTCAGTACAGTATATGCCTCATTCGGCCTCCTAACCTGGCTAAGCCCTATTACATCCCATTTCATACCCTCTAGTTCCTGTAAGAGCCCTGCTAAACTAGCTTCACTAGCTAGGGTTCTAGCATTAAACGTTGCCAGGGTCAGTTTCCAATGGCGGGCTGTCTAGCGGAGCCAGGCATTCTTAGCACCCCCGCTGCGTCACAAGTCTCACCGCCGCCCTGGTCAGTTGGTGACTGAGGGCCGGGGTTTTGTGGAGCTTATCATGAGAGCTAAAACTTAGGACACGGCAATGCACTATGGAACGAAGAAACGAATAAGGTTACAGTCTGTCATATATACTTCTAAATTTGACTTTTGGGGATTGTGGAAAGGCATTCAATTTATTCCATACAATGGCAGACATAGAAGCATTACAATGGAATGACATGGTTTGAAAAAGTTTAAAAGGGTTCTTTTCACATATAAGAAATCCATGTAAACTAGGTTGCGAATTAATATACACTTAATAACAATGTGTATGGGACTGCGAAAAAAAAAGATGCAAAAATGGCAAGGATATAAAGGAGAACGCATACAGAGAAAACGGCGCGCAGGATGTAACGACAAGACATGAGGATGCCAAAATATGTTCAGGTGCGATGGTCGTAAGTCACGGGTAACAAGTGACTGGCAAAAGTTTGTGCGATGTACAGAAAACATTCTTACAAGCAGTGACATGTAGTGTGCAAATTCATGCGGTATATACATGTTTTATGTTTGCTCTTATGATATATGCAGGACTTAAGGCAACTACAAGCCTCGACAAATAAGCCCGAAAACTGGGTCCAGCAGTGCGCTACCATCGGTGTCCGAGGCGCATATAGTGCTGGAAGCCAGTGTAGTGCCCGAGGCTAGTGCAGTGCCCGAATAGAGTGTAGGACCTGAACCCAGCACTGACACTGTAGAAGTTGAAAGGGTGGACCCATTTGAAGACTGGGATTTGGACACCTTTTCTCAAAAGGTTTGCCCACAGCAGCACTCGCCAGTGCAGGAAGTTATGCAATAGCCAGTGCCTGCACAAGGAAAGAGACATAAAAAACAACCAGATAAGGCTGACGATGCCGCATTAGCTAGTCAGGTCGGTAAGCTGACAGAAGCACTACACACAACCAGTAATGAGCATGATGAATGCGACCTTTTTGCTCTGTCTGTAGCAGAGACTGAAAAGGCTACCGGCAGCAGAACAAACCCGCATGCAGATAAGAATCCTAGAACTGTTCCAGGACATGTCCGAATGAAGGATTGGGCATTTTGATATGCATTCCCACATATTGATGAATCAGTTTTGCTTGAACATTTGACTTGTAATCTGATGCACAGAATATGATAAGATCACAAATAGCTGCTTTGTTTCTGAAAAAAAGAATAGTTTCTTGTGCATGTAGTACAACGGCAGTGTTAATATGGCTAAAAAACTTATATGTGTTTGAAGAAGCATAAATGTAATAAAATCCCCAGACAAGCTTGCAGGACCGCCATAATACAAAAATGTTGACCATGGAAGTAACATGCTAATTATGCGTACACAGCTAAAGTATCCTGCGCCAGTGTGCCCTTAACAGAAAACTGTAATCGTGCTAAGGAGCAATGTTAATTTCCAAGAATAATTTCCTCCTTTTTTTTTGTAACAGACTTGGCATGAAAACAAAGAGCATACTTTCAATAAATAATTGTATATTGGATGGCAATTCTCATCCTGCCCATCTTTTTATGTGGAGCATTTATTGCCTTTTTTAGCCATGCGTGCATATAAACTTCACCAACCCAAGGCTTTTCTCTCCTGCTCAAAAATTTGCCCTACTATGCTGATGGATTCCTACTACTTCACTTCCTGTCTGCTTATTGCAATAGAGACAATACAATATTCAAGTGGCAAGGAAATATCGTTTTTGTGAGCAGATTTTTTAAATACTAGTCCTTGGACGAGTTAAAGATGTTATCCGTCTAGAGCCCAATATAAAAAAGTAAGAACGCAAGGGCGATCTTCCCCTTCAGCAGCTAATAAAAGCAAGCTTTGTGTACTATATACAGAAGTTAAGGAATGCATTAAGAAAAACAAGGACTATTATTTCAATGTTACTATTAAGAAATTCCTGATCACGGCACCAGAAAAGTTATTTGCGTGAGTGGAATCGACTGCCAACAAGTGCTGTGCAAAGCCCAACCACTGAATCATTTGTGAAATGCCTTCAGTTGTGATGGTAGGCGCTTTGAACTCTGCCGCGTGTACCTTACTTGTTTCTCTGTATTTTTGCTTTTCTTTCTATTGTTTTTAACAGAATGCTATTCTGTTATTCGTGGTTGCATTTACCCAGTTGTGCGTGTCGGTTTGTTGTGCCTTGTTTTGTTTTTCATATGTAATAATTATACTATACTTCATGTGTCCCACTCCTGCTTATAGCCTCACCTTGAGGCTAGTAGTACTGTATAAATAAATAAATAAATAAAGATACTTGAAGATTCAAGTACTTAAGCCTGGCAGTAACTTGTTACCTGGTTTAAAGAAAAACCATAGCCTGTCAGCTTTGCTTGGTGCACGCAAAGCTATCCAACATTTTTGTCAAGAAGAAATAGGTACTGCACATTGTCAAAGAGAAAAGAAGATATGAAGGCTCTTTTCTCCATATCAGTAAGCGGAATTCGACTGATCTTCAGGTGTTGAAGAGCCTCGCGTGAAATGATATGTGCATGGTGTGCAGTCTGCTGTGGATACTCGAATTTTCACTAGAACGTCCAGCTTTTCCCCTTACTACTGGCTCCCGTAGTTGGTGTTGTCTGCTGTTAGTAATAATGCAACAAGAAATCATTGTAGTAAACAGACATTTTGCTATAGGAACCAGTGCCATGACTTAACTGTTGCGTGGTTATATTTTGTAACCAGAACAAAGTGGGGTCGACTGTACTACCAGAACGGAGTTCCCAAATAACAAAGCCTGTAAGTACAAGGCACAAGTTGGAGCAGCACATCTTATATGCTTAAGCATCTTACCTTTGTTAGCACGCATGAGGCTACTGGTGTGGCACTCGTCTCAATGCAGCATCCATCGAGACTCCTGGTTGTTGCCACTGCCAGGAGACCGCCAACAGCGCTGTAGAAGTAGGCAGCAAGCAAATCTCCGGCTGCAGTGGCATCAGAATGGTGGTTTCTGATTTGTGTTGGAGCAAGTGAGAAGTACCGGGGCTGCGAACCATCCCCCAATGCCCCTAGGTAGCCTTGCCGCCAATGTCTTCCCGCAATCCTCTGTCTGTGAACGTGTGCGCCCGAGGATTTCTCACAATTAGGAAGTTGTGCAAGACAACAAGGCTTAGACAACATAGTCAACGTTCCCAGGGCGCATGGGGTTAGCCTGCAATAGTACTCGCCACCTTGTCTCAGTTATGCTGGAAGCAAAAAAAGAACATTTCAGCCCATAGTAAAGTGAAAAGCTTGACATGGGTTCAGCAAACATATATTTAAATACATAAAGACAGGGGTATACGGATTCAGTCAAGGGAATATAGTACTATGAAAATATATTTATTCGAACTTCTGGCTTCAAACCCAAACGGCCAACGCGCCCACCTAAAAGCTCAAAAGAATAAACAGTCTTCATTCTCTATCCAGGTGTGCAATAAGTTCAAACAATGGTTACCAAGGCCATATGTTTCATTTTACGTATGTATAGACTTCTAGTTTACAACCTTCCGACCATTTCCAAAACGATACTCGAACAAATGGGGCTCCAGCACGTGCACACTGCTTTGTCAGCATTTTCTACCATCGCCTTCCTGTTGGAGCTCCAGTGAATCTGTCATACTTTCAATGTCCCCAGCAAAAATCAATACGAAAAACATACTTGTTTCACACTAGAAAATGCTGGCGGACACTGGTTTTTACAATAATGAACCTAATTACTTTTGCACAGATGCTTCGAAACTAACCATGGAGACTATTTAAAAATATCTAATTTCAATTCTGGATGAAGTAAGAAATTTGCAAATTACGCCTCTTCCTATCACCTGATTACAATTAAGCTTTATCAAGTCAGATCAAACAATGCTAATTTATACCGTGTTCTGCTCAGTTTGTAGTTGAATATCATCTTTTGGTCATTGAGGCACTTTGAAGGGTATGGCCGGATGAAATCTGTGTGAAGCTGGAATGCCTCGTCACCAACGAAGGCGTACGGTGCAGTTGTTCGTGACTTGGGCAGTTTCCCAAGCCTAGGGATGTCGAGAATGCCATCATTCTGGTCGCGACCAAGGTTACATTTCTTTAAAGTTCCTCCGACACTAAGCCGGCCTTCTGCACCCGCATCGACGAAGACTTACTTGCAATGGCTGTCAAATACTGCCATGAGCACTACTGAGTATGTGCCCTAAAATGAAAAGTATAGCACATATTGAACTCAAAGAATGTGCAAATGACAGCACACAATACAACATAAATGTAATGTCGCAAAGGCCAAAGTCAACTGCAAAAAATAATATAGTAAGTGAATTTCTAACCGCAGCTCAGCCCAACCATGGGTTGGCACGAACTGGTTCATTTTTCAGGCAGGGGTCCCTTGCACCAGCGGTGCTCTTCCGTCAGGGACGGATGTTTTGGGCGAGACAAAAGGGTCTTGAGTGATGAACTTATAATTTTTATGTACAAAATATTTACGCTGCACATTCATACAGGATTGCAACTGCCATAGCAAACCCTAAAACTAGTTGGCCTGCCTTCCGGGGAGACTCCCACTTTCCACAGATCCGATGGTGCAGTGCAGCGATCTAATAAACGACCCAATTCAAAACAACCTACTCTCATTCGGCACCTTCCATTTACAACTCGCGATCACACCCCTTGGCCTGAACTATCCAATCGCTGGCCATAAGGGGCGTGATTGGGCCAGTAAAATTCCCCCTCGCCCATACCCGGTAACCGGCGTCCACAGCGCTTCTTTCTTTTTTTTAAATCGTAGAAATTAACCCCGTGGGAACTCGCGAAGATGTTCGCTCCCACGCATCTTCGGTCCTCGCCCATCTCACACACGCCGCTGTTATCCGCCGATGACACCTGCCTTCTTCGCTGACCGATACAAGTTCCCGACACGGGAGTCATTTAAGGGATGGTGATGTCGCTCTGTGGCGCCTTTCTTCGACCGCGACATGGAAAGGCCCCCACTTCCCATTCAGGGACTAGAGGGGGATTGTAAGGCCGCGATAAACGACAGCTTTTTTTTGTTTAGGGGAAACTGACCCTGTGAGAACTCGCGAAGATGTTCGTTCTCAAGTATCTTCTCTACTAACCAGTCGGACCAGCCGACGACGACGGCACCTGTCTCCTTCGCTGACCGGTTCAAACTCCCGTCACGGTGAGGGATTAGGGACCGGTGCCATCATTTCGTGCCACCTTTCTTCGTACGCGGCTCGGAAGGGCGCCCACTTCCCATTCAGAGACTTCAAGGAAGATTTACCAAACAATGCCCCTCTGTCTGGACGCCAGGCGCCAGCTTAACCCTCAGCCGTGTCGACTTCTGTCATCAATAGACGCCCCCGCACGCGTCTTGTCGAGGAAGATTCACCAAACAATGCCCCTCTGTCTGGACGCTACGCGCCGGCTTACCTCCCCAGCTGCATCAGCTTTTGTCGCCGGGGCAATGAACGCCCCCGCGGCGCTTCTTTGGAAAACGCGGCAACGCCATTTATGTGTTCCCATGTGGACCGTGAAATAGAGAAAGGAGGACGAGACCCGATGGAGAGAGGTTGTTAACCCAAGAGTGGAGAGAGTGCGCAGAAAGCACGCTGCATTTTTATTTTTAATGAATTGAGGACCTGAGTCCGAGATTATGGCCATCCCACCGGGATGGGTCATATTAATCAACGGGTCTGATTGGCTGCGTAATTTTGAGGCGGATCATGTGAAGCGACCGCCCTCATGTCTTTGTTTGTCGTTGCCATGAAAAAGCGACCATCAGACCCGGTTGAGCAGTTCTGTCCAGTCGAGCACAATCTGGCGACTCCGTGCTCGGCACGTAGCTTTCCTCTGTGTGAGATAAGCGGTTATGTGTGAGATGGTTTTTTCCTGTGATGTACCCTTTTGCTAGGGTGGTGGCAGCTCTGTGTGAGGCCACCAGTGTAAATTCAGTTGTCATTTGTGTATATAAACTGTAAATATATTATTCCTTTTCGTTCAACTTCAAAACTGCCTGACTTGTCATGTTACTTCATCAACCTGCCGAACACGAACTTAACATCACTGGGATTAACCAAACAAAACAGTGCCGCGCTGTCTGGGCGATAGGCGCCGGCTTACTCCTCAGTCGCTTCTTGTCGGCTTCTGGTCGGCTTCTGGCCGTTTGGGCATTGTACACCCCCGCGCGCATCTTACAATTCCTTACAGGCCCTCCCCAAGATTTTACAAGGGACCCAAATGGCACCTTTCAAATTAAAACAATCAAGGGATCGGCCTACGTAACGGCACCGCCTTGCTCGCAGGGCGCATAGTAACAGTACACGAAAAATTAACCACAAGAAGCCAAACTAAAAACAAAATGCACACACTTAAATACATAATGTTGCATGCATACCTCGCTTCTTGACTGAAGTCCGAGTTCGCGTACTGTGTTCAGTTCACGCACATGAACGTCCGGCTCGCGAACACACCCCACACCAGCATGACCGGGGGGCTCATTCAGCAACAACGTGAGCTTCCACAGCCGCACCAACAGCCCGTGTGTGCATTTGAGCCACCGTGCCAGTCTGAATAGACAGGCTTAACGACTTCCGATTACTCTCTAGGCCGCAACCACAACGGGGTGAACACTCGATTGCTTGTGCCCTCCCGGATTGAAAACACACGGGCCGCCCGTTGGTTCTAACAACGAATCACACAGTGGAGCCGAGGAGGGGCACTCCCAGTTGCGCGGCAGGAATGAATCGAGTGGCGTGCATGTAGCACAAGCCTTGCACCTCCTGTCCACACTAGTGCGGCTGGGTTTTATCCACTTGCCCATTGCATCATGAAAAGCGCTGTTCCACAGTCCGGCTTTCCCTGCGCGAGCAGTACACCTGTCTCCTGACGTTACGTCCTGCGATGCCTCTCTGGAAAAACCGCTATTATTTCGCATTCTAATAAAAAGAAACAGAAAGAGAAATCAAAAAAGCGTTCAAAATAAAATCCGTCGGTGCCTATATGTGTATCCGCGATGTATCACTGTCATTGTCTGCGAAAGAAGTTGATCTGCTTAGGCTAACGCGGCGAGAGTGTCTAGTTGTACGCCTTCGATGCCTACGATGATTGCTTTCCTCGTGTTTCCTCGTGTTTCCTCGTGTCTTTCTGTTATCTGATCACGATCCCGTTTTTGTTTATAAAATGACTTCCGTTTCTTCCATTAAAACCAGTTGTTAGTTCGCGCTCGGTGGGGTTGTGTTTATAGTCGCTCTATGTGTTAGCGCGGTAAACCACTAAAAACAATTGTGCTTCTAATCGATAAATCAAGGTGCAATGAAAGGGGAGCACATTTCACCTTTTCTCGCATATGTGGCACACGCTCGATGAATGTCACTTACTGCAGTGTAATCACAACAACGTTCCTGTATATACTGTGCAAAACACTACTTTATAATTGTTTTGTCCCTTGTTATAGGAGTTTACTGTCCCTTTTTATCATCATCATCAGCCTGAATATACCCACTGCAGGGCGAACGCCTCTCCCATATTTCTCCACTTAACCCGGTTCTGTGCTATAGCTGCATCCACTTGACCCCTGCAAACTTCTTAATCTCATCCGCCCACCTAACTTTCTGCCGCCCCCTGCGACGCTTTCCTTCCCTTGGAATCCAGTTTCTTACCCTAAGCGGCCATCGGTTATCCTCTCTTCGCCCCTTTTTATACATTACCCTTAATAATAGAAGCCTTCCTGGTCTCGGCTGTCTTGCTCAATTATTTCTCATTCACGTTCTCCATATTACGAACAGCACGCTACTAAATGTCCTAATGCTAATTCTTTCAGAGCAGAACATTTTGTCTCTGTCACTTTAACTCACACAACTCCAACTCTACAAACCTTAGCGCTATTGCCAGCCTTTCCCCTGGCTCCAGGGGCTCTCTCACAACGTGCTGCCGTGTGAGGTCCGTAGCCACACAGCCCAGAAGCTCGTTGAACAGCTGTGGAGTAATACTGAAAAATTTGTAGAAAAAAACATGGTCGCCTTCACACATTCGACGCATCTGTTGAGAAAATAATCTGATTTGTTGGTCAAAAAAACAGAAGCGCATCATGGCTGCGATAATCTGTGATATGTTGTGACAGGCCAGAATGTTACGGATAATTCCTACAATCAAATGAAGATTTTTTTAATATTATAAATAGCTTTCATGGCTGTATTCTGTTAAGGTGAGCACTGCACTTCTACTACTGCGCTTTAATTGTCTTGTCATTGTACTCAGGCAGCACAAAAATAACAATGTACAGTAAAAGCAATAAAGAGTTGAACCTGCTAGGATCAGCACTTGTTCATGAACAATTCGTATTGCCGCGAAACCTTCAAAACTGTATTTGTTGTTTTTTAACAGCCGCCGGCATGCGGCCTTATCACTGTGAATCTGGCACGCGTATCAATTCTGTATCCCGTGTTTGTTCATGCTCGTTGTCGCGATATGACGCGTTATCATTTTGCTTTGTCGCGAACGCTGCGCCGAGATCTGTCTCGAAGATTTCGATCACTTGCGTATGTTTCTGCAATGTTCTAGGTTGTGCTAGTAGCAGTTTGCGACGTTATCTAGATAGTTCTGAGCAGCCTTTAAATTCAGCGTTGACGATTGTGACGGGCATTCTTTTTTCGACGATCGACGAGCACGTTTGTTGCTATCGCCACCGCCGAATTACTTGGTTCTTTTGCGGGCGCAAGTCAGCCCAATAAAGAGTTAATATTAGTACCATCAAGCCTGTGTCTTCTTTTGGTATCAACGGCCTTGTCACCATTACGTGACATCTGGTGAGGTGCTGCCTTTGATCCTTCAAGCAAAGACCCCAACCTTGTTCCTGTTACCCTGGAGGACCAGCCAACAGGCCACCTAACCAGTCGCCGGCTTCAATGGCTCCAACCTGAACCCGGTCTGCTGCCAGACCCCATTCGATCTCGAAAGGCATCGACGCTGACAATGGTCTAGCCTACAGCACCGGTTGTTTTCGTCTAACCCAGTGAGCCCCCCCTGCTTCCATGGACGACCGGACGAAGATGCGGAAGACTGGATGGACCTTTTCGACCGTGTGGTAGAATTCAACGGCTGGAACAACGCGGTGAAACTCAGGCAAGTCTACTTTGTTCTTCAAGGACATGCCCGAGTTTGGTTCGAAAATCACGAGACTTCTTTAATGGATTGGAGATATTCAAAGCAGCGTTTTTGATGGCCTTCGCAAGTTCTGTCCGAAAGGAAAGAGCTCAGGCCCTTCTCCAATCAGGACTTCAACCCCAAACGAGCCCGTCCTGGTCTACGTAGAGGAGATGAAGCGCTTGTTTCGCCGCGCCGACCCTAACATGACCGAAGGTGAGAGAGTGAAATTTTTAATGCGAGGCGTTAAAAGTGAAGCATCGACCATCCAGAAGACGTTGGACACTCGGATGCGCCACGAGCGACCACTTGAACCAGACTACTCAAGCCACTACCCCAGCACATCTGCAAGCGGAGCGAACCTTCGGGACCTCATCCGGGAGATCCTGCGAGAGGAGCTCCGCCGATTGCTGCCATCATCGCAACAACCCCAGATGGCGATGCTCGCGGACGTCGTCCGTGAAGAAGTCCAGAAGCGCTGGGCATTCCTAAAGCGACGGCTGCGACAGTTCCAGCACGAGAGGCAACAGCGATGAACTATGCTGCTGCATTACGTCGTCCTGCGCCCCGACGTGATGACTTTCCAAGCCCTCGCCGCTACCATCGTATTCCTGAAAGCCGCCCCTTAACCCCCGCCCACCAAGCCTACCAACGACCCCCAAGCCCCAGGAAGTGCGAAGCCTGGAGGACAGCGAACAACCTGCCATTATGCTTCCACTGCGGTGAGGCCGGCCACATTCTGCGCCACTGCTCGTACCGACGAATCGGTTTCCGCGAATTTGCAGTCGACGTTCCACGACCACGCCCAGGTGAACGACCGCAAGAAATCGACAACTATGTGCGTAGCAGTGAGATTGCGCCTCCAAGCTGTCGGTTCAGGTCTCCATCGCCGTACAGGGCCCGCTTTGCGTCGACAGGCCGTAACTACGATGAGAGTGTGCGCGGAAGGTCCCTAAGCCCGCGCAGGGGAAACAGAACAGAGCAACATTTGGAGTTGAGGTTGCTTCACGGAAAAAACACGAAGATCCTCCATCAACGACGATGAGTGACAACGACGCAGCCATTAAATAGCCGATCCACAAGACGATAACGTCGACGAGATCACGACCAGACTTCAAGTTGGCATCGCCACCCAGCGACGTTACGACTATGTGCCCCGGCCGCGACTTCAGCACAAGACGGAGCAGAGATCGAACACCGAAGCCAATGTGCAATACTAGGACATGAATAAGTGACCTTGAGGTTGCTGCCGACGGACGCACGGTTACCAACCTAGTGGACACCGGCGCCGACTACTCTGTCATCAGTGGAGCTTTCGCCGCCCAGGTCAAGAGCGTGACGACCACTTGAGACTGCCCGCTAATCCGCACCGCTGGTGGTAACCTTATTACAACGTTGGGGCGATGCACCGCAAGGGTAGCAGTAAATGGACGTACCTACCCTACCTGCTTCATCATCCTAAAGCAGTGTTCCCGCGATGTGATTCTGGGCATCGATTTTCTGAACGACCATCGAGCGATCATCGACCTCTGATCCAAACTCATCAAGCTCTCGACAGACAAAGCCATACCTGCTACGAGAACTTCGACGCATCACGTCGCTCTCAACATCCTCGACGGAGAATTGACCATACCGCCCCGATCAAGCGTCATTGTCCCTGTGGTTACAACAGAAGTCGAAATAACAAAAGGGATTGTCGAAGGAAACGCTCAGTTGTTACAGTGGATAGAGGACTAGGCATCGCAAAAGGCATAGTCCGTTTGTCATGGACAAGCTGATGTGCTCGCTACGAACTTCACCGACGAATACCGACACCTGAACAAGGGCATGACAATTGCTTGCCTTGACGAGCTAGCGGACACCCGAGAAGTCTTCGCCCTCCCCAGCCAACATGAAGACGATGCACCCAACCGAGCCAAGCAGCCCAATTTCGACATTAACTCAGCTCTCCCCCGAGACAGACAAGACCGGATTCGCACTCTTCCTAAAAACTACGAGTGCTTTTCTTCAACGTCAAAGGTGCGGCAAACTCCGTTGTCAAAACATCGCATCATCACGGACAAAAGCGCTCTACCCCTACGTCAAAGCCCCTACCGTGTATCGCCGCGAGAACGCCGGGCCATACGCGATCAAGTTGAGGAAATCCTGCGTGATGACGTGATCCAGCCATCCAACAGCCCCTGGGCGGTACCAGTCGTTTTGGTGAAGAAAAAAGACGGCACACTTCGCTTCTGCGTTGATTACCGCCGCTTGAAGGGCATAACTAAGAAGGATGTCTACCCGCTTCCTCGCATTGACGACACTCTGGACCGGCTCTATAACGCTAAGTACTTCTTGTCGATGGACCTGAAGAGCGGGTACTGGCAAATTGAAGTCGACGAAAGAGACCGCGAGAATACGGCGTTCATAACACCGGACGGCCTCTTCGAATTCAAGGTAATGTCATTCAGCTTGTGCCCCGCACCAGCGATATTTCAACGGGTAATGGACACTGTCCTGGCGGGCTTAAAGTGGCAGATTTGTTAGGTATACTTGGACGACGTCATTGTGTTCTCGTTAACCTTTGAAGACCATCTGAGAAGGCTTCGAACAGTACTTGACGCAATCAAATCCTCAGGTTTAACAGAGATATGTCAGGTTTAACAGAGAGAATCCTCAGGTAAAGCAGAGATGTGTCACTTCGCTACAACGAGATGTTGTTTCTTGGTCATATTGTCAGCAAGGAAGGAGTTCGCCTCGACCCACAAAAAAACAACTGCGATCGCACAGTTTCACCAGCCAGGTGACATGAAAGCTGCGCGCTGATTCCTCGGACTGTCCGCATATTACCGACGATTCGTCAAGAAATGTTCGCGCCTCGCCGAACCTTTGACGCACCTTACAAAGGCAGACGTGCCATTTCAATGGGAAGCACGGCAAGCGGAAGACTTTGAGGAACTGAAGCGAAACCTGCAGTCTTCTCCTGTGCTAGGCCATTTCGATGAGAACGCCGAGACTGAGATACATACGGACGCGATCCGTCTGGGCCTAGGCGCCGTTCTCATTCAGAAGAATGTCGGACAGGAGAACGTAATCGCCTACGCTTGCAGAACCCTCTCGAAAGCCGAAGCAAATTACTCGACCACCGAGAAGGAGTGCCTTGCGATCATCTGGGCCACTTCAATGTTCTGCCCGTACATATACGGCCGACCATTCAATGTGGTAAGCGATCACCACGCGCTCTGCTGGCTGGCAAATTTGAAGGACCCCTCCGGCCGGCTTGCTCGATGGAGCCTACGTCTTCAAGAATTCGACATCACAGTCGTCTACAAGTCAAACCGCAAGCAGTCCGATGGAGACTGCTTGTCACGAGCCCCCGTTGATGCGCCGGCGAACGAAGACGAAGACGCCTTTTCGGGACCGGTGAGCGCCAGCAATTTTTTTTATGCAAGTATACTTCAAAACTTTTCTTTGCCACCCAATTCTTGGCCGATCCCCCTCTGTGGGTATGCACCATATGTTATTTGGACAACAACAACAGTTCCGCAGAGCAGCGATCAGATCCTGAGCTGAAAGCGATAGCCGATTACTTAGAAGAAAAGACCGCTTTCTTTCCTGCTGTGTTCAGGCGATATCATCGTTCGCGTTAAGCAATGACCTCCTCGTTAAGAACTTCGCACCCAACAGGACCGCGCATTTCTTGTTGTGCCTAAAAACCTCCGGCAGAAAATTCTGCAGGCGTTGCACGATGAGCCCACAGCAGGCAATCTCGGGTTTGCACGCACGTTGCGTCGAATTCAGGAGAAATACTACTGGCCGCGACTGCCTGCCTATGTTGCCCACTACGTGATGACATGTTGTGAATGCCAACGACGCAAGACGCCGCTGATCAGACCAGCAGGACTACTGAATCCGATTCCGCTCCCAGACCTGCCCTTTCAACGAATTGGGATGGATCTCCTCGGCCCCTTTCCAGCTTCGTCTATGGGTAACAAGTGGATCATCGTGGCCACTGAATACCTTACTCGTTACGCCGAAGCAAAAGCACTGCCCAATGGTACTGCGGCAGAAGTTGGCAAAATTTTGGCGAACAAATTCTCTTGCGACACGGCGCCCCACAAGTGCTCATCGCAGACAGGGAAACGGTGTTTACGGCAGAGTTGACGCAAGCCATCCTGGAATACAGACATACAAGCCATCGACGAACAACTGCATACCAACCCCAGACCAATGGCCTTACGGAGCGCCTGAACAAAACGATCACGGACATGATCGCCATGTATGTCGAAGCTGAACACAAGACCTGGGACGCCATCTTGCCGTACGCGATCTTCGCGTATAACACGGCAGTCGAGGAGACGACCAGAGCGACCCCGTTCAAGCTTGTGTACGGCAGGGAGCCCACGATGACGCTCGACGCCATGCTGCCGCACGTAACCAACGAGGACAACTTTTACGTCGCCGCCTGCCTGCAGCTTGCAGAGGAAGCCCGACGACTCACACGGCTGCGTATTAAAGACCAACAGCGCACTGACACCCGACGATACAACTTACGACGACGACGCCACGCAGAGTACAATCCAGGAGACCAAGAGTGGGTTTAGACTTCAATTCGCCGCCGTCGACTAAGTGAAAAGCTGCTGCGTCAATACTTTGGGCCATACAAAATCCTTCGCCGCATCGGACAACTGGACTAGTATTAAGTTATTCTCGACGGTACGACGCATCACAACGGCGACGCGCGTGCCCAGAAATCGTACATGTTGTTCGTCAGAAGCCTTATTACGCGCGTTAAAGAATCCGTGGTGTTTAAACTTTGTAATGTTTCTATTTAAGTTGATTTGTTTATTTTGGAACATCGAGGCGATGTTTTTTATGAAGGGAGTAATGCCGCGAAACCTTCAAAACTGTATTTGTTGTTTTTTAACAGCCGGCGGCATGCGGCCTTATCGCTTTCATTCTGGCACGCGTATCAATTCTGTATCCCGTGTTTGTTCATGCTCGTTGTCGCGATACGACGCATTATCGTTTCTTTGTCGCGAACGATGCGCCGAGATATGTCTCGAAGATTCCGATCACTTGCGTATGTTTCTACAATGTTCCAGGTTGTGCTAGTAGCAGTTTGCGACGTTATCTATATTATTCTGAGCAGCCTTTAAATTGAGCGTTGACGATTGTGACGAGCATTTTTGTTCGACGATCGACGAACACGTTTGTTGCTATCACCGCCGCCGAGTTGCTTAGTTCTTTGGCGGGCGCAAGTCAGCCCAAAAAAAGAGTTAATTCTTTAGGTGTCTACGGCCTTGTCACCACTAGGTGACAGTATGATGACAGTCCTTCACATAGGATGCAGAAAACTTTGACACTACTAATCTGCGTGGCTGCATAGAGCCAGCAGTGCCACTAATGCAGCACACTTGCCGACCAAGTGCAACTCAAAGCTTTCCACTTGCAGAGTGTCCAGCGTACTATCCAAATGGAATGACAGCTTCTACAAATATGCATATGCAAACCCAGCATTTCTTGTTGCTGCATTAATAGAGCCCACATTTATTTTTAAACTAATATGCAAGAATGAAGTGGCCCTTCAGATACATGCCACTACAAAACCTGCAATATTAAATTGCTGCTTGATTTTGTATAACCCTCAGTCTCGCTGGCGGAGAACTCGTTGCATTTTGCTTTTCACTGAACATAGTTGCTCGTTTTTTATATCTGCGTGTGTGTCTGCATGAGTGTCCAGCTTTCCATCTAAACAAAACCACATAGCAGCTGCAGTTTGGTCAAGAGGCACCAGTGCAGGGCATTACGATATATGTACGGCTGCATAGTTTTTCTTAATTAGATCACTCAAATTTACATTCCTTGAGTGAAGTTACTTGCAAGTTACAGGGTTTACCACCTCGAAACAACTAGCTCTATGCATTCAACGAATCTCACTTTCTCATCCAGAACTCTTGTCCTCAAGTCACGTATGAGGATAAGGAGAAGAAAAAAAAAGAAAAAAAAATGGAAGCGGGATATTCGACATCTGATTTCGCATAACAACCTAACACAAGGACAAGAGAGAAGAAAAAAAAGAAACATTTAGGAGGAGAATATGCGACACCTGATCTGGAGCTCGAGAAAAAAAGGGAGGGCGACATCTTATTTTGCGCCGACACCTGTCATGAAAACAGGAGTACATGCACCAAAAAAAAGAATGGAGGAGAGCGATATTGTATACATAGAAACATCACATTAGGACACGCGAGAAAAAACAATGGGGCGGGAAGCGTTCGATACTTGACATAAATTAGACATGTGGAAAAAAAAATTACCCACGAATAAATTACTTCCTAATGCGAAATTTGGGCGCAGCTCATCACCTAATTCACCTTTTCGATAGATTGAGGCAAAGATTTCGATCAAGGCACGTATGTGCAATTACAGAAAACTTTTTTTTAATTTTTCGCACGTATTCCCTGAAGAAACACTCCACTACCATTTCTTGGCTGTCATGAAAGAAGCTTTGTGGTCGGAGAAATGAAGAGAACAATTGAGTTATCGTAAGGTTGCGGGAAGCAGCGCGTAGGCTCATAGGAGCGTTGCACGACGAACCGATAGCAGCGACTGACTGATGCCGCTGACGCCGTTAGCGAGTGAGAACGGGATGCACGCACCATGATCCGCTGATAGCGAGCGGGCGTTTCGGCAACCGGAGAGCACCCTCGCCGCCACGCAGGAAGAAAGGGAGATAGATATGTTTATTTGAGTGTGCTTCAACAACCAAGTGGCCTAAAGGAGCGCATACTAGGTCAGATACATCAGAATGACCACTTAATATTTAAAACCAGGCATGAAAACAACAATTAGGCAAATATGTTCATGTCAATAAACGTTTTGTTATACAGGATTTGTAAACGAGTCATTGGACAGTTGGCGTGCAAATCTGGATAAAATGTGTCAAAACATTTTGCGGCCTTTGCATGCGGACCACGAAAATTCAGCGACATTAGTAAGGTCCTACAGTTAATGAACTGAGCACAACTTTTTGCAGAAACTGCATGTCACGTATGAGTCGCCTGTGACATGCGATCGCGGACCCCCTCCTCCTCTTTCTGCATGGCAGCTACGGTGTCCTACGCAGTCACATTCTCTTCACTCGCTAGCGGTGGCAGCGGCCTCAGTCATTCGCTACTAGCGCTGCCTCCGGTGCCCCTCCCCCCTCATTTCCTGTGTTCTCCGGTTGCTGCACGCGCTCGTGCCCCCATCGTTCGCCGCTGAGTGTACCCCCCCCACTCTTCCTGCGAGGCTCCGGTTGCCGAAGCGCCGGCTCAAACTTGGGGGGGGGGGGTGAATGGGAGTGGAACTAGTTACGAGGCCGACGCGGCCGACGCCGACGACGCGAAACCCAGGAACGGGCGCCAAAGAGCTACGCTCTAAAAAATGAAGGGGGCGAAGAAACAACTTATAGCGTGAGTTGTTTCGAAATGGTAAACCCTACGCGAACGTTTCCATGAGAAATGAGGGCCGTTGAGCTATTTGGGAATTCGCACAATTAATATTTTTTACTAGACGATCGCAAATTACTGAAGCTCGAGTGGAAAAAATCAATCTAGTAGCAGTCCTCAAGCAGCATAAGCTTTGAAGTTGTCTGTAACCTGCATACGAACGTTAATTAAATGAATAGTCCCAAGCTTATCAAAAAGTTGGCTTCTCCTACGTGTGTTGGCCAAGCTTGCCTTAACTTAAGGAGCAGCGAGAAAAGACAGTGCGTTATATGATTGCCTTCGTTGCGAATAAAGTGCAAAGTACATCTTAAAAATTGATAAAAGTGAGGCAAAGTGGAAAACGCACTATGTTTGTGTAATAAAGCAATGACAACGTCCACCCGGACAAATTGCGTCACCCTCAAACGGAGACAGACAGGGGGTCAACATGAGCAACGATTCCAGCTTCATGACAACGTGCGTGTAAAATTGTTCAAAAGGACGCTTATCACACTGAAAGACACGAAAGTACTTACAGTTGTGTGGTGGAGACCTTCTTGCTGCGCATCATAAACACTGGCCGAACCCACCACCGTGGCTCCTGCCGCTGGCGTCGGATCTCTCTCCTCCTCAGTATGAGAAGTGCCACCCTAATCACGAGCAGTACAGCACGTCTTTTTGCGCTCACTGCTGTCGTGATTTCAAGTAAATATGCAGGTACACGGAGTAGAGCAAAACCCTTCGCAGCCGATCGGTTGATCTCAGCCGTGGAGGAACAAAGCTCAAAAGACTCATCTTAGCTACGGTCGCGGAAAACGGGACAAATTTATGTTGCGTCCATGGCGTTGCAGAATGTATTGAAAAGCCGAGAAAAATGTGGAAGATGAACGTTTATTTGTGCAGATGTAGAATGTGTACACTGTAATAAGATTCCATGTCTAAATTATGTCTCCTAACGCTTTAAAAAGCAGAAATCTTTGAGCGAATGTTAAAACTGTTTTGGCCAATGTCTGCTTGTTAGGTCTAGTAACAACGCACCAGCGCGAGGACAAGCGTCAGCAGTAAGTGCCAACAGTGCTAGCGCCGAGTCCCATGGAGATGCGCACCGCTTTGGACGCCCACCGTGTCACGGCGCTGACAGCGCCGACGCCCAGGATATGTCGTTGAAGTTGGGCCTTGAAACGTCTTTTATAGAGTGTATACAAAGCGGAAAAAGCTCTGAAACCGACTGCCTATAGAGTTCAGATAGGTACCTAGCCTTTCCTATAAATCAACTTGTAAATTGGTTCATAGGAAAGGAAAGCCGCAATATCTGTCACACTTCTGAGTGACACCTTAACCGCGCCTTTGAAGGGGGGAGCAGGCTGCTTTGAATGGTGGAGCAGGCTGCGCACTCATTGCTCAGTGTATTTATTTTCCCTTTGTGTGTGTGTATACGCAGTGCCTGGTGTCATCGACGGTACCGGAAGCATGGAAGAATGCAAACATTATCCTCATTCACAAGAAAGGGGACTCTAAGGACCTTAAAAATTACAGACCAATCAGCTTACTGTCTGTTACCTATAAGGTATTTACTAAGGTAATCGCTAATAGAATCAGGACAACCTTAGACTGCAATCAAGCAAAGGATCAAGCAGGGTTTCGGAAACGGTACTCTACTATAGATCATATCCATACCATCAATCAGGTGATAGAAAAATGCTCGGAATATAACCAGCCCTTATACATAGCATTCATTGATTACGAAAAAGCATTTGACTCAGTTGAAACCTCGGCGGTGATGCAGGCATTGCGAAATCAGGGGGTAGACGAGCCGTACGTGAAAGTGCTGGAAGATATATATAGTGGCTGCACAGCAACCATAGTTCTACATAAAGGAAGCAACAAAATTCCCATAAAGAAAGGTGTTAGGCAAGGAGACACAATCTCCCCAGTACTATTCACAGCTTGTTTAGAGGAAGTATTCAGACTTGGAATGGGAGCAGTTAGGGATAAGGGTAGATGGAGAATACCTCAGTAATCTGCGATTTGCTGATGACATTGCCTTGCTAAGCAACTCGGGGGATGAACTGCAAATAATGATTGATGACCTAGACAGAAAAAGTAGAAAGGTAGGCTTGAAAATCAATATGCAGAAGACTAAGGTAATGTTCAACAGCCTCGGGAAGGAACAGCAGTTTACATTAGGTAGCGAAATACTGGAAATAGTAGGCGAATATGTCTACTTAGGACAGATAGTAACCGCAGATCCGGACCATGAAAAGGAAATATCAAGAAGAATAAGATTGAGATGGAGCGCATTTGGCAAGCACTCGCAGATTATGACTAGCAGCTTACCGGTATCGCTCAAGAGGAAAGTATACAGCAGTTGCATCTTGCCTGTACTCACCTATGGGGCTGAAACGTGGAGGCTAACCAAGAGAGTTCTACTTAAGTTGAGGACAACCCAGAGGGCTATGGAACGAAAAATGGTAGGGGTAACATTAAGAGATAGAAAGCGTGCAGAGTGGGTCAGAGAAATAACTCAAGTTACCGACATTCTAGTGGAAATTAAGAAGAAGAAATGGACATGGGCAGGACATGTAGTGCGAAGAGAGGATAACCGATGGTCGCTTAGGGTAACAAACTGGATTCCAAGGGAAGGAAAGCGTAGCAGGGGGAGGCAGAAAGTTAGGTGGGCGGATGAGATTAAGAAGTTCGCAGGGGTCAAGTGGATGCAGCTAGCACAGAACCGGGTTAAGTGGAGAAATATGGGAGAGGCCTTCGCCCTGCAGTGGGTATAATCAGGCTGATGATGATGATGATGATGATGATGATGTGTGCGTGCGTGCGTGCGTGCGTGCGTGCGTGCGTGCGTGCGTGCGTGCGTGTGTGTGTGTGTGTGTGTGTGTGTGTGTGTGTGTGTGTGTGTGTGTGTGTGTGTGTGTGTGTGTGTGTGTGTGTGTGTGTGTGTGTGTGTGTGTGTGTGTGTGTGTGTGTGTGTGTGTGTGTGTGTGTGTGTGTGTGTGTGTGTGTGTGTGTGTGTGTGTGTGTGTGTGTGTGTGTGTGTGTGTGTGTGTGTGTGTGTGTGTGTGTGTGTGTGTGTGTGTGTGTGTGTGTGTGTGTGTGTGTGTGTGTGTGTGTGTGTGTGTGTGTGTGTGTGTGTGTGTGTGTGTGTGTGTGTGTGTGTGTGTGTGTGTGTGTGTGTGTGTGTGTGTGTGTGTGTGTGTGTGTGTGTGTGTGTGTGTGTGTGTGTGTGTGTGTGTTCATCTTCTGGCGTCCGGATTAGCACGCACACGTTGAACAGCTCAAACAGGTTCATACTCCGCAAGGCAAAATGGTTTGCCCTATATGGGAAGCTTTGCGGCGAAATAAGGGAGAAAAAAATACGGGAGCGGTGAATGCGTTAACATTATGATTCTCTATTCCTATTTTCTTGTCGGCTTACATGCGTTTTATTTCTGATTAAAGTTTCTTCGCTGAAATATGCTGAAAACTGCTCAGGAACTTTGACTTGCTGTTCGCTGTGTCATTGTTATTTTTATTTTTACGTTCTTTCCGTGGCACCAAGCGCATGTCATGCCCCTCCTTGGGCCCAGACTTTTCGCTCTAATACGCGGAATGAAACGTAAAGAAATATTTTATCTCATCGTCTATTTTGTTTTTACTGCTCCGCTTTGAATACGTTGAGGCATGCTTTAAAAGAACCCTGAAGACACCTTACTGAGGCGAGCAGTGGTGTTGTTCCTTCCGTAAGCTGTTAGCGAGGCGAAGCGCGCAGCGACTTTTAGGAGGAGGATCACGCAACAAATCTTTTCGCTGATAAAACTGCTTGGCTTGACAACACTTGAAAGCTAATTACTGTTTTTCTGTTTTACTTACTAGAATTCTTCTTGGGCATATGCAGTGCCCAAAATGCATTTGCGACTTTATTAGAGAGAAAACGAAACGTCTTTTTGCACAAACTATTCGTTCATTTCACACTAACCGACCAATGCACAAAGTACTACGCGCGGAGAGCAGTCGTAGAAATCGAGCAGCGAGAGCAGCTCGTGAAGCTGCCCCGCCTACGCGCGTAAGTTACTTTTTGCGATGTTTTCCGCTTTTCATTCACAATGCCAAGTCATCAAGCCGAGTTTATAAAAGGAAGCGGTGCCCAGCAAAGTATATTTAGAGGAGGGAGGGGGAGCGCGATACCTCCGTGTTACCGGCCGCCTAAATTCGCTGCCTCTCGAGACTGCAAATGAGCTCCATCTCCGGCAGCTGAGAAAGGTGGGGACAAAGGAAATGAAAACCAAAGGCGCATGCAGAACAGCAGCGCCGGAGCACCCGAGACGGAAAAATTCTCGGAAAATAGCATGCAGAGGGCAATGATGCACCCACACACCCCGCCCAGTCATGAGAGATGCGGGGGGGGGGAGGGGGGGAGGGGGATGAGGAAAAGAGGGTGAGCAACACGTAGCCGCGACGTAGGTTCTACGTCCCCCTTGTTGCCCCATGGGTGGTAACAACTTTTATTGCCACGAAATGAAAGGAATTATTTCGGGCTGGGGCGAGTCTAGGGTGGCCTCCAGTCGGGAGCGACCTCATGAGCTCGCGTGACGAGGGCCAGTTGCGTAGTTTTTCTTGGGCTGGCCAACAGCTTGTCCCATTCCTCCGCTGAGGGAGCTGGCAAGAGTGTCTTTGGAGAAGGATTGCTGGCGCATTCCCACAGTATATGATCTTGAGTGGCCTGCGTCCCGTCACAGCTAGCAGTGCCGGCATGCAGGGTTGAATTCTCCGTTCGTAATTAACGATAGTCGGTAGGGGCTAAGAATGGCCTTCGTTTGTAGGCGTCTGAGTGTCGTGGCTTGCGCCCGGTCGAGGTCGGGGTGAGGGCGGGGTACGTGCATCTTAGCTCGCGATAAAAGTTTGTTACCTCCGCGTATGTGCGCGGTGCATCGACAGGCGCGTCCGTTCCCGATAGATCTCCCGTCTCCCGGTTGGTTAAGCCTCGGGCTAGACGGTCGACCCCTTCGTTTCCGGAGTTACCCGCGTGAGCCGGAACCCATACGAGATTGATGTTGTGATTGAGAGATCGGTTGCGCAGAATTCGCGCCGCGAGTGCGCTTACAGAATTTTTGGCAAAATTTTGAACGGCGCTTTTTGAGTCGCTTAGAATAGTTTTGGTGCGGGGATCCGCGATGGCCAGTGCGATAGCTACTTCCTCTGCCTCGCATATGTAGCTAGCATGAAATGTTATGGCGTTAATGAAGGTTGACTTTGGAGTGGCCATACATGCCACGTATGTTCCGTTTTTGATGTGTTGAGCTGCATCCACGTACACTGCTTGTGGATCGTCCTCGTACTGTTTCCAAGGGTCTGTGCCCTTGTCTTCCTGCGGGCATCATGTCTACCTGGTAGCATGTTTTTGGCTATTGGTTTAACAACTAGTCTACTAGTTATGTCAGCCGATAAATGGGATGTTGCGCACACCTCCTCAGTGGGGTGTATGTGGAGCTTGTCGAGAATTACGCGTCCCGCAAGGCTGCGTGACAAGCGGGTCACTTGTGCTGTCTTATGGGCTTCAATTAGTTCAGATAGCGTGTTAAAAATTCCTAACTGAAGTAGTCGATCTGAGTTAGCGTATACTGGTAAGCTAAGGGCCGCTTTGTATGCTGTTCTAATTATGCTATTAAGTGCATGTTCGTCCCTACGACGCAGATGATAGTACGGGCAAGCGTACATGATTCTGCTTATCATAAAGGATTGAATGATCCTGCACAGGTCGGCTTCTCTCATACCCCTGCGACGTGTGGCAATGCGTCTCACCAGCCCACCTATCTGGTGCGCCGTGACGCGTAGCCGGCGTATAGCTTCTGTGTTCTGCGTATTATTCTGAATCAGCATTCCGAGAACTCTGATCGTGGCTACCAGGGGTATCGGATGGTTGTCAATGTGTAACTGGATAGGTTCTCGAGAATCTGGTTTTACCTGTGAAGCTTGTTTGTTCCTTATAACTAATAGTTCTGATTTAGCCGGTGAACAGGTAAGGCCGTTTTCCTCCACATAAGACTGTACCGTGTCGATAGCTCGTTGTAATGACTCTGTAATATCTCCATCGGAGCCAGAATTGGTCCATATGGTGATGTCGTCGGCATATATGGAATGATGTATGTGTGTGATATCATCTAACAGACGCGGGAGGCCGCTCATAACGATGTTGAAGAGAAAAGGTGAAAGTACGGCGCCTTGCGGTGTTCCTCTCGTCCCTAGTGTAATTTTGATCCTCCCCGTCCGGTGTGCAAAAATTGAGTCCCAGAGGTAACTCATAGGAGACTCAATTTTTGACGTAAACTGGGGAGGATCACATGAAAACAAGGGTGACGTAGAACCTACGTCTCGACTACAATCCTAGTTCTCTTTTCCCTCTCAGCAGGCTTTTTTATAAACTTTTCCCCGCCTGTCTGACGATCCGGTGGCGCGCATCCTTGCCCTTTCTGCACGCTTTTTCTTTCGAACGTTTTTCCTTTTGTTTCTGAGACCGAGTGGGGTGTTTGGGGCAGTGGTCACTTGGCGTACAGGAGGAAGCGTACACGACGACTGCTCACTTCTTGCTAAAATTTATTGTAGCGAAAGCTACAATGGTACCGTGGAAGACAAAGAAGAAAAGAAAAAGAAGTGAAAGAAGAAGTAAAGGAAGAAAAATGAGCAGAAAAGAAGAAGACGACAGATAACTCGGCAGTTCGTAGAGGCGTACGACAACAGAGAGTTGCTATGACAGAAGGCTCGTTCGAACGTTGTGACGGCGGCACATTAAATCCAGGTGTCCGCCAAAAAATCCACTGCAACATAAAGAGCTTTCACTCATTCACTAGGTTCAAGCCATGCTTCAGTTAGTTCAGTTCAGTCGTTCAGTCGTTCAGTCGTGTCCGACTCTTCGTGACCCTATGAACCATATCACGTCACGCTTTCCGGTCTCTCACTGTCTTCCTAACATCACATAACTTCATCTGCAGCGCCTCGAGGATGCCATCTAACCATCGCGTTCGCTGCCTACCCCTTCTCCGGTGACCCTCAACCTTTCCCAACATCAAAGCTTTCTCCAGCGACTCCTTTCTTCTCATCAGATGACCAACGTAGCTGAGCTTTAACTTTAGAATTTGACCATCCAATGAGCAGTCAGGGTTTATTGTCGACAATATAGACTGATTTGATGTTGGCAGTCCAAGGAACTCTCAAAGAAGAGTCTCCGCCAGCACCACAATTCAAACGCGTCAGTTCTTAGGCGGTCGGCCTTCTTCACAGTCCAACTCTCGCATCCATACATCACAACTGGAAATACCATAGCACGAGTTATACGAATCTTGGTTGGCAGTCCGATGTCTCTGCTCTTTACTAGGCAGTCCCAGAGGCCATGCTTAAACCCCCCAAATTTCTTTTCTCCGCTCCCTATCCCTTTTTTGTGCGTGTTATTACCGGAAGAGGTTTCGGAGGTGCTGTGCGCGCTGTTATGACCGTGCATGGTCCGCACTTGCGCGCTCTATTGTTCGCCTGTGGGCATGGATATGTGCTGTTGGTGCAAGGGCTCTAAGTGAGCCTGTTTCCATGAATCCGTTTGTGTGAGCCTGTTTTGCTTTGTCGAGACCCTGCAAATGCCAAATTGGCCCTGTCAAGGGAACGTCAAGAAAAATACAAAGAAACGTAGCCCTTTGTTCAATTGTTCACCCTTCCCGTCGAGGAGCGCTATTGTGAAGTGAGGAATGCCTATTGTCCAAAGGAGACGACAGAGTGACACGTCCGCTGACGTACAGGACAAGAAAGGAGCATGACGAATACGGCCATTAGAGGAATTCCCGGGAATGCAGGAAAGATTTGCAATTGCCGGAAAGGGACAATGCTGGGGGCGGTATGTGGCGCGCACGTGCACTTGGGTTTCTGAGAAGGAAATCCACTTGCCGGAACCACCATATCGGATCTTTGCTGAAGAATAGAAATGTACCTCCTCGCCGTTCCCAAGCTCTACCCGCCAACAAGTGACCACGCCCAACGAAACAATACCGGACCAGTCAGTGCATCAGGCCATCAGTGCAGTGATGTGTTCGATTGGATGCCGATATCTGAGGGGCGTGCCCTGGAACTGGTTGGTCAGCATCTTCAGAGAGGGACTGGACATAGGGGGTTTTAAGCACGTTGCAGAGCACGAACTGAGGCTCTGAGCCCTGGGTAAACGGCTCATCCAGACGCTTCTCGCTATGAACTCTTAACGCTTGCCATTTTGCTGATATACCCTTTTTCATGTAAATAAGTTGTCTCAAAGTGTCATTAAACCTGCTTGTATATATTTTACCAACTTCGAAGATTCCATCCTTCATCAAGCCGGAGTCTCTGCACGCTACCAAGTGAAGGCCGGGTCGACTTAGTCCCAGCGTCACGACAGCGCGCTGAAAAACTCAGTCCCCATTGTTGCGGTTTGCACATCCTTATTTCACCGATTTGCACAGAATTAGCGAGCTCCGCTCGCTTGCTCTCGCTCATCTTTGTACGTGCGGCTCAGCACATACACTTTGAATAACTCGAACTTGTTTATACTACGCAAGGTAAAACGGCGCAAATTCGTGGACTCAGCAGGTGCCTTTATCGGGCAAAAGTTTATTCCACTTGCTCGAGATGGGAAGCTTGGTGGCAAAAAGAAAAAATATATACGAGAGGGTTGAATGCGTTAATTATAGCATTACGCTTCTTATCCTCTTAATATTTCCTTGTAGGCTTTCATTACAATTCATTTATCATTACTATTTCTTTGTTGAAATTTGCGGAAAAACCACTGAGAAACTTCACTTGCTCTTCGCTGACTCACTGTTATTTTCATTTTTACGTTCTTTCTGTGACAGCCACCGCATGGTCTCCTCTCCACAACCTGGGTCCGGGCCCAAATTTCTCGCTCTAACGCATGGCATGAAACGTGAATAAATATATTATCTCATGGGTGTGCGCAGGGTCGTTCAATATGAAAAGGAACAAAGTTATAGCATTCAAATATAAGTTAATCGCTGCTCCGTCATTCTATGTGCCAATGTCACGAAATCGGCGCACATTTTTATTAAGCTTGCGCGGTGCGAATCCTGCGCGGCGCCGCATCGAAGGTTCGACGACTTTCGAGAAACGCCTCCTTCACCGCGCAAGGAGAGCGCGTGGCCTTGTATGCGTCGGCTTCACCGTACCTCTCACCGCTCGACAATGACGGTGACTCAATAGGCCAGAATAGGCTCTGGGAGCTTCAGCCGCGCCTAACCAATCACGACGCGCGGCTCGGTAGGAAGAAAAGGGAATGTTTCAACGAGCGAAGCTAAGTGTTTGTTTCGCGTCAGCTTTGGCGCGCTGGAACAGATGAGGCGCGCCCTATTTATTGAGGTCGCGTCGCTTGTGTGAGTCAGTCAGTGTGTGACCTAGTATTTCGGCGTGTTCGCAACTACTACGGCTCGACTCCCGGGGTTCGCCCGCTGCTGGCAAGCCCTAAGACCTGCGACGGAGGGGCGCTCGGCTTACATGGCGGCCACATCGTGACTCTCGAGGCGTCGGTCTGCAACAGTGCCCGGTGAACAATTTGGTGTTTGTTTATTTGGCTCTCTCGTGTATTGTTATATGTTGTAAAGCCTCTGTGTTATTGAATACCTCTTCAGTTGCATGCTTAGCGTTGTTTTATGTGAACCTCTCGTCTGTACATTTTTAGTGCTCGTGAGGATTCCTCTGTATCGTCTCTTGCTGTGTATAAAGTGTGTTTTTCTTTGTTACTTCTGACTCTGACCCTTACTCTGACTTGAACCGGCGAAAGCTGGGCACCAAACGGCCATCCCCTTCTGTCACTACAAGGTAGTTGAATTTCGGCTGAGCTTGCCACGCAAGTCGAGGGCATCTCCTTTGCGACTGGAACAGCTCCCCCCCCTCACTCTAATGGTGTCTGGGAGAGTGCGCCCCATTAAGGGCGCGTCGTTAATAATCCCCCTAATTATTAACGGGTGACAATTATTCTGGCGTTCGCGACAGGACGTTTGGTGCAATCAAGATCAGAGGACGGAGAACGAGTTTGAAGAGTTTGCGTAGAGGTCGTAAACTGTGCAACAGCAGAGTGATGGTGAGAGGTGCCGCGGGGAAGCGGTTGTGAAGGTCCATTGAGCAGAGCTATGCGTTAGCAATCGGGCAGTTCAGGCTAAAGATGAACCTCAAGGAGATTATTGAGTTGGGCCTAGAAAAGGTTCTAAAAGGAGCTGAACTGCGAGAATGGGTGGACCAAAAAGAAAAAGATGTTAAAGCAGAAAGGGAGGGAGAATGGCAGTGGAAGCAAGCCGAGGCAGAGAGGCAGCGAGAAGAAAGAGAGAATGGCAGCGGAAGCAAGCCTAGGCAGAGAGGCAACGAGAAGAGAGAGGGAATTTCACAGGAAGCAAGATGAGGGAGAAAGGAAAAGAGAAGACCGAGAGAGAGAATGCAACAAGCAGAGGATAGAGAAAAAAATGGAATTCTTAAAAGAGAGATATATTCTTGTGAAGAAGCTGGCTGCGGATCAGCGGTCAAAGGGTATCACCGAACATCCGGAGGTTACCTTTCCCTATATTAGGAGGTACAGCGAAACGATTGATTCGTTGACAGCCACAGGTGCTGTGGGAACTAGATCCAGAAGTCAGAGTAAGGTTGTGGAACAGCCCGTTCCTGCAACAAAAAGTTCAGAAACAGAAGACATTTTAAGTGAGACTGTGCCCTCCGGGATGACAGCTTGCACAGAAGCTGCAAAGGCCGTTATCCAGCCAGAAGGCTCATGCATGTTCCCTTCACCCGAAGGTGAAGAAGGGCAGGATTCTAATTCCACGTTAGATTCCACTATCTGAGTGCATGACTGACCGGGAGGAAGAGCTGTCAAATAATAGCGAGCACGAAAGCTGAGATGGAGCAAAAAGTGAGGACAGCAACCTTCCAGAAATTCAAGAAGCGGTTTCGAGGGACGGTTCGACTACTGAGGAGGTTCTTCTCGCCGAGGAATAAGAGCAACCCTTTTTCTCAAAGGATAGCGGCAGTACAGATCCTAAACTGGAGGATTCAGAAATGGAGAAACTCGAGGGCTGTACTGCAATGAAAGAGTTCAAGAACATTTTAATGAACAAGAAGTAATTCAAATCGAGGAGAATGAGTCTCCCGTTGAAAATGAGCTCTGTTCTCAGAAGGCACGACTGAAGGTCGTAACGAAAAGGAAGAATAAAAGAAATAAGGGAAAACAAAGTTGCTCTCAATGAGATGCTCCTTCAAGCAAATAATGTTCCAACTAGGCGAGTGAAACCGGCGCAAATGTGTCTCAGTCAGCAGTGCGAAAGAGAGTCAAAATAAAAAGACAAGAATTCAGCCCTGCCAAGGTAGGTGAAGCAGGTTGAGGAATGACCCGAGTAAAAACACGGAAGAAGCGGTCTAAAGACTGGAAGCGCAAGCGCAACGAGTGTAGCACAGGACGAGAACGAATGAGACGGCCTATTCGAAGCTGTCTTAGGCATGCTGGCGTAAGTTGCGGCATAAATTCCGATCGGGAAGTAGGACTGGGTAAGAGTAAAGACAGAAGCGAGAACAATTCACGATTGAAAAGGCTTTATAGTAAGGGGAAAAAGAACCGGACTCGCGAGAGGAAGAAACACCAGAGTCTATTAAAAAAGAGAACTCGCGTACCTGAAAGGTGGATAGGAACTAATCTATTGCAAACAGGAGGCGAAGGGTGTGTCTGGAAATATAGGCGAAAGCATGCCTTAGGTTTGTGCGCTTCGCATTTGAATAACTGTGTGTTTCTGTGTTGTTGATACGTATATGTATCCTGACAACACTGAGTTATGTTTGTAAACATCATGACATTGATGTGTAAATTTTAAGGTTTTTGATTGCAGTTTGAGAAACTTGTACAATTGATGTGCGTTATTTTGCCATTGACCTTTTTAGGTTGTGAGCGCATACATGTGCGCGCGATATTCATGGGTTTGAGAATATTGTAAGACAATATTATTTAAGGGAGATGCAGTGTCACGAAATCGGCGCACGTTTTTATTAAGCTTGCGCGGCACCGCATCGAAGGTTCGAGAACTTTTGAGAAACGCCTCCTTGCCCGTCAAGGAGAGCGCGTGGCCTTGTATGCATCGGTTTCACCCTCCCTCTCATCGCTCGAGGATGACGGTGACTCTACAGGTCGGAAGATGCGAGTCTTCTCTGCACCGTGCGCAGGTCAGCGCATTGTTTACGGCAAGCATTGAATAAGTGAAATGTGTTTAAACATTACGTGCTGCAATCGCGCAGACAGCATCGAGCGTGTGCAAATGCGATGGAAGTCGCCCCGGTTAAAGTCGAACTGTTTCGGCCGGTTTCAGCCTACGAAGACTTGCAACAACACAGGAGACGCTTCATGGAGATGCGTACTTTTTCCAGCGTTGTCAGGGCGCGGTACTGGGCGCGTAGGCGACTTGCTCGTGCGCCCCATGGAGCGGGGGCTTTACACGGCGGCCACATCGTGACTCTCGAGGCGTCGGTCTGCAACAGTGCCCGGTGAACAATTTGGTGCTTGGTTATTTGACTCCCTCGTGTATTATTCTGTGTTGTAAAGCCTCTATGTTATAATACCTCTTTAGTTGCATGCTTAGCGTTGTTTTCTGTGAACCTCTCGTCTGCGCATTTTTAGTGTTCGTGTGTATTCCTCTGTATCGTCTCTTGCTATGTTTAAAGTTTGCTTTTGTTTGTTACTTCAGACTCCGACCCTTACTCTGGCTTGAACCGACGAAAGGTGGGCACCAAACGGCCACCCCCTTCGGTCACTACAAGGTAGTTGAATTCCGGCTGAGCTTGCCACGCAAGTCGAGGGCATCTCCGTTGAGACAGGAACAGCTACCGCCCCCCCCCCTCACTCTAAGGGTGTCCGGGAGTGTGCGCACCATTAAGGGCGCATCGTTAATAACCTTTAATTATTAACGGGTTACAGCCAAGCATACTCTTTTCCTGTGTTACTGACGAAATAATTTTGGCATATGTAATGTCCAAAAGTAATTTTCGACTTAAGTAGAGAAAAAACGAACCGTCGTTTTACGCAAACAACTGGTAGCTCCCTTTCATACTGAGTGACCCTTTACGAAGTACCACGCGCGGAGAGCAGTGTCAGAAATTGAGCAGAGACCGCAGCTCGAGGAGGTGACACGCCTACGTGCTCACTTGCATTTTGTTTTTGCTCTTTTAGTTTACAATTGCAAGTCGTCAAGCCGAGTTTCTGAAAGGAAGCTGTTGTAGCCGCTCGCGCGCAGGAATTCGTGGACAATGCTAGAACACTTGCGTACGAGTGACACGATCTCGTGGTCCTTTTTGTATTTTGTAAATAATGCAAGAAGCTCCCTCTGTCATTTCTTCCTATCGCTCCCCTCTGTAATCCCCCTCACTATTCTCTCCCTATCCCCTTTCTTCACCGCCGGCCGCCGCTCAGGAGCTTCAGATTTTAAATAGTAGTTGCCCTAGCCAGCAACACTCTTTTTCTTCTTTTAAATTTTTTTTTTATAATGAAGCACTACCACCAGCAAAGTATATTTAGGGGGACGGAAGCAGAGCGTGGTATCCTCGAGTCTCAAGGCTGCCCATCTGTGGCAGGTGGAAAGCAAGGAAAAAGGCAAAGGAAAACCAAAAGAGCATGTAGAAGAACCACAGCCCACAGCGCCGGAGCGCCCGACGCTAGTCACAAAAAAATAATCGCCTCAGTAAAGCGTGCTGAGGACAAGGATGCGCCTACACCCCACTCCTCTCCCCACCCGGTCATCAAAGCGGTGGGAAAAAAGCATAGAGATAAAGTTCAAGAAAAACGTGTTGATACGTTTCCGTGACGTCATTCTTGTTGTCATGTGATCCTCCCCATTTGGTGTGCAAAAATTGAGTCGCGTTATATTGCCCTAAGACGTGTAGTCCTGTTACAGTGTTTTAGAAGGCTTTGTAATGGCAATAGCGGGGCGTGTTTCGCTGGGAGGAGCTGAGAAAAAAAGCGGTTGGCCGCGCGCGGCGCTGCTGTCGAATACTTTGAAGACACGTGATGGTTCAGTAGGACTACGTGGAGGCGACTTCTGGGGACTTATGAAGAATTTGCCAGTGACGTCGTTCGAAGCTAAGTGCGCTTTTATATTTATTGATTAGTACTGAAAGCGCGTTCATGAGCTAAGGCGCTATTGCAGATCGTAGGACTAGGGAAAACGAAGGCAACCGACATTTCCTAGGTAGTTTGGCGGGCTACCTATGGTTCGTAAAGTTAGGGGAAATCATAGAGGGGTGAGGAGCTAGTGTAATGTGACGAGTGCATGCGCTGGTGCCACATGGATGAAAGGGGTTTTGATAGGTTAGACGACGCGAGGGAATCTAGCTTCTCGTGAAAGCTCTGCGTTAGGTTTAAGGAGACCATTCAGAGGCTGGAAGGGAATGGGCCGTTAGGATTAGGAGCTCGGGAGGGACGTGCAGGTTGAGAGGGAGGAAAGAATTGCGCTGGAGGCACTAGCAGTAGATCTGGTTAGGATGGAAGGGGCAAAGGGTGACCAGCTAGAGGAGGTAGGTCTTCAGCTCTGGGAAGAACAAAGAAAGCCAGCCGAACTGGAAGGTAAGGTGGAGGCGCTTATGGCGCAGGCAGCTACTGACCTCGAGTCGGAGAAATGTCATGTGGTAGACGACGACATGTGAAGTCCCGCGAAGATGAAGTAAATGGGAACGAGGAGATGGACACGGAAAATCGCTCAGTGACCATGAAGTTGCAGGAAGCGGAGGCAAACACTAACGCGGCAGCGGCTCTACGATGCTACAGCGAAGTGGCAAAACAGTCTCCGGGAGGACTAGTGACAAGTCTGGGGTCGCGCGAGAAGGGTGGATCGCCGTGATGACAGGAGGGCCAACGAGAGCGAACCGGGCGGCAGCAAATGCAAGCTTAAGATGAAAGGTAAGAACATAGAAGGGTTCTGGTGGGGGGGGACTCAAATGTAGCGAAGGTTGAGGAGACTGTCCTATGAACAGTGAATGGATACAGGCGTCTGAAGGTGGAGGCCCAATCGGAGAAATCTATGGTAGGTGCGATGGCCAAAAGCCCTGGACGTGGTCGAGAACAAGCATGTAGAAATCCTGGTCATCATCCTTGCTTGGCTCAATGATTACTGCAGGAGACGAGCCAGAATTTCGAGATGCAGTTAGAAGTAGGAGTACAAAATGTAGAAGAAGTAGGTCGAGGACGGCGTCGAGGTTGGCGTGGAAGTGGGGCAATCAAGACTAAAACGATCTGCACGATGGCAATTCCACAACTGCTTCTTCTTCATCCGCGTCCAGCGATGGGATTCATCTTCTTCTTCACAATGCGCCCCAGAGAAAAAGGAGTCATAATGGCCACTTAAGGGGACGAAGATACAACGGGGTCGTAGAACGCTTAAGGCACTGCACATGAACAGTTTCACGGCCACGGCGTCGGAAATCGGAAGATGGCGTAAGCGGCTCAACAATATAGTTCACTGGTGAAGTGCGCTCGATGACGTGGTAGGGCCCACGATACTCGGAGATCAGGTTTGTTGAGAGGCCGGGGATGCCGGATGGAACCCATAGCCACACGAGTGAGCCGGGCTCGAAGTGTGGTGCATTCTTCTGATTGGTGTCATGGCGATGCTTTTGGTGCCACTGAGAGTCGGTTCGGAATGCCCGTGCAATCTGGCGGCATTCTTCGGCGTGCTGCGCAGCTTCGGTCACTGTGGTACATTCTGATGCGTCAGGGTTGAAGTGGAAGACAGTATCAAGAGAAGCAGATGGATGCCGACCATACAGCAGAAAGAACGGAGAGAAACTCGTGCTGCATTGCGTAGCATTGTTGTGCGCGTAGGTGATATAAGGAAGGACAATGTCCCAGTTTGTGTGGTTGGATCCGACGTACATCGCGAGCATGTCACTGAGGGTGCGATTAAATAGTTCAGTAAAGACGTTTGTTTGCGGGTGGTAGGCGGTGCAAGTCCGGTGAAAGATTTTGCACGGAGCGAGCAACGCTTGAACGACATCAGATAAGAAAGCACGGCCTCTGTGGCTGAGCAATTCACGAGGAGCACCGTGATGGAGAATGAAGTTCTATAAGAAAGCAGCCACATCTCGGGCTGTTGTAGCTGGGAGCGCGGCGGTTTCGGCATATCGCATCAGGTGGTCGACGGCGACAATGACCCAGCGATTGCCATCAGCTGTGCACGGAAGAGGGTCATAGAGGTCAATTTCAATGCGGTCGAAGGGTATAGGCGGGCATGTGAGAGGCTGTAACTCACCAGCTGAACGGTGAGAAGCACGTTTGCGACGTTGGAAAGTCAAGCACGATCGAACGTACCTAAGAACCGTGTTGTACATACCGCGCCAATAGTAGCGAAGACGGATTCGAGTGTACCAGTGCGGACAAAAGTAAACGGAGCACGCTTTTTCTCTTTGCCATTTATCATGCGTTGCATAATTGAAACTGGACGTCGTTGAATTTGCGAAATGGTAGTAGACGCTAGTGGCCTTTCGCTTGCACAAATATTGATTTCTTACGCCCAATGCAGAAGGCGTGATTTTATCTTGAACGGAAAAGTGCGCTCAGTTTACCAACGCTGTGCATATTTGAGTCCGTAGATGGCGTGGAATCACGAGGAGCCATTTCCGTCCACTTGAGTTGTATTTGCGCCGGAAAAGGAGGTGAAACCGAATCTTATAGTGGGAAGCTTGGAGGCGAAGGGCGCGTGAAGGGGTAATCGCTGAATTCTTGGAAAGGCAGTCAATAAGAGATGCGATCCATGGATCATTTCGTTGTTCAGCGAGCATGTCACTGATGTCGAGCGAAGATGCCGCGGAGTCCAAGACGGAGAGGCTGGCAAGGTCGGCTGGCAGCGGTCAGCGAGACAAAGCGTCGACGTCTGTATGCTTGCGACCAGATAGGTAAATAACACGGATGTCATATTTTTGTAGACAAAGAGCCCACCGTGCCAAGCGGCCGGAGGGGTCCTGGAGCGATTAATGCCATCAGAGGCCATCGTAAAGGTAAGGGCGAAACTTTGTGAGGGCCCAGACGATAGCCAAGCAGTCCTTTTCTGTTATAGAGTAGTTCGCTTCGCCTTTTGCGAGAGTACGGCTGGCGTAAGCAACTACGTATTCACCAAAGCCGGAGGGGCGCTGAGCAAGCAGAGAGCCGATGCCGGCACCACTGACATCTGCATGCACTTCGGTGGCGCCTCAGGGTCAAAATGGCGCTGGATGGGCGGGGCTGTGAGGAGGCGGCGCAATGTGTTGTAGGCGTTGTCGCATGCTGGTTACCAGAGCGAAATATCTGAGGTATTGCCGAGGAGCTGAGTCAGCGGGGCGACAATGGAAGCAAAGTTCCGTATAAAACGCCGAAAGTATGAGCACAGGCCCAAAAAACTTCTTAATTGCTTAATGATGGTAGGCTTCGGAAACTCAGTCACAGCTCAAAGTTTGGCGAGATCAGGACGTATACCCTCCTTGGACACAACGTGGCCTAAAATGGTCAGCTCACGAGCAGCGAAACGCCACTTCGAGTTCAGCTGCAGGCCGGCGTTCGCAAGAGATGTCAAGACCTGCTTCAGGCGAGAGAGGTGGGTAGTAAAGTCCGGAGAGAACCCCACGATGTCGTAAAGGTAACAGAGGCCAGTCTTTCACTCAGGCCACGCAGTATAGTATCCATCATACATTCGAATGTAACAGTGTCATTACAGAGACCGAAAGGCATAATGGTAAATTCAAAAAGGCCTTCGGGGGTGACAAATGTGGTTTTAGGGCGATCTTCCACAGCCATGGGCACCTGCCCGTAGCCGGATCGCATATCGAGTGAAGAAAAGAGTTCAGCACCTTGTAAGCAGTCCAATGCATCATCTATACGCGGAAGAGGGTAGACGTCTTTCCTCGTGATTTTGTTTAGGTGACAGTAGTCGACAGAGAATTGAATAGAACCGTCTTTCTTCCTCACCATGACAAAAGGGGAAAACCACGAACTGTAGAAGGCTCAATCACGCCATTCTGAAGCATAGTATGAACTTGGGCTTCAATAACTCGGCGCTCAGAGGCAAACACTTGATAGGGGGCTGTCGCAGAGAAGCATTGGAACCGGTGTCAATGTGGTGGCCAAACGTTTATGTGCGGCTCAAGCAGGCTGATGAGAGTCGAATGAAGAGCGGAACTGATGAAGCAGTGCGAGGTGTTCAGAGCGTTGAAGCCTAGGAAGACTGGCATCAATGGAGCGGAGGAAATCGTCGGCAGAAGACTGGTCCAGCGTGAGTGCTGCCAAGACAGCGGGCTGCGAAGCATTTGTTGCGTCACAGGGGATAATAGAATCAATGAGCTGTATGGTACCGAGGCATTCACCATGACGAAGGGATACGAGAAATGAGAACGGATTAGAAATCCAGAGCACGGTGAGGCCAGCCAGCTGATATAGAAAGTATGGCATAAGGCAGGGGAATACTTTTGCGGTTTAGGAAGATGGGCAATGGTGTGAAAAGGACATCGGTATTGCAGGAAAAAGCACAAGCGGAGGGCACAAGGACGAAAGAGCACACAGGGATGTCAATATCGTCGGCAATGACGGCTTTGGGAAAAGGAGCGTCCGGCAAGGGTTCGTCAAGTGCAAAAAACTCCAGTTCGGCACGAGCACTGTTGATCACCGCATTATGACGCCACAGAAAATCCCAGTCCAAGATAAGATCATGTGAGCAGGAAGGCAAAACGACGAACTCTATTGCGTACACAACTTCCTGAATGATGACTCGTACTGTGCACACCGCTATAGGCTGGGCATTTGCCATTCATAGCGAGAATCCTGAAATTGGTGTCGTCACTTTGCGCAATGAACGGCAAAGACTAGCAGCCATGGCAGAAACAGCAGCGTCGGTGTCGACCAGAGCCAGTACCACAACGCCTTCAACGGAAACTTCAAGCAGATTCGCGGGAGATACGTGAGAGTAACAGTTCGCTCGTTGCGCAGTTCTCGCCTCAGGAACTGCGGCATTCAGTTTTGCTTTTGCGCAAGATTAGGACGCCGTCGCATAGGGTCCATTTTCTTCCTGACAATAACATGAAGGAGACCTCTGAGGAAGTGCACTTGACTATATGCACAATTCTGAAAGTCGAAAGGGAATCCAGCAGGACAGAGGGGAGAGTAGTCGAGGATAACCGGGTCATTAGGAGCATGAGCCGACGACTTGGGTGCAACACAATGGAAATTAACAGGGGTGTGTACGAGGCCGGCTTTCACCCGTTTGCACGAGATGGCATCCACTACAGTCGAGCCACCGGTAGGAGGGTTGAAGGCAGGATAAGTCCCCAGGCAACATATAAGCCCCCCAGGAAGCATATAATATGAAGACATCTAAAGTAATGTTGAATAGTATCAGACGCAAATAGCAGTTAACTGCAGGCAGCAAAGTAATGAAACTAGAAAGTGCAGCGTCTCAGTCTCAAATGAGCACGACTACAAGAAATTATTGAGGAAATAAAAAAGTAGTTGATGTGCACCTGGGAGGCTCTCTCAATACGGACAGCACATTACTGATATCTCTTAAGAAGGCAAGAATATAGAGGGAGAATGAACATGGGCAGGGCATGTAATGTGGAGAACAGAGGACACTACTAAAAATAGTGAAGAGTATTCTAAAGAACGGCAAATGCATCATGGACAAGAGAGTCAGATGAGGTTAGAAAATGTGCACAGTGCTGGGTTAATTAGACGGAGGCTATGGAGTACATTGGGCTGCAGTGAACATGAAGAGAATGCAGTGAACACTGTTAGGCGGATGACGAAATTAATAAAAAGGGGCGCATGTGGCTGAGAATGCTCAACCACATCTGCAACAAACATGCCGGTCACGAGGGACCTTACAATGAATATATGCAAGGCCCTCTCCTAAACCGAAATTGAATGAGACCAAGTAAAAGCGGGTTTTGAACACCGTTTCTTAAATGCTTATTCAATATTGCGTTCTAGGCTGCAGTAATAAAATTCTAATTTGGCTCGAAATGATTTTATTTTATTTTCAATACTCACAGACCTTCCAGAGGCTGAAGGAAATTGTAGGCTTCCCTTCGCTGCTGCGTGACATTCGTCAGTTGTCTCTAGACGTGCAGACGTTTTCGTTGAAACCGTTCCACAGCCTGCTGATCCAATTTGCTCCCAAGGCTAATGATTTCTCCCAAGAATTAATGCAAGCAAGGCATGTTATCTTGAACACGTGGAACAGTACAGCAGGCTGGGCAATTTGGTCGCTCACCATAACAGCATTTGAGAGTAAGGTTCCGATAACATCTGAATTCTCCGGAAAAGAAATCAATGAATCTAGCTGAAAACACAGTTCTCTGTTTACACAGAAATGTTGTTAACTCAAAATGATCCCTGCACTCGAGAAGCTGCATATGTGTTTTGTTTTATGGCGCTAGGCAACCAGGGCCCTCACGCGCAAAACTCAGGCTGTTTGTTTAGCAGCATTACGTCTTAAAAATAATCGAAAACAGAATAAATTTCGACAATGCTGTTCTCTCCTAGCAAGAGGCTTGGATGAAGTGGAATGTGTTCACTATTGAAACTCATACCCTGTTTCTTCTCGATTTCCTCAAATTTCACGCACAATAGTAAAATGTGGTTTAATGTCAGTTAACCGCATGTCTCACATGGATATTTTTCTTGTCCGAGGAGTATGATGGTTTGGTTTGGTTTTGGCGTTTAAAGCCCCAAAGCGACTCACACTATGAGAGATGCCGTAGGGGAGGACTCTGGAAATTTCGACCACTTGGGGTTCTTTAACGTGCACTGACATCACACAGGATACGCCCGCCTAGCCGAAAGCGGCCGTAGAGGCCGGGGTTCGATACCGCATTCTTGGGCGCTGTAATCGAGCGCTCTAAACACTTCGCCACCCCAGCGAGGCCAGAGTATAAGTTGTGTATGAGATGCGGATGTCTAATGCCGAGAAGATATAGGACTATTAAAAAAAGCGCTCTTTATGACCAGATGACTTTCATTCTTAAACAATAGACTTGAAGTGCAGTTTGTTGTTTGTTTCACTAGTCCATGAAGCCTGCCATTCAGCTCTCAGTTTACTCTGTTTAAATTTCACACGGTATTTATGGGGCATGTAGACGTAATTTGTTACAGTGTTGTTACAATAGGTGTGTTAGGCAGCCATCTATGGCCTTAGAAGCTATTTAAGAGCAGACAACAATCCGCGTCAGTAATCCATGCGTGCTTTAAGCGTTTGCAACAATGAGAGGACAATGCACATATGGGAGTGCTTGAGTTTTGGACATAAATTCATTCGTGTCTTCGTAGTGAAATGAAGTTGTAAGCTCAACGCTGTCTCTGGTCCTATGTTTTTAGCAGCACTGGCCTAAAAACATGTGGAATGCAAGCAAATGACCTGACCAATTCTCTTGGTTTAGGACTCAACTGGCTGTAATGCACTTCAACGAAAATTCCATGAGGGAGAAAGTGGTGACGGCGGACGGTGAGCAGCGCTGGAAAATAAAGACCTCAAAAGCACAAAAGGGCCACTTCTTTGTCTGTCCGCTAAAAGAGGAGCCAACATACAGTAAGGAAACAATGCATGATTCAACAAGCACCGTCAGCATCGCGCTTAAAGAAAGAATTTTTTTAATTATGCCTTCATTACAAGGGGTCCTAGGTTTGCCATAATATCAATGGACTTGCTAGTATATGGGTTAATGCAAATTTGTGTCTCGTTGAATTGTCACCAACTTGAAGAGTATTATGCGTAATGTTGTGTTTTCAAATAGTATCTACTTTTTTGCCTTTTCCTGTAGACTACGTCGACATCCTGTTGAAAGATGTGGTGGACAGGTGCGAAGGTTCCTCCTACAAACAAAGTTTCAGAAAGAATACGCCGCTAAATCTGAACCACATGACCAGCCATTATGACCGGCCAACCAAGGAACATCTAATTGATATCCGACACTCGGTTTTCCAAGCGTACTCCGCCACCTTTTCCACTCCCTGCCCTATACCATCAATCTCTACTTTTAAACCCTTGCAAAACTCGACCCTTGACCCTCGAGAAACTCCACAGCAGGACTATTCACATCAGTAAGGCGCAACGTAACAGCAAATGTCGGCATCCATACCTGCCGATACTACTGTGACACATGCGGGCCGCAGTCAAGCCTGTGGTTAGGGTCGACTCTAAAAGAAGGGAGAGGACATGACAGCGGATCAGCAGCTGTGCGCCATAACCACTGAGTCGCCACAGCCACGGTAAACCCTGAGCGACTACACTGCGTCACTGAAGAAATTGGCTGATGACTGCAATTTCGCAACATTTTAGGAGTGCATGTTGTGCGAGTAGACTGCGAGCGGCATCAACAATGTAACCATGAAAACTCTGCTGTTGGAAATAACGAATTTGACTTTCGAAACTGTGACATGGCAGTGATCAAGCCGTATGCAATTCCCAGAACAGGAGAATTTTTGAGGGGCTGGCAGAGGATCAGGAGTAAACAAAATGCCTACCAGCATGTGCCGCTTGATAAAAATTGTCAAATGTTCATCACGAACACTCTGAGAGGTTCGTGACATAGCAACCAATCAGCATGACTAGCTGTCATGACCGTCAAAGAGTGGCATGTCAATGCCACCTACATACATGTAACCTAACTCAGACTCTCGACCAGCGGCAATGGCATCAACGTCAACAACGTGCGCACATGCACCCAGCTTAAATAAAGTTCATTTTTATAATCGCAAGGCATAACATGCCATCATAAGTGGGCCAGAAGTAACAAGAGCAGCAGACATTAGCACTGCAACACCCGTGACTGCCATGGCAAGTCCCTTTTTACAACCGCCACCGCTGTTCACGCCCGGCGACAACCCAGCAACTGAATGGGAAGAATTTCACGAAGCCTTTTTGATCAACGAAACCGACATAGAATACTCAGCTAAGTCTGACGCCGCAATAAAAGCACTTCTCCATGTCTTGAGATCGTCAACACGACGTATCCAGCAAACGCTTCCGGAGGCCCAGGCAAAATAATTTACACGGGTTTTTGTAATATGCCTTATGGCAAGCTTTCGTAAAAAAAAAGAAGATTCCGTGAAGGTTGTCATAAGCAATTTCATAACTTATATACGCTGCAGAAGAAATGGTGCAGCAGCCGGGTCAAACCATCAATGAATTCGTCACCATGTTGAAACTACAGGCACGCAAGTGCGACTTCTGACAGCAAGAGAGCCGCATGATCGGGGACCATATCATTGTAGGGATCAGGGACGATGCCCTACGGTAACGACTTTTCAGAGCCCAAACTGACGGTGGAGAAAATAATTTCAGCCTGCAAAGCTGCTGAAATCTCAAACAGCATCTGTGTGATGTACAAGATAAGCAGGGAGAGGCTACTGTGGATGGTTTATCGCGCAACTATGCTCACAAGACGAGACAGACGACCATCTCACATCGCATGCAGCTACAAACTGGAAACTCTGCACAGCCTGCTCGTCGCACATGCTCAAGGTGCGGCACCAATCATCCACGAAGGAATTGCCCAGCATATGGTGGCTGCTGCTACTCTTGCGGCAAGTTTAGTTAATTTTCTGCTGTATGTCGTCAGAAAGTGCATGTGCGTGCCTCAAGAAATGCAGTGTCGTCATTGGATATCCAACCAGACTCCTCTTTGGACATTCATCCAGTAGGCCTTGGTATGTTGACTGTGCACAGACTTCATGCAGCAGCACAGTGGACAGAATCAGTCAGAATCACTGGGTTGAATGTTGTTTTCAAGCTCGACATAGGAGATGATAAAAAACCTCATTCCTTAGAGTACCCTAAAAAGATGCCAGAAGCAACAAAAGCTCACCTCTTCCAATGTGAAGGTCTTAACTTATGATGGCATAGAACTGCTAATACTCAATGAGTGCAAAATGAAATCACTTGTGAAAGGCAAGGTCCATACACTGACATACCATGTCACCGGCACAGAAGTTTTTCAGTCCTGGAAGCATCTGCATACCAAGACCTTCAGCTGATCGCTCATCTGAGTGGTGTGCATTTAAGCAGTAGCAAGCCGGGTGCTCTCGACAAGAAATGCTCACCACTGTGCAGCCCGCAGCTCATTTTTGACTATTTAGGGCATTGGTCAACTACCAGGCGTAGTCACCATCACCCCAGCAGCTTCCCCTTGCCATCCAAGACAAGGTAAAGCATGAATTTGATGACATGGAAACAAAAGGCATCATAAAAAGATACCAGTAACAGCAGATTGGGTGCTTCCACTCGTCTTTGTCATGAAAAGGGATGGCATCTTGCGATGGTGTTCACACCCCAGGCAGCTAAATGATGCAATCAAATGCGAGCACTACCACATGCCAACGAAGGATGAGCTGCTTGCTAACCTGAGCAAATGCATTGTGTTTACAGTGCTTGACACTAAGTCAGCCTTCTGGCAGCTAACCCTTGATGAGCACAGCGCTAAGCTGTGAACATTCATGACACCTTGGGGACAGTGGGTTTCTTCGACTTCCCTTTGGACTTAAGAGTGCGTCAGAGTTATTTCAGCGAGCATATCCTCTGAGGAATTGAGAATATGTGACCCTACTTTGATGACATACTTATTGCATCCAGGAACATTGAAGAAGACAATGTAAGGCTTCGTGAAGTGCTAGAGGTAGCATGACAGTTTAACTTGAAGATGAATGCATCTAAGACAAAGGTTGCTGTTCCAAGCATTGCCTACCTGGGACACCTAATGCCAAATGGCTTGAAGCCAAATCCAGCTAAACTCCAGGCTATTGCTTCTATGAAGGCATCAACTACCAAAGAAAAGCTAGTCAGGTTTCTAGGCATGTGTCACATTTTTATCAAAGTTGTTCCTTCTGCATACAAGAAAACCGCACAGCTCAAAGTACTTCAACCCCAAGAGAGCCAGTCATCATCTCTGCTGATGCTAATGCATATGGACTGGTGTAGTGCTGCTACAAAATCAACAACCAGATGCATATTCCTCTGCATCACTGACATCAGCACAAAGAAACTATGCACAAAGAACTTCTTGCAATAGTGTTTGCTTGTGAACACTTTCAGTTTTATACATATGGCCGACCCGCGACTGGGCACATTGACTACAAACCACTGATTGGACTCAACAAGAGACTGATGCATCACTCCACGACTGCAATATCTACTTCTGCGCCTTCAGAGGTATAACATTAATCTTGTGCATATGCCAGGCAAGCACCTATTGTCACAGACACCCTTTTGCATCCTCCTCACACATCTCTCCCCGCTGACACATCAGATTTGGAAGAGTGCAGAGCGGCGAGTTTGATCATTGCTTCAGCTACAAAGCTGCAAGAGCTTCGTGTCGCAACTGAAAAAGACCCATTATTCAGAAAGTTGACCACTATGTTCAGAATCGGTGGCCAAGGTATCAGAGTGTTGATGCATATTCCAGATTATATGCTCATTGCCAAGACGAGCTCCATCTATCAGATGGTCTTCTGTATCGTGGACAACGCCTTGTCATTCCTACATCCTTTCAGCAAGATACTCTGAAACCACTTCACACAGCACACCAAGGCATTATTGCAACGAAAAGCAAAGCACATGCAACTCTGTACTGGTCTACAATCGACAAAGACATTGAAAAAATGGTCGCCAGTTGCAAGCTCTGTCAGCAACACCATCATGGCGACGAACATACGAAGCCACTCTTCCCGGGCTTAAGGTCAACAAGTCTATGTTCGTCGAGACAACAAATTGGTCCAAGTTGATCCACAACATCGATCATACATGATCAAGTCCAGGGATGAAGGGCGTTTCAGGAGAAACTGGTTCCATATTATGCTAGGCTTTTGGCTGTGAAGTTGCACAACACCCGAGGACTGCTACTCCGTTCCCTCCAGTAATCTGCATCACCAGCAGTGTCATACTAATGTGTCCCATTAAGATGTCACAACACGCTAGGGAGGGCGAATCGTTCCTCCAGCAAGATATCGCTGAATACTATGTGCTTATGCAAGAACTGTGCTGCAGAGGCCTAGCAAAAAAGGGCATGTTACATATGTCTGATCACCAACACCTCTACATGCATGCAACTCTCGACCAGCCGGTGTGCGTGTTAAAACGCGGCAACGGCATCAGTCAACAATGTACGCACATGCACCCAGCTTAAATAAAGTTCATTGGCCTTCGTAATATTCGCACTCAAGTTTCCTGCATGCTCCTGACCTACAAGTCACATGACCTCATGATATCACAAGTTGCTGCCCTTCAGACCTGTAGTTGGGGCAGATGCTGGAGATGGCATTGGTCATTCTTCACCCAGACCTCGACACCAAGGTGCTACAGAACCAAATGAACAGAACACCAGATGTGGCCAAAGGACAAAACCCAGGTTTTTTGGCCAACCTGGAGACCAGGTGTTCACAAGGAACTTCCATTCAGGTCTCACTAGCTGCCTTCTGCCATCACCAAGCAATGAACTTCTTTCATGGATGTATCACTGGAGGATGGACAGTATTTAACTCGACACCTGGATCACATCCAGCCGGCAGTCTCGCCAGGATTTCGGTTTCGATAGCCAATCCTCCAGCAGCCTCACAGCTCTGGACCGCACTCCCAGCTTGGACACGGCTCAAAGACAGTTAACTCGTGGCGGCCTTGACTATGCAGATTTTAGGCAAGACCCTGGTGTAGGCATCAAGAGAAACCTATTGTGCACTACTCACCTTAAGCAATAAAGGAGGGGAGGGATGTGAGGAGGTTAGTTTGCCCTTCCAATGCCCAGGAACATTGAGGTTCAAAAGGAATAAATATGGTGCGCGTGACCCAGTTTGGTCAGTGCAGATCCTGCCCAAGATATGGGCATTCTCCTCAGTTCAGCAGTCAGCATGGCCCAGGACTATGCAACTATCACACAATGCCTGCTTTGTAGCCTGTATAAGAGCCATCAACAACTTTCGAGCTGTCAGCTAGTTGCCCGTGATTAGATCGAAACTTAGTGGGAGATCGAACTCGAAGAAACCTTATGCACCAAGGATGGCGACACTGGTGGAAATGGAGAGAGAAAAAAGGGGGAAATCTTGGTCTGCTCTTACGCAATAAAAAATAACGACACCTGCAGTACATCTTGTTCATACACGCACGGTATGCAACCCAGTGCTCTTTGGTCATATCCTCCTGGCATAAAATTTTGATTTAATCTCAATGAAGTAAGTACAGATTGTGCTCTTTGCATGCTATGGCCTTATTTCAGAGGCCGAGCAAAAGCTGGAAAGCCATGCATGCAACACTTAGTGCACAAAGCACATGTTTCAGGGCTGATGCCATCCTACTGCTGACGATAGGGCATTTTTTAGAATCTACACCCGCTACACTAGTGAAGCAAAAAACCATTTTAGGTATAGGAGATTTGCTACACTGGTGTAGCTTAAAAAATGGCCCTGATGTCATCCTCAAGCCATGCTGAAGCCCTGCCAGCAGCATAAACAAAACTTGGACAGTCATAATGACACAGCAGCAATAAGTAATAAATGGGCTTTTACAAAAAGCTGACTGGAAATGTGCATGTCATAGCTGATGTGATTACCTGCGTTTAGAGAGCAGAGTAACGAAAGCCCACATAGCTCTGATAGAAATTCTCGCCGAATCCGGGAAACGACGCACTCTGGCAGGACGACGCGGTTTCCCCTCCCGAACGTTCGCCAGATCCACCAGGTGAACTGCCGGTAGGCAGTGTACCGATACGTCCTGAAAAAGCCACGATTTAGGGTGAAGCATAACTGTATTTCAGTCGCGATGCACTTCTGATTACCTGTGCTTTTCCTCGGCCCGCTCAACGTCGACACCGTCCGCTCTCATCTCCCAGTACATCACCCTGAGTACTTCCGGGCGACAACAGATGTTTTCGAAGTATTCGTGCTGCGTGATGCAGCCCTCTTTGACCGCGACAACTTCTGGCATGTCGCGGCAGCACACCTCCTCAAGCGGCGTGGCCATTTCTCGGCAGAAGCCGCAGCTGCACCTGCGTCCGGGTATAATGCGCGACAGTTGAACAAATGCTAACAAAAAAAATTACCCACGATTACGTTACTTCCTAATGCGAAATTTGAGCGCAGCTTCACTTCACTTCACTTTAATACCTTAAAGACCCTCATTAGAGGGTATTACTTAAGGGGTGGGGCGCACAGAAATTAAAAACAGACTAGGTAACATATATGTGTAAGTAAGTTGTACAAATACAAGATTTTCACTGAGCCAGTACACGCGCGATTCTTTCAAGAAATAAAAATGAGCATGGGATAGCAGCAAGTTCTCGGGGAAGATCGTTCCAGTCATTGGCAGTTCGGGGAAGAATGATGAAGAAAATGTAGTGGTGCGGGCGCGAGGTCGTGACACCTGCTGCTGATGACCGGTGCGGAGGGAGATACGTGGTAGGGGTGCGCAGAAGTAAGGTTCCTGCGTCGTAGCTCGGAATAAAAAACTTGTGAAACAAACAAACTAGCAATGTAGCGACGATGAGCAAGGGTAGGTAGGTTAGACTGTGATTTTAAGCATGAGTGCTAATATCAAAGGAATTCGATGAATGAATGTAGTTGCTTGGTTTTGAACTGCTTCAATTGAATTACAGAGATATGCTTGTTCCGGAGACCAGATAGGAGATGTATATTCTAATTGTGATCTAACTAGTGATTTGTATGCGAGGAGCTTGATATGCTAAGGGTGCAGAGCGAAGCTGATGCTTTGAAAATCCTAGTGTTCTGTTAGCGGATGATATGATGTTTGAGATATGCGTATTCCATGTAAGATCATAACAAAGATTAACACTAAGGTATTTGTATGATTGGACAAGGTCGAAGGGAACGTCAGATATGCTGTAGCTGAAGAGGAGGGGGTAATGACGACGATGAATCGCCATATATTTCATTCATTAGTGTTAAGTGTGATTAGCCATTCATTGCACCAGTCTTTCACATGAGTTAAATTATTTTGAAGGAATTGTCGTTCCAAAGTGTTAGTGACTGTTCTGTAAGCAACACAATCGCCAGCAAACATCCGAATATGGCAATCTAGGTTCTTAGGAAGGTCGTTAATAAAAATTAGAAATAAAAGTTCCCCAAGGACGCATTAGGGGCACGCCCGAGGAGACTGGTAGGAGGTTAGACATTTGATTATGGACGATGACTGATTGGAAGCGGTGAGTTAAGAATTCTTTTATCCATTTTAGTATATCAGGATCCAAGTTCAGGCGAGAAAGTTTCAGAAATAAGTAGTTATGAGATACCTTGTCAAATGCCTTGGCGAAGTCGAGAAAAATAGCGTCAGTTTGGAGGTTAGCATCAAGGTTAGTGTGTAAGTCATGAATGAAAGTGCTAGTTGACTTTAACAGGAGTATCCTTTGCAAAATCCGTGCTGCGAAGAATGAAAAAAATTATTTGAATCCAGAAAGTTCATCGTTAAAGACTAGAAGTATGATTAAAATTATTTAGAACATTTGTGTTAATTTTGTCAAAGCCAGCAGACGATGACAATTTTAGTTTATCAATAAGACATGATATGCCGGTTTGCGAGAAAGTAACGGCTGGCATTGAAGTTCTTTGGCCGTTTGCTGCCGTGAGGGCAGGCGGTAGAATTAAAGATGTTAACACACTCAACATCGGAAACAGCGCGTCCGGAATCATCAGTGAAGGTAACAGTGAGTATAGATTGCCGGTTTAAAAGCAGCCAGAATTTAGCAGGATTATTTTTAAGTATGCTGGGCAGGTAAATATAATAAAAATGAGCGTTTGGCATTTTTTACTGCAACCAGGTATGTCTTTTCAGCAGCGTAATATTTTTCCCATGCGCAGTCCTGTCCAGTCTGTTTGGCACTGCGGAACAAACGCTTCTTTTTGTTTTCTAATCTCCCCAGAGCCTTGGTGAACCATGATTTCTGTTTGCTCGCTCGGAAGCTGCATTTAGGAACATATTTGTTAGTAAGTTCGTTCATTTTATCAGTAAACATCAACCAATTTTCGTTGGTGGTTTGTTCTTGGAAAGAGCGCTGAAACGTTGGGAAAAAAGCTTCCAAACCCCTGTTTATGGCCCCGTAGTTTCCTTTGTTATAAAGGGTTATTGTTTTTTTTTTGAAGTTTTATTTGTTGTTGGAGTGAAGGCGAAAGACGCATGGATGACTAATTTCACTCATTTCCCAGAGTTAAGTACTGGAGTTGAGGCTGTCAGGGTGGCTAGAAAGTATAAGGTGAAGAATGTTAGCGGTATTTCCGGCGATGCGTGTAGGCTGGGTTACTAATTGAGTTAGATTAAAATTTAAGCACATATCTATGAACTCCCGTGATTCATCATGCCTAAAAATAGGCTGATGAGTATTATTCCAGTCAATACCAGGATAGTTAAAATCTCCAAAAAGTAAAACGTATGCATTAGGGTGTTTTGTTGTAAGTTTGTTCAGGATGTTGTGCAGCTTTCGAGGGAGTTCGGGGTGATTGGGGGGGGGGGGGGGGGGGGTCTGTAGCAAATACCAATTAGTATACATACTGGTATGGCGCGACAAAGCAGCCATAATATTTCGAGGTCGGATTTTATGTTACTGTGGGAACACTGTAGATGATTGCTGGTGGCGATAAGGACGCCTCCTCCTCGGGGGCCTTTGCGATCAAAACGGAAAAGGTTAAAATTTGGTAAGTTGCACAGAACTTCATTGCCGCTCACATTATCGGTCAGCCATGTCTCTGTCAGTACAAGCAGGTTACTGCCTGTTGAGGACACAAGGCTGGATACATTATCGCATTTCGAAAGCAGACTGCGTATGTTAGTATAGATAACCGAAAATGAAATATTCTGTCGAGGGGAGTTACGGCGAGGATTAGATAAGTGTTTGCGGTGCTGCAAGCGCTATGCTATTTATTTAACCGTTTCAGTGGCAGCATCAAAAGTGTAGCGTTTTTTGCTGAGAAATAGGGTCTTGTACCGTAAAGAAAACGGTCCGGTTTCTGTTCTTGCAAATGCGACAAGATATTTGCGGGCTTTTTGAACCAGAGCGGGTAAAATCTTCTCCAATACTATAGTCCGTGTCTTTCAGCATTCGACCTCTGCAAAGAATGGTTTCTTTTGTTTTAACAGAGGCTAATTTTGCTATAATAGAACACTGGCTCTCCTTGGTGTGGCGTCCCAAGCAATGAGCATGCTTTATGGGCTTCAGGGTAAACTCTAACACATCCTGACAATGGCTAATTATTATTTCGTCAGATTCGATGAATGATTCGCGGGGATTGGTGTCTGGAAGGCCATAGAAATCAAGTTGTTGAGACGTGATCTGTTTTCTGTGTCATCTATTCCAGCCTCAAGGTTAGTAATAAGATCAGCAGCCTCAGCGGCAACGGCTTGGGCGAATTATATGTCAAATTTTAGAGTAGGAATGTCCTGAAAGATGCATTCCAGGTCTGCTAGGCGCTTACTCAGATCGGAAATGGTTTGGTCGACAGAACGCATCTGACCTTTAAGTTCCTGTACATCAGCGAGTATTTGGCCTTGACGGGCTGACAATTTCTTGAGTTCAGTAAGAACACTATCAAGTTTGTCCGGACCAGGGTTCATTTCAATATCGCCGGACAAAAGAAGAAGAGATTTTACAACCCAAAAGGATTCACTAACCATAGAAATGCAACACTACAGGCTCGGCAGCTGTACCAGGCAACGGTCGCTACATTTTTAGAAAAAGGGCAGTATGATGAACTAACGTGCGTAGCGAAAATCAGTGGATGAGGAGGCTGCATCATGGCACAGCTACCGAGCCCACAGAGCGCGGCTGGAAGACGGTGCTCTTTATACGTTTGGATTGAACTGGATTGGTACTGAGGCTTCCCTTTTTTTACCAGGTGGACCAGAAAGGTCCTAGTCAAGTCAATTCCCTACTGTGACGGAGTCTGTCCCGCCATGGCGCAACGCCACCAACACTATTATCTAGTATGCCTTATCCAGTTATCAAGGCGTCGTTTGGTTGCATCCACAGCCACAGCCCTCTCATCCCGCTGTGTCGCATCACTGCCCACCGCAGCGTCTCCTTGTGGCTGTCCGGAAATGAACTCCACCACCTGCAGCAAAGTTGACTCGCTAGGCTGACATGGCATGAGCACTTGGCACGTCAACACAATGTGTTCGATGATCTCTGTCTCCCGCCCGTACACCGCACACAAGACATCCACGTTGTCCTTGCCCTCAATGCGCGCGTGCCATTTCCTCGTGCGCAGCATCCCCGCACGGGCCTGAAAAAGCAGGGCGCTCCCCAGGGAGTTGTCATAGAACAGCTCCTGAGTGATGTCCCTCTTGTGCGTGGAGTACATACCAAGAGCTGGCTTGGCCGCTGCACCAGTTCGCCACCGCCTGGTCTCCGCCGCTGCCACGTGTTCCCGCACCTTCGAGGTAGTCCAGCAGGCGTCTTTAGTGTTTGTGACGGTTGGCAGTAGTACCTCATACTTTGCGCTCAGTTCACGTACCCTCCTCATCCAGCGTGTGCATGCTCCGCAGTACAAAAGGCAGCTTTGTACTCAATGAACCGAGTGGTCCGCCCCCAGAGTCCACGAACGCATTTCAAAACTAATCTTGGCTACTGCCTCCCGGGCCTCGAAGGATGACCACCCAACATCACCCTGCACTGCCTCGTAGGAGGATGAATGATGGGCTCCTAGTGCCTGTCTTCCCACCTCTCTCTGTCATCACTCCATAAATTCTCGCGTCGAGGACGTGGTACACAACACTGCATTTGCATATGTCAGACCTGGCAACATCACCGCCTTCCATATGGTGCGTAGGACCTCCATTCTATTGAACGACCACGACGCCTTGGCTCTGAGGAAATTCTGGCTGCGCACCGCCTTCGAACGGAGGCTGCTCTCGTAGTCTTCTAGGTAGGCACGCTGTGTCATGAGGCCTATCCCAAGGTACCTGTAGGTTAAAGCCCATGGGATTTCGCGCCCTTGTAGCAGTAGTCTCGGTTCCATAGCCGTCCTGACATGAGACCAGCACAGTTCTGCACTCTTCCTCGTGCTGAACTGTAGACCCGATTGCTCCGCGTGCGCTGTGCAGATATCTAGCAACATTTGCAGTCCTGCTTCTGAGCCCGCCATAAGCACAATGTCGTCTGCGTACAGCAGGCCCGGTAGGCCATGTTGCACTAGCCGGCTACTGTCCATGTAAGACAAGTCAAACCCCTCGCCACACCTTTCGAATTCACCCCTCAAGATCGCTCAGCAGCAGCATGAACAACAGCGGGAAGGGAGGGCATCCCTGTCGTAGACCCCGCTGCACCTCGACCGGACGAGACTGGAGGCCTTGCCACTCCACAACTACCTTGGTGTCTGTATAACGGGCGTATAGCCGGAAGACCCCTGAGGCGCAGCATCCTCCACAGGACATCATGTTCTACACAGTCGTGTGCCTTCACATCCAGGAAGGCAGCCCAGAGCTGCACAAGAATGCTGAATTTGGCGAGTTGGTGCGTTTGCATTTTAGTAAATGTAGCGCAAAGAAGACAAGGACAAAATGTATCCCTTATTTTGTCCCTTACCCTTATTTATCCCTTATTTTGTCCCTTACCCTTATTTCCCCCTTATTTTGTCATTGTCTTCTTTGCACTACGTTCCCTAAAATGCAGCCCAGAGCTCCCTATCCTGTCCTATCACGAGTTCCTTACACTGAGTCAGAATGAATAAATTGTCCTCCAATCTCCGGCCCTAATGAAAACCCTGCTGCAGCTCGCCCAGCACTTTCTCTCGCTCCGCCCATGCCTGGATTCGTCGGCGTAGGACTTGAGCAAACACCCTGTATATAATCGGGTTCACCGTGATTGATCTGTATGCCGCAGGGCTGCTTCGATTGCAGGAGGCTTTGAACAGGAACAGCATTCTGCCCAATCTCAGTTCATCAGGAATTTCTCCCGACTCCAAGTAGAAGCTTAAAACTGATCGTAGTTCCTGTCTCTGTGTAGGACGCATCTTCTTCAGGAGCGATGCCGAGACATCCTCTATGCCCGGTGCTGTACCGCTCGAGAGTTGCCCGATAATAACCTTCAGATCCATCTCCCCGACTTGTCCCAACCACTTTTGCAGATCCGGTTGTGGCCCTGTCATTGGTAGCCCTGGCTCGTGTTCATCAGGCTGTGCGCTGCCCTTTCTGAACGACATTCTGACTCGCTACAGTACAGGTATTGCCACCAAACTCCAGTCGTAGTCTGTTGTGGTCACTCCCAAAGCTATTCTTCCCTTCTTTGTCCACAACCATGCTATACAAGAGTTCATACAGCGTCGGTGAGATCAGTTCAAAGTCGATGGAGGTCATTTTGTCTCTTGAAGCCCATGTAATCTTGCCGTCACACTTCGGCCGCCGATTTCTTGACTAAATCAAATTGGTCTGCAGCACGTAGTAATTCTCGGCTATTCGAGTTTGTATTTCTATCTATCTCCTCCAGGTGCCCATTGAAGTCTCTTTAGACCAGTGTTTCATGATCCTGATGGAAGGCCTCAATGTCTTGTCTTAGACAGTCCCACAAAATTTCATTTTATTTTCATTAGCCCCATTTCCACACCACATATAAACAACCGTCACCGCTGACCTCTTTCCCGATAGTGTTCCAGTGACCCACAAGTGTTCCTGGCATTCTGGCTTCGCCCTCGCCCAGCCACGGTCTGGGCGCAGGACAACACCAACACCTTCCCCTTTCCTTTCTCCGGTCACCCTGTTGCATCCCTCCCAGCCCATTTGAGGATGCCCTGGTGGTTCTTTATCTCAGAGATGTGTCTCTACAACACAAAATAACTCAACTCTCCACTCCCATAGCCTCGTAGAGCTCTTTCTACTTTCGTAAGGCCCTCCCTCCTAGCAGGTTTAGAAAGGCAATGCTAAGTTGCCTTCCTTCTTGCCTTCTCCTCCTCTTATTGGCGATGTCGACGCTCATGCTTCGGCATTGGATATGCTCCGCCCAGAGTCTGGAGCAGAACCCGTCTTAGTGTTTCGGCGAGGGGGTCAGCTTGCAGGGAGACCCGCGTGTGTCTTCTGTGGGGCGGCCTCACGGACTTTATCCCTAAAAAAACATAGCGCCGGCAACCCAACCGCTGCCCAAGCACCTCAGCCGCTTGCTCGTCGTACATGCCGCCCTGCCTATGGGCCCTCACTGTCAGGTTCGAGGCTACAAATTCTATCCTCTGCCGCAGCTCTTTGCGGGCAAGCTTCGCGTCCGCATTTCACTTGGAGCATTTCCCACGAATGTCATCGTCCGCGATCGCCCCTTTCGGAATGGCATACACGATGAAATGGTGTCTGCTTGCTTTTTCCTTCCATTCCACGAGTGCCGCGCGCAGGTCCTGCACCGATACACTGGATCAACGTTCCCACGTACTATGTCCTTCTGGCCTGCGTGCACCACCACAATGGCCCCTTTTTGTCCCCACATCTCCGCGTCACCATTCACAGCTGCTATCACGTCCTGTAACGTATTTCCTGCTTTCGTTCTGAAATGTACCGCTCTGTTCCAGTTGGTCATCCTTAGCACCTGTTGTTTTAGTCTGCCCTCATTTTGATCTCCATACACGAAGGCGGAACGGCATTTCTTTGCTTTCTCCCTCAAGGCATCGTCGTGGTGTCCTACCCGTGTACTCTGTGCCAGATTGGTGGGTGGTGACTTCGTCATCCCGTCCACTCCTCTGCCTGCATTGAGTCGTTCGACTCGTTAGAAGTGTTGCTTGTAGGTTCTCCGCACGCCAGCCATTTTATTTTCCGCTTCTTCTTCCTGTTCTTCACTGTCCGAAACCATGTCCAGTCTTCCAGTTGGGGCTGTTGGGTCGGTTCGCCTCCAGTATCCGCAGCGCCCTCCATATTCTCCTGAGCGATACATGCTTCCGTAGGGGGCGTAATGGCAGACTGCGTTGACAGGGTCGATGTTGTCGCTGTCGCTTGAGCTTGCCATCCGGCGTAGAGGGTCTAGGGAGTGCTGTTTTCACCGACGCATCAGCGCCGCTCAAAACGAAGGGTCCGTTGATCCCGGCGCTGAACGGCCGTCCTGGGCCTCGTAGAACGAGCCACGAAGTGTCGAAGATGGCTGGTAAGATACAGACAAAGGCAGGCGCAAGCACCTGCGTAGCAAAAATCAGTGGATGAGGAGGCTGCATCATGGCAGAGCTACCGAGCCCTCAGAGCGCAGGCGGAAGACGGTCATCACCTGTTTCCCCTTTTCCATAGATTGAGGCGAAGATTTCGAGCAAGACACGTATGTACAGTTACAGACAACTTTTTTTAATTTTTCACATGTATTCTATCAAGAAAGACTTCACTAACAGTTCTTGGCTGTCATAAAAGAAGCTTTGTGGTCGGAGAAGTGAAGAGAGCGATTGAGTTATTGGGAGGTTGCAGGAAGCAGCGTGTGGGCCAATAGGAACGTTGCACGATGAACAGATAGCAGCGACTGACTGATGCCACTGACGCCGCTAGAGAGTGAAGCAAGTGAGAACGGGATGGACGCACCATGATCCGCTGATAGCGGGCCCCCTCCACCTCCCTCTCCCGCTGCTCCTCCTGTTGGAACGGGGGGGACAGGAGGGAGTGAAGGGTGGCAGTTCCTGGGCCTACAGGGCTGGGACGGTAGGTCAACGCCGCTTGCGGCGGAGGCCAGCCAGCCACCGAATTTTATCTGTTGTAGGCCGTCATTGCACCCGCCACTGCTTCGGTGGTGGACGACAGCTGTTGTTGCGGCGCGCGTCTTTCTCTCCCTCTTCTTTTTCCATTCTTCTCTTTTTTCTTTTCTGTCCGCACAAGGCAGCGGAGGTGGCTCAGCTACAGAGCCAGTAGCGGGCCCGTATATTTTCTTTTCCTTCTTCCTACAACCACAACAACCGCTGACAGCGAGCCGGCGTTCTGGCAACCGGAAAACCGCCTCGCCGCCATGCAGGAAGAGGGGGACCCCCTCCTCCTCTTTATGCATGGCGGCGACGGTGTTCTACGCAGTCATGTTGTCTTGACTCACTAGCGGCGGAAGCGGCATCAATCAGTCGCTGCTAGCGCTGCCTCCAGCGACGCCCCCCCCCTTCTTTTCCTCGTGTTCTGCGGTTGCTGCGCGCGCTCGTGCCCCCATCGTTCGCCGCTGAGTGTAACCCCCCTCTTCCTGCGAAGCTACGGTTGCCGAAGCACCGGCTCGAACTGGGGGGATGAAAGGGGGGCGGAACTAGTTACGAGGCCGACGCGGCCGACGACGATGCGAAACCCAGGAACAGGCGCCAAAGAACTGCGCTCTAAAACGCACCTTCGATTAGTTATGCACTGCCGTTTGCTACATATATCGAGAGAGCAAGCACCTAAGCTAGACATACCGCGCTGTGCGACTCGTAGCACTTTTTAAACGTGATTCGTTACCATCTCCATCGTCGACCTAAGCTCGGTGGTAAACGGTAATTTGCTACCATTGCTACAAAATTTTTGTTTCGTTTTTATTCCTATTCAATAATAAACCAAAACGTATTCAAGGACTACGCTGCTACTTACTACTGAGCATCTGCGTCCCCGCTGTCGCTGGGAGAGTCAGGCCAGCCCGCCGACGAAGTCACTGTCGTCTTCGTCGTTCTACGCAGGATCTTTAAACGGCGTATATTTAGAAGGCTCGAAGCCCAGCTCAGCGCTCATTCGCAGAAGTCGTTCCTTAAGCTCGGGGTCCATCTTCAAAAACCAGCGGGAACGAGACCAAAAAGACGACCATCTGATAGGACAGCGAGCGAACGAGAGGGCCTGCAAACCGGAAGCCAACAAACCGATCCGATCGATGACGTATATTTGTGGCGGAGCCTGGGCCGCGCCTTTAATGTTTATGTTTTTAGGGCTCGGTCCCATGAACGAGTTCAGAGGGAAAAGGCAGGGGGTCATTTTTAATAGCCGCTATTTCTTGTTCTACGCATGCTTGATTAAACATTTTTGCGGGAGAATGCCCAGTGGCCTGTACTCTACATAACGCAAGCGTTATCTAACCAACCTCAGACCCCCCTTTCTGGGACCCTTTAAAGCCTCTGGCTTTGCCACCACTTTGTCTTGGTGTAGGGGCTTTGTCTACAAATGAAGTTGTGCAACATTTACTTTTTCAGGTAGTGCACGTTATAAGTGCAAGCAGCATAGAAGACCAAAGTCACTGTCTAGTGTACCCTCCATGCAAATAAAAAGTTACCAATAAACAGTGATGCCTTTCTAACAGAATAAATTTAGCCTCGAAGTGGTCATAAGCAGCTGAGTGGCAGTTGGGTTCGTCAGGTTTTACTTCATGATGGATTAACTTGTAATTCTCATTTTAACAATAACCTTCTCATTCAACAAGAAAGCATTTTCTTGAGAGAAAGAACTTAGTGCCCACAGTAATGCAGCATGTGAATCGTCTTGCATATATTTCTCTAGCTGCACACTCTAAAAAAGCATTCGCACCTACTCATTTCTCTTTGTAATCTTACGAGTAATTTAGACTTCAATGAGTAATTAGTCACTATTTCTCACTGAACACCCCATCCCCTTAGCCACACTCTCCTCAGCACTGCACCCGGTGCGGTCCACAGTCGCCTATAGGGACACCAGTGTTTCTAAACCCTCCTTTTTGCCCGAAAAAGGCCTTTTTATATCCTAAAAAGCAATCCCATATCTGGACAGCCTGAAATTCAGCAAATACTCGTTTTACTCATCTCCACATCTAAGTAATGGCTAAAAGAATGTTTTTTTTTCGCTGTTGGTATATTAGTCGCATAAAAGATAGCATATCGCCAGAAAACTGATGTTAAAAATTTGCTATAGTGCATGCTACTATTCTCTTTATTAAGTCTTTTTCAAACTGAAGAGGTGGGCCACATTAACTTATTCTTCATTGCATTATGCCATCATTGTGTCAATAAAAAAAGTGTCCACTTGGATCTATTCATCAGTGCCGTTTGATAAATAATTGTCTTTAAACTCTGAGGTTGTGTGAAAGGGATACCAAATGGAAGGAAAAATAGTGCAGAACATATATAACTAACATATGTGTTTGTAAGTGCAAGGTAGCCAAATAAGAATGTGCAGAATTTCTGGGCTGCAAGCGATCTATGTAATGAATGAAAAACATTTTCTCAAGGCAATGAAAGTTACTAAAGCAGTTCAATGTTTTATGAACAAAAACGCAGTTTATTGAATATATTATAATAAACAAATTTGTCATGGCAGTCAGCAGTCTGTTTTAAGGTACAGGTTCAGTTAACGATCACTTTGGCATATATGATGAATGCAAAACTTGTTGCCATGAAAGAAATGCAGAAAACTTTAGACATTGTTTATTAAATATTAGACATGCGAAGGCATGACAAGGTGAAATGGAGAACACGTTGCATTAGAACAAGCACTAAGTTATTAAAAAATGCATGCACCACATATGGATCTCAATTTGACAGCAAATATATGCTAACACTTACAAAACATACAACGCAATTAATTTTTATGTGATTTACACTACAATATTTTTATGTTTTCTAAAGGCTACACATAGCTTCTGTACTACTTAGAAAGTACATACATTAGTACTCCTAGTTACCCAAATAAAACACGACAGCCTTAGTAACAATGTACAACATCTTGTTAGACTAAAATCCTGAAGCTGAATGTTCTAAAATCTGGTCGTATTGTGACTTTATGATATGCTCCACCAACCTTCTTTGAGGTATGAAGGCATTAGGCTCTAAGTGCAAGATGGGGATTTGCTTTATTAACCTTATTCTAAAACAAGCCCTGATCACATGGAATGACTTACATGGTAAAATATAATAATCATAGCCTAAATGGGAATAGGATATCCATCACGCACTTGTTTTTGGCAACAAGGTAACCAAAACAGTGAGAGGTTATCCTTTATTACTACAGCTATTATGTTTTTTTCTCCTAATCATTTACATACTCCAGCATCACAATTCTGACCTGAAACACTTGCAGAGAAGAATGACCTTTTTGTCCTCAAGGCTTGTGTTTAACCCCCTGCAGTCATCGACAAGCTAGCTATTGCAGCCAGGATGCGCTTATAATCACCACGAAGCGCCGGCGCCTCTGTGTTGCCGGCGCACGTCATATGCATTGGCCGGCGCGTTACTTTGGAGTGAGGAAATTAAGCCGTTTTAGCCAATTAGAGCGGTCACCGCGCGCATGTCTGGTTAAAACAATTTATGATGACCTATTTCAAGCTTAGAAAAAGACAGAATTATATTGGGACGCGCGGCAACAGGGCGGCCGACCGTTGCCGATAGCCCGCCTGAAAGACGTTGCACCGAGCAAGCTATTTTGCCAGGAAACTTTTTGCAAACAATATTGATACGTGGCAAGGTTAGTGCACGAAGGTTAGTCCAGGTTGACGCAGCACACAAAGCACAGAATCACAACAGCGTTAACCTTCTTCTAGTACTAAACGTTGCTACCACTTTGTCGTCTTCTGTGTCACTGTTTCTGATCGTTGTCTTCTTTAGCGTCCAGCGATGCAGGGCATATATGTCACATTACCCCCCCCCCCCACGAAAAGCACAGTCCCGGTGCGCACTAGGACGAACTACTGCAGGGGTAGTAAGGCTTCATTCTGGCGACATGAACAATCTCGGTGGGTGGCACAGAGGACTGTCGCGGCGGATGTACAGGGGCGATCTCATATGTCACAGGAGTGACTGGCCATAAAACACGGTGAGGTCCTGCGTAGCGTGGCAAAAGCTTCTCACACAGCCCAACTTTACGAGCGGGAGTCCAGAGCAAGACGAGAGAGCCCGGAGAGTAGTGGACATCCCGGTGGCGAGAATCATGGCGCCGTTTTTGAGAATTTGGGGAGGAGGCCAGTCGTCGGCGAGCAATAACACGGGCGGCGTCAGTTTGGGAGATGGCGTCACCAACGTAGCAACTGGCGTTAGCGGTGGGAGGCAATACGCTGTCAAAAGGAAGGGGAGGGTCACGGCCGTATAGAAGATAAAACGGTGAGTAGCCCATTGTGTCGTGACAAGAGGAATTGTATGCGACCGTTACAAACGACAAATTAATATCCCAGTCACGGTGATCATCCGAGACATACATAGACAGCATGTCCGTGAGCGTGCGGTTGAGGCGTTCGGTGAGGCCGTTCGTTTGTGGATGGTAAGCGGTGGTAAAATAGTGCTTAATGGAGCAGTACCGAAGAATTTCGTCGACTACTCGAGCAAGAAAGTAACGGCCGCGGTCAGTGAGCAGCTGGCGTGGAGCACCATGGAGCAGGATTACGTCGTGGAGAAGAAACACAGCCACATCAGTTGCACAGCTGGTGGGTATCGCTCGGGTGACAGCGTAGCGCGTAGTATAATCCGTGGCCACTGCAATCCATTTATTCCCCGACGCAGAAAGTGGGAAAGTCCCGAGGAGGTCAAGGCCAATTCGGGAAAACGGGTCTACTGGGATGGCGATCGGCTGCAGGGATCCAGCAGGCATAGCCGAGGGCTTCTTCCGTCGCTGACACCGGTCACAAGAAGCAACGTAACGACGAACAGAGTGATAGAGGCCTGGCCAAAAGAAGCGGCGGCGTGCGCTATCGTACGTACGAGATACGCCAAGATGACCCGCTGTGGGTGCGTCGTGCAGCTGTTGAAGAACGGTGGTACGCAGGTGTTCGGGGACCACGAGCAGAAGCTCGGCGCCATCTGGTCGCATATTCCGTCGGTATAAGGTGCCGCTGTTGAGCACAAACAGAGCAAGGGTAGCATCAAGGTGATCGGTGCTGAGGCGATTGATTATACTGCAAAGCTTGGGATCTAAGCGCTGTTCATGGCGAATGTTTGAAAGGCCAGAGATGGCCAAAACATATGTGTCATCGTCGCACTCGCTCGCAGGTGGAGGATCTACCGAGTTGCGGGACAGGCAATCGGCGTCAGCGTGCAGCCGGCCAGACTTGTGGACGACAGAAAAAGTGTATTCCTGAAGGCGGAGGGCAGGCGACCAGTAGGGTCCTTCAGCGTAGAAAGCCAGCATAAGGCATGGTGATCGGTGATGACGGAGAACGGGCGGCCAAACAAGTAAGGGCGAAACTTTGTAATGGCCCACACGAGGGCTAAGCACTCACGTTCTGTCATCGATTAATTCCGTTCAGCCGCAGAAAGGAGGCGACTGGCATAAGCAATGACGCGAGTGCGACCCATCTGCTGCTGGGCGAGTATGGCACCAATGCCATGACCACTGGCGTCAGTGCGTACCTCAGTTGGTGCCGAAGGATTGAAGTGTGCCAGGACGGGCGGGTTGGTGAGGGCTGCAATGAGCGCAGAAAAGGCTTGGGATTGTTCTTGGTCCCAGCAAAATGGAGCGTCGTTCTTCAAAAGATTGGTGAGTGGACGAGCCGTCTCCGCAAAGTTAGGTACAAACCGCCGAAAATAGGAGCAAAGCCCAAGAAAGCTACGCACGTCACTGGTACAACGGGGTGTAGGAAATGCACTTACAGCACGTATTTTGTCTGGATCGGGTCGAACGCCACGGGCGTCGACCACGTGACCGAGCACCTTGAGTTCACGTCTGCCGAAGCTACATTTCTTCGAGTTCAGCTGAAGGCCAGCTCTTCGGAAGACGCCAAGAATGGCATCAAGGCGATGGAGATGGCTCTCGAATGTAGAAGAAAATACAATGACGTCATCGAGATAGCACAAGCACGTCGTCCATTTCAAGCCGCGCACGAGAGAGTCCATCATGCGCTCGAATGTTGCGGGCGCATTACACAAGCCGAAAGGCATCACCTCGAATTGATACAGGCCATCGGGAGTGACGAAGGCGGCCTTCTCCCGGTCCCGTTCGTCGACTGCGATCTGCCAATAACCGGAACGAAGATCAGTGGAAGAGAAATAGCTGGCACCGTGCAAGCAGTCGAGGGCATCATCTATGCTGGGGAGCGGGTAAACGTCTTTCTTTGTAATTTTGTTGAGGTGTCGGTAATCAACGCAGAATCTCCAGATATTGTCCTTTTTAACAAGCACGACAGGCGACGCCCAGGGACTGCTCAAAGGCTCTATAATGTTTTTTGCTAACATCTTGTTCACTTCATCTTGTATGGCGCGTCGTTCTGAAAAGGCGACTCGATAAGGTCTTCTGTGAATTGGGCGGGCGTCTCCGGTGTCGATACGATGTGTAGCGTTTAACGGTGTAACGATGTAGGGATGTTTGTCCTAAGGGGCGGTCACCAAAATCAAAAATATCCTTGTACGAATTCAGAAGACTCGTAAGTGCTGTAGCACGGTCAGGGTGCCAATTAGGTGCAACCATTCCTGATATGCGAGCCTCCGGAGAAAGGGACGGTGCAGGTCGTGTCGACACTAGCAGTAGGGTCAGGCAAAAGAGCGGCAACTGTGACGTCAGACAGTGGGGTCAGTTCGGCGAGAGTAATGCCCTCAGGAAGAACGTGCACAAAAAGGCCGAAGTTCAAGACTGGAATATAAGCGTTGTTATTTTCTACGTGCACGATGTTATGAGGGAGAGCGATTCTACGCTGCAGTGTCACGTCGGTTATGGGGCAAACAACGTAGTCGCCATCAGGAACGGAGGGGAAAGGCGACATGAGCACATACACTGCAGCTTCTGGTGGCAGACGAGTAAATGTAGAGGAGCGGAGACGGAGCGTTGAAGTATCAGAGGCTGGCAGGTCCAGATGAAGCAGTCCAGAAGAACAGTCAATGAGCGCGGAATGTGCAGTTAAAAAGTCGAGTCCTAATATAACGTCGTGAGGGCAACTGGTGAGGACTGTAAATAGGACAGGGATATGGCGGTCGGCAATGGTAATTCTTGCAGTACACATACCAATCACAGTAGCTGTATTGCCATCAGCAACACGAACGGTAGATGAGGAAGCGGGTGTGAGGACTATGTTGAGGCGTTGACGGAGCGAGGAACTGAGGACGGAAATGTGGGCGCCAGTGTCAATAAGGGCAGAAAGAGACTCCGTCCACAAAAATGTCAATGAGGTTATGTCTGGGTGCGAGGGTCAGTTCCGAGTTGACAGTCCGGGTCGGTAATGCAGCGTCACTCCCGGGCGCTGCACTCTCTAGTTTCCCGAGTGGGCGCCGGTGTATGATGGGGAGGAGTTGCGACGAGGCAGCGGTGAACGAGATCGACGAGACCGTGGAGATGGAGATCGGCTGGAGCGACGGACATTTGAGACGGCTTCGGTGTGAGGTTCATCTGGGTGAGCAGGGAAGTGTCCAGGTCCACCATATGCGGGGCGGAGCTGTTCAGGTTGGGCAGGGAAGCGTCGAGGTCCGTAGTAGTACCGATGGTCAGCAGATGGACAGATGGATTTTAAAACCATGTGCGAGCGGTTCCCGCCAAATAGAATATCAGATTGGCCAGCATGATGGTCGCGTCCCAATGATTGTTCCGGCTACATCGCTCGTATTCATCCAACCAGTCGTCCACATCTGTCGTGTCTTCGCCATTGAAGATGGGAGGGCGGCGGATTTTTGTGAGGACCAGTGGTTACGCCGATGTTGTTGCGGTGGTAGGAGCTGCCTCAGAGGTCATAGTGGCCGTTGTTGACGTTGTGATCCCAGGTACGTGGCGGCCACTGCGCAAATCCAGCTTTCGGCTGCTTAAATGGATTTATGTGTGCACACGGGGATCTTTGGTCACCTCCACCAAGATGATACGTGGCAAGGTTAGTGCACGAAGGTTAGTCCAGGTTGACGCAGCACACAAAGCACAGAATCACAACAGCGTTAACCTTCTTCTAGCACTAAACGTTGCTACCACTTTGTCGTCTTCTGTGTCACTGTTTCTGATCGTTGTCTTCTTTAGCGTCCAGCGATGCAGGGCATATATGTCACAATATAATTGCAAAGTGAAATCTACGGTCAATCACCACAAACATGGTGTACATTGTCTCTGGAAAACCCGCCCAGTCGGTCTACGAACAGGTCAAACCGCGTTGGCGAACCTCGATTGTTTTTGTCGTCGAAAGGTCTCACACAGATATAGATAAAGGAAGAGCAATTAAACTGTCATTTCCCCGGCAATTCGGGTGGTGTGACTAGCTGGTTTGTAAGTCTTCGCGGCTCAAGGCATACATGTGTTATTTGACGTCGCTGCCATTTCCGCGGTGTCCACACAGCGCGCAAGATAGGCCTCTCAGCTCGCCGCCGGCGGCCATCGGCTGGGCAGCTGCCGTCAGTTTGCGGAGCGCCGCTGCTCCAGCCGGTCCGGGTGCTCTCAAAAACATGGGGAATTCAGGGAAAGTCTAGGGAAAACACGTGCGCCCTACGACCGGACATGACGTTATATAATATCCCGTGATCCATGACGTCGTTTGTTATGACGTCACATATTTTGGGCCAATCAGCGTTTCCAGCCGAACTACCCCTAAAAGCTTGTCACATACACACCCTGCAATGAATAAGCAACTTTCAACAAAACAGCACGGCAAGCTGGCCGGTGGGCCGCGGGGAGAAAGCTTTCAGATGGCGGCCACTGCCCGCTCGCGACACTATTTTCCAGCGCCGCTCCGTACAACAGCTCACGAATGGGGTTTTGACAGCTGCTGAGCGACACCAGCCCCCGGCCACTACACGCAGCCAAGAGCCTATATCCATTCATAGGCATGTACATTGAGGCTTAACTAGCATAACAACTCAAGTTTTCATGACCGCCGCTACCAACGGATGTAGCGAATTATGACGTGAACGCTGAGAAATGAATGACAATCGCCCCATACTGAGTATGTGCCATAGTGTTTTAGAACAACCAGCTAATCATTTGGGAGATATATAATACAGTTCGCTATCTCAGGGGCCGAATGGAATTCGCAAACTTAATTGAATTTCCGATTGAAATTTTGAGCACCATATGGAAAATCCAATGGGAATTTTACAAGCAGTTGGAACCATTTAGAATGCCAAATTGGTATTTGCAGAACCATTTGGCTAATCCACCCGGCCTAATCCATTGGAGAGGTGGCGTCCAAATGGGTCCAAATGTAACCATTTGCAGATCCCAGTTGGTCCCAATTTTCTTTTTTGACTAGGCAGGACACATCTCGAACAATAAAGACAAGTGTGAATGTTGAAACAGGATTTTGTTAGCAAGGAAATATATGCCCTGGAAACACACGTCCGTACGTACATCGAGCGTACACCTCGTCTCTCATGCGGATACGCAAAAACGGACGTAGTCCGTGCCTCCGACGAACGTAAGAACACGGATGTCCGAAACAGGAGGTTGTACGTATCTCCGACGGACGTACCATTTCGGCGAAGGATGTTCGCCTCTAGCTCGGACGTCCAGTGGATGTCAGTGGTTGCTTGGGTATTCCATTAAGAGGGGATTCCCATTGGAGTTATGAGCACCATTTGAAAAACCCGATTAGAATTTTACACCCAATTAAAACCATTTGGAATGTCCAATTGGTCTTTGCAGAACCATTTGGTTAATCCAATTGGACTAACCCATTGAAGAGCGATGTGCAACTGAGTCCATTTGGGTCCCATTGAATGTCCAATTGGGTCCAGTTGGAACCAAATGGAACCATCTGAAGATCTCAATTGGTCTCAATGTTTTTTTCGACTGGGTACAGCGAAACGATGGGCAAAGTAGTGTCGACCTTTCTGAGTTTAGTCGAACTTGATGACTCGAAAGCTGTCAATTGTTGATGCAGTGAAAAAGTGCCTGGTTCATTTTGAAATTTACTTGCACAGAATGATGGGAATAGAGACAGACAATGCCAGTGGGATGGTAAGTGTCAGTAACTGAGTGTATCACAACCTTAAGATGGATGTTTCTCATCTCTCGTTGGTCAGATGTGTTTGCCATTCGTAGCACTTTGAGGTTTCGAGTGCCGTGGCGGAAGCACTTCCGAGAAATCTGGAATACTTGGTGAGCGAAATTTACAACTGGTTTCCTCGGTCACCATCAAGACAGCTGTCTTACTGCGAACTCTATCGAAGACTCAACGAAGGACACGATCCTCTTAAGATAGTGCAGTCTTGCCAAACCGGATGGCTGTCTGTTGAAACAGCGGTCGGTAGAGTGTTGGAGCAATGGGAGGAATTGTTGTCACGCTTTGTCGCGGCAACGATAACTGAGAAGTGTTACACAGCAGAACTCCTGCATTCGATGATGCGCGACACGACGAACTTGGCTTACCTTGTTTTTGTAAAGCCGATTCTTTCTAAAGTATAAAGTGTGAACAAGGCGTTTGAGTCCAGCTCGGCTGACAGACTAAAGCTGCTAAGTGACCTGACATTACTAATTGAAGGGCTGTCAAAAAGCTCGCGGTGCCTGAGTGCCGTGCAGACCCACTCAGTTCAAGCATCGACGGCTATGTTAATATGACGTCGGACCTCAGCTACGAGACTGAAAAAAGCTGCAAAGCTGGAAATGGTGGTTTTTCGAGAAAGGCCGTACTCGTATTTAGACAGCGGTGTGTCGGATTTCTGTCTCATCTGCTGAGAAAGCTCCAGCAAAGATTACCTGACAACGTGCGAATACTGTTTCCCTGCTTTCCGTTGGGAACGTACTTTGTGTAGTTGACTCGTAGTGCCCCTTGTGGAATTCCTGAATCTGCCACAAGAAACAATTTCTGCCATTAAACTGCAATGGGAAAAGCTCACTCTCACCAGCTGGAACAACCCACAAGCACAGTTGCATTCTGGGACGACGTCAAGAAGTACAGGGATGCTTCCGACAAAAATCCCTTCTCCGAATAGACCGAGTTCGCTCTTGCCATCCTGGTCCTGCCCTGGTCCAACACAGAAGTTGAATGTGTGTTCAGTCAGCTGAACATTATCAAATGTAAACAGAGGAACAGATTGTCAACAGATATGACGAACGCCATCTTGACTATTCGAGCTGGACTTTGGAGACAGAGTAAATGCTGCTCAGACTACAAACTGCCACCAAATGTAGTTCAAAAGATCGGCACGATGAAGGCATACGCTTGCAACAGCGCTGGAAGCCCACCTGGACCTGGTACCAGCGGTGCGAGTGTACAGTCGCTTCCACATGAGGCAGACATCTTTCTGTGATTGCGCCTGCAGTCAGTCAGAACTCAGCAGTGTCTCAGTATGTTCCATTTTTGAAACTTAAAAAAATAGTTTTTTGAACTTTAACATAAAGTATGCAGTCTCTAGTCGATAAATACTTAGCGGTATTCGCTTCTCGTGCTGAGGATGATGAAGTGAGCCAGACTCGAAGACGACGACGCTGAGGGTGGTGAGATCGATGCTGCCTTTAACATTATTTGTGTGGACATATACCGGACTGAATATCTTCCCCGTAACATCTCTTGGTGGAGGTAAATCCGTTCGATCCCCTGTGACAAGCTGGATCTGCATAGCGGCCGCCACATCGGTCAACTGGAATGACTACAAACGACGCTACCCACGAAACACATAACGTGTAATAAACTTCTTTAAATAGCTCTGGAAGGCTACAAACATATTGTTCTAGAACAAAACGTCGCACAGACGTCGACGGAAAGAAGTTTCCTGGAAAACGTCTTTAGCACGTCTATACTAAGATGCCTATTCAAAGACGTCTCAGATATGTTTTTTCGGAGACGTCAACTAGATGTTTTTCTAAAGACCTTTCAGCTATGTTTATTCAGAAACGTTTCAGAAATACTATTGTAGAAAAAGTTCACTAACTTCTAAAAGTCCACAAAAAAATACTCTGTTTCACCTGTTCAGAATATTGAATCCCTATTCAAAGATTGTTCATGGATCACAGCAAACATTTTCTACACATGGTTTATTGCAGCCACGGAATTAAACAATAATTATGGCACACAAATTGTTAGACAGCTTTGCATTACTCCAATGTTTCAACTTAATTATTTGATAAGCAGGAACAGAAGGTAAAAGACCGGTTTAAAATAACGTCGAACTTTGAAACTGGGGTTCGGTTCCTTCTAGCGGGAACCAAAGCCCCGTCATTTACGGTCCAGCTGACCTACCGCTCGTAAGGCTGCACTGGGTTGCACACCGGTCCAGAAATACGAGGGGAGGCACGCGAATGACAACACTTTTTTCACGCTACGAATGCCTTTGTATTCCAGCTTGCCTGGCCAACACCAGAAAACCGCCGTATTGCCGCTCCTTAGGCCGCACTGAGGTAGTATACGGGTCCTGAAAGACGACGGGAAGCACGCGATTGACATGCTTCTACTCCGGCTTGCCTGGGAGCACGAGAAAACCACCGCACTGCCGGAAAATGCATAGCAAATAATGTATATCAGTTGTTTGTTGCTTGGGCAAGAGAAAAGTCAGCAGGAGAGCCGATCGTACGCTCAAACATCGTTCCGCACGCTAAAGCCTGCTTTGCATGGTGGTGGCGCTTTGCGTGGTGGCGCTCCGCTCGATGCCAATGCAATTTACAATTTGTCAACATTGCTTCACTAAATCAGGCTTTTTTTCCTTGTTTTTTTACAAACCATAAGGTTTATATTGACAAACAAAATAAAATTAAACCCATAATTGTTTGTTGTAACTGTTGGGTTTTGTAGGCAGTTATTGCTTTATTAGCATTCTGGCGTTGCAGTCGCTAGCGACTGCTTGCTACCCGTGTGCACCGATCGTTCAACTCATCTTTTCTTGTCTCTCGACATGCTCAACCGTTGCTCAAAGTACTCTCGATCTCTCGATGGTGTGTGTTCAGTGTGCTGTCTTTGTTTCCCGTGCTTGGACATTTACACTGATTTTGCAGCTTTTCCGCACTGTATTTTACCGCCCCTGCTGCGCTGTGATATGGAGCTCATATTTCTCAACAGTAACTATCCGCTTCTCTTGTATGGTGAAAGCAGCACGCCGCACCTGAGCCGCAGATGCGTCTGACTAGCTGTATTGTGTTAAAACAGCGCTAGAAACACGGGCAGATAGAAAGACAAACACACATTGCATGTTTGTCTTTCTATCTGTCCACGTTTCTAGCGCTGTTTTAACATACTGTCCGACCAATTCGCCCAACAAGCCACTTAGCTGTATTGTATTGGCCTTGTTAGCTTCACTGATGCGTGCTAAAGTATGTGCGGTAGCAAATGTAGAACTGAAGCAATATATCTTGAGGAGTTATTTTGTTGCTAATGATCGTGTTGAAGACGTGGAATTATATGAGTCTGTTCAAAAAACTTCCGGCACTTCACTGGCTCAGATATATAATATTCGTGTTGGAATAATGAACTGGCCGCAAAACTGCCTAGCTCGTCTCAGAGGCACACTTTTTAGGGTGCGGCTTTCTTGCTTGTTCTTCAAAAACTGCTTTAATGTATCGCTTGTCTGGATCATAGGTTTATGTGGCCTGTTTTGAGTTGCTTTTTTTTTGCATTCCTCTTTTTTTTTATCCTTGCTTTTCGTACTGTGCAGCTTAGGTATCCACATAATTTTCCACAAAACCTTTTTCTGGTGTCATGCATTTCCATAATGCTCATGCCAGCAGCGGTTTCCAAGTGCCCATATGAATTTCCACATGACTAGTTTTTGATCAGACAAGGATGTGTGAAGTAATCTATCCTTGTGCCAAGCATGTAAGACATATTTAAGTATTAAAATGTCGCATAAATATTGTGTTAACTAATGCGCAGTAATTATTATTAAGCAGTTATATTAGTTCTCATATCTTTTTATCTAAATGTAGAAATATGCTAATAATACCTCACTTTGTTCCTCTATATTGTTTTCTGCTGCTTGTCACTTTGTATATTTTTCTTTGCTTGAGCTCATCTGCACATCTGTTCTCTAATAGCGGTGCTGCCATCCCAAACACAATATGTTTTTAAACTCCGTAAATGGGTTAACTTCTAATATCTTTGGCAAGTCAATGTGTTGGCATTTGTGTACTGTGAATAAATTCCCCAATTCAATGCATAATTTTTTCTCTGCACAACCTGTCGAATATTTATCATGCAGGGCCACCGGATGGGTGCTTCCAATTGCGTTTATGGTAAGCCAGTGTATTTTGAATATATTTCCACATGGCTGAAGCTGTGATTATGGAGAAACTGCTACAGCAGCGATGCAGCCAGTACGCTCGGCCACTGAATTCCATCTCCACAGTACCGCCGTCTGACCGAACCGACTACAATCCCGGGGCAGATCTGAGCTCCCTTCGCGACCTCATTAGCACTGTGGTTCGCGAGGAGCTCCAGCAACTTCATGGGTCATTTACTCCTGGCGCGGCTTCCCTGGCCAGCGTCATCCGTGAGGAGGTCCAGAACGCACTCACGCCACCGATAAGTACAGTCGTTCCACCACCACCCCCGGGCCTCACCCAGCGGATGACTTATGCTGATGTCACACGCCGCCCAGCCCTGCTACCTACCCCGCACCTCCACCAGTGTCACGACTCAAGTCACAGGGAGCCGTGAAGGTACACGTAGCCGAGGACCCAAGAATAAGGTCGGCTTCTAGTACCGATCACAGAGTCCAGCATCAGCGCGCCTCTCGAACCAACCAACACTCGTCGTCGTCGGCCCCAAGCACGGCAGTCGCGCGGCACTAGGCACGTGGCAATATATCTGTGGCCTCTAGAATGACAGCCTGTGAGTCGGTTTGGTTCATGACTTGAAAACACTGGAGCAAAGACGACACCACATGCACACAGCTACCAACTCTTTATTGGGAAAAGGGAGGAGATTAAATTTGTACACCTCGATCATTCATGTGCCTAAAACTTAATTGCTCTCAACGCTGCCGATAACAAGCTGCAAATGACATGAGTAAACACCTATAACAAAGGTTTCAAGAAAAAATAAACCAAACAAATTATAGCAATTGCATCGTCAGTCAGTCATAGAAAAAGTATTTGAAGTATTACCGGTTAAAACATAAAACTAAAACAAAAACAGTAATAAACAAAACAAAGGTAATTAATAATAAAATCCACATCACCAGCACCATTCAGAACAGGTTGTCAGACAGTAAAAAAATTCAACGCTCTTAACCATGCCAAAATGGCACGGTTGATAGCGATTAAGCATTGAACACATGCGTGGCTGAGGGGTATAAACTTGCCCCTTTTCTTCCAATAAATATTTGGTAGTTGTGCGCATATGGTGTCCTATTCGTTTTTGTTCTCATCTTTGCACCGTAGCGTTTTCAAATCAGTGGCCTCAGCTCACTTTAAGGTTTTTTGTGTATGCACAAGGTGAATAAAGCTTTCTTCTCTTAAAACACACTAGAAAAGACTGTTCTTGAAGTTCACGGTAGGTCAGTGCCCGAAGCATAAGAAGGCCACTGCCTCGAACTCGTTTTGTGGTGCGAGCTATGAGGGATTTTTTTTTTTTCATTCATGGCCTACGAGGTGAATGATTTCAATTGCGTTCATGGTAGGTCCGGGAATTTTGAATAGGATTTAATGTCAACACCTTATTTTGGTGTTTCTTTTCTCCGTGCATATTTTGTTTTTCTTAAAAACCCCACAAAACTCAGGCACGTAGCTCAACTGCCACTGCCATTGGCTCGTTTGATTATTTTAAGCTTTTTTGTGTATTTGCAGGTTGTTGGAATCTTGTCTTTCTTAAAGACCCTTGGAAAAGGCAAATCCTGGAGTTTACGATAAGGCATTGAATTTAGCTCATCAGCCAACGCCTTTAGAGTGCATCATGATTTTATATATCTATGCAACTTATCAAAAAAATTTTTATGCAGAACCTTCTGGGTGGATGGTTCCAGTGAGCTTACACCAGTGCATTTGCATGCATTCATGTCACCTAACTGTTTTTTGCCAGTGCAGGTTGTTTGGAATTTACTTTTGCAGAATAACCTTCAAAAAGGCTCCTCAAATCCATATTGTCAACAAGTTTATTTGCTGATTGCTTTTACTTTTGTAGATGGAATGCAATAAAAATTCAGACTGGAGAAGCATGTCTTATTCATACATTCAGGATGTGCATTCACTATTGAATGTAGCGATTTGTAGTTTGTGATCATAGTCCTCAATTCTGCATGTGAGATCACACAATGATCTGCTTTGAGAACATTTTTTTCTAAATATTAAATTATACAGTTAACTGGGAAGAGGGTGAATGGTCGAAGGCTTGCATTTTCTACAGCATTATAAACTCAGCTAGAGATGGCACATAATCGGTGGGGGTGGTAAAGGAATAAAATTTAAAACTATGAAAAAAATTTTAAATTTTAATTCTCTTCAGCCCGACTGATTTTGTGCCATCTCTAGCTGTGTCTTATTGTGTTGTACAAAGTGACATCAATTCGCCTTCTCCCCAGTTAACTGTGTAATTTCATTAAATTTAGAAAAAATGCTCTCAAAGCATAGCACTGTATGACCTCACATGCAGAATTGAGGATAGTGAGCAGAAACTTCAAATCGTTACACACCTAAACCTAGATAGAAATGTTCTAGCCAAGAGGGTTTAAAGACGTCTACTAGCACAGCTATAGAAGAGCTACAGCTAGAAGCAATGTCTAGAACAAGTATAAAAATTTTCTAGGCGAGAAGTTTTCAAGACTTCTACTAACATAGTGTTAGCAGGGCTAAATTGGAGCTCCAGGAAGGCTTGTAGCTCTGGGGTCTACAGAACGTCTCAAAGGAGACTTCCTTTAGAAGTGCCCATTTCTTGGTCTAGACATTTTCTAGATGTCAATTAGCTCTTTTTGTGTTTCGTGGGTACCTATACGGCCGCCGCACCTGCTGTCATCATGGCCCACCCCCGTTATTCCGGAACCTTTTGCGGGACCGATGATGTTGATGTGGATGACTGGCTAGCCCTATACGAACGCATGAGCAAGCACAACAGGTGGGATCCCACACTCATGCTCGCAAATTTTATCTTTTATTTGGCTGGGACTGCGCGGGTGTGGTTTGAAACCCATGAAGATGACCTAACATCTTGGGATATCTGTAAACAAGCTCCACGACCTGTTAGGAAAGCCTATTAGTCGCCACCTTGCCGCCAAGAAAGGGCTTGCCTCTCGCGCTCAAACGTCAATGGAGTCTTATCTCACTTACGTCCAAGACGTTCTATCTCTCTGTCGTAAAGTCGAACAAGGCATGCCTGAGGAGGGTGAAGTTGGGCATATAGTAAAAGGCATTGCGAACAATGTCTTCAACTTCCTGTTGTGCAGAGATTGTTCCACCGTGGACTCTGTGCTACAGGTGTGTCAACGTTTCGAGCAAGCGAAACAGAGGCGCATATATCAGCGTTTCGACCGGCTGCCGAACACAGCTGCTAGCTCGTCCTGTATTGATCTTCAGACTCCTCGACCACCTGCTAACGACAGTACTTTGATACGCAATGTCTGCCAAGAGCTTGAGGCAATGACTCCCGCAGCCTCACTACCGCATACGCCCGACAACACCCTGGCTACTATATCCCTCATTCAGGCTGTTGTTCGCCAAGGGGTTACTAATATGGGCCTCCCTTCTGCCAGCGCCACCGACACCATGGAATCCGCACTTGCCCCTGCAGTGATTGCTGCTGCCTCATCCAGCACCGGTTTCTCTCCCCGATATCACTACCGCAATCCAAATTAATGGCGTACCCATGACAATCGCCCCATCTGTTCTACTTGTTCTCGCGTTGGCCACATTTCCCGTCACTGCCGTAGCCGCTGGTACACATCATCTCGTCAGTTCACCTACGTCGACCGCCGCGGAGACTATGCCCCTCGATATTCCTCACCTCGCCCCGACCAGACTCGTGTTGACCCCGGTGCCACTGTTCCTACTGCTAACCGTTCTCCATCCCCGCAAGCATGACGTTCGCGCTCTCCTGTTCCTCGCCGCAGTTCGTCACCATCCTATTCTGGCCACTTACCGGAAAACTAACCAATGCAGCTACCGGAGGTGATGCTGCATTTATGACCCGGACCGAAAAACCTCTGCTGACCCCTGCCCTACAAAATAACTGTATCAACGTCCTTGTGAATGGAGTTCCCGTTTCTGTCTCATTGACACAGGTGCCAAACTTTCCGTTCTCAGCTCCTCATTTCGCCGTCGCCTCAAGAAAGTTCTTACGCTAGCCGTCTCTTCCATAGTTCCCGTCGCAAATGGTAGCCCTGCTACAGCAGTTGGCATGTGTACAGCGCGAGTCATCATTGCTGGCCGTCATTCCCCAGTGTTGTTCACTGTCCTACACGAATGCCCCCACGACATTATCCTTGGCATTGACTTTTTAACACCTCATTCTGCCCTCATTGACTGCTCTACCGGCCTACTTCGCTTGGACCTTCCACTCTGCTCTGAAGACCCCTCCTGCTCAAGTCGCCTTCGATCAGCACAGTTCTGCCACCTTCCTCCTGAAACTGCTGTTTACATCCCTATGCCGCCATTCCCACTCGTCCCAGACGAGGACTATCTCGCGTGCCCCATTATTGATGTCCTGCTGCAACGGCACGTCACCCTTCCTCATCTAATTGTGCACATATCCCAGAATCGCACCACTCTCCCTGTCCTTAACTTCAGCTTGTCTACTCAAGTTCTGCCCGAGGGAATTTCACTTGCCGCATTGTCCCCAATGACCGATTGTGCAATTTCAGCTCTTCCTACAAATAATCCAACTGCCGTCCCTGCAATCACTCCCTCGTTCTCCACATCGCACCCTGATTCTACCAGCATGATTGCAGCTGATCTCCAATCTGAATTCGCCGCTGAGTTACACAAGCTTTTGCTCACTTACAGTGACCTTTTTGACTTTGGTACCCGTCCTTTGGGCCAAACTACAGTTGTCAGCCACCGCATTCACACCGGTGATGCCAGCCCTATTCACAGGCGGCCCTATCGTGTTTCGCTTGCCGAGCGACGCGTCATTCAAACGGAGGTCGAGAAAATGTTAGCGAACGACGTAATCGAGCCTTCCAGTAGCCCCTGGGCATCGCCTGTCGTGTTGGTCAAGAAGAAAGATAACAGTTGGAGATTCTGCTTTGACTACCGCCATTTGAATAAGATAACAAAAAAAAGATGTCTATCCTCTTCCGCGTATCGACGATGCGCTTGATAGTTTGCATGGAGCCAGCGACTTTTCTTCCATCGACCTTCGTTCCGGCTACTGGCAGATCTCGGTCGACGAGAGAGACCATGAAAAAACAGCGTTCATCACCTCCGACGGCCTCTACCAATTTAAAATAATGCCTTTTGGGCTTTGCTATGCCCCAGCAACCTTATGCATGATGGACTCTTCGCTCAGAGGCTTCAAGTGGACCATTTGTTTGTGTTATCTTGACGACGTAATTGTTTTCTCCTCTACACTTTACAGCCATCTCCTTCGCCTATCTACAATCCTTGCGCTTTTTCGCCGCGCCAGACGTCAACTAAACTCCAAGAAGTGCAGCTTCGGCCACCGAGAAATCAAAGACCTTGGTCACTTGGTTAATGCTTTAGGCGTTCAGCTTGACCCTGACAAGATATGTGCCATCAGAGATTTTCCCACACCGCGTTCATCCAGCAATGTTCGAAGCTTTATTGGCCTATGTTCCTATTTCCGACGATTCGTCCCGAACTTCGCAGTCCTTGCTCGTCCTCTCACCGAACTCCTCAAGAAAGACGTTTCATTCTATTGGGGGTCTGGACAAGTTGCAGCTTTCTCAGAGCTTATTGCTGCTCTAACTACTCCACCAGTCTTGGCCCATTTAAACCCATCCGCCAATATTGAACTCCGCACCGACGCAAGTGGCCATGGAATAAGAGCTATAGGGAGCTTGCACGAAGCGATGCATGCTGGGAAAATCCGCCATGATGTTGTCGCCGTTGTCGCTCGTAGCAGACGACGCAGCAGACGACGCGCTGCAGCCAGGCTGCGGTGAATTGAGAGTGGCTGCCGTTTTCGACAATCCACATACAGTAAACACGCTGTTATCCGTTCGCTGCCCTATCGTGCGTGCAAAATGTCGGCGGAGTCCTCGGGAACGTACGCATTAACGTTGTGCCCAAAAGATCGGGCACGCTATCAAGAAAAAACGAAACAGTGCGGAGTGGACCCGTTCACGCTGCGCGCGGATGACTGCACTATGGATATGGACTTGTGGCCGCACGTCGACATTGCCGACATTCACGAATTTTTAGTCCTGAGGACTAGTTTCGTTACACGACAGCAGCTTAAGGCCAAGAAATCTATGGAAGGACACAACTTCCTTACAAGTAGATGGGTACGCGAGCCAAGTGTGAAAACTGTCACAGCTGACACCGTGATCCTCAAAACACAGGTACGGACATGAAAGCTTTTTTCTTTCGCTAGACACTAATCCCTTTGACGCGGTGATTTTTACCCAGGTGAACCACTCGCAGAGCCAGAACAGGCCACCCGTGGACGTGTGGGTCCTCGCGAAAAGCGACGGTGACATTCTCTCAGCACACTGCACCTGTATGGCTGGCAACGGCGAGGCGTACTCGCATGTTGCTGCCCTCCTATTTTATGTAGAATGTGGTGTGCGTGCACACCAAGAATGGTCGTGCACAGACGGCCCTAATATCTGGCTGCCGGTCTCGATTAAAAAACTTGATGTGCGGCCGGTATCAGAGATGGACTTGTCGTCGGCGATGATGAAAAAACGTCGCCTTGACGCAAAACCCGAGAGCACAGGTTCTACGCCGTAACCGGGCCCGCGACCATAAGCGCCGCCTCCGACAGCCGCAGAATGGTAAGAATTATTTGACTCTGTAATAGAAACAGGGCATCGACCGGCTGCGGCCAGCACGAATCCACGATACAGTGACCTGTATGTGCCGGCAGTCCGAAGCTGCAAGGGCGCTGATCTGCGTCTGCTCTACGACAGTACAACAGTCGTTCTAAATTATGATCAACTTTTAGCCCACTGCAGCAAAATTTATGCCTCATTGGACATAAATGACAAAGCGGTACGCAGCATAGAAAAGACGACAAGAAAGCAAAGTCTCAGCACCAAGTGGTATGCGTACAGAGCAGGCAGCATTACGGCGTCAACTCTTTATGATGTTTGCCACACACAAATCGAAAAACCGTCCCTCAGCCTTGTGAAGCGACTTTGCTACCCGCATGAGAATCGGGTTTCATCTCCAGCTGTCCGTTATGGAAGAGAGAATGAGCCAAATGCTCTGACAAAATACAAACTACTCTTCAGTGCGACTCACGATGATGCCCAGTATGAAGATGCTGGGCTCTTGGTTTCCACTCAACATTTATTTCTCGGCGCAACACCTGACATGCTCACCGAGTGCAGATGCTGTGGCGAGGGGCTCGTAGAGGTGAAATGCCCATGGACAGTTCGGAATGGAAAGTTGTGTGACCTTTTACAAGTCAAGCGCTTTCTTGTTGAAAGAGGTGGATCACTTGAGCTCAGTAGAAACCACCGCTACTACTTACAAATACAGACCCAGCTGTTTGTGTGGTAGCGTGAGTACTGTGATTTTGTTTTGTGGACAAGTGAGGAAATTAATGTTGAGTGGGTAGAACGAGACCACACCTTTCTGGCACAGTTCCTTGCAGTCGCAGAAAACTTTTTCCGTCAAGTTCTGCTGCCAGAGCTTGTTGGCCACTGGTTCACAAAAGGGCCAGAAAATCAACCTCCAGATTCAAATCAACTTCAAGCATTAACTATCAGCACACAGAGATGACACCGGCTAAAGCAGTGACCACACTACTGAAAAGGACAACAATGAATTATTTTGTTCGTGCAAGGGGCCAGAAGAAGGAAAAATTATTGCTTGTGATGGGGTCAGCTGTCCGATAGGGTGGTATCACTTCAAGTGTGTAGGCTTGAAAAAGGCCCCAAATACAAAGCAGTGGTTTTGTGCGCTATGCAAAAAGTGACGTTTGATCACTATTGTATGTAGACAAGTGATGCTGACATTGAAAATCTAATTGTTTGGTTTGTTTGTGGGTTTTGAGTAGAACGATATCATAGCGGAGGACTCCACGTAAACTTTGACCACCTGGAGTTCTGCAACGTGCACTGACAGCGCACAACACACGGCCTTTTGCATTTCGCCTCCATAAAAATGCGGCAGTCACAGCTTGGACTCAATCCATGCGTTCAGAAACTGCAACTGGGAAGTGAAAGTACAGGTGTAAAATGTAGAACAATTTATCATCATTTGCTGTTCAAATAATCCTTCTTGTGCAGCACTGAACTGCTGTACTTTTAGCGAGGTTGCACCTTTGTCGAGTCATCAAAGGGCTGTTTAAATAATGCCACTTGTGTAGCGCTGGACTACTGTCCTTACTTGTGAGGCTGCCATTGTTTGTTAATAAAGTGTTATCAAAGAACATGTAGAGTGGCACTACTGTCGTTATGTAGCAAGATTGTCCTTGTCTAACCATTGAAATACTGTTTTCGTTTTTGAATTATGTGCTGCACTTAAGAATTCACAGCAAAGTGAAAGTGAAGTACTTTGCAATAAATGTTTTTCTCACTTTTATTTCTTATTAGCACATTTGTGGTTTGTCAAACACTCATCAGCAAACACAACAGAAGAGTCAATTCGCTGAGCACGCTTCATGAAGGCTTGACAGGATACCTATGATTCTACAAATTTTTGGTGTAGCATAGCATGGATGATGCACTAATGTACAGAGCTGTAAAGAAATTCTGGCAATTAAAATCCACAGCAGAAAGACAAACTTGGGGCGGGATACTGAAGCACAAAATCAAAGCAAGCTGAACAAGCTGGGGATTAGCAAACATTTTTAAAAGTGATCTTGCCTTCACCTGGTCCAGACACAGACAATGCTTATCGAAACATGTAATAACCAATTAAGGCTCCCTCTCACCACTTGTTCATTTTGCACTGATTTTGTGTTTCAGCAAGGACAGTACCATTCTCAGTCAAATGGGACTACTGAGTTGCACAGGTTGGTAAGTGCACAAAATAAACGTGCAATTTTGTCTATTTTGGCACTCGCCGTACCTGTTTAATTTCAACACTTCGGTTGGTAGGCTTCCCTTGAGTATGGTATACTTGTAGCGTACCATTCCAATGACTGTCTCTACATGTATTCGAACGTTAGCTATTTCTGTGGTTTTTTTCACATCTTCGCTTGACAGCTGCCTCTTTCGTTTAGTAAAGGCAGGCATCACTAGGGTTGCATTGCACATTCCAACACTTTTAGAAATTAGGAACCCCCTGCCAGCAAGTACAGTGTCTCCATATTCTAGAAGGTCAAGCAGTCCACATTTCTCTGTGATGTACTTATCACTTGCCCGGCCACCATATGCATCGGACAAAAATGTCACAGATCCTTGTGGACTTACTCCCACAAGAAATTTCACTGTGTTGTGGTGCTAGTAATAGGAAAATATTTCTGCCTGAGTGAGGTACGAGCTTGGCCGGTCAATGAAAACCTCGAAACAATCGAGAATAACCCTAACTTTGAGACCAAAGTTATCATTGAAAGCCACAGGCATTGTTTTCATGACCTGTTCTCTATCAGACCAATGCACAAGAGGCCCAATTCGGTCAAAAAGCACGTTCAGCCATTTGTTGCAGATTCTCGAGGCTGTTGATAGCGATACACAGAAACGGTATGCCAAATCCTGATACTGGCATCCTAGCCTCAGTCTCATTACACAAAGAACCATTTCCTGAAACTGCGTCAGGGAATGTTTCCCTGAATAAGAGATGTGGTCCTTCACTAACCTAAACAAGGAAAAAAGCATAACAAACGTCGGTAGCCCAGTGTAAAAGGTCACTTTTTCATCGCAGCCTTGCAAAGATTCTTCAGTAAACCTTGTTGAACGCAACGCCTCCTTGGATGCTTCAAGCTGTTGTCTCAAGCCTGAAATTTTGTCTTCCAGACCCTTGATGTTTGCACCACTCAAGTCTGTTTGGCAGGCTGCATCTGTTTGAAGCAGGATTTAAAAAAGACAATGCAAACAATTTAAAAATTCACCATGCTGTTATCACTTTACAGAAGCATTCTTGTACGTACTGAAATAAAAAGCCTACCAGAGAAAAAGAAGAGAGACTACCTTGTCTTGGTGCGCTACATTTTGTTCCCTTCGATCATGTACCAACAAGCCCAAGTATCTACCCTTCTACCAGAGAAAACACTGCCTCATTATTTGTGTCTACCACTTTTTACACGTGCGTACGTACTACCAGCTCGAGAGAAGACTGTCGGTTCCATGGTCGGTTCACTTTTTTCTGTGTGCATTGGCGTGTACGTGCGTGTCTTCACTCGGTTCAGGCTTGACGCGGGATGGACACACACAAATCGCACCTATAAAAATATTAAACAAAAGAAAAACGTCACAATTAATATTATATATAAATGAAGTAGTCTCTATTAAGTGGGAAAACCAATGCGAGCTTTCTCGACAGTAGAACTGAATGATCGATGTGATCGTGGTTTCCAGCGATGACAGCGCGATCGACTGTTCTCGGGATTTCGAGGCATTACCCATGCGCACCGATGGAGCCCAGTCGGGATTGCAATCTTCGAAAAGTTTCGAGGGCCGACCTGAAAATACACGTGCGTAAATCAAGATGTGCTTAGCTTCAGCAGCAGTTCCTAACTTTCAAGCACATTCGAGGTTCAAGAACAGAAAAAAAAATCTACGCACACACGTCGCCGCAGGCACCTACCCTGCGAAGCGCAGTACTACGAAGGCATTGCCGAAGTACTATCAAACTCGATCGTATCTCACACACCGTTTTACGCACCTGACACGAAGTGGCGTGAACAGACATGGTACTTGTCCGGATCGGCGTCAATTTCTCGTCTGTTGATTCGTGCGAGCCATTCCCATCGGCGTCGCTCAGACAGCTCCTTTGTCTTTTCGCACTCGCGCAAGTGTATCTTTGGAATCCTGAAGAACAGGCAGTCGGCCTTTCCGGTCTTGAGTTTCCGCGCTTTGCTTTGGCTTCGGCTTTTACAGCCCACCACAGCGCACTTCACCATCGCGCCATCACCGTTTGCGAGCACGACGAGGCGAGTGCGTCGTCAGATCGTCTGCTCACGCATGCGTCGTCTGGTGCGAGCGACAGCACCATGGCGGATTTCCCAGCAGGCATCGCTTCGTGCAAGCTCCCTATATTCGCTCAGCGACAACACGGCGGTACAAGGGTGATTGCGTATGCCAACCGCCTCCTATCAACGCCTGAACAAAATTATTCTATCACAGAGCGAGAATGCCTGGCGCTTGTTTGGGCTATTACAAAATTCCGTCCTTATTTGTTTGGCCGCCCTTTTACAGTTATAACAGATCATGCCTTGTGTTGTCCTTCCTCTCAAAGATCCTACTGGCCGTTTGGGGCGCTGGACGCTACGATTGCAAGAATATACCTTTTCCGTCGTCTACAAGTCCGGTCGGCTTCACCTATTCGGGTCTGCGTACCTGGGTGGAGGAGTAGGGGAACCTCCTGTATCGGCGGCAATAAAGTTTCAAATAATAATAATATTTCACCATGATGCAGACTGCTTGTCGCGTCATCCCGTTGACTCCCTAGCCCTATACCGACTCTGACGATGACGCATGTGTCTTGTCTGTCTCGGCCTTTTCTAACATTGCCGACGAGCAGCGCTTGGATCCTTCGCTGCATTCAATTATCCCCGTTTTACCTCCGAACGCCCGGATCCATCTCTCGCCTTATTTGGACTCGACGATAACACCCTATACCGACGTAATATATGCGACCAGATGGCACAAATCTTTTGCTCGTCGTTCCTCAACACCTGCGTTCCACCATCCTTGAGCAGTTCCTTGATGCTTCCACGGCTGGCCACCTGGGTGTCAGCGTCTTGAATATTTGGGGGTCGGGTTTTAAAAAATTTTTTATGCAAAATCTACTACCCCATTCGAGCTGCAATAACGTTCACAAATTAGCAAAATGTGGTCTACGTTATCTGATAAATGATTCAACATCGGTACTTACCTAGATTTTCTGGAATCGACGGATAACTGCTCTTGCCGGTGTGCACAATTTTCGCAAAAGAGAGTCGAAAAGCTGCTTTGACATGGTGCGCCATCTGTCGAACAGCGAGGCAAGCGCCATCCCGTCACTTGGCGCGCTTTTCTCGCTATTCGACAGATGGCGCACAATGTCAAGCAGCTCAAGGAGGAAATCGACCAAAAATGGGAATCATATCGACAAAAGAAACTTCAAGTGCAGGCCATCGTCCAAAGTAAAATAAGACAGTCCACCGATCGCTGGATGGCTGATATACACGATGCCTCTAGAGGCGGAGCAAGAAAATTCTGGAACCATATAAGCTGGCTAGGGAAGAAGAATCAAAGAAAGCAGGATCGGATTCAAGATAACGAGGGAAATTGTTTAAAGGGAGATAACACAGTGAACTACGTTACATCAGTAATAGCCGAGTCATTTAGGAGGGACGATAGGGTAATCTCCGCAAATCAGGAAGCAACACAAGGTAGCAGAATACAAAGCAGCTTAGGACTGACCAACCTAAACTGGAAAAAGGCAGAAAAAAAATATTCCTAAAAACACATCTACACCCTAGCAAAAAAGACCAATAGGGAGTGTTATTGGTTCTATAATAATCGGTGTTGGTTCTGTAGGTATTCTATGTGTTGTATCTGCATTTCTATGGGACTTATGCAGAAACTCATAAATCTTATAGACTGGTACATATTTGTCCTATAAGCAAAATAGTATTGGTTTCATAGGTTTATCTGTGGGTTGTATAAGAAAAGTATCAGACCAGTGCAGGAGCCCATACATCTTATAGGCTGATACATGCTTGTCTTATAGACCACTACATATTGGTTCATGTGTCTGATACATCAGTATGCCTTTGTTTATGGGTCTTACATGCAGGATCAGTCAGTTGGAGATTTTAGGTCTCTCATTGTTCCTTTTCCATTTCGGACACATCCCCAAAACTCACGCATTCATCCCGTTTATTGAGTGTTGCCGTAACGTACAATATTAGCCGTAATAACAATTGAGAACGCCGCGACACAAAACATTCTCACCTAATTCTGCGCGAGGTCTCAACAAACTACGTACGGTTGGAGCCGCAAGACGCGCGACGCTGTTGCTACTGGATCACTGAATGGCGGTGAAATGGATTGAGGGCGCGCGTCCAAGCAACTGCAACCGCCCCGAAGCGAGAGGAGTCGACATCGAGCACGCGACGAGAACGGCTCGAGTCGAGTTGCCGCCGCGGTAGCGCGGTCAGTATATTCTAGGCACTATAGCGCGATGCCGGCGGTGCTTCGCAGCGGAGAGGTAGGTTTCCTTTCTCTCACTCCTACTCCCGCGCAAGCGTTCCCGTGCTGGCCGCTCTCATTCTCCTTCCACCTCTCCTCTGGGCGCGCATGCGCAGCTCCGTAGAGGCATTTGCGCTGGCGCGATCGCTGATCGGGCTGGCGGCAGTTCGGTCGGCGCCCTGTGTTTATAAGTTTTCGCCGTTTTTCGGGGTGCTTCTCGAGGATATCAACGTTCCAGCGCACGTTCAGCTTTTGATCAGGTGCGTGTGCATCCCTTGCAACTTCGGGCTGACGTTTATACTTTGTCAGTGTATGATGTGGCTTTGCGTTGCGGAATGCCGTTGCCTGCACGCCAACAAAGGAATTTGAATCGCGCGGTGTGATATAACGCAGCGCCGAGTTTAAAAGTTGTCGGCACGATTTCTTGAAAGTATTGATGGAACTTTTTAGCGTTAATCTGTTTTTGAATGTTGTGCGCACTGTGTTCAAGTGGCAGAACCTGTGGTGACGCGCAAGACGGAATGTTGGTTCAGCAGATACCTCAGCGTTCAATAATGGCGGCGCGTCCCCTATCTGCCTCCGCATGAATACGCGCGCAATCGCGGTTGCCGGTATATATGTGCGCCGATGTTTTGAAGTTGTGGTGGTGTCGCGCTCTTGAAATCGCTTAATTTTCAAGCTGTACCGCAATTTTTCATTTCTTTCAGGTGCCTTAGTATTGAAGAAGTCCGCAATTTTGGAATCGAGGGCTACTGCTACCTGGATGCAGTCAATGTTTGGATTATGTGCCAGTATGCGTTGCCGCTGTCATTGTGGAATAAAATGTGTATACATGCACCTGCTGCGTAACTCATCCCTAGAAAATGGAACATAGCTGCCCTCTCCCTTCAAGTGTCCGGAGAGGTAAACACACGCAGGTAATCGATGAGACCAATATTCCATAGGGCCTACAAAACCAATACAAAGCCTACTGGTTTTGTAGGTCTATCAGATTATTGACAGCTATGGGTGTACTAGCATTACAGACCTCTCTGTTTTACCAGATGCCATAGGACCGATAAAACCATAACCTATACGACCAGTAAACAATTGACCTATAAAACCAATACTCCAGCAGACCTGTAAAACCAATAGGCTAGGATACCCATACGACCAATACTGTGGCAGACTGATAAAACCAATATCAATAATCTGATAGGCTATTAGTTTTCTATTGGATTTTTTTGCTAGGGCAGGAATAGATGTAATTCCGATCAAGCTGATTAATGAACTCGGTCCAAAAAGTAAGGAAGCGTTGTTAAAAGCTCTGGAAACAGTCATAACGAATAAGCAAATTCCGGACAGCTGGCGGCAGAGTAAAATGAATTTGATTTATAAAGGGAAAGGAGACAGGATGCACATAAAATCCTACAGGCCGATTACCATAACATCTGTTATGTACAGGTTAGCCATGCAGGCGGTGAAATTAAAGGTGCAAGCATGAGTTGAAAGTAACAAGATACTCGGAGAACTTCAGAACGGCTTTAGAAATGGTAGGCGCTTAGATGATAGCCTGTTCGTGCTTACCCAATGCATCGAAATATCTAGAGTGGAAAATAGACCTTTGTATTTGGCCTTCCTGGACATAAACGGGGCGTACGACAACGTAAGCAGGGAACTCCTGTGGAACATATTAAAAGAAGGTATCGGTTATGAGATAATAGAGTTCCTACAGGAAATATACCGGGATAACAAAGTAGAAATTCCGTGGGAAGGAATAAGAAGTACGGAGGATGTCAAAGTATTCAAAGGATTAAGACAAGGCTGTCCTCTATCACCGATGCTGTTCATGCTTTATATGATAAACCTGGAACGGAGGATACAAGACAGTAACCTGGGTTTTAACCTGTTATATAGATTAGGTGGAAAGGCGGTAGAGCAGCGCCTCCCCGGTTTGATGTATGCAGACTATATTGTGCTGCTAGCTGAGAGTCTGGAAGAATTGCAAACTCTAGTTAAGTATTGCGGACACGAAGGGGACGCTCTAGGCTTCAGTTTCAGCGCTGGTAAGTCGGGGCTGATGATTTTCAACGGCTCAACTGATCAGGGTCTTAAAATACAAGGCCTCGAAATACCTAGAGTAGCAGAATATAAATATTTGGGGGTATGAGTAAACGAAGGATTGGCACACATTGGAAAGCATGAGCAATCACTTTAGGCCAAAGGGCGAAGGAATGCCGGGATAATGAAGCATAAGGCATTGTGGGGATACAATAGGTATGAGGTTTTGAGGGGTATTTGGAAAGGAATTATGGTGCCCGGACTTACTTTCGGAAATGCGGTTTTGTGCCTAAAATCAGAGGTACAGTCGACATTAGAAACAAATCAGAGATCCGTTGGACGATTAGCACTAGGTGCCCACGGAAAAACTACAAATGAGGCGTTACGGGGAGATATGGGCTGGGCATCTTTCGAAGTACGGGAAGCTCAGAGTAAAATATTTTATGAGGAACGCCTGACGAAATTGGACAGTAACAGATGGGCAGCTAAATTATTTAAATACCTGTACCTAAAAAGCGTTGACTCACAATGGAGGAAAAGAACTAGGAAACTTACTAGTAAGTATGCTAGTAACAAGGACGGAGAAATAAAGAGCATTAAGCAACAGGTGAAAAACACAGAAGGTAAAAATTGGATAATTTCGATGGAAAAGAAACAGAGTGTGGAATTATACCGAAAATGGAAAATGCAGATCAGGAAGGAAGATTTCTTTGATAACTCAAGAGGCAGTGCCCTACTTTTTGAAGCTAGATCAGGGTGCCTTAGAACACGCAGCTACAAAAAGAAATTTAACAATGGAGATAACGCATGTGCTGTATGTGGAAACTCCAGTGAAACAATTTATCATATTATACTCAAATGCAATTGTATCCATCCGGAAGTTGATGCAGGCACAATCACTGTTCCTGAAGCTCTGGGGTTTAGAGATACCAGTGGCCGGGTGAATAAACCGGCGGTGGAAACTAGCAAAAAACGGCTGGAAGATTGGTGGCTTAAAAGCAGAGAAGTGACATAATGTTAGTAATGTAGGAACAAAATTTAATAAATAAAATGATGGTTTAGTTCACCATTCTAAATCAATAATTAAGATATATAGAGAAAAATGAGCATGATAGCTACTGCTACCACCCCGTTTCAAAGGGGACGCTCCTATATTCCATCTATCCATCCATCTACTTTTTGACTCTCTCCTGCGAAAATTGTGCACGCCGCCGAGAGCAGTTTTCCGTCGATTCCGGAAAATCTAGGTAAGTACCGATAGAGTCCCAAGTAGTATTTGCTAGTCTGCCATCCGAGCGGGGTTCCCTACAGAACCGGTTGGCCGCTTCCCGGATGAAAGCGCAGGGGGCGCACACGCATTCGGAGCGTAGTCGCGTTGTGTACGTGGTGCTGTGGCGGTTGTGCCGTACTGAGAGTCTGCGCCGCGCTGATCCGTTGGTGCCGTGGCAAGGCTCGTGCACCACGTGCACTTCTTTTCGCTCGAGAGCCGGAATGCTCGCAAATTAGCTAGCATGTGTGCAAGTGTGACTTTTTTATGGATATGTGATCGCGTCATGTCCAGAAAACGGGGTAAGCGTGATAGCACGTGTTTCTTGCCCGGGTGCAAGAGCGGGTAGCGCTCGTGCAAGTGAAATGCTCTCTCTGCAGGACACCGAAAGACGCAGGAAGAGGCAAGAGTGGGAGCGCAACATGAAGCGCAGCGGCAAAGGCAATAACATTGTTTATTGCCACAGCTAGAGCATAAAGGAATATGTAAAACGAAAATTAAAGGGCGTAATAAATGAAAGAAAATAGGTTGGCTGTGTTCTTATAAAGTTCAAGAGAGAACGATGATAAGGCCCTTGCGTGCAAGCAATGTACGAAGAAGGGTTGCTCGGCGAAAGGCCCACTGCCGTCAGGTGCCGATATTGTCGGCTTCAGTGGCGGGCAAACCCACAAGTGGCGAATATCTTCCTCATTATTTTATGAGTTGCAGACAGGAAATTCTGGACGTTGATATAAATATCGGTATATATAAATATCGGAGGATCCGGATCGGGGTTGCCCTCACATTACTGTAACACGAACAAGCTAGTGTCGACGTTTGTGAGCGACACTTCAAACCCTGCTTTATTGTTTTAAGACATGTAAAGGTAATTGAGATTCCACGGGATATTACGCAACTCACGAAGGATATGCCATCTCAACGCTGTTTCCTGACACTCCAAAGTACTTGTTGCAACCCCTGCCTTTCAAGAGAAAGGATCACTTGTACGAGCAAAAACAGTCAGCGGGGAGACCTGCAGAGAAAGAAAAAAAGCGCACTGATCCTGAAGCATCAGTGGAGCCAGTTGAAGAATACAGCGGTGGTGGATCGTGTGACGCGAGCCTGCTCCAGGAATGCAGAAAGCTGCCTGCCACCGCCACTGGGGACAAATGTCGATCTTTGTCATGTTGAGCAATTAACATTCGCATAGTGCCACTCAAGCGAGGACAAATCTCCGGAGGCAATCTACGCAAATCGGCGAGTTCTGTTCCATCGCAGTGATACAGGTGAAGCTGCCATGAATGCTGCTGTGTGCATTCGAGGAAACAAAGTCAAGGAGATAGCTGTAAAGTCGACAGAAGAGGTAATTAATCTTCTTCAAGACATTGCGAAACTCAGCTTGCGTCCTGGCAGCTGATTGAAGCCTATTACCAAGACCTTTCCCTCCTACAATGGGCGTTACTTAGTTTGCGACGAACTGTACCATTATTTATGATGCAGCATGCATATAGCCTGCAAATACTTGCGAAAGTTAACTCAGAACACCCTGTCAAGAAGAAGAAAAAATTAAGAAACAGGCTTTTAAGTCTCGAGCAGTTTGTCGTACGAAGGACAATTAAGGTGGGAAAGCTGGTAAAAGCACTAGGTTAAATGAAAAATGAAAATGAACAAGGACAGAGTTTGAAAGAAGTGTTAGTGCCCTTCCTCTCAACAGCTGGCTGTTAAAATATGTTTTAGAGGTTGCAAAACGCAAGTCAACAAAAGTGATGGCATACTCTGATAAATGGCTACTAGGCTTCCTAAGCACCAAAGAATGCCTATCAGCAGTTTGCCTGAAGCGCCGTGCTTTAATTGTGCATGCATCCGAAAGTTTCTAGTTCTACATACGTGTTATAACTTAGCTGAAAGTACGAAGAAGTTAAGATGAAACTATAGCGTGAATGAAAACGCCGACGACAGCGCTCTGTTGCTCGCACACATGGTCCTTGGAGCCTAGAATGTGCGTCTAGTATAGTCCTCCATGCAAGCGCAATTGTTTGCACAAAATCCTCATAAGTCTTCATTACAATACGGCACGGCGGTAGCTTCAGCAGGAAAATAGGGTATAAAAAGCAGCTTCGTTTCTACATCGGCTCAGGGGCATGCGCGCAAAACTTCGCTCACGAAAAAAAAATCGTATCTGTAGTTATGCCAACTCGGCTGCTCATTCAATATTACGACTAAACTGAAATCAAAGACTAAAGAGCGGCATCGCATGTACAAGGCACCTGACAATGAGCATGCAGCGAATGCATTTCGAAGCGCACGGGCGCATGCGTCATCTGCTCCGTCGGCAGTGGCACTCCGCTTCACCGCAGCGCCACCGCAGCGATCATTCAGCGGCCGCCTCCGTCGCGGCCGGCGGACGAGAGACTAGCAATATTTCTAGGGACCCTAGTACCGATGTTGAATCACTTATCAGATAACGTAGACCATATTCTGCTATTTTGTAAACGCTATTTCAGCTCGAATGGAGTAGTAGATTTTGCGTAGAATTTTTTTAAAACCCGGCCCCCAAATATTCAAGACCCCGTACGACAGTCTGCGCCGACGTTTCTATTGGCCGGGGCTCTACCGCTCCATCCAGCAGTACATTGCCGCATGTGAACTGTGTCATCGTCGGAAGAAGCCCACAATTTTGCCTTCAGGTCATTTGCAGCCGATCCCCATAGGGGAGAAAACCTGGGCCAGGGGGCGCTGCGCCGCTGTGTGCGTCAGCGCCCTCCATGGAGACCCCGTCAAAACCTCCGCGCAGTGTGGCCGCGTCGTCTGCTCCCCGCCGCATAGAAAAGCATGCTGTCGTCTGCTCCGCGCTGCTTTCCAGCACGTGTTTGCGCGCGCGCGCTCGGTTGTTTCTCTCCTCCTTCGGCCGCATTCAGGCCGCCGTCTCGCTTCAACAAAAGGGGCCAAGAAAAAAAAACTGGAATGAAAAAGTGACGGCGCGCTTTTTCGCAAAACTCGTTAAAGTGTTTTTCTCTCTTCTCTCTTTCGTGTTGAAACGATGGTTGTCGGTCTTTTTAGGTATCTTGTACCGCTCGTATCTCGCACCTCTGTTTGTAACTGGCGGTGCCGCAGCAGCCTTCGCGGAACCAAGCCGGCCTCAAGAAACAGATATATATCATTAATGCCATCACTCGGCGCTTATAAAGGGAAAACACATACGTTAATCGTTCTATCCTCATACGCTATCCTGCTTCGGAAGCTCAAAACTGCGCATTCGCTAGAGGAGATAACTGAACTAGGGATTGCACAGCGTAGCTGTGGAATTAAGAAGACAAAGTGTTACTTGGAGAGATGTCCCCGCCTGCATGAAAAGTCGTCAGGCATTTCCTCTCTGTTCGTCTCGCGGAGAGAGGAAACTGCCGAAAAAATGGCATGCCTCGGCTTCTCGTCAGTGATCCAGGTCGTTAAGAAACCTCGCATCGTTAAAGGTTGACAAGTCATTGATTTCGGATGGCAGCGCCACAGCAGCGAACTCCCCCTGACCACTGTCAGCAGGAACCAAAGGGTAAGGCGGCATGCTTCGTGCTTTTGTAGGGAACGCGTCCTAAACGCGCCGAAAGCAGGCACCACGCCGCCGGCAGCATCGCCTAAAACGTCTGTCCCCAAAGAGTTGAATAGGCCCCTTTCAAGTGAGCAGTCACAAATGGAAAGGAAGCTCCCCAAACAGCGTCCGGAGCGCTCGTCGCTGTGTACACGCGTATAAATTCTCAACGAGAAGGCTGGACCCTTCATTCTCTGAACAACATGGAAGAGACATCAAGAGGTGCCGCCTCAAGTTCTTCAAAATATCTATCGCTTGCCTCTGCCTTCGAGTACCGAATTCGCGTTCGTGTTTTTTTTTTTTGTCTGAGCCTGCCAACAAGCGCTCTTTGAAAACAATGTCAGCGGCGATCAATTAATCATAATTTCTCACTTTCGAAAGCACTGATAAAAAGCGTGCCTCCAGCCAGCCTCTATGTCAGCCGGGGCACAGAAAAAAGCAAAAATAAGAAACACCACTGGCAAAGAGCGCCGGCTTTGCGCGCACAGACGCACGACCATCCCCCTCGTCCTCCCTCTCCTCCCGCTCCGCGTGCACGTGCGGCTGCCTGTAGCACGCGCTCCCGAGCGAGCGGGCTGCGCAGACTCCGCAGACAGCCGCGCGCAGCGCGGGCGTGGATGCGCGTAGGTTTTGTAGTTACTCTCCGCTCCACTGGAAACCGAGCGCTGACGTCGCGGAGCAAACTCCAGCTTTGATTCCCTATCCCCCCTCGCCCTCACTCTCCTTCTCCCGCTCCACGTGCACGTGCGGCTGCCTGTAGCACGCGCTCCCGAGCGAACGGACTGCGCAGACTCCGCACACAGCCGCGCAGCGCCGGCGCGGATGCGCGTAGGTTTTGTAGTTCCTCTCCGCTCCGCTGGAAACCGAGCGCTGGCGTCGCGGAGCAAACTCCAGCTCTGGTTCCCTATACCGACTGACCCGTTTTCCCGTGCAGGCGTTGACCTTCTTGACCCCTTTCCAGTTTCCGCCTCGGGGAACAAATGGATAGCCGTCGCCACCGATTACGCTACGCGGTATGCTATTACCCGAGCCATCCCGACCAGCTGTGCCACAGACGTCGCTGATTTCCTTCTAGAAAACGTAATTCGACGCCATCATGGTGCTCCTCGAGAACTACTATAACTAACTGACCGTGCCCGCTGCTTCCTGTCGCGAGTGGTTGAAGAAATTCTCCGTTCGTGCTTCATCCGCCACAAATTAACCACCGCCTATCATCCCCAGACCAACGACCTCACCAAATGTCTAAACCGTGCCCTCACAGACATGCTGGCCATGTATGCGTCTGACGACCACCGAGATTGGGACGTTCATCTACCCTTTGTGACATTCGCCTACAATTCATCTGTCCATTCTACAGCTGGATACTCTCCATTTTATTTGTTATTTGGCCGACACCTGTTACTGCCCTTCGACACCTCACTGCCCGCGGCAGCCGCCACCATTCAGTACTTACGCCAGTGATACCGTCGCCCGCACTCATGATGCCCGCCAGATAGCTCGTGCCAGGCTCTCTGCATCCCAAGACTCCCAAAAGTTCCGATATGACAGTCGCCACCATGATATCCACCATACTCCTAGATCTCTCGTCTTGCTGTGGCTCCCATCCCGACGATTTGGCTTGCGTGAAAAGTTTTGCCCCGTTACACGCCCTTACCGTACGTGTTTTGCGCCCCGTGACCAACATCACATACGAAGTTGAATCTGTTTATCCGAAGTCCTCGTACACAGCGCCAACCTCCGAAATAGTGCATGTGTCGCGTCTGAAGCCCTATTATGCACTTTCTATTTAGCTAACGTAGAACGCGCGGTGACTGTGCTTTTCACGAGGGGGGTAGTGTTACTTAGCGGTATTCGCTTCTCGTGCTGAGGATGAAGTGAGACAGACTCGAAGACGACGGCGCTGAGGGTGGTGAGTATAGTGAACTAGTTTATACTATAGTGGTGCTAGATTTCTGTGGGCGACACGATCTAGTTATAGTAAACAGAGAAACAAAATGTGAAGGCCAAATCACGTGGGAATTTCGCAACAGGCAGACGACCATTGACTATTATCTAATGTCGCAGGAAATTTATAGCAAGGTCGCAAAAATGGAAATATACGAAGAAGGGGAGTGTTGTCTGGGAAGTGATCATACACGTATTAGTCTGCAGATGGGGCCCTTGATGAAAAGAGAAATGGAACTTAGACAAAACGCAAACGCAAAATTAAACGTCGATCAAATAGCGCAGATAGCAGCAGACATAGAGGAAGCAATAGAGAAAAGCCCCATGGAAGACTGGGATTATGAACAGGTAGAACTACTCATTAGGAGGCAAATTCAGGATGTTAAAGTAGCAAACCGCTGGAATGGAAAGAGGAAGCCACGGAGCTGGTGGAATAAAGAAATCAGGGAAGTTATTGAACAACGACGGGCTGCTTCAAGAGAACACCGAGTGGCAAAGAAAGCACAGGTATCTTAGGAGGAAATCGACCAAAAATGGGAATCATATCGACAAAAGCAACTTGAGGTACAGGCCGTCGTCCAAAGTAAAATAAAGCAGTCCACCGATCGCTGGATGGCTGACATACACGATGCCTCTAGAGGCGGAGCAAGAAAATTCTGGAACCATATAAGCTGGCTAGGGAAGAAGAATTAAAGAAAACAGGATCGGATTCAAGATAACGAGGGAAATTGTTTAAAGGGAGACAACGCAGTGAACTACATTATATCAGGTATAGCCGAGTCATTTAAGAGCGACGATAGGGCAATCTTCGCAAATCAGGAAGCAACACAAGGTAGCAGAATACAAAGCAGCTTAGAACTGACCAATCTAAACTGGAAAAAGGCAGAAAAAAATATTCCTAAAAACACATCTACAGGAATAGATGGAATTCCGATCAAGCTGATTAATGAACTCGGTCCAAAAAGTAAGCAAACGTTGTTAAAGGCTCTGGAAACAGTCATAACGAATAAGCAAATCCCGGACAGCTGGCGGCAGAGTAAAATGAATTTGATTTATAAAGGGAAAGGAGACAGGATGCACATAAAATCCTACAGGCCGATTACCATAACATCTGTTATGTGCAGGTTAGGCATGCAGGCGGTGAAATAAAGGTGCAAGCATGGGTTGAAAGTAACAAGATACTCGGAGAACTTAAGAACGGCTTTAGAAATGGTAGGCGCTTAGATGATAGCCTGTTCGTGCTTACCCAATGCATCGAAATATCTAGAGTGGAAAATAGACCTTTGTATTTGGCCTTCCTGGACATAAACGGGGCGTACGACAACGTAAGCAGGGAACTCCTGTGGAACATATTAAAAGAAGAAGGTATCGGTTACGAGATAATAGAGTTCCTACAGGAAATATACCGGGATAACAAAGTAGAAATTACGTGGGAAGGGATAAGAAGTACGGAGGATGTCAAAGTATGCAAAGGATTAAGACAAGGCTGTCCTCTATCACCGGTGCTGTTCATGCTTTACTTGATAAACCTGGAACGGAGGATACAAGACAGTAACCTAGGTTTTAACCTGTCATATAGATTAGATGGAAAGGCGGTAGAGCAGCGCCTCCCCGGTTTGATGTATGCAGACGATATTGTGCTGCTAGCTGAGAGTCTGGAAGAATTGCAAACTCTAGTTAAGTATTGCGGACACGAAGGGGACGCTCTAGGCTTCAGTTTCAGCGCAGTTAAGTCGGGGCTGATGATTTTCAACGGCTCAACTGATCAGGGTCTTAAAATACAAGGCCATGAAATACCTAGAGTAGCTGAATATAAATATCGGGGGGTATGGGTAAACGAAGGATTGGCATACATTGGAAAGCATGAGCAATCACTTAAGACCAAAGGGAGAAGGAATGCCGGGATAATGAAGCATAAGGCATTGTGGGGATACAATAGGTATGAGGTTTTGAGGGGTATTTGGAAAAGAATTATGGTGCCCGGACTTACTTTCGGAAATGCGGTTTTATGCCTAAAATCAGAGGTACAGTCGACATTAAAAAAAGATCAGAGATCCGTTGGACGATTAGCACTAGGTGCCGACGGCAAAACTACAAATGAGGCGGGACAGGGAGATATGGGCTGGGCATCTTTCGAAGTACGGGAAGCTCAGAGTAAAATATTATATGAGGAACGCCTGCGGAAATTGGACAGTAACAGATGGGCAGCTAAAGTGTTTAAATACCTGCACTTAAAAAGCGTTGACTCACAATGGAGGAAAAGAACTAGGAAACTAACTAGTAAGTATGCTAGTTACAAGGAAGGGGAAATTAAGAGCTTTAAGCAACAGGTGAAAAACACAGAAGGTAAAAATTGGATAAATTCGATGCAGAAGAAACAGAGTGTGGAATTATACCGAAAGTGGAAAATGCAGATCAGGAAGGAAGCTTTCTTTGATAACTCAAGAGGCGGTGCCTTACGTTTTGAAGCTAGATCAGGGTGCCTTAGAACACGCAGCTACAAACAGAAAGTTAACAATGAAGATGACGCATGTGCTGTGTGTAGTAAGTCCAGTGAAACAATTGACCGTAATATACTCTAATGTAATGGTATCCATTCGGAAGTTGATGCAGGCGTAGTAACTGTTCCTGAAGCTCTGGGGTTTAGAGATACCAGTGGCCGGGTGAATAAACCGGCGATGGAAACTAGCAAAAAAGGACTGGAAGATTGGTGGCTTAAAAGCAGAGAAGTGACATAATCTTAGTAATGTAGCAACAAAAATTTAATAAATAGATTGATGGTTTAGTTAACCAATCTAAATCAATAATTAAGATATAGGGAGAAAAATGAGCATGATAGCTTCTGCTACCACCCTGTTTCAAAGGGGACGCTCCTGTATTCAATCCATCCATCCATCCAGTACGCAAAGGATGCAAAGGATTAAGACAAGGATGCCCTCTATTATCGCTGCTGTTCATGCTTTATATGATAAACCTGGAACGCAGGATACAAGACAGTAACCTAGGTTTTAACCTGTCATATAGATTAGGTGGAAAGGCGGTAGAGCAGCGCCTCCCCGGTTTGATGTATGCAGACGATATTGCGCTGCTAGCTGAGAGTCTGGAAGAATTGCAAACTCTAGTTAAGTATTACGGAGACGAAGGGGACGCTCTAGGCTTCAGTTTTAGCGTAGTTAAGTCGGGTCTGATGATTTTCAACGGCTCAACTGATCAGGGTCTTAAAATACAAGGCCATGAAATACCCAGAGTAGCAGAATATAAATATCTGGGGGTATGGGTAAACGAAAGATTGGCATACATTATAATATATGAGCAATCACTTAAGGCCAAAGGGCGAAGGAATGCCGGGATAATTAAGCATAGGGTATTGTGGGGATACAACAGTTATGAGGTTTTGAGGGGTATTTGGAAGGGAATTATGGTGCCCGGACTTACTTTCGGAAATAGTTTTCTTCCTAAAATCAGAGGTACAGTCGACATTAGAAATAAATAGAGAGCCGTTGGGTGATAAGCACTAGGTGCCCACGGAAAAACCACAAATGAGGCAGCACAGGGAGGTATGGGCCGGGCATCTTTCGAAGTACGGGAAGCTCAGAGTAAAATATTGTATGAGGAACGCCTGAGGAAATGGGCAGCTAAAGTATTTAAATACCTGTACTTAAAAATCGTTGACTCACAATGGAGGAAAAGAACTAGGAAACTAACTGGTAAGTATGCTAGTCACAAGGACGGAGAAATAAAGAGCATTAAACAACAGGTGCAAAACACAGAAGGTAAAAATTGGATAAAGTCGATGGAAAAGAAACATAGTGTGGAATTGTACCGAAAGTTGAAAATGCAGATCAGAAAGGAAGCTTTCTTTGATAACTCAAGAGGCAGTGCCCTACTTTTTGAAGCTCGATGAGCGTGCCTTAGAACACGCAGCTACAAAAAGAAATTTAACAATGAAGATGATGCATGTGCTGTATGTGGTAACTCCAGTGAAACAATGGACCATATTATACTCGAATGTAATGGTATCCATCCGGAAGTTGATGCAGGCGCAGTCACTGTTCCTGAAGCTGTGGGGTTTAGAGATACCAGTGGCCGGGTGAATAAACTGGCGGTGGAAACTAGCAAAAAACAACTGGAAGATTGGTGGCTTAAAAGCAGAGAAGTGACATAATGTTAGTAATGTAGAAACAAAAATTTAATAAATAGAATGATTTGCTAAGCGGGGATCCAGGCACTGGTAGTGGGCACTGGTAGCGAGTAAGACCGGAGCGGGGGTGGCTCAGCTGTTGTTGTTGTTGTTGTTCTCCTCTAATGTGATGGCACATACCCACACAGGGGGATCGGCCAAGAATTGGGGTGCAGAGATATTAGATTTTGAGATGTATAACTACATCGGAAAAAAAATAATTATAAATGCTAGGGAATAGAAAAGGAAATGTAAATATGATAAACCAAAATATATAAGAGTAAATACTAACGCGCGCAGTAGGAGAATAGTAAGATTTATATGTACAGATTAAAACTTCAAAGCATATTAGCCAGGTAGACGTTTTGTTTCTATTAAGAAGTTTTGAATGGCGTTGAAAACATACCTGTGGCTGTGCCCAAGCATGGTGGCACCGAACGATAATAAAATTTGGCTGCTCAAATTAAGACCCAGCTGTTGTAATGGCTTCTCTAAGTACCGCTTTCTCATCATTGTAAAACGGCGGCAAAATATCAAGAAATGGTCTATTGTTTCCGGTTCCCCGCAGAATGCGCAGACAGGAGAAAGTGCCAAACCAGACCTGTGCATATAGAAATTTAAGGGCGGAATACGACAGCGTAGCCTGGTTAGAGAGACCTCAGTCTGCCTTGATTGACATGATTTCCTATTCCAGGAATACTTGAGGTGCAGGTAGTCATCCGAGGATAAAATTGATCCAGACTGCGTGCTTAATAAGGCACGCCGCCGAAATCGTGCTGCTATTATGTACGCTGTTGCCGGGATGATGGGCAATACAGGGCCGTTCAGAGAATCTTTGGCTAGTCTGTCTGCAACCTCATTGGCTGTCACATTGCTGTGTCCTGGTACCCACACTATATGTATGAGGCGCAAATGTGAGGGTAGCAATGAAAGAAAGGTGTTTAAAATTGGCGAGTCCATATTCGAAGAAAGCGACAAGCACAAAGAATAAGAGTCTGTAATTACAGCCACTGTTGAGTATGTTGGGTCTAGTTCGCGCAGAGCAAGCACCACCGCCAGCAACTCCGCCTGGAAAATTGGAGTAAAATCCGGAAGACGGACTGAAAAAGCCCAGTCTAAAAGCGGACAGTATATTCCAACGCCGGCTTTTTCATTAAATTGAGAAGCATCCGTTGCTATCGTTATGCTAACGGGAAGACTTTGTAAATGATCTTCTAATAATCCATTTAAAATGTGAGGTGCTAAGTGTTTTGCATTATTTGGGAAAATGCCATCATCGACAATTTGAACCGACGATGCACTTACTTTTGTTGGAAGGATGTTAGAAAGGGCTACGTGCAAAGGTTGTAACAGATTTTGCACTAGAATTACCTGCGGGGTATGAAACCGAGGCCATCCGACTCCAAAAAAGGAGTCTGGCTCGAAACAAAAAATTGATATGGAGCGGTGGAATTGTGATTCATATATTTTCAGATACGTCTGGACAGTCAAGAATTGCAATCTAGTTAACAACGGAGGTATTCGGGCTTCAAGGTATAATACATTATTAGCCACGAATTTGGGGAGCCCAAGGCATAATCTAAGCGCTTCCCGCTCTAAAAGAACAAGCGGACGAATTTTGTAAGCAGGTGAACCAGAAAATAACACAGATCCAAATTCTATAATTGGGCGGACATACATAACATAAATCATTAAAAGTGCGTCTCGCCGCATCCCAGACCTTGGATTGCTTAACCTGCGCAACATACCCACAGCACGTGCCCCTGTCGCTGCAACATGTTCAATGTGATCCCTCCATGCCAGATGGTCATCGTAAATCACCCCTAGATATTTCAAAGACTTAACTTGAAGAATCATTTCCTGCTTAAATGTTAGAGCAAGAGTTACCGGATCCTGAATTTGGAAAACAAGGAACGCGTACTTTTTAACATTTAATTTAAATCTTAAGTCACCTAACCAATTTTGAAGGGAGCTTAGGTACGATTGCAGGCGCCTGTTGAGGGATTGAATGTCAGGTGCAGCCGTAAAGAATGCGATGTCATCCGCATAGACATACGTGCGAACCTCCTGATGAGTGGGAATTGAACTCATTAAAATGTTAAAGAGCACGGGCGAGAGAACTGCCCCTTGAGGGACACCTCTGGTTTGTTGATATTTGCCAGAATGCACTCCATTCAATGAACAGTAAAATTGTCTGTTTTGTAGGAATGTAGATATCCCATCAATTAAGTATTGTGGAAAACATAGCGATTCTAATCTATGCAATAAAATTCGGGGCTCTACACTATCATAAGCCTTCTCTATATCTAGAGTCACCAATGCAGCATGCATTTTTTTGCGCCGCGCAAGAAGCCACCACCATTGTGTTTCCGTAAAGGAATCACTTTGGCTAGTTTCCAGTCACCAGGTATCCAAGAATGAATAATTGAGTAATTTACCAATTCTAACAAGGAATTTGGAGACACTTCAAAGAGGATTTTAACATTTTTGACGTTACTCCGTCAGGGCCAGGCGCAGCAGTTGGCAACGTCATTACAATCGAAGAAAGCTGCGAAAAAGTAATTTTAGGGACATCCTTAACCGTATATACTGGGCCTACAAACATAGGGTATTTGGGAAGTGTTGACAAAAAACGCTTTCCTAAACCTTTAGCGATGTTTTCTACAGTTCTAAGAGCTTCTTTAGGAGTCGAAACACATGAGGATAAATTTTCTGAGACAGGAATCTTTTTCCGCGATTTTAAAAACCTGAAAAGTGCACGTCGGTTATTAGATTGTGAAAGGTAATTGAAATACTCATTATCATAATTATCTTTCGCTTGTGCGACTGTGCGTTTAAATGCAGCTGCAAAAAATTTATAATCATGCCAATTTTTGGGGCACTGGTCGTGAAGGAGCTTCTTCCATGCAGCCTTTCTTCTATAATCGCGCGAACAATCTGCATTCCACCATTTTGTTGATGCATTGCCTTTAGATGCACGTACTAAGAATTCACACTTCTTACGACAGGATGCAATAGCCTGGCATAATGTTTGCGATTTTAACTCTTCTGTAGACTCAACCACTGACTCAAGAGACGAAATCAAAAATGAGTGAAACTGGTTATAATTTACGTATGATCTCAACTGAGATGTCGGCAGAGTTAAGCGGCAGTTAACCTCAAAAATAATAGGTATATGGTCGCTAGAGGTGCCACCCTCAATTCTCGACCAATTTAGTATAGAAACACTAGTGCTGGAAAAAGTTAAATCTATCACAGATTGACTGTGAGCACGTGCAAAAGTTGGTAAGCCAGAATTCATGCAGTGAAGGTTATTGTCTGAAAGCCAATCCCACAGACGCTTGCCGCAGGGATCCGTCTTGTAACCCCACGATACATGGTGCGAATTAAAATCTCCAGCCAAAATAACCGAATTTTGACAATTAACTAGTAGGTGGTCTAGAGATCTGGTGTCCTGAACACCATGAGGGAAATAAACGTTCGCTAATGTAAACGGACTGAACCCTGGAATTTCAAAATCTAGAGCCAATAATTCTGAATCTAAACTAGAATATTGAAAAGAAATCTTAGCCCTGTGACAAAATTTTGAAGAAACTAGAATTAGTAACCCACCACCTCTTGACTGGCGATCTTGTCGGAATGATCGATAATTTTGTAAGTGAAAATGTTTTTCAGTTGTAAGCCAAGTTTCTTGTAAAACGATTATTACTGGATTATGTTTTAAAGAAAGATAAACTAAATCTGTAGTAGCTGAAAGAAGAGATCTACAGTTCCACTGAAGAACTTTGCTATGGTTATGTAATCCGGGCAGCAGCAACAGCCTGCCCCAAAATGTTTTCCTTTGGTTTAGAGCCTAGCTGCTGCTTTTTTTATTTTGCTTGTGGGCGAGGTGATGACGTGTTTGACAACGGGGATCCACTGCGTTTTAGAATTCGCGTATCTGCCTCTTCCATATCTGCATCATGAGCCTCGTCTGACTTGGAATTTTGCATAGGTGATGCGGAAAGAGACTCATTTTGCGAACAAGACATTGCAGCTAATGACTGCTGCGCTGATAGTGAATGTCCAGGTGCCGTAGGAGAAACAATAGCAGTTTGCACAGTCTGAGAATTTTGAGCTGCTAGAACATTGGATATGCATTCTGTGACTATTGTCACAATCCTATCCACCATTTTGGTCATGGTTGCTTCCATAGCTGTTATTATGGTTTTAGACATCGTGGAATCTAATGGTGCTCCTGAAAGGGCCGACACACCTGCATACCCATGAGCTCTGTCTTTAATTTCCTGAATTGCCTCACACCTCGAGCAACGTTTGCGGTCAATAATCTCCAGAATTTTCATTTCATGCTCTCTAGAGGGACATTCCAAAGAATTTGCTGAGTGAAGTCCGCCGCAAAGACATTTGACAATTTGATCAGGGCATAAGTGTGTTTTATGTGCTTCCCCGCATTTGCAACACCGCAAAGTGGATTTGCAACCGCCTGCAGTATGGCCATAACGCCAACAGTTGTTGCACTGCAGAGGCTTTGATGGTAGGTGATCTACTCTGAATATTAAAGGCCACGCTTTAATCTCCGATGGACAGACTGTGCCTGCAAATGTAGCAATAACCGATTCTGTCGGCACATGAACATTATTTATAGGGGTGTGCGAATAGTGGTTTTTTGATTCGAAGCGAATTCGAAGCAAATAGTGATTTTCTTCGAATAATTTCGAAGCGAATAGTTCGAATAGTACTTCTGGCACTAAAAAGAGGCTGAATCACAGTAGGCATTTTCAAAACCATTTATTTTCCCAATACACGATGCCATTACATACTGCACTGAGGCTTTATTTAAAACCACACTTCAAAATTTTAAGAAAGCACCTAAAGTGAGTGATAAACAATTTTGCTGGCTTGGTAATAAAAAGTTATAACACATAAAGATACTGCTGGCTTTCTAATAAGAAATTCGAGATAAAATTTAAAAAAATGAGAGTATAACAGAACGATGCCAGTAGTACAACCAATAACTGAAACTATAGCAGTAACTGCACTGCACTGCAGCAAGAGCACTAAGAACAGTAAAGAAAAAAAAGACATTCTGCACTTCCGGTGACAGCTGCCATTTACAGCCCAGCATACTCCAATCTAAATGTTATCGTGCAGAAACACAAGCTGTTCTACATGACGGGTGAGCAGGTTCTCTCTCTGACAGCGCACAATGTTTCCTGTGGCTGAAAACAGCCTTTCGCTGGTAGTCTGTGTTGCTGGGATTGAAAGATATTTGCCTGCAAGTGGTGCTATGGATGGGTACAGATGGCTGCCGTTGGTTCTCCACGATGCCAAAGGGTCTTCAGACTGCGGAAGAAGGGGGCTTTTCAAGTACTCGGCGACTTCATTCTTCACTGTATGGTGTGGTCGGCGGCTCTTATCGGAACTAAATTTGTCAAAGGCGCACCACACAGAGTCACCCGAAGTGGAAGGTCTTGGAGATGCGCAGACTCCGCTTGAAACCTCAGCATGCTGATGCACTAGCACCGTCTCTTCTGCTGCCTTCACAAGGAGATCAAGCGCCCATTTCTTTTCAGCTTCGGTAGTGTAGCATGCATCTTTGTACCTAGGGTCAGCCAACATGGCTAACGCTGGAAGCTGAGACATCTTGATGTCAGGATATCTAGACTTGATGCTCTTTAGTAGGCTGGATGCAATTGATGCTGCATCATAATCACTCAAATGCTGTGCAAGAACGATCCTTGTGCATTCAAGCAGCGGGATAACTTGTGAGGGAGTTGGGTAGCTATCCCCAGAGGGTTCAGTTGTGGCCTGATCAAGCGGCTGCAGGACCTTTACTGATGCTGCTAGTAGCTTCCACTCTTGTGCGGTGAGATTTTCAACCACGTCACATTCTGAAAGTTCCACAGTAATAGGGGCACGAAGTCTTAGAAGTCTGGCCATCATGGCATGCTCGCTGTTTCAACGTGTCGGTGCGTCCTGCACTACTTCAAGACAATCCAAAAGCATGCTTTTCTGAATTTCATTAAGACGTGCTCGAGCCTTGGCACTTCGCTTATACCGACCTACTATTGACCTTGCTTTTGCACAAAGCTGCGCAAGCCCCGCCACATCTTTTTTGACATCATTGATGCGTAACTGAAGCGTGTGGCCGAAACACAGCACGCCCTGCCACGACGATCGCGCAACCGCCGAAACAGTTTCTCCCGTTGTCAGTGACCACAAAGGTCGGCACCGCGACCCCAGCGGCAGCTGGCGGCTGTGTTGTGACTGTATTGGCTACCAGGGACAGAGTAGATTGAGATCCTAAGTTGGACCTGTCCCGCACCACAGCCCGGACTGAAAAATAACGGGCGCTTGTTTTCTGTGCGTTTCTTTTTTTTACTTCTGTTACTTTTTCTTTTATTTTTTGGCTCCGCCGCGCGACAAGGCAGCGGCGACGCGCCATGGTAGAAGAACAAATGGTAGCGTAACTCCCATAAAAGCCTGCGTGTCGACTCTGAGCGAGGCTTTAGTTTCCCAGCGCCCCCTGCGAACTGTGAGGCACAACAAACACGTGACGTTTCTTGTGACGTCACAGTGCCGTACTTTTGGCGGGGAATTTGATTGTCTTTTTACTTTTGAACGAAAAACAAGGCCAACAACGACGGAGACAGAACGATGCTCGGATAAGGCAGAAAAATGGACACCGTAACTGTTCAGCCACCTTTACTTGACGTGGATATCTACAGTCAAGTTTTACGTTAACTGAAATGCTACGGCTTCTTTAACCACCTTATCATAGCATCGTTCTGCCTCCGTCGTCGTTAGCCTAGTCTTTCGTCGCGCGTCATGTAAACGCATTCTGGGGCTTATTTCTTCGGGCACGTTTGTGAACAAGGGCCTTCAAGTGAATTCGGCAAGCACATGGATAGAACCACATGGCTTGAGGATTTCACTAAGGGCATAAATGAGTGAAGCTGTGCTGCATAGAAAGTCAGGCTTTATTAATTCACGATTACTTACATAGACGCCTCACGACAATGAAAAATAGGTGTAGGAGAGCGACCACCGCTCATTCGTCACGGTCTTCATGAAATCCTCGTGATAACAAAATGACCTGAGCGTAGGTCTCCAAACGAGACGCGGTGAGATTATAAAAGGGTAAAAGATCTTGCTAACAAAGTACATATCAGCGTCAAAGAACAACAAAAACAAACGAACGGAATAACTAACGCTAGCGCTAGAACGCCAACCTGTAAGAGCTTAGGTAAGCAATTCAAATTGGGATTGCAAGTATTTAGAAGTTATTGCGTCTGAGAAGTGAAAATATCTACGATATAGCTTCGCTCCAATAAATCTCGCCCTGTTCATGATTCCCATATTTTACTCGCGCTTCATTTGCCACTGAAAGGAGTCAATGTGAGGTTACAAATTTACAACTTAAGCATCTAACATGTTCATGAGAAAGATCCCATTGACAATAGGAACATCACTGTAATAACAGCTAAAGCACGTTCAGCGAACGTTGGTGCGGTAATACGACGCAGTAAGCAAAACACGCAACAAAGGGAGCGGAACGGAAGGCTTAGATCAATGCGGCACGCGTCTTGGGGGCAATAAAATCTCACCTTCACCGTTCAATTAAAACATGCAGCGATACGCCGCTCATGCAGACGTGTATCCGTAAAACAAGCCACCACTTTTGCGACGAGCCTGGGAGGCCGAGCCGAGCCGCCGAGCTGTGACGCAGCATTGTCCCATCGTCCGGAAATGCGCACATGCAGCGGCAATCAGTTTCTCATCGAGCACAGACAGTCTTCGCCTTGCTGTAAAGCTCTACCACAACCAGCAGAATGAAATACTGACTGTTTGTTACAGATAACCCACTCTGTACGCAGCACGCAACGATGAACGTTGAACCGTGGCCGACGACGCACCCATTGCGCGGATGAAAAACGCTTAGGTCTGAGCCATATCTGAGCTTTGGGCAACTACGCAGCGGATAATAAGTGGCCGAGAGAGGCCGTTAGAAGCAAGTTAAAATATTATTAAAAATGTGACACGTTTTTTCTTACGCAAGAAACAAAAACTGCATTCATTCCTGAGCACGAATATTATGTTTACTTTCTAGTTCTTTGGAGTTCTGGCAGATCTTATTTTCTGTGCGCTAGTAATTTGCCTCACAGTTCGCAGGAGCCCTCATCATCGAGTTGATGCCGCTGGCAGTAGGCAGCTGCACGCGTTTTCTTCCAAGTTGCGCGACCAGTTGTACATTGACCTTGGACGCGCTACAAAGGGCATAGCCACCATCACCATCACTATCAGTTGGAGCCGGACTATTTCGCTGTAACAGGCTAGTGCCCGAGGTATAGACGCGTGACCTGAGGTAAAGCGTTCTTTTCCTGGTATGTATGTGAATTTTACTGCACCGTTCATATGTTAGTTGTGCTAATGTTGTAGCATGTGCTAAATGTTGGCGTCTTTTTCGCAGTGGTTTCGTAGTTATTTCACTGCGTGATTGCCGAAGGGTCTCTAGCTAGGGTTATCGTGCCTGTCAGTGCCAAAGCTGCAAAACTGTTTACATCAGTCCTGCGGTCAAAGATGGACCCATGAATCTTTATTCGGCAATTTTTAGTTCCCTTGCGTCAACATTTAGCAGTGTCAATTTTCTGATCTGGTCGATGGCGCATAAACCGTGTGGCCCGCGTCTTTTGCTCAAGCGTCTGTAATAACTAGTTTGCTAAACAAACGGCGTGAATGGTTAAGCAGAAGGTGCCTTCAGACCAGTGGATTCACTAAACTGGCTGTTAGAATGAGCGTTTTGTGGGTCCCCGGTGAACGCCGCCTTCGGCTGACGAGCCACTTCGGTCTGCTGCTTACAGTGAACGGCGATGTCTGGAATAGCGAGCGCAGTGATTGATCGACTCTGGGGTGAGCTACAAGCTTGGAGGGAGGACCATCCGTTTGTAAGTACCTCAGCAGTAAGGCCTTATGCTCGTCCGCGAAAGAAAAATTACAAAGCTTCAGCACAGCAACAGTTAAGTGCACGCGTATAGCTAGCGAATATCAGCCCTCATCGTTATGCAGTGCGCGTAGTGATTCACTTCGTTTATTTACTTCCTGCGTGGAAACAGCGCGTAGGGTGCATTTCCCAAAATACACCGCGCTCAAAAAAGGACTTTAGTAATAGTTTGAAAGGGGAGCTTATGCTCTCAAAGAGCACGTTGCGTCACCTGGCTACTCGGTATCAAATCTTCTAGATCGGCAAGCAGAAGACACCCGTAGACGGTGAGCACGTAGAAAAGACACCCGTAGACGGTGAGCACGTAGAAAGCACGTATGCGACTGTCATTCACTGGCCTTAAAGCTGCTGACTTGTAAAAAAGATCAGGAACTTTGTCTTTGCCCAGTAGGTCTCATTTGGTGTTCGGCATAAGCTTCTAGGGCATGACGGGCTCAAACGTGTTTACTATGTTTTAATTGCAGTGCCTTTTTTCTTCAGGGCTTTGTGGCGCGACCTGCCAAGTGTGATGATGGTGGGTTTGACCTGCTCAAATGGGAGTGTGCCATTCCTGGAAAACAAGGGGTGAGTGAGGGGCTTACCTCCCCTCTACTTCGTCTCTTTCTGCATGAGAGCTGAGACGGAAGCAAGGAGATTTCTGTTTTTATTTCATGCCTGTAGAAAAACAGCTTTGCAGTGCACACACTTTTTGAAGTTCAAATGAAGGTAGAAGTGTTTGTTTTATTTATGAGAATGAAGCAATGCTCTCAAGTTTGCCAAAAGTCCACTGAACTTTATTGGGCCTTGACACCCAGCGTAGCATATGTGCATCCATGTTGCCCATGTATCCATTGCAGACACCATGGGAAGGTGGCCTGTTCAAGCTGCACATGGCATTCAATGTTGACTACCCTTCGACACCACCAAAGTGCAGATTTGAGCCTCCCCTGTTCCACCCAAATGTGTACCCCTCGGGAGACATATACATGTCCTTGCTAGACAAGGACTGGCAGCCAGCACTCACCATCAAGGAGATCCTGCTGAAGATCCAGGATCTTCTGAACAAACCCATACTGACCGACTCCGTTCATGTTGCAGCTTACCTGTTGATGCGGTAGGTGTCAGCACTCAGTATGTGTAATCATCGAAATTAACATTCAGTGTTTCTCTAATTGATGTCTTTAGAGTAGAAAAGGAAGGTCTGTCCTGACAAAGTACTGTACCTCTCATATGCGTGCAGTGCAGATGCAGGTTTTGTGGCCACTGACTGCATGTTTCATTTCTGTGCCAATGAAGTATGCACAAAAAGTAAGAACTCTTAAAGGGAACATTAAGAGGTATTAGGGTTTGGTGAGCTTAATCAGCTTGAACCTTGACACTTGCAGTGGAAGCATCTTTTTGTGCCATCATGGCATGCAGGCTTATCAGCACTGCTCAGTACCAAGTAAGGAGCACATTGAAGACATTGTAATGATGTTAACAGGGCAGTGCACTTCAAGGTAAGACCTCTTGCTTGGTGGCATTCAGTAATCTAAAAAAAATGCATGGGGTCCATAGAAGTGTTTGCTTGTCTGCCATTCTGCACTACTTCTAATGATGAGGGGCATCTGTGCTCCTAATGCAATGGTGTTGGTACTGTTTGTAGTAGAAATACAGTCACCCGGTCGGCTGCTTTATGGTCATCACATTGCTCCAATGCAGTAATGTTGTGGTTGGTTGTGATTGTTTTCTTGTGTTCTTTTCCCTGCTCTCATAGAAGCAATAAAAACTAAGCTTGCAATACATATTTTCTTCAAGCTGTGCTAAGTGGAATTGGTACCCTTGTCAACCAAGCAAATTTTTGTAGAACCCCATTGCAGCAAGCCCTGCAGAAAAGAAATCCTGCTGATTCTTGCACAATGCAAATTGCAGCACATGATCTGCTCCTGAGGCGTACCAAAAGGCACATGTGCAACGAAATGAGCTGTAACAACACCACTAGATGATTTGGAAAACCATAACTGCACCTGGTGTCATAAACCTAGTGGTGTGCCTTGAAGTAGACACAAAATAATGAAAAGGAGTTTGCACTGTATATGTTTTTGGCTGTGAAACCAAGTTGGTCTGTTGTGCAGGCACTTTGCATCAGGTAAAAAGGAAAGGAGAAAGGTTGGGGGGATTGAACCTATGGCCTATAACTCTATAACTGCTAACGTGAGCAATTGGTTAAGTGGTAATGAGGATTTAGAAAGGTGCAGTAGGAAAAGGCGAGTGATGTAAGCCAAAAAAGACAGAGAGAAGGTAATTATCTAAAAAAGCAAAAATAAGGAAAAGGGGCAGCCACATGCTCAACCAAATATACAGGGTCTGGAGAGGCCAATACATAAGTTAAAATTGACAGAACAGTTTTCTTTATTTGAAAAGCCATTCAGGAACACACTTGGTCAAGTGATCACTGCAAATCTTCATTAATATTGACACAGCAGATCCAGCAGGAACACACAGGACAGGCTATATGTATGGTCTGCTCCTGAGACAGCCATTCTCCTGTTTCCTCTTTGCTTATGCCCACATTAGACATGTAGCACTATGCCATTTGTACACTCTGTTTCTCTGACCACACCCTTTCCACTTGCCCTTCTCTGAATGTATCCACTGCACTAGGTTACAGATGTGTTTCAGTAATAAGGCATACATTTAGATGTATATGTTTGTCAGTTTTAATCTACGTTGCTAACCAGCCTACAACTTGACTAAAATATGCATGCCGAATGGGAAGCGAAATCTCCTGACACCACCAGAAGACTGTGTAAAGTTATGGTTTGATTTTAAACCCAAGGGAAATCTGGTGCCACATGAAGGTGCATAATGATGCTGTACACCAAAGCCATCTTTATAGGTACCCCTGTTGATAACATGACATGTTCACACAGTGACACTTTCACTCTAAAAGAATACTTTTCACTTAAAATATGCTCATATGGCAAATTACTTCATGTGTTGTCTACATTTTGCTCTTGTCTATCTTTGCTAAGTGCATAACAATTACGAAGCCTAGTTGCAAGTACTCCAAACTGCTTTGTGGCATAAAGCTGTATTCTGAAGGTTTAAGGGGACCAGCTGGATGAGCACTGAAGGACGAAATGAAGCCGCAGACAAAAATAACTAACAAAATAGTTTCCGCCTTGCCAGAGATGTATGTTTACACCGTGCCTCCCCCATCCCTCACTTTGTGGGTCATGAGTGAGGGGATGCTCAGAAGGATGTGCCTCTTCTCCGGAAACTGTAGTCACAAGGCAGGGGACTTTAGAGTTCATGCTGTGCACTCCCACCACCCTCTTCTTCATGCATCCTTGACAGACTGATGACTGTGTGCCAGCACTTCGCTGACACATTGAACCCTGCAATATAAATTTACCTTGACTCAAGCAGTTCTTGACTGTCTTTCTGGTGTAGTTTGAACATTTACATATAAAGCACATTTTTTTTCTTCTAGTCCCTTGAAGTTCATCTTGACACTTTTGCATTACATGAACTGACACTTCATGCTGACATAATTTTTAGCCTCTGTTCCCCATATGTAAACTCAGCATTTTCTGCTTGTCCTTGCTAACTTTACAGCTACCTGCATACGAGCACAGCTGATAAAATGAGCACAGTGGCTGCCTAAGGGATCCAGCTGCAGTATTGGCTGCTTGATTGGAGGTAGTCTAGCTCACTTGTAATAGATGAAGTTATAGTGAGCACTTGGTTGGTATGTGGCAGTGCTTCCACTGCAATTAGTAGTGTTTCATCTCTGTTGCAAGCTGTCATCATCAAGAGTCCATTATATTGTCTAGTTTGATGACATGCATAACATTTTTTAAGGAAATAAGCAAGATTTTGTCTACTATTATATTTGGTCTGTAATATGAAAAGTCCCACACTGCAAACCAGGCCCATTGAATGCTGTCCACATAACCATCAGGTTCCGAGATATTTTTACACCTTTTTTGTTTTTGCTGAACTGTATAGCAACCTTGCATTGCTAAATATAGGCACTAACATAAGAGAGACCATGCACCTCCTCGCCTTAGACTTGTGCGCACCTAAACTCCTGAGAAGTTTGTGTTGAAAATTGTTCTTAAATCTTTGCCTTATCACTCAAGCCTTTGTTCGATCTTCCTAATTTACATTGGGGTTTGTAAGCTTAGTAGTGCTTCAGGTTTCATCTTTTCAAGACAGAGTTGATGAGTTTCGTACCAAGTGCCAGTGTACTGCATTGTACACTTTACTGGTTAGGGGCCTTGCATCTTTGTTTTGAAGTTTCTTGCTCGCTTAAACATTAACTGCTAAAGTGGGAGGATGGCACCTTTTGCATTGCAAGTGAACACAAACTGAGTGATCCCCTCAATGTGTGCCACATTCTTGTGCAGTGAAGACCCTTCGGAGTACTCGCGAAAAATAGGAGACCAAGTAAAAGAGATGTCTGCTGTGTAATGTGTCATCCTTGCCTGGCCTCCTACCCCCAGAAGCCTTCAGTCTGGCTGACAGCAGAAGCAGAAAGTATTTGCCATTGGATATGACATCCATCGATCATTTTTCCTGTATTGAAAATAAAGTCACTTTTTACAACACACATATATTCTCTAAAGAATGTGTGCTGCCACTGATTGCTGGGTGTTGCTGGTCAGTGTCCTACTGCAGGAATTTCAGAGCTGAAACCAAATGGTACTGATTACAAGAATCTGATTACCAGCACCCATGTTGTGTGAACTTGCTTTGAGAACAGTTACTGGTACCAATCACCAGTATGTATTCGAGACCAATGGCTTCAATGCATATTGCAGAGCATATTGGTGAAAGTACAGTGTGCTCCACTGTCAAAGGGAACATTCCGTAGGATAACTACCACACTCAACAATGAGCTTCTATGGTAACTGGAGAGAATGTGACACCAGGCACATACGTAATGAGTACAGAAGCCAGAGTCATCCTCATGGCATCTGCTACAACTCTCTCTGGAGCTGGTGGAAAATCGGGCATACGAAAGGTGGCCTAAATAAACAAACCACATTTCCCTCACTGCTGTAAACAGAGTGTATTATAGCGAGAGCTACACTATGTCAGCCACTTTGCCTCTTCGCTGTAATTGCGCTTTGGCTGTGGTCACGCTGACTTTGAGCCACTGCCTGGCAACCACTAGAAGAGGAGGAGGTTGTGGGAAGCAGTAGCTGGCAGCTGGCATGGCCAAGCACTAACTGTGTGTAGGGCTTCCTGACATTATATTAGGCAGGATCTGCCAACTCGGGTCTCTCCTTTCATACGGGAGTGTGATATCACAATCAGCCTGCCAAAACCTTTGCATTCACATTATCCTTAGGCCACGCAGGAACATTCATGTGGCTGCTCGTGAAAAGGAAGATTGCACGAAGTGCGCATGGTTTTGGGCCGCCGCTGCTTTGCCTGGTCGAGGTCCTCTTCTCTGGCTTCTGCGTCTCAGTGCCCCAACCCCATCCTTTGACCCTGTCCTGGACTGCCGTCTGGGTAGCCGAAAGAACCCGTGACAATATGCTGGCTGGTAGGTTACGCTATTGCATCATCACAAAGGTGGGAGTGAAACCATAAAGAGGTGCTGTAGTGGAGGTTTTCGGACCAGTGTGCGACAGACGCTTTCGAATTCGCACTTTAGTGGTCAAAATTGCCCTTTACGGCATAATCGTAGCTGAAACCATAGAGTAAACTACTATGTGCAAAAGCAATGTCTACTTTCAAGCCGAACCAAAGCGTAGCCTTGCATATAGCTCTCGCATAACTCCAGGTTTAACCACAAGCTAAACCACAGCTAATTTGTTTTCTTCGATATATGAGTCATTTTGGATTCTTCTGAAGCAATTTTACTGCCATGGAACCTAGTTGAGAAGCGTGTTCTCGTCCATTTTCTGCTCTGATCCTATCACAGGTAGTAAGATTTTAGGTAGGGTGCACGAGCAGCTAGGAACTGCTATAGTTCTCTGTAGCAGTGCAAGAGTCCAGTCAACAGTTTCTATCATGTTTAACATCAACCATTGTAGTGTGGATCTGAAGTTTCATCTCAAAATTTCATTGCATTCTACATTCTGTTCGAAGAAAACTTTTAAGCCGGGTGGTTTGGCCATGATGTGCGCTAGCACGGTTAGCTGTTGCTTTGCATGGCTTACTTTTACTTTCCATGGTTCAGCTGGATTTCACCTGGCTTACATCAACTGACATACAATGTATGATGCCCAAATTGATGGGAGTGACAGAGTAAACCCCAAGCTTTATAAACATGTATGCATGGCATACAGAGGTAAAGCATATGTTTAGGAGATCCAAGGGTCTCAAAGGGTTCGATTCACATCTGAAAAGTGGTGCCAAAGTTTGGAGCTTCTGCCAACCCTCCTGTGTTGCAGACCTTGCGATGTCACACAACTTGCTGACAGGTCAGTGCCATGTTACCTTCTAGCTACCATCTGACACAATCATGCTTACAATGAGGACTAGACAATTATGTAGGCAGTGGATTTTTGATATCGTGTAAGCTTTAATGCTCACACACAAAAAAAATTGGTATAGCCATGCAGCTGATTGCCTGAAATATATGAATGTATAAGCTGACATATGCTTCATCCACCAATGACATTTGGCCTTTTCAGAACAGTCAGTGCACACCCATTGCAACCACTGCCACATCTGTAACAAGTTACTGTAGTCAGTGGGTTTACCATGGGATGTTGCTAAAATTCTCGATAAAGTGTGAAGTGAGCTAAAGGACAGTGACATTCCCCACCCCAAGACATTCCACGAGCTTTTCCTGCCAGTAGGCACACCACCTTGCATAACTAATTGCAATGTGCACACCACCTTGCATAATGTATATTTTATGTCTTCATTTATATTTATTATATTCAGGGTGATGATTGTAGGTTTGGTGCCAAATGAGTCAACAAGGATCTGCACTAAGCAAATGGCGAATGTATCAATGAATGTGGGCTGTTATAGTTAGCCATGTTGATGCTGTCAAGAGACTTTCAATATAATAAAGTTATACTTTGTGCATTATGCACAATAATTTCATAAAAATAATGCACTACTCACTCAAGTCCTGCATTCTCTATTTAGAAATTCACCAAAGGGCAAATTTCTGCAATAGAAAAAATGTTAGCTGTCTACATTGTGCACTTCATAGTACTGGCATGACCGTATATAGCTTTATGCCTTGGTTGCGAGGACATAAAAGAGTAAGTAGTGAAACTGGCATAGTTGCATCACAAGTATTGCCATACCTAGCAGACTAACCTGCAGTGACCCCTGAGCCCTTCTTTGAGCCCATGTGGCCAAAATGCCGCTTAGCAGTGTGCCAATGTTTGTACCATGATGTACTCGTGAAAGCGATGCTTTGAAACTGCTGCATGTGCCATGGCACATAAAACTGCTCACAAATTGGCACAGAACATGGTTTCCTCACTGGGGCCAAGTTAATGAAGTCAAGGGAGGGCAGGCATCAACTAGATGCAACTTTCTTGTGCCACGTATGTACAGGGAATGATGTCAGGCATAGATTAATGGTTGTGATTGCAGAGCTGATGAAACTCATCTGAACTTCACAGTCAACATTCAAAAATTAGCAACGAATTCTTACCTGAACAAAGCTGTGTTCAATATCACATGTGCAATCATCAACCAAATGCACCTTTATCAAAATAATCTTACAGATCATTTCGTTGTTTTTGCAAAGTTATCCACAAGTAGCAGCAAAATCACATGGACAATTTGTGGTCCATGTGAGAGATATATATATATATACATGGGTAAAAATTGTGCTTGTTGCACTGTAATTGAATTTTATTGGCAATTGTTTGGGCATACTTTTTACTTCACTCCTTGCAGTGAGCCTGTGTATGCAGGAAACAATGCTTCAAAATGCGACTCAAAATTGACCTTCTGGCCACGAAAACAACCACGAAGTTTGCTACAAGTATTACAATATGCAAGTCTACAAAGCTAAGCTAAATAGCTTTCTTCTGCAGCCATACGGCTGCCTTCCAGTGGATTTCCCTATTGTATAATTACTCCCATGTTACAAATTTATCCACAACCAGGCATTACTTTTAACCTGCAATGACCTGTAAGCATGAATCAGAAAGTGTCCATCGTGTTCACAGCTGAAGCATTTGCAGTAGTCAAATAATGATATAAAAACCAGGCCTCAGAATCAGCTGCAGGCTGCCATGCTACCTTCTGCCACATACACAAAAGATACTGCATCGATTGGTTAACCGTTGCTATCATTGATGTCGAGATAATAGTGGTGATGAGCGGTTAGGCTACAGAAACAGAAAACACATTGTGCTTGAGGCATTTGCCAGTGTCTTCACAGTAGAAAATACTGCACTAGAAAATCTGCCACTGCAGTTTTACTGAGGTAATACACACTGAAGGGCTAGTTGGTTCATACTAACTGAACGAGTAAAACTGTGCGAAAAGATAGGACGTAATAAACACACAGGCACAAACAAGGGCTGTGTTTTTTACGTCCCGTTTTTTTCGCAGTTTTACTCGTTCAAACAGTTTTACAGTAGGATCCTCCCAATGAGCAGTGCGATCAATAGACTTTATCTGGCTGTTACAGAAACGAGTCAATTTTATGTATTATTTGCAATCTTCATCTGGAACACCCTCTTCAGCCATCCAAATCGGGTCCAATTACTGTCCAAAGCACTTACACAGAATGTCCTCGGGATGCCTGTCTCATCATCCTGAGTTAGTCCTCAGACAATCATAAACCAGTCCAAATTGGATTCATTTGTCCATCCAAAGCACATAAGTGTCCTCAGGAAGTTTTGGGATCTTGTACCATAATTCCAGGACTATTTCTGACAGATTTGCTTTGTGCTGTACTCGTACTTCAAGCAGGATTTGGAGTTGCGTGTGGCACAACTAAGCACTATGGCAAAAGTTGCATGCTTAGCTGTCATTCTTTGTTTCTGTTCCTCTGAAAATGTGCACCCACAAAATAAGCAGCACCAGTAAGTGCAGTTAAAGAGGATTAGAAATGCATTGCAGCTATGCCCGCACCTTTGACATAGTGCGTAATTGTGCCATGCACAACTCCAAATTCTGCTTGAAATTCAAGTATAGCAAGTAAACAAATCAACTTGAGATAGTCTTGGAATGATGTGAAAAATATTGTGAACCTTGTTCTTCAGAACAGTGCATAAGTAGCACAATAACTGATGACTAGAAACAAGTAAGGAGCCCGATATGCATCCGTTAGTGAAAATTGTTTGCTTGTATCAATGCTCCTATATGTGCTTCAAATGCTTAATATATAGAAAGATGTACAAGTTCATGACACTTGATGGTGTGCATATGAAAGACTCGTGTGTAGATGATAACAAATAAGGTATATTTGTACATAAATACACAGTGCAGCATGCAATTACAGAAAAGCTAAATGTTATACTAAAAAAGGCAATATGTGTATGTGCAGAGTATACAAAATAAAACAAATGCTCTCCTATCTGGAATGCTATGGCAGGCTGGAGCTTTCTTGGAGGCCTGGAAGCAGACATGTCTTTAGCTCAGTTGCAGATTACCCTAGAAAAAATTAGTTTACATATTTAAGAATTTTGCCGATCTTGAGCATTACTAGTCTTATTCGCAACACAAAATAAGACTACTCAAGTTCACAACTGCATAGTAACTTGCAGGCTGACATTATGGCGTGAAATAATTTTGCTCTATAAACACCACCAAGATGACAATTTCAACCACTTTGAGACGTGAACACCAGCATGTTTCATTTTCTCACAGAAAATTGTTATCTGCAAAAATGAAGTGCTATGCTTAAAGGGGAACATGAAAAGCTATTTACTAAACCAAAAATGCACATGAGCAATAGGTATTCCATCAGTCCCCTCCACAATACAAAAATTTTTAAACTAGCTTCAGTAATACCAAACACATCAGCAACGAAAAATGACACTCCTCTTCTCCTCAACACCGCATGCTGACACACAAGACAAAAAAAATTTTAAAACTCTTAGGACCATTTACATGTATAAAGGCAAAAGCTCGCTCAAGCTGCAATGCCCGATTGCCACGCTTCCACCTATTGTGCATGCCCCCACGTGACCTGTGCTTATTCTGCTTCTGTAACACTTCCCTCTCCATTCAACCTTTGAAAATGCCCGTTCAGTCATGTGGTGTAGAGAGGTCACTAGGGCATACAACTGGAGCCCCATATGTTGGTTAAAATCATTATTCCTAGTTGGACTTGAGATACATGCCAATTAGAAAGCGAAATGGTATGACACCATGCGGCAAGCTGCACTAAGACGTATCAAAATTTTGATACACAAGATCAAATCTGCTGTCTCTTAGTGATGTCTTGAGAGCAAATGGCATGAAAGATGCAGCGAAGAAAGAAGGGCCCTGCCACAGGAGTGTCTGTTGTGCATGCAGTTTTCCCACTCATTGCCCTGCTGGCTTAAGATATGAGTGGACCACAACGGATGTTGACTGAGCAGTGAGGCACGATTGATATGCAGCCTTTATTGGCTATCGTTAGAGCATACATCCTCATTCATTGTATACCTAATTAGCACAATTAATTTTTATTATGATGTCGGTTCTATGCTACACAGGACAAATAAGGCTTCAGGCTTAAGAAAAGTTGTGACGATGCCCCCCACAACACGACCTATTTCAATTGCACTCTAAGAAATGAAACTCCAACAGCAAGAGTAAAACAGCCTAATTACTCCTGAAGATCTCGCTCTATTCCTGCCATGTGCGACAGAGTGAAATGGTCTTTCACTCTTCCAAGAAAAAATTAGTAAACTGACCATTCTTCTTCTGCAAACCTTGATAGAATTAAAGCTTGTTTTACTCCTGCAATAAACAATTATAACTTTCCATGCCACACGTTTCGATCGTTACTCAGGCAGCACAAGCATCTGTATTGGGCAGCTATGCACAATTTTTCTGCCTGCACAAGCAGTATAAGCTTCATCACACTTAGAAGCAAGCATAGAATGTATTAAACTGTATGGGTGAATACAGCTGCAACATCCGATGATTACAGTATTACTTCAGATGTTCCAATTGGCCCCAAATTTACAGCTCAATTGCTAAGTGAAAAGCTGAATTGTCATATATTTTCATGCAGCTGAGGAGCAATTATAAGCTCGTCACACGCACAGAAAGAATTAAGTTCTATCTCCATGGTTCTTCATTAAAAAAAGACGTGCATGCAAGCCAAACGTATACGTATACGTCAGGGTCCAATTTATTTTTTGGCATGTCTGATGGCACCGCCCCTGTTTTGATGACCTGTATACATCGTACGTCATGTTTGATTCAGCTCAACATAACCATCTATTTCCCGCAAGGCTTTAGCATAGGAATTCGATAGCACAGATACGTACATACATGGCGTATATGACACAATTGCACAAAAGCGTTGCACAGTTGGTATCTTAAGCTACTGCTTTTAACATATGTACTCTGCCAGAAGTGAGCCGATTATTGTGCGATGAGCATCTATTTCAATCTGCATCAACAGCAAAATGTCATAGTTCATGCTGTACGTATAGTACATGTGACGCGTTAAAAACCGCATGTCTTATTTTAGTATACAAGTCGCTTAGCAGCAGCGTTTCACTGCAAATTTACACCTGGCTGTTTTCATGCCAGCATATTTTCTGAAATCCAACGCAGCATATCTTGTGCTCTTGTAAGCGCGGGAGTCAGTTTAATTGGCTCAACCTCGAACCTATGCCCGGGGGAGGGGGGTTGCAGGTTGAGTACTGGTCTTGTTCTCCCCTAAATACCCAGAGAAAGGACGTCAATCGCTATGGTGTCTAATCTGAGCGAGCCGTAAAGCACACTGGGTAACTCAGCATTGACGAACTTAATTCGACTTTTCACGTGTTTCATAAGTGCAAATGAAGTCTTAGAAAAGATCATGTTGACCTGTATATTTTCGTATCTGAAGAAAATGGGTGAAAAATTGTTGCAAGTGCAACCATTACAACATGCATTGTCTATTCGTGCTGAAGTTTAGCATGCATCATTAGGTTGGCCAAAGTTTGTCATCGATGTTATAATGCAGTCGCTACATATATCTCTAAAATATACTAGAGTAAGCATTTTTTAGAGGTATTTCGCTAGTAGGAGCTGACTGTCAAGCAAGTTGTAGCTGTGATGACAAAGAGCTGAAATCATGCAAATCCAAAGGAGGACATTGTGCGCTTTTTTTTTTCTCGGGTTATGCTGCACTGCCCAAAAAAGTCAGAGCTGCTAGGGTTTCTTGTCTTGCGGTGTACTGTAGCTGCTTGCAAACACGGCCGGTACACCACGTTTTAGTTGCTCAGCTAAAATTGTGACAAGTGATTCTAACAGTGTATTGTTATTCCTCCAGAAGATCAAGATTTATTTACCAGTGCTTTGAAATCTTAGAAGTGCACACGATCTTTGCTATTTTAAGCTACATGCTCTTGACAGCTCAGTTGATTTTGTTCACATGTGTATATGTGCTAGTTTCTTCTTGTTCTTAACTGTAGGAGGTAGAATGCCAAAGAACTGTATCATGGTTACCATTATACTGCCAATGAAAACATTTGGAGGATCATGAAATAAAAATCTTTCTCAAGCATTTGAGTTTTACTTGAGTTGGATTATGAACTGCATGACGTATGAGTTGCATTTTTAGCACTGCTGCATTCATTCTGCATGCATCACACCCCAACATGTATATAGCTGATTATATGGCCAGAAACCTCTACTAATGCTTGTTGAGAGCACTGGTCGGCTAGTGACATAGCTATTCCAGCAGCCAGAGAGACATATCCACTTGCCGAGGTTTCAGTGCATGCGAGAAAACCCCACTCATGAACAAAAACCCCACTCATGTCCCGCACAAAATAGTGTGTGGGACATTTTATGCCATTTACATACAACTGTGGAAGCTCTCCATGTTTGATGAATATTCCCATGCTTGATTTCCCAATACTGATTGCTTTATTATGTTGGTATAAAAATGGAAGTACTAAACAAAAACTTTGTTTTAATGGCATCTCTTGAAACCTCATGAAGCTTCAGAATGTGAAACCATTATTTCTTCCACTCAAAGCTGGGAATAGCCTGTAACTATTTTGCTGTTGTGTACATTGTGCTTGGGGTCTGGTTGTACAGAAAATCCAGATTGCGTACATTCAGATGTTTGCAGTAGGCACATAGGCTGTTAATGCATGCATACTGAAATGTAGGAATGTATATAGTACTTCTTCACCATGTGCAATGTGCTCAAGGTAAAGGGATCAAGAAAGAAAAGCCAGGCATAAAGTCAACTTGTCTTGTGGTTCTTTAAATTGAAAACACCAATTGAGAGCAAGGCCTCAACACTTAGCACAATGTTGCTATGGGCATCAAGAGAAACAGTGAAGCACAAGAAAATAGCCACAAGTAAAAGTGGCTAGTCTTTACTATACAGCCATGAAAGAGCAAAAATTCTTGGAAATGAGAAACCTTTCTCATACCATAATTACACCTCATATTACCTTTTCCAGCAGAACTTTTGCAACATATTTTTTACAGCATGTGATTGATCACCTCCAAGCAAGGCTGTGAGTGAGGAATAGTAAATTGTGACAAAATGCCTAGTACAGGCGATAGAAATGAGCTTCAATAGACCTTTTGGTTAGTAATAGCAAGCTGTAAGAAAATGCATGGTCAGAGCACAGAAATCTTTCCTTGGCAAGATTCATACTTCTTGCCCTTACGGACATATAGAAGCTATTAGCTAGGCCAGCCTCTGCCTACCTTGAAGAATTTCGCACTTTCTGAGATAGGCAATGGCCACCAGCACCTTGTTTTCTTTCTAAAGGCCATGCAGGATACCTCTCGAATGAAATTAACAAATAAACGTCATGTATGCAGCACCGTACATTGCATCACAAATAGCCTTTGTAGACATTCATTTAATTTGCACATGCACGTTTAGCAGCACCAAGGCCATTATAAAACTGCAACAGCAAAATTACATTTTATACCATGTATCTCAGCTGTCAGCTTTTCTATGAGCCATACAATGAAAGATGCAAAATAGCTAGACAATGTGTCTTGAAGTGAAGTTTCATGACTCTAACTCGGAGTATAGAAAAATGCTGTTAATTTTTATCCCTGCAACTGTCTGTAACTGTCTCTCTACACAGGACAAATAAACACCACTGCACAATATGTATAGTAGGTCTGCACAATTCAAGAAGCCTTATCTTTTTTTGCATTTCTCCGCAATTTCTGCATGCTCATGCTGATTGCTCTGCTAGTGAAAGCGTGTTTCATTATCTGGAGTTAAATCAGCAAATAACTGCTTACACGACAATGTAAAAATCTTACAACTGGTAATGTTGACACGCTGGCTTATAGTCAGGCAACGAGACCAACGTTAGGCAGCTGATTGGTAAACACTGGCTGTCGTTCTAGGAAAAAATTGTTCAGTGCTTATAATATATCACGCTGTACTGACGGAGGCCAAGCAACACAATTTGGTTACCTTTTGAAGACCTGGAGCGACTGCTCGCTGCAACTGTCATCATGCGAAAGCAGCTGTAGCGCATAACCAAAGTCGCCCGAGCAATTACTTGGTGCTCTTGAACAAAAGCAAACAACCTACTTTACAAAATTTCTTAGCTTTCATAGCACTATCCAACACTTACCATTGACAAAATACTCTAAATAAAGCCTTGTGTTGCACATGCAGCTCGCCGTCGATGGTCAGACGGCATATCGCAACAGCCAACTGTTATCGCCGTTCACAACTCTGCAGCACTCCAAACATCTTGTATCACATTCTAGTTGACTTGCCATAGTTAGAAGCTGAGCACATCAGATTTCCAGCAAATCGAGCACAAATATCAAGAAAATAGAGGTCGAAACCACAAGCCTACAGGAAATTAATGCCAGCAGAAACCAAACCATAAAAACGACCCGGAAGTCAAAATTCACATGACAATTCTTGCCGTGGCGAGGGTGCTCTCCGGTTGCTGAAACGCCGGCTCGCTATCAGCAGATGACGGTGCGTGCATCCTAAGCTGAAACGCAGAGCCACGTTGTCTTTACTCGCTAGCGGTGTCAATGGCATCAGTCAGTTGCTGCTATCTTTTCGCTGTGCAAGGTTCCTATGGGCCCACGCGCTGCCTCCTGCAACCTCCCGATAACTTAATTGCTTTCTTCATTTCTCTGATCACAAAGCTTCCTTGATGACAGTCAAGAACTCTTGGTGGAGTGTTTCTTGAGGGAATAGTGTGAAAAATTAAAAAGTCTCTAATTGTAGATCCATGTCTTGCTCGAAATCTTCATGTCAATCTATCGAAAAGATGAAACAGCTGATGAGCTGCCCTGAAATTTCGCAATAGGAAGTAACATAATCGTTGGCAATTTTTTTTTCCTTTTTTCCTCCTGTCTGCGTGATACCGCATAAAATAGTAGTAATCAGTAATCAAGGGTAATTGCTTCTAGGTGTGTTGTCCAGAGCTTTTGGTAGTATTGAAGAGCTCTGATGTAGTTAAAGTACAGTGTCGTTAGCGGTCATTAGTGGGTGCGTTCCAATTCTTAGACGGCCTCTTAGATGTCATCGTAGACGTCTACACGTTCGCGTAATGGAACATGGCTACCTGTCTACGCCTGGCGTCACCTCGTGGCATAAAGGTTGAACTAAAACGTTTATATACCTTGATTATTACTATGCAGGTGAAAATCAGGTTTTAGTAGTTCAGATTTTTTGCACCAATAATATTACGTTTAATTGCCACAATGCAGATCGACTATTGATCGGTTTACTTGCAGCAGACCGACTTCTCACACAAATGAGCCTGCTCACAGCTTGACGGAAGAGAATATTAGTCCATTTTTACTTTTTCATTACTGATGCTGAAGTGTATATGCTTCTCAGATGTCTCATGCACACAAATGTAAGCATGAAAACATGCAAAATACTGTAAACTTGGGAGGATTATAGACCAAAGGTGATAACCGGCTACAGGAAAAGAAAAATCAGTTGTGGTTTAACTCTGGTTAACCCTAGTTGAATTGCAATGGCAGAAGCTTCTTTTGCCTACTAGTGGCTGCTCCTGGCCCTAATGGGGCTGGAACAGGTAGGTCACTGCCACTTGCGTCGGCAGCTAGCCTGCCACCGAATTTTTATCTGTTGTAGACTGTCATTGCATCTGCTGCCACTTCGGTGATGGACGACGGCTGCTGTGGCGCATGTCTTTCTCTCCCTCTTCTTTTTCTTTCTCTATTTTGTCTCTGTCCGCACGAGGCAGCGGAGGTGGCTCAGCTACAGAGCCAGTAGTAGGCCCGTGCATTTTCTTTTCCTTCTTCCTGCAGCCACAACAACATATTCCCCTATCACACCATATCAGTATAAGGTGCTACATTATTGGGAACACTTAAGCTCATCCTTTAAGAGTATAACGCGAAAGCATGACAGTTACCAACCTCCTGCTCCTCCTCGGCTGTTCAAGATGAAGCATGGCGTCCGCTGGGGATACGCGACAGCTCGAAACCTGGCGCAGCATTGCTATCGCAATAAAAAACTTTGTGCCGTTACATCTGTCGTCTCCAGTCACTAGGCGAGAAAACCAAGGGCAGCAACCCGTTTTAATAATATACATGTATACTAAAATCAATGCGCGACAAGCCGGCATCATCAGGCGAGTTCATTCTTCCAAGATTAACTGAAAATCCACGGAAGAGTTTGCCAAGGCTACCACAGCAAGAGAGAAACACAGAGAAATACTCTCCTGACTCCTGGAGAGGTGCCCAGAAAGGTGCCTTGAGTCGATAACATCAAGACTCAAGAAACTCATTGTCAAGTTAAAAAACAAAAAAAGAACAAGACCAACAGCAAAAATCTCAACCGCATGCTTTCCTCTTAGAGCACGATTCAAGAATCTGCAGTGCTATGAATCTCACAATTATAAAGGCAGCTGAATTAGCCTCTAACTAGCATACGCATTGACGTAAAAACTCACGTTTGAAAGGTCGTGCATATGCATACTCCAGCGCTCGCAAAGAGCACGACCACCATACAGCTACTGCAACCACCGCAAGCACGACTCGCTCAGCGCGAACCGCCAGACAGCTGTTGTTTCTGTAGAAATCATACCGAATGATGTTACTAAAGAATCATTAATAGTCTCTAATATATATACAACCCCCTAGTAGCCCCGCATCCTGTTTCGCGAATCTAATTAGGACAATAGTACAGGAGGCTAAGAAAAGACATTTATTAATAGCGGGGGACCTAAACTGCACACACGCTGATTGGGGATGCAGCCGTACAAACAGTAGAGGAGAGGTTCTGTCCAATCAGATACAGCAATCCTCCGACGCACCGTATGCACATGAGCACACCCCACCTCCCCCGACGTGTTGAGCTCATCTGGGTGCCTGCGCACTCGGGAAATCCCGGCAACGAGGCCGCCGACTCCTTAGCTCGAGGGTCTAGAAACCGGGCACTGCCGGACCTCGTAGGGGATTTCTCGAAGGAGCGAATGCACTCGTTTGCTGAGTTCACTGCAAACTCTCGCGCTGAGCGCCTCATCTATCCATTACCCCACCATCTCTCAATACCAGAGAACAGTCAATCTGGCATCGCCTGCAGACACGAACGCTGCCGACATCAGCTCTACTTTCCAAAATTAAGCCAGTATCCCCCATATGCACTTTGTGTTCCTACCCTAAGGCTACGCTTACATTCTTTTATCCTTCCCGGCGCCTCCTCCCCCCGCCGGGCCGGTGCCTCTCCGAACCTGGGAGGACTGGGAGACCTCACTGCAGTAAGCGGACCTGGTCAGGCAAAAGATCATAGTCAGCCGGGCCGCATACGTCATGGATCAACATCACATGAACGTTTAGATCGCAAGTGGGGTCGTGCGGAGACCCAGGAGGCCTGCGTGCCTCGAATGCTTCGCATAATAAAGTTTTTTCCCCTCCTCAGCGACGTTGTTTGGCGAAGCAGTCTTGTCTTGGTGGCAGTTGTGGCAGTTGCCCAAGATGGCTAGCCATGCGGCTAGCTGCATCTAGCCACCATAGTCTGGGAGAATTTTTTTTGCAGATTCTCATTCTGCAATCACGTAACATATCGGTCAAGGTCTATGTGGGTGACGTAGCCTACACGTCATGTACGCGTATCTCGTGGAGTTCCCTAGGACTGCACAATATGATTTCAGAAATCACGGAAGCGGTTAAAACCTCGCAACTTGAAAGACTCAGCACGACGCAAGTGGGAAGAGCTACGCTAAGTAACCTTGGAATAGCCACAGACAGGGGGCAAAAGGAAAGGGTTGACATTGACAGGAAAATCAGGGCACACCTAAGAAATTCCTCCCCTACCCAAAAACATGCACCCTGAGTTTAATAGGGAAAGGCGACAGAAAAGGGCGGAAGCGACAGAAACGATATATCAGAGCAAACCCCCAAATGAAGTTGCCTACACATGCGGCAGGAAACAGACACAGTCGATACATGACCATAGCGGCGGTAGATGGGGGAGGCACCCTCATCACGGTGGCTACCATACTAGGGAAAGAAACCGAGATAGTTTTGGAAATGCAGTTCTGTGCATGAAATCAGAAGTACAGTCAGGCCTTGAAATCAGACAGAGAAAGGTAGGTAGATTGGCATTGGGAGCACATGGCAACACACCTAATGAAGGAGTCCAGGGAGATATGGGCTGGGCATCATTTGAGGTTAAAGAGGCAATTTGACTGCGTAGATCACAGCAGATTGTGGCAAGCTCTCCAAGAGATGGGAGTTCCAATTCACCTCATCTGTCTCCTCAGGAACTTTTATGGAGGGCAAGAGGCCACAGTCAGAACTGGGCATGGTCTTACTGATTGGTTTCCGATTGAGAAAGGGGTGAGGCAAGGCTGCATACTGTCGCCCTGCCTATTTAACCTATATGCAGAGTGCATCATGAGGAAGGCCGGTCTGGACGAGTCTTCAGCTGGAGTGAAGATTGCTGGAAAACGTATCGACAACCTTAGATATGCGGATGATACCACGTTAATAGCAGAAAGTGAAGTGGAACTCAAGAGACTTCTGATGCGCGTACAAGAAGAGAGTGAGAAGTTTGGGCTTAAACTGAACATTAAAAAGACGAAGATCATGGCGTCTTGCCCTATCAAGTCCTGGAGCATCAATGGACAAGAAGTGGAAGCTGTGACAGATTTTCTGTTCTTGGGCGCCAAGATTACCTCTGAAGGAGACTGCAGCCATGAAATTAGGAGACGCCTGCTTCTGGGAAAGAGAGCAATGGTTAGCCTTGACCGCCTAGTAAAGAGCAGAGACATTAGTCTGCCAACCAAGATTCGTATAACCCGTGCTATGGTCTTTCCAGTTGTGATGTACGGATGCGAGAGTTGGACTGTGAAAAAGGCTGACCGCCGAAGAATTGACGCGTTTGAATTGTGGTGCTGGCGAAGACTCTTAAGAGTTCCTTGGACTGCCAGAAGATCAAATCAGTCGATATTGTCGACCATAAACCCTGACTGCTCATTGGAGGGTCAAATTCTAAAGTTAAAGCTCAGCTACTTTGGTCATCTGATGAGAAGAGAGGAGTCGCTGGAGAAAGATTTGATGTTGGGAAAGGTTGAGGGTCGTCGGAGAAGGGGTAGGCAGCGAACGCGATGGTTAGATGGCATTCTCGAGGCATTGCAGATGAAGCTATGTGATGTTAAGAAGATAGTGAGACATGGTCCATAGGGTCACGAAGAGTCGGACACGACTGAACGCCTGAACTGAACTGAAGGCAATTAGCAAACTAAAATATGATCAGAGACTAACCAAAATGGAGGAATCAAGGTGGGCACGAAAAATGTACAAGCACCTCTTCATGAAAAGCCTGAATATGAAATGGACTAACAGAACCCGAAAGCTCAGATTTAAGTACCTAGAGTTTGGAGATGCACCGCAGCAAAACAGCAGCATTGAAAAGCAGGTAAAGGAGGCAGAAAGGAAAATGTGGGAGGAAAGAATGCACGGAAAATCAGCATTGGGTATGTATAGAACTCGAAAACAGAATATAAAGAAAGTTTATTCGACAACTCACGAGGGAGCTCATTGCTGTTTGAGGCTAGGACAGGGGCCCTCAGAACAAAAACGTACAGGAAAAAATTTCAGGAAGTAGATATATTATGCGCGGCGTGCGGAACTGAGGCGGAAACAACGGAACATGTTGTTCTAAGGTGCCAAAAACTTCGTCCTGCCCTTCCCGCGGGAAAAGCGGCAGATCTGGAGAGAGCGCTGGGATTTGCTGGGGAAGATGGACGAATGGATGAGGAACACGTTTTGATAACAAAAGAGAAGTTAGAGGATTGGTGGAAAAAGTCAAGAGAATAAAGGGAAGAAAAAAAGGGAGGGGGGCAGATACCTGTGAATTAGAAGCTAAAAATAGGAAAGATATAAATATATTTCTTTTAATTTTTTGGCTAGGCGGCGCAAGCTGCCGTCCGATACAAAGGGTAGAGCCACTATCATTCATCCAGCTAGTGGAGCACAGCGTTCAGCGCCGCCAACGGTGGCGCCGAATAATCTGAGGCAGCCGGCGCGGTCGGGTTGCGTTCGCGTTGTACGGCTGGAAGCATCTTGGCTCTCATTTTCTGCAGCTTTAAGGCAATCGAATGTCTTCAGAGCTACTTCCGAAAATACTGGCGAAAGGACACCGCCTGTTCAAGAATGGCCATGTTTAGAACGTGAACGGTGTTGTCGTCACCGCGAAGTGCGCGCCGCTCGCGACGAAACACCCGCGCGCAAAGCTTTGAATTTCGCGTGTGTAGACGGAACATTTTTTTTTTTTTGGTAACAAAATTTATTCTCTCAGGGCATCAGTCCGATATGTGATGATGAATTAAGAAATGATTAAATGAATGAAAAATGTTGTAAACGTAGCTTTTCATTTACCTATTGCGTTCACACCTCATACCCAAACATTGAAATTGCAGAGAGAACCTGAGAAGAGATTGATCGCCGTTTCTTTTTTGTTCTTGCTTTTTGATTACAGCAGCATAATAATTTCCTCGCGGTTTTGTTTTACAGTTTAATATCATGACGAACACTTTTGTTCGTGGTGCACCTTTCGAAAGTGCCGCGGAGGTTACAGGAGGTGTGGTGCGGTACCCGTTACGGATGTCGTGGCAATTCCAAGCACTGTGCGGTTGTAGCGTGCGTCACCAACGAAAACTGCGCGTGTCGGGGGTGGGGAGTAGGGGGCCTCCTACACCGTTGGAAAAATAAAGCTCTTAACAACTGGCATGCATTTTGTACCTCCGTATCACAAGCTCAAGCTTGGGGAAAGCCGGCGGGTAATGCTGGCACTCAACGGCAAAGCTTTCGTAAAGGAGGTCGTTAAGAGGTAGGATTTTTTACTGTTGCTACTAATGATGAAACAGTCTATCGTCTGGGACAAGAAACTCTTGAGCAGCTTCAGAAGTCGGTGTAAGAAATGTATGGCGCGGAACGATGGAACGAAGTTCCATTCTCAACAGTATCACGGGCCTCTACACTCCGTCACTTCGACTTTTTCAGCACCTTAAGAACTAATTTACAGATAAATATGCTTATTCAAATCTGTAATTGGAAGTTTTGAACATATTTTGGCTTTGTGGTTCCGAATAGACCCCGCTTTAGAAATCCGGTTCACAGATACACGTACATTTTTTTTAAATTTCGCCTCCCTTGAAATGCCGCTGGAATACGATGTTGCGGCTGCGCAGCTTTGTTGCTTTTCTGGCGCTACCTGCTTTAAAAGGACAATGCCACTTGATCTTGCACAGCATATACCAGTACACGCCAGATTTTACAGCGCGGAGCGCGTACTGAGTAGTGGGCCCTAACCAGCGTGCAACTCCCCGAGTCAGAAGTTTATACGGTTTCCTCCGCTCAAGGGTGATCGTCTCATTTTAGCTTCTTGGCGTCTGTACGCCAATGGCCCCATAACAAAACGAATTTCAGTTACATTACTCTCTCGCAGCCCCTATCTCCTTCTCTCATCATTCTCCCCAGGTTCTCCCAGCAAGTGGTACACTTAGGTTTCATTCGTGATTGTGGCAGTCTTTCTCGCCGCCTCTGCGCTTATTTTTATTCTTGTTCACATCCGTAGTAGTTGAAGCATCGCACGAGACCACCGAAGTCACTAGATGAGGAAATTACACACACTGGCGTAGCAAAAAGAGAACGCAGAAGGAACACAGCGGCCGCAACATATACGGCGTCTGCTTCAGCGCCGCCTTAGTATTAGCTCCCGTCGGCCGCCAGGTGGCGCCACATGTCTCAGCAAACTGGGCAGCTAAAGTATTTAAATACCTGTACCTAAAAAGCATTGACTCACAATAGAGGAAAAGAACTAGGAAACTAACAAGTAAGTATGCTAGTAACAAGGACGGAGAAATAAAGAGCATTAAGCAACAGGTGGAAAACACAGAAGGTAAGAATTGGATAAATTCGATGGAAAAGAAACAGAGTGTGGAATTATACTGAAAGTGGAAAATGCAGATCAGGAAGGAAGATTTCTTTGATAGCTCAAGAGGCAGTGCCCTACTTTTTGAAGCTAGATCAGGGTGCCTTAGACCACACAGCGACAAAAAGAAATTTAACAATGGAGATGACGCATGTGCTGTATGTGGAAACTCCAGTGAAACAATTGACCATATTATACTCGAATGTAATGGTATCCATCCGGAAGTTGGTGCAGGCGCAATCACTGTTCCTGAAGCACTGGGGTTTAGAGATAACAGTGGCCGGGTCAATAAACCGGCGGTGGAAACTAGCAAAACACGACTGGAAGATTGGTGGCTTAAAAGCAGAGAAGTGACAATGTTAGTAATGTAGGAACAAAATTTAATAAATAGAATGATGGTTTAGTTAACCATTCTAAATCAATAATTAAGATATAGGGAGAAAAATGAGCATGATAGCTACTGCTACCACCCCATTTCAAAGGGGACGCTCCTATATTCCTTCCATTCCATCCACCCATCAACTCCATTGCAGGTTGCTACTTTTTTCTCCCCTCCCCCATGGCTCGAAGCAGTGCTGACATGACTATGGGCAGCAGAAAAACAGAATTTTCTTCCCCTGGGGCAATGAGTGAGTGCATTCCCAGCCTTTTGATTTCGTTCTTTGTCTGAATCAGATTCTTTTTCTGAATCGTAATATATATATACAGGGTCTTAAAAATTGAGGCCCGGGTTTTAAAAAAATCCTATGCGAAGTCTACTGCACTATTCGAGCTAAAATGATGTTCACAAACTAGCAAAATATGGTCTACGTTATTTAATAAGTGATTCAACATCGGTACTTGCCTAGATTTTCCAGAATCGACGAAAAACTGCTCTCCACGGTGTGCGCAATTTTCGCAGAAGATAGCCAAAAAGCTGATGATGATGAAGCTGCTTTGACATGATGCGTCATCTGACGAGCAGCGAGGCAAGCACGCCAACGGCTGGGATGGCGCACCATGTCAAAGCAGCTTGCGGTCGAACATACAGAATCAGCTGCGCATGGCATCAACTACGCATCAGTTACGCGCGTGTTTCAGCTGAAGAGCAAAAACGGCAATGGAATATTCGCAGCGGGTTGGTGCAAATGGGAGCAAAAAGTAACATTGCTGTTCATAAGCGCCAATGACCTCCCACATTCACTTAGCGGCTTTTAAATGCAGGAACTAAAACGTTTAGGGACTTGGTCGTAAACAGAAGTAATCGACAAATTTCCAAAGTAGCTCCAGCACTGATGAAGAGGTGCTGGCGCAGCCGGTAATGTCCATCTCTGAGGACAGCGATCGCCGTCTCAAAGTATCAGTTACTGTTAGATACTGGCTGGGCTACCCACTTTTTTTGAAAAGCCGCATTATAACCAGCTACGATCAGGTCACCAAGTCTGCTTAACGTTCTAACATAAGAAAAAAAAACAAAAAAAACGTCGACAGGACCCGCAGAAGTGATGTAGTAGCCCCACATCACTTCTGCGTATCCTGTCGTTTTTTTTTTTATTCTACTCGGGCAGTGAGAAAAGCGCTTGGCCGTCGGAGCACGTCATCGAGCTGGCAGAGGGAGAGCATCTAGCCGTCCGCACTTAACAGCACGCTTTTCTCTTAGCTTTTAACAAATTTGACACATATTTTCTAAATCGTTCCTCTTTTATTTTATCAATAACATTTCATCACGCGCACCCTGCGGATCTTCCTACAAATCCCATGTTCCTTCTTTACTTATTATTTACTCATTTTCTTTCCAACTACTTCTTTTTTCAGAAGTCTTTCGACGACCGCTCTAGGGGCGCTTTTTCACCTTTTTTTCTTCTTTTTTCAAGAAATTGGAATCTCGCTTCATAATTGGCAATTTCAGAACATGGCTCTCCTTTCTGAGGCGGCGCTTTCCAAGCCATGCATTCTGTTCACGGCAGTTGCGGCGGACTTTTTCGCAATCGTTTCCCGAAGAGTGCCGTCCGGAATTCACTTATTTATTCTCCAAAAATAAGGCTCTTCAAATTCGAAGGCCACTTCTATTCCACATTGGTTTTTTTTTTTTTGTTATTCGCCAATTGGTATTTTTTTTTTTTTGCGGACGGCGTTCCATGTTCCACCAAAGAATTTTTTTTCTCCAGGTGTGGTCCGAAATGTTTGTCTCGAGTCAGTGGTCTAAAAAATTGGCTACATTCATTGCATTTTTTTTTTCTTTCTCTCTTTTCCTTTCACAAATTTTAAATTGCAATGACATTTAATACGTCATTTAAATTTATACAAGCGAATTTGGACCACTGCAGAGTGGCCACACCTGTTTTGGTGGAACACATGAGTTCGGGGAATTTCGATTTCGCTCTGGTGTGCGACCCGTACACCAGAGCGGATGCGATTCCAGGAGTCCCTCCCGATTGGGTGGTATTCCGTGCGCCATCGCAGCCGCGCTGCGCAATATTTGCGCGAACTAAAAATTTTGATTACTTTCCAGTAAAATTATCGCAGCGCGTAATCTCCGTTCTTTGCGCGTCTACCACACAATCTTTTCTTCTGGTGGCGGCCTACGCGCCGCCCCATTTCCCTATGTCACCCACCCTGGACGACATCACAAATACGCTTATTTTAACAGAAGGCACACCCGCGGTTGTAGCTGGCGATTTTAATGCCAAGCACACCGCGTGGGGACCGGAGACTTGTGATGCGAGGGGAGGTGAGTTCCTTCGCTTCGCGATGTCTTCCGGACTCCTTATTTTAAACGATCCGGCGTCCAATCCAACTTATTCGACACCATATACAGATAGCTGGATCGACATCACCCTCGCTTCCCCGTCATTGGTGCGGGCGGGGCTTGAGTGGGAGGTGTCGGATACCAGCACATTATCTGAACATAAATACATAACCGTCAAAATTGGTGTCCAGGGTAGTCGCAAAGAAAAGCGAATGACATATAGGGATACAGGTAGATTATTGGCACATTTATCTACCTGTACTTTCTTTGATTCTGTGGTCGGCGCGCAATTGGGTTCGGCGGACGGACTTGAAATAATACTCTCCAAATTTTACGCAATTTACAATGCATTAAGAAAAAAGTACTCGTCCTCGCGTCGGGATGCAAACGCACCACGATTCGATCCCACACCATGGTGGACAGATGATTTGGCACTCAAACGCAGAAAAGTCCGCGCAATGAGCAGACGATACCAACAAACAAAGGATTATCTCCTGCGCAAAGAATTCGGCATCCAATATTATACAGCTCTGGCCTCGTTCCGCGCCGATGCTTCTTCGGCGCGTGATTCTCATATTAGAGAAATGGCCAGAGCTGCAATTAAAACGTCCATCTATGGAAAAACTTTCAAAATTACATTCAACCGAACGCGAGGACCAATAATTTTGCCACCGATAAAATATTCGGATAATTCGATGACCAAATCAACCTTAGAAACAGCCCAGTTGCTTCTAAATTCACAGGTAGCGTGCGACAATGAGGCAGACGACCTACCGAGCCACGCCAAAGTCCGCGCCCTTGCGGCGGACATTAATATAGGGGGTCCGGACGACGTGCCATTCACTTTTGGCGAGATCGACATGGCGGTTGGTCGAGTCAAGAATGGCACGGCGTCTGGCCTTGACGGTTTAACTCCGAGGGTCGTCCACGCGCTGTGGCGCGATCATCCAAAATTCTTTATATTTATTTTCTCTGCGGCACTGAAACTAGGCCATTTTCCGATGGTCTGGCGCAAGGGCCGCATAATCTTCCTGCTCAAACCGGGTCGCCCGCCGGAGGTAGCCGCGTCTTATAGGCCAATCGTTATGAATTCAACGCTAGGCAAAGTGTTGGAGCGACTGCTCTACGGCCGCATATACCACTTTCTCGCAAAACAAAAAGTACTACACGAGAATCAATTCGGCTTCACACGACAGTGTGGCGCAGTGCACGCTCTGCATGCCCTGGTTACCAAAATTCGAGAATTGCGGGCAGCCGGCCTCCACGCACTACTAATATCAATAGATTTCAGAGGCGCCTTTGACAGCGTCTGGCATCCGCTGGTTGTCAGCTCGCTCCGCGACTGGGGATGCCCGAGAAATCTCTGCGCGCTGCTGCGGTCATTTCTATCAGACCGCGAGGTGGTTTACCGCTGCAAAGCGGGAGACGCGGTAGCGCGTCCCACCTTGGGCAGCCCGCAGGGTTCTCCGCTGTCACCGCTCCTATGGAATATTGTGGTGCGTGAATTGCTTGAGTGCGTGGTGCTGGTTATCTGAAGAGGCTTTGCAAATAGCTGAGGAAAGGAGGATGGCAAAAGGTATGGGGGAAAGAGAAAGATACAAGGTTCTCAATGCGGATTTTCAGAAAATAGCAAGGAGAGATAAAAATGCCTTCCTGAACATACAGTGTCAAGCAGTTGAGGACAACAGCCAATTAAGGAACACAAGAGCTCTGTATAAGACAATCAAAGATATCAAAGGAAGCTTCTGTGCTAAGCTGGGCGTGATAAAGGACAGACAAGGCAAGGACCTCACTGAAGCCTCAGAGATAAAGAAGAGGTGGCAGGAATACACAGAAGAACTGTACAAGAAGGACCCGGATGTGCAAACCCAACATAGGACGGTTGTGATTACTGATCTCGAGCCGGGCATCCTGAAGAATGAAGTTGAATGGGCCTTAGCCAGCCTTGCTAAGAACAAGGCTAGCGGAATTGATGGTATTCCAGCTGAGTTGCTTCAAAACCTCAACCACGACGCTGTTAACACACTGCATACATTATGTCAAAAAATTTGGACAACCCTGCAGTGGCCACAGGATTGGAGGAGGTCAGTTTACATCCCCATTCCAAAGAAAGGCAGTGCCAAAGATTGTTCCAACTACCGCACGATCGCGCTTATTTCGCATGCTAGCAAGGTGATGTTAAAAATCCTGCAAGGTAGGCTGCAGCAGTATGTGGATCGGGAGCTTCCGGACGTGCAAGCTGGGTTTTGCAAGGGCAGAGGAACTAGAGACCAAATTGCCAACCTTCGCTGGATCATGGAAAAAGCAAGAGAGTTCCAGAAACCCATTTACTTCTGCTTTATTGATTATGCTAAAGCGTTTGACTGCATAGATCACAGCAGATTGTGGCAAGCTCTCCAAGAGATGGGAGTTCCAATTCACCTCATCTGTCTCCTCGGGAACCTTTATGAAGGGCAAGAGGCCACAGTCAGAACTGGGCATGGCCTTACTGATTGGTTTCCGATTGAGAAAGGGGTGAGGCAAGGCTGCATACTGTCGCCCTGCCTATTTAACCTATATGCAGAGTGCATCATGAGGAAGGCCGGTCTGGACGAGTCTTCAGCTGGAGTGAAGATTGCTGGAAAACGTATCAACAACCTTAGATATGCGGATGATACCACTTTAATGGCAGAAAGTGAAGTGGAACTCAAGAGACTTCTGATGCGCGTACAAGAAGAGAGTGAGAAGTTTGGGCTTAAACTGAACATTAAAAAGACGAAGATCATGGCGTCTTGCCCTATCAAGTCCTGGAGCATCAATGGACAAGGAGTGGAAGCTGTGACAGATTTTCTGTTCTTGGGCGCCAAGATTACCTCGGAAGGAGACTGCAGCCATGAAATTAGGAGACGCCTGCTTCTGGGAAAGAGAGCAATGGTTAGCCTTGACCGCCTAGTAAAGAGCAGAGACATTAGTCTGCCAACCAAGATTCGTATAACCCGTGCTATGGTCTTTCCAGTTGTGATGTATGGATGCGAGAGTTGGACTGTGAAAAAGGCTGACCGCCGAAGAATTGACGCGTTTGAATTGTGGTGCTGGCGAAGACTCTTAAGAGTTCCATGGGCTGCCAGAAGATCAAATCAGTCGATATTGTCGACCATAAACCCTGACTGCTCATTGGAGGGTCAAATTCTAAAGTTAAAGCTCAGCTACTTTGGTCATCTGATGAGAAGAGAGGAGTCGCTGGAGAAAGATTTGATGTTGGGAAAGGTTGAGGGTCGCCGGAGAAGGGGTAGGCAGCGAACGCAATGGTTAGATGGCATTCTCGAGGCATTGCAGATGAAGCTATGTGATGTTAAGAAGGTAGTTAGAGACCGGAAAGCGTGGCGTGACATGGTCCATAGGGTCACGAAGAGTCGGACACGACTGAACGCCTGAACTGAACTGAACTGGATTGCTTGACCTGCCGATGCCAGAGGGGGTATCGCTCCAGGCCTAAGCGAACGACGTCGTCGTCCTTGTGCCTGGCCCCAAGAGGGGGGAGCTGCAAAGCTTGGCGGAGGATGCTCTCAGCCGAGTGGCGACGTGGGCGAAACGGGCGAGAGTTACCATCAGCGCGGAGAAAACGGTGTGCGTCCTGGTCTCTCCTGTTCGGGGAGGTATGGGTCGCACACCTCCGACCGTTCGCCTTGACGGTGTGCGCTTGCAATTCAAGCCTTCCGTTAGGGTCCTCGGCGTTTTCTTTGACCGCACTCTCTCCTCCATAGCCCACGGCGACCATCTCAAGGAGCGCGCTGAGTTGCTTTCCTCCCGCCTTAGCACCTTTTTGCGGCTAAGCGGTACTCCGGCACCTAAGCAGGTCAGGGCACTTTACAACCAGGTCGTACTGCCCGCAATTACTTATGCCTCTCCAGTTTGGTGGACTGAGCATCCCCATTCGGGACTCCGTGCTAGGCTAACAACTGTGCAGAGGGCCCCGTTATTGGCGTTGACGGGAGCCTACTGCACAACTAGCACGAGGGCGCTCCAAATTTTACTCCGCGCGCCAAACCGCCAAACCGCCGCGGTGGCGCAGTGGTAGGGGCGCTCGGCTACTGAACCCAAGGATGCGGGATCGAATCCCGGCCACGGTGGCCGCTTTTTGATGGAGGCAAAAAGCAAGTCGCCAGTGTTCTGTGCGATGTCAGCGCACGTTAAAGAACCCCAGGCAGTCGAAATTTCCAGAGCTCTCCACTGCGGCGTCTCTCATAGCCTGAGTCGCTTTGGGACATAAACCACATAAACCAAACTAAACCAATACACTGCCATTCTTTCGACTACGGCGGCCCCCAAAGTATGGATGCGCAACTGACAACATGCTACCGGCCTGCCCTGCTTTTGACGGTCACTGGATTGGATCTGATCGCATTTTTTGTAGGCAATACAATGACCAACTGTGAAGCAAAAGCTTGTGTTCCATTAAATTTGAAGGCAAAACACTTAGGCAGCTGGTTTGGGGCAGCTTAGGTGCAATAGTGTTTTGGAGCAGGATGGTGCAAGAAAAGCAATTTTTCAGCAGAATGGGGTAAATGGAGCAGCACTTCCACCTGATAGACATCATATCACATCCTATCAGGTGAAACAGGCAGGCACGTCAAAATATAACATTGCATAAAAATAAGCATAACTGAAAACATACAAGCCAGTAACATTGCTTACCCTACAAGTAGCAGTGACAGACTACATACTGAAACTATATCCTGCACAATAAGAAACACTACAGAGAAAATCTATTCAAAGATATGCATCAGTTTGAATAGTACTCAAACTCTGGGAAACCAGATGAACATGCAGAGGGAAAAGGCAACAACATGAACAGTACTAAAGAACAATTAATGCTTGCCCAGCCAATAAGTGGATTGTAGTTCATACCTATAAAAGCAGTTTGAAAAGAAAAAAAAGGCACTAGAAGAGACTCAATGTGCACTGATAAAGCCCCATTCCAACTCATCCACATAATTCAAGAAAAAGTGGTGATGTGTCATGCTAAAAGTGTATACTCTGTCATTTGGGCTTCATATTTTTCCCTGGCAGAGAGAAGTGCAGATGTTATGGAGAGACCTGAAACAGTACACTGCTGTCAAACACTGTAAGGTGGCTAACAAAACTGCAGTCAGCAACTAGGACTAAACGGTACTAAGACCTTTGGCAAGACAACCACTTTACCAAAATGAAGTGAAGAACACAACAAATGTAGAATGGTGTAAAACCAAACATGCTTTGCCAAGGACCATACTAGAATGTTATGTAAAGACTAACTCAAATTTTGCTGAAGCAGCACACCACTGCCTCCACAGTAAGAGGCAAACCACTAGCTTCTCTCACACTAAACTGGGAGCTCTCCAAGGGAATCACATGCCTGCCACAATGAAAGGAAAGACCTCAGACAGACGGCAGGGATGTAGAATCACTTTCAGTTGTAGAAAAAGGACATGATTTAACAAACAGTTTTAAGGGGATTAGCACATATACAAGGAACAGTAAAGCAGGCTGCCACAGTGTGCTAAACTGTGGGAATGAAACAGCAAAGCAGCATCTGCGACACAGTAGGTTGTCTGCTGAGAGGTATCGAGAGAAAAGCACTTCGGGAGTGTGGGAACACAAAGCCGCCTGACAGCTTGTAAGCATTTGCAGAGTTAAATAAAATGGGAGGTTTTGACTACATTTCAAGTGGCTGCACTTAAGCACAAACGCCTTTCTAAAACTGCACTTTTGTGATAGTCATAGACGGATTACTAATGCTGATGAAGAGCAGCCAGGCTCAGGCCAAAAAACAGGTTCTGAATGTGCATGAATGCTTAAATGCTGCTAAGAGTCAGGTGGCTTCCCATCTGAGTTGTCTCCCTTGGTTCAAAATGTTCATGAACAGCAACTATTACAGCTCTATACGTATGGGAGGTTTTGACTACATTTCAAGTGGCTGCACTTAAGTGCAAACGCCTTTCCAAAACTGCACTTTTGTGATAGTCATAACGGATTACTAATGCTGATGAAGAGCAGCCAGGTTCAGGCCAAAAAACAGGTTCTGAATGTGCATGAATGCTTAAATGCTGCTAAGAGTCAGGTGGCTTCCCATCTGAGTTGTCTCACTTGGTTCAAAATGTTCATGAACAGCAACTATTACAGCTCTATACGTAGCAAAAACAGTTCACTATTATTCACTGCACTTTTGTTCTCTACACCTCAATTCTAACATTCTAGAACAAACTGCACAGACTTTGCCATTTTGGCCAAGTTCACTTGGCACACCTGCACCACAGAAATGCAGGGCTCGTACGACTAGACCTTTCCTAAGCACATTTTACCCACTGAGTTGCTTGTGCACCTATGCAATGGCATCTGCTGCTTTACGCATTCCAATGCTTCTGCTGCCACACCTAGGAGATTGCTTTTCTGCAGTAATGTAGCCGTTCTTCTTCCATAGGAACAAATACACCCAGATGTGTAGGAAGCAATGAAGCAGCTTGTTTGGCACATCGTGGCACATAGGTATGCTCGTAGGCAAACCTTAATAACAGCCTTCTTCAGAGCAACAACTCTTGCACGATCCTGAAGAAGAGCCTCCTTATTGCTAAAAAAAAATGCTTCCGCTGCTTTCAGCAGCCTCAAAGCACCTTCTGTTGGCACAACCAAAGGCATTTTTTCGGCGAGGAACGACTTCAGTTGCATAAGTCTGCTGCAATCCTTTGCTGGCTTGTCTGCAGAGATGGCAGTAGCACAAGAACGGCAAGTTTTAAAATTTTTTTACACCTTGCATGCCACACACCCACACAGGTATTCAAAACCCCCTCATCATCAACAGCAAAGCGTTCCAACTGCCTTTGTTGGGCAAATGATGGATGTTGGCAGCAGTTTCGTGCGCTGGTCTTTAAGTCCAATGAGCATTTCACCAACGATAGTTGTATATCTGCCATTAGGGCTGGGCCGCAGGAACTGTGATAATGATGCACTTTGCACTTTGCAGTGCACATTTGAAATCCTTTGGCTTCGGCACAGGATTGCAGAGCCGAATAGTTGAGAAGAAATCTCCAGAGCATCTTGACTCAGACGAGAAAAGAGAAGAAAGTTGAAGCCATGGTTCTTGAAAAGTTCATCCTGAATTTTGAATGCTGACCTTGTTGATAAAAGAAAACCAGCTTGAACTGGCTTCCACGCACCCCCTTTACTGCCAATAAAGATGTTTCGGAAGAGGCATATGATGCTTTCCAAAAAGTTGACGCCATCTTCTGTGAAGTAAGGCTTCTTTTTTCGTCCTGGAGGTCATCAGTGCAAACCATTTTTGCACCTGGTCAACAAAACAAGCAGTTGTCAGTGCTGTGCAATACAAATTCCCAATCTCCACATGGTACCTGAGTGCTGCAGCAGTATCATGATGGAAGAAAGTGTAGGCTGGTGCCACTTTCATCTTGTCAAAATAGCCTGGATTGATGCATGCTTTGTTCAGTCTTGGTGCTGCTTTCAACTCGGCCCCTGCCTCTAGTTCTATAAGCTCCTCTATAGACTTGACAGAGACCTCATTTGTTGGAAGTTTGTTCACCTCAACAATGTCATCTGGCAAATATATACTCTGCCCTCTAGTGAGGTGACTTCTGAGATTCCTCAGTAGATGGGGCACATCTGCCATGAAGTAGAGGCGCTGTGCAGCATCCTGCGGTTGCTTGATATAGCACTTCCGTTGTGTGCACTTGCCCACCGAAAGGCCAAAACATCGCCACAGTGTTTGGTTGCAGGGCGCCATGTCGCCAATGATGGCATGCACTTTTACATTGATGTTTTCGCATGCTTCGATGAGAGCTTCAATTTTCATTTTGACTGTTGGAGCATGAAATCTGTTCTCTGTCAGCTCGTATGCGACTGTCTGCTTCCGTCGTGTTGACAGCCCTCCAAGCATCATTACAAGACCGTGCGTCGCCACCAAGCCTTCCGGTAGATTGCCATTCGAAAGTGGAACAGACAGCATACCGATGATCCGGCCGGTTGATCGATCGAAGTCCAACCCCTTGGATAGCTGAATCCCGTTGATCATCAGCACGGCATGCCTCTTCCTCGCAAGTAAAGTAGTAGTATCTGAAAAGTAAAAAAGGGGGGAACGTTTAGAGCCATACACTACACACAAAATAATTACTGGAACCCATTATTAATGCAAGCTATAAGCGTAGTGAAAATTCTCTGCAAACAATTTATTTTATTTGCTAACCTTGATTTTCAGTAAGTCCATTATTTCTTTAAGAATTCCTGGTCTGAATTTAAAGCTTTCGATCCTCCGTTGCAAGGTTCGTTCTGTGGGAAGAGGGCAGGCCAGTTCCCGGACAACATTGTAGCCCCGGGATCCACAGGCGAGCCTTATCTTTAAAGCTTTCACAACAGTGTCATTGCTCCACATTGTGCCTTGCATTGAGGTCTTCTGGAGGCTTTGAATCTGATCTTCGTTGAAACGTTTGTTGACGTCTGCACATCAGAACAGTTAATGGAAATATCAGGTATAATAAAGTCAGAGTATCCGTATGGATGGCTGTTTTTTTTAATTTTTAATAACAAAAAAGTTTGAAACAAAAATAGCATCAAGTGGACTATTATTCTTTGCCACCAGGTTTTACCATTTGCATTTATTTGAGACAAACTGTATTACAAATATTGCATTTTTCTTTTTAACCTTTATGGTACACACAATAAATAGGCAGAAATGCTTTGTTTAAGCACTAAAGTAGACTAGATGACAAGCCTCTGTATGAACGGCTCCTTTGAAGCAAAAATGAAATAATCAGGGGCAGCCATGAGGATTACCGCGTATAAGTTTTACTTCTTTAAGAAAAATTTGAATCTGGAATTCCATGCACGAGATGCAGATGCTATGGTGGTAATCTCACGCTGTCATGTTTATGAATATTACTGTTTTCAATGCAATGCTATTACCTTTCGCAAGTTCCTGCTTTTGCCTTTCCAATGTCCTTACTTGCTTTTGGCATCCAGAAAGCTTTCTTTTCAAGCTCTCTATTTCTTTTTGTATGCTTTTAACGTGAGGGTTAGTATCATCTGAAACAAAATTTGAAAACTGATGACTATAACAATGGTGAAAAAGCAAGCATTTACCCTTTAGAAGCCAGCACTTGACAGGAATAGAAGCTTTTTTTTTTTCTTGCATATTACCTTATTTTAAATCTTGCTCTATATGCTCTGGAAAAAGTCCCTTTGAACGTCGTATTGGAAAAAGAAACTGCTGCTCACAGCTTTGTTACTAAGAAAAATGAATGAGGCTAGTTGACCAACCATTGCAGACTGACAGCAAAGGTGAGCAGCAAGTGAATGTCAGACTAGGACTAGGACACTGTGCAACCAAATATATTATTTCTGTCACTTCAAACAAGGGCAAAGAAGCAGCTAAACATTGCATTAACACAACGTAATGATAGCTTGTGAACATGCAATTAAAAAGAAATGAGAAACAGCCATTGGGCTCTATTTGCATCAGTACAGTTGCAAATTCAGCCGAACTTTTACACCCCATTTTGTGCTTGATTATGCACTGGAATTTATTACTCAAGTTTTGACCGTCTTGAAAAATGTGAACTCTTTGGCACCAAAGGGGTAAATGTCATGTAAATTCAAAAATTATTATATACAAAGACAAAAATTGATTTGGAAGTAATTTTTTAACGGATCCTGTGGAGCTTAATAAATGTTTATTTTTCATATTGACATGCAGGTAATCTGAATCCATGAGCTACGTGACGAGGGCTCTATTTTGCAGACTGCCCCGCTGCGGTGGCTCAGCGGTTAGGGCGCTCGACCACTGAACCCGCAGATGCGGGATCGAATCTTGGCCTCGGCGGCCGCTTTTCGATGGAGGTGAAAAGCAAGGTGCGTGTGTGCTGTGCGATGTCAATGCACGTTAAAGAACCCCAGGTGGTCAAGATTTCCGTAACTATCCTTTTTGCAGACTCAAGATTAAAAAAACTGACATAAACACTAACCTTGCGTACATGAACAAATAGGCGTTGATACTCCTGTGCAGCCAGGTTTATCTGTTCGTAGCTTTTTTCTTGGAGGCTGACTGATGCAGCTCTCTACATGCGCACATTCACCAGCGCTGGGCACCTGTTCTCTACCACCATGTGTCTGGTTATCCCTTGGTTGGAGTTGAATGTCAGTGTCTGCAAAATAAGAACATATTTCCCACATTTCAAGTTAACAATTGCGGAGGCCAAATTAAAGCACTTTTGAGATATGAAAATTGCATGATATAGTTCACTTATGCTGTAAGGTAAGTGTATTTCCTATTGATGGTTGGAAATGGCTGACAGACGACAGTGTGGTTGTGACAGGTTTCTTCTGGAATTTGAGAAGTGAACGGCTGACAGTGCCTGCAAATAATTATTTTACCAATTGCTGAGCCTTGCCATGTGTGGAAATGAATACAAAATGTAATAAACATTTACCTTGCATGTGTGTTGGTGCCACTGCAATCGTCAGTGCTGCATTGTCAGATGTGCAGAGCAGTACTGTCTTCCCCGAAGGCTCAATTACAACACTCTGCATAACACAAGCATTTGTGCATGGATTCTCCTCGGTGTCAAATGGAACCCTCTGCGCCGTGTTTCTATCTGTAAAAAAAAAGAAAAGTGTCATCACCGAGGCTGCCTTGTACACAAGTTTACAATACCACACAGCTGTAAAGTAATAATACACAGCTATCTCACCTGAAGCATCCAGCACACCTTCAGCAGATGATCCTGAAGAACAGGCAGCAGGCATAACTGTGTGGAAGCAACAATGCAGGCTCAATTAAAATCTTGCGGAGGCTTAACAGGTAAATCACTGGTTAGACTAAAACAATTAAGGAATTCGGCACTATGTAACTTGTAATTTTTCAAATTTTCAAAGCGCACTCCCCCAAGGTGTGGTCAGTACCTCAAGCATGTGGTGGTTTGCGGGATGATTTGGCTGGCCGATGTGAAAATACTGACGGGACAGCAGTACATTTTAGTTTCTTTACTCCAAAATTTTTTAGAATCACTGGCTCGAACTGATTTTCAGTAAAATGAAGCTGTAAAGTGCAATAGTACAATTATTAGGTATGAAGACGAAACATAAAAACCTAACTGTGCAGTCAGTCAGATTAAAGCAATTTAGGCTTTTAAGGCAGATCGGTGGGCATGAAATAATTTATTACAGGCTGTCTTGTGGATTAGTTGTGTCGCGAGAATGAGAGCACACGAATGTTATGGACACTTTACGTTGAGACTGCCCTTCGGTGCAGCACGAAAATATACTTTTGTACCCGCGTCCCAGTGAACTTTTGCCATGCAGTGCACATGTGCACCTAACACTGCAAGCAGCAATTCGGTCATGTGCTATGCGCGAGAACGAATAAATATAAATGTGTCAATTTGGAGCGTAAGTTATGTACTGCACAATACTTCGCAAGAGGCTACAATTTCGGAGTGCATTACTGGGCGACACGTCGTGGCGCACGCATGAAATGGTTTTCGTTAACTTTATCTCAATTAATAAGCTACAAAGTGAGCCGGAAGTGTCCCGGGCATGGCAGAGGCTGAAATATACGCGCATTCATCAACTGGCATACTTGTACAACGCGCGTTATCAACAAACACACCCCATACCAATTCTTGCATGCTAGCCAGCGCTCGCTATTAGAGCAGCGAATCTACCATAGAACTTACCTTGCATAGCTTGCTAGACTTCGTTGGCTTGAAATCTTTTCTCGCAATCCTATGGAGCCACATTTTCTGTCTTGCAATATCACTCTTCCCAAGCGGCACTGTGAACATCACCAACCCTTCTCCGGACTGGGTTGTGCACCCCAAGGCACAACAGCCCGGCATTTCGACTTCTGCTACAGGCAGCAAGAAGCACCCGGGACCGTAAAGCGACTTGCAGCAAACAGCGACAAATATGCAAGTAGCCACCGCTGAAAATATGTCACCGAATGAACTTCATGACCAACAAATCAAGTGCAACACGCCGCCAAGTCGTCCGACCTATGCACCGTAGTACTGGGTAGGAAGAACATGGCCGACGGAAGCAGCTCCCAATCGGAAGTGCGCTCTGACCAATAAAATGCGGCGGCGGCGCCGCAAACGTTTTCGCTACTTAGTTTTTCTTAAAAAACAAATCTAGGGACTTTAGTCGACCTACAAATGTGCGTAACTTTCGAAGAACCTAAATTTATTATCGGCAAAAAAGCATCGATAAACTGGCAAAAACTAGAAAAGCCTGTCCATGTAGCAGTCCCGCATGGCTGAGATCACAAGAGATAAATGACGGCGGACCTTGCGCGACAAACTGATAAAGGCTAGTCAATGACTCAGGGGGGCACTAAGTGTGAACAAAGAAAATCGTTCTACACACCAAGAAGTAAAATGATAGGCGCATGCTGCCACTTATTGGCAGGAACAAATAAAGATTAGAACAGCTCGAGTCATTTACTCTGCCTTTAAGAAATCACCTCGATGTTGTAAAATACACAGAGGCCAAACGTTGACGTTCGAAATTGAAACATCACGGGCATTTAGCGCGTGTATTAAGGCTTAAGGTGCATAACATGCAGGAGTACAGGTTGCGCGCGGCGTCAGCGTTCAAACGCGGCAGAGAACTCTGCATGGGCCGAAGTATCGGTGTAACAGCTTTTCACTGGGTCTGCGGCGAAGAATCGGCGTCCAAACCCAGACTCGGTACCCCGGCTTGAGGCGGCGCCGCAAGTTGTATCGTCGGTGCGTTAGTTGTCAGGCTTCCTTTGAAGTTAGGTGGCAAAGCTAAGGTTGTCCTTTTGTGTGATGTGTGGCATCATTTTGTCCAGCGTTGTTGTAGGCTCCCTCCCATACACAAGTTGGAATGAGAAATGCTTGGCTGTGTCCTGGACGGCGGTGTTACAGGTCAACTACTAAGGTGGTAGTAGAAACCTCGGCGGTGATGCAGGCATTGCGAAATCAGGGGGTAGACGAGCCGTACGTGAAAGTCCTGGAAGATATATATCATGGCTGCACAGCAACCATAGTTCTGCATAAAGAAAGTAACAAAATTCCCATAAAGAAAGCTCTTAGGCAAAGAGACACGATCTCCCCAGCACTATTCACACCTTGCTTAGAGGAAGTATGTATTCAGACTTGGAATGGGAGCAGTTAAGGATAAGGGTAGATGGAGAATACCTCAGTAATCTGCGATTTGCTGATGACATTGCCTTGTTAAGTAACTCAGGAGATGAACTGCAAAGAATGATTGGTGACCTAGACAGGAAAAGTAGACAGGTAGGCTTGAAAATCAATATGCAGAAGACTAAGATAATGCTCAACAGCCTTGGGAAGGGACAGCAGTTTACGTTAGGTAGCGAAGCACTGGAAGTAGTAGGGGAATATGTCTACTTAGGACAAGTAGTAACCGCAGATCCGGACCATGAAAAGGAAATAACAAAAAGAATAAGATTGGGATAGAGCGCATTTGGCAAACACTCCCAGATTATGAATAGCAGCTTACCGGTATTGCTCAAGAGGTAAGTATACAACAGTTGCATCTTACCTGTACTCACCTATGCGGCTGAAACGTGAAGGCTAACCAAGAGGGTGCTACTTAAGTTGAGGACAACGCAGAGGGCTATAGAACGAAAAATGGTAGGGGTAACATTAAGAGATAGGAAGCATGCAGATTGGGTCAGAGAAATAACTCAAGTTACTGACATTCTAGTGAAAATCAAGAAATGGGCTATATTACCGAATTGAATAGGCGGTGTCTACTGTGCCGCCCGGCGTCTTCAGTTACAGCCTACAGCCAGGCGTCTGTGTACTGAAGTCCCGTCCTGTATCTGCAGTATCGTTTGCGTGGCTTGGTGCTGAGCGCAGAACGGCAAAAAATGTGCCGTCTTAGCTTTGCCATGAAAGTGTACAAGTTCGCAATGCTTGCAGCGCGGGATGCTGCGAGCAAGCTGAGGTACGTTACACTTACTGCGGCGGTGAAGCGTGCGAGTGCGGCGAACGAAGGCGGGGTGCGTAACCCCCTAGTCGATTTTTCTTCGAAGCCGCGGCAGTCGGTGCTTTCGATACTGATAAACGCTGTGGAAATGGTGTACTCATGAAACTTCCTTGTTGTGAATCCTATTCTGCCGCTGTAAAATAACGATATGATTAACTTTGGGGACGCAATAATCGCAGAGCTAGTATAAGCAGAGCGGTGAGCCGCAATGCACCGGCGGCAGCTGGCTTGAGCAGAAACTTGATAGTATCACGGTTATCGGTATTGCCAGCAATTTGCCGCTGGTCAGTGATCCTCAAGAGTAATTCAATCCTGATATTCAGCTCAGTATTCCAGATGCCAATAAATTTAGCACGCTTTATTTCTGATGTCGGCGCTAGCGAGCCGCCGTGTCGGTCGCGTACGGTCTGTGGGAGGAGGGGCCAACGCGGCTGTGTTTATGGTGGTCGATGAGGTGCTGCCATCGTGTGGGGACTGACCGTGCTGTTGACGCCTTGTAGGATGGCACTCCGGAAACTACACTATAAATAGGATATTTGTAAATGCTGCTTCGTTCCGTGTTCTGCAGATCACCGCGTCGCTTCGGTTGTACTTTATGGGCAATAGCGGCCGTAACCGAGAACGGTGGCGAGCTGTGTAAGCACAGCTAACCGCGATTGGCGGTTAACCGTGGTTAACTTCGGTAACCTCGGTTAAGCGTACCTGTGGTTAAGCAGGCCGTATAAAGAGGGTATTAGGGTAACAAACTGGATTCCAAGGGAAGGAAAGCGTAGCAGGGGGCAGCAGAAAATTAGGTGGGCGAATGAGATTAAGTTTGCAGGGGTCAAGTGGATGCAGCTGGCGCAGAACCAGGATAATTAGAGAAATATGGGAGAGGCCTTCGCCCTGCAGTGGGTATAGTCAGGCTGATGATGATGATTAAGGTGGCAGGTTGGCCTTGTTGGTAATACATGTCAAACAAGAATAGCGCAGGGGCAGGACAGGGACGAGAACAGACACACACGAGTGCTCATGTGTGTCCTTTCTCATCGCTACCCTGTCCCTAGGCTTTTTTGACAGGTGTTCGGCGAAGATGACGCAGGGCACGATGACATCCCATGTCTTGTGTTCAGACTTGATATAGATGGCAAGCGTGTCTACGATCCTTTTGAAGCCACTACTATAGGTAGAGCCGGTCTTCGCCTGGGCTTCCATTTGGCCTTCAAAGAGCAGGACAACAGGCTTCCCATGAGGTTCAGGTGTCCACAAAAATGTGCCAGCTGCTGTGCCTTTCCTTACATCAACACACAATGTTGGCATAAGCTAGCCATTGACCTTCAAGGAGCCATGGGACAGTGTCTCTATAAATATACTCTGCCTTCTTTTGTGCCAGGTAGTTATTGGTGACATCATTTTTCGCAACTTAGTCTTCCCTTTTATTGCCTCAGTTCCTTGCTTCTCCTCTTTGTCCAAATGGCAAACGGCCTTAACATTTCCTCCAAACTGCAGAACAATATTGAGGTGCAGTGCATCTTCAAGGCCATTGCAGTGCCTCAAGTGAAAAGACATGGTTAAGTTAGCACAAAAGCAGCATCCAAAATAAACCAACTCTCATCAAAGCAAAGGAATGCTCAGCCAAAGACTTGAGGGGGTTTAGCAGGTTCAACTATATGTTAATGGGCTGGTGATCCAACCAGAGCCACCATGTTAAGCATATGTAGCTTGGTGGCCACTAGTTAGGTATGCTACTAAAGTCCATTTGATTTTTCTTATTTTTCCCTTCTTGCTAAGATGCACATGCAGCTGCGGCCACCAATAGGGAACCTGTGCTGCCCAAGGGGCATGTTTAAAATCAGACACGCAGCGCTGCCTGGTTTCAAAATGAGCATGTGCATAGTAGGACGGAGCACATTGCTTGCCATACCGTGGCTGCGACCATCGGCAGATTTTGACCTTTCTATTTCGTACAAAATGCTTTTGTCGTGGATTTAATGTTTTGAAGAACTAGGAGTTTCCTAATTGATTCCTTAAAGGTGCAACCTGACCTCAGCTGCATGCCAACTTGGCTAAGAGCCACGCCGCTGCTGGATTATGGAAGCTATAGCGGTTGTCGTGAGTTCAAACGGTTGTCTGAGTTTAGCCTTTCCTTTTTTTTTTGCTATGGCATGCTTGCAAAGTACAGCGTCTCTGCACGGTGAATTACGGGCAAACTTTCTTGCAGATAAGATTCTCCTGTGATGAAGCATTGCCAGTGGAAGGTAAATATATCACAGCAAAATGAAACGACCTCCCTTCTAAATTAACATTCAGTGGGATTTGGCAATACTGCGCGCGTTAAGCATATTGAATGCATGCAGTACTTACCTACTGCCCATTTGAGGAATAGTAATGATTCAACTAGCTTTATGATGAGAGAATTTGTTGACTAAAATGGTGCCTCCTGTGTCGCGAAATATAATGCACCATTTTTAGGGCGATGCCATTCAACACATCTGTAGAGGAGCAAAGGCCTGCAGTCTCGTTTCGGCACTTAATTGCCTATTTACGACAGCGAATGACAAGCAACAGATGGGTTTAATTGTCTTTTGTTTATACTTCGAAGTGAATAATACTGAGATCCGCTGCGAGGTATCCATCTAAAATTCTCACACTGCTAGTACTGTAAAAAGTGAGGTGGCTGCAATTGTCCTGTTGATAAATGTTGGGAGGAAATTATCGGTTTCCTACAAGGTGAGAGCATGGGGGAGAGTTGTCATACCTTAAATCCCCTTGGTCTAAACCCGCACTCTGTAGTTTAAAAGCCAAAAATGAACTGCATCAAATAATGGGATTAGTAACGGTGATCGTTAATAAAAAAGGCCAGTACGAACTTGAAACAACAAAATTGCTATGCTTTGTTCCTTGCACAGAATGAAAATTGTAACAGACGCCATTTAACGGTGTGATGTGCGTGGTTATACGTCGTATCCCCCACCCCCTTCCACCTGCCCGGTGGGCCGACTGCGATTAGAGATCTGTGTATCTATACTATTTCGTGCCACACCACCGGGATGGCCGCAGTGGTTAGGGCGCTCGACTACTGTGCCCAAGGACGCGGGATCAAATCCCAGCCTTGGCGGCCGCTTTTCGGTGGAGGCAAAAAGCAAGGCGCCCATGTGCTGTGCGATGTCAGTGCACGTTAAAGAACACCAGATGGTCGAAATTTCCGGAGTCCTCCACTACGGCGTCTCTCATAGCCTGAGTTGCTTTGGGACGTTAAACTCCAATCCAACCAACCATTTCATGCCCAAATAAGACTCTAGCAATCATGATCAGTTAGCAGCATAAATGCCTTAACACAATCATTCATGGTGGGGCAGCTAGATCGTACAGCACGGCATTTACAATAAGTTCTGGATTGAATATGAAGAATATCTACCTAGTAATTTGTGTGTGCTAAAACAACTTGCACGAACATTTTCTGCTGTATTTCAGCCACCAAACTAAAACATCCAACTTAAAAACAAAAAGCACTTTCTGTGAAGCAATACATCTTTTATTCGAAGCAAACAACGAACGAATTAGTTTTCTATTTGTGGAGCTTTTTTCACTCATCACTCACTTACTGACCCATTCAAAAATAGTTGAACGGTTAAGTGAGTTGCGATAGCTTAATGCAGAAAAAGGTTTAAATCATGCCAGTTATGCCATTATCCAACTCTGAAATTCCGACAAAATAATGCGTATTCGGAAAGGTTAACTTTCTCGGCTTGTCATCTAGATGATCACAATATGCATATCAGGATGCCACTTACGTTCGCCCTTTGTTGACTTTGACTTGCCGACCATCTTGCTGCGGCCCCACTCGTGCTCAGTTGTAAAAGGCGCCCTTCACAACACGTTCTATTCAGGTAGCGCAAATGATAAAAACGAATATATAGAACTTTATATGTAGGGTACAGCAGGCGAAGCCACATTACGAAGCAGCGCTCAAATGAGAAGTTAGACAATACCCCGCACTCATCCAATCTCCTGCATCCAGCTGAGTTCCACCTCCGCTGTCTTTTGCACAGCTGCGGTGGAATAGAGTACAGAGAAATCTTTTTATCATAACACAGCGCTTCTAAACGCAGCAGCAGTTTCGCGATAAATTAGACGATCTTCAGCGCCTCCAGCCGCAGCCGTCCTATCAAGATAGTGGCGCGATGGCCACTAGGCGGCGCTGGCGGTACATGGAAAACTCCAGCGCAGGTTCCCTAGGTGCCATATCAGTCTTATTTCTTGTTAGTCCTCTCCCCTTGCCACACTGCTGGAGGAAGAGACACCGCTATTTAGACATGCTAAAATGGTGACACAGCAGCGTGACGCATGTATGGCCACATTGAGAACAGAGAATTAAGCAGCTGACGGTGGGAACCTGCGGCAGCACTTGCCAGCCGCCTATGCAGTCAAGTGATTGGTTTCTATGGCTAGCGGCCCAAGTTCTGTGATGCTCTGCCACCAGAGACAGATTATTGGATGAATGTGCAGCCCATTTGAATCGACCACTGCAAACACTCTTGTTGGAATGTTTTCTCACAGCATATTTTTCACGAGTCGAAAGCTGAGCCACAGATGTAGAGAGGACCCCCAGAGTAGACAGACTTACAGCACAAAATCTTGTCTAGCCCGAGTGCTCCTCCCACCCCTGTGGCTGCGTCATTGCCTGTGCAACTCAGCACGGAGGTCCCGTGGGCCACTGGCCATGACATCAGATTGAACTGGACAAAAGTTAGGACTAAGCAAGGTTTCATGACAGCTACACAGACCAAGACAACATTACATAAGACTGGTGCAAGAAAAGTTTTGCAGTACTTAAAGAACAATTTTATTAACAAAGAAAATACATTTCCAAGTGGCAAAAAAATATATTTCATGATCCATATGTGTGCCGAAGGTGGTTTAGGACTACATCCATGGGATTTGCCTGGAAATGGGGATGCTGCACAACTTGCTCCAGGTGCTTCATGTCTTTCAATCTACGTAGAGCAAGACGGGACATTAAGTAGATGGTCGACCAACAGCTAGAGGCACTGTGCGATACACTGAGTCAATTGCTTCAGGCATGGAACCTTCACACTAGAACAAAAGCTCTCCAGCTAATCTAGTAACTTAGCTCTGTTTGCAGAACAAGACAATGTCCTACACCAGGCTTTGAAAAAGGGAGGAGAAATTCTCGGCTGAGCATTAAACAGCGTTATGGTCCATATGATATGACTATCCAATGTGCTGGCAGTGCAGCAAAGCTTTACAAGAGTAAATTAGGGGCTACGGTATTTTGTAATGGTGCAGTTCCTAAGTAGCACACCTCTTCAAATAGATTACTGATTACCATGTGGACTAAGAGGACCCTACCTATCGTATTCATTACACCCCAATACCATATGCATTTAAAGCAGCCATGTCCATTTATGCTTGACATTGTCTGCTGGGAAAAAATGTAAATTTCTAAAAGTAGGAGCCATATTGTAACCTATTGTATGCTTACTCTGAAGTGAAGCTAGAAACCATATGCACCCTTTCTGTTCTAATGACATTCCTTTCTGAACATCATCAGCCAGACTATACCCATTGCAGAGCCTCTCCCATATCCTCCAATTTACCCGGTTTTGGGCTAGCTGTATCTCCTTGACCCCTGCGAACTTCTTAACCTCATCCGTCCACATAACTTTCTGCCGCCCCCTGCTACACTTTCCTTCTCTTGGAATCCAATGTTACCCTAAGCAACCATTGGTTGTCCTCCTTATGCACTACACGGCCTTCGTGTAGTGCCCTTTTTTTTTTATTTCCACCAGAATGTCATTAACTTCAGTTATTTCTCTGACCCACTCTGCATGCTTCGCATCTCCTAACTTTAACCTAGATTTTTCGTTCCACAGTCCTCTGTGTTGTCCACAACATAGGTAGAACCTTTTTTTTAGCCTCTATGTTTCAGCCCCATAGGTGAGTACAGGTAAGATGCAACTGTTGTATACTTTTCTCTTGAACAATAATGATAAGCTGATAGAGAATCTGTGAATACTTGCCAAATGCACTCCATTCCGATCTTATTCTCCTTGTTATTTCCATTTCGTGGTCTGGATCTGCGGCTACTACTTGTTCTAAGCAGACATATTTGCCACCACTTCCAGTGCTTTGCTTTTTATTGTGAACCAGTGCTTTGCTACCTACAGTGAAATCTCGATATAACGAATCTCGCGGGACAGAAAAAATTCGTTATTTTGAAATACCGTTGTAATGAAAAATCTGCGATTATAAGCCAGTTGTCAAACCTAGGTATGCAAATAATGTACCTTGGCAGTGGGCACGTGTGTAGACAAGCAAAACTTCAAATGAAAATGCTGCACTAACTCCAAAGCTGATTTATTTGAAGAAATCAATTATTTTTTTCTGCCACGTGCAGCAAACACGACCGTGCACTACATTACACCCCTACAGCACGTACACCTTCCACTTTGCGGAACACCTCGTCGCATGCGTGATTGCACAGATCGATGAAAGTACGAACTTTGTCCATGTGCAAAAAAAAAAAAAAAACCATACGAGTTCGATATGACCTCATCTTCAATGCTCCCTGAAGTTTGAAAATTGTCTCAGTCTTTCAAAATGATTGCGGCAGTTGATGGGGCAATGCTACCTGTCTATAGAGGCCGAATCGCTTTTTCCCTGCGTCGATTTCTTGAAGTGAAAGCGGCTGCGTTCATATCTTCTTGGCACTTTGCTGGCTAATATCATCGCTCTTGCACAAACTTCGCAATAAGATAATCCACGGCATAAAGAATACAAACTTCCAGCATGTTCAAACGCACAAATGACCGACCCGCGTAAGACACACAAGAAAAAAAACGCAGGCGGCTAGGCCTGCTGGCTGCTGCATAATAAACCATAGCTTCGTGGCGGCGCTAGGAGCTGGTACTAGATGTGCTGATGATGATAGCTACAGCCCACGGACCATACACAGAGAAACGGCGGTTTCTGTTGTACGCGACAGTTGCAGCTGTGGAGCCGTTAATTTTAGCCGAATTCATAATATCGATGTTCCAAAATTATAGAAGACGAAATAAAATACGCTCACTGTTCTGAAATATACACTATTTTGAAATTCTGAAATAGTTCTACATTGAAAACGGCAAATCTGCCGGGGATTCTTAAAAAGTTCAATAATTTGAAAAATTCATTAATGTGATGGTTCATAGTAATGAGATTTCACTGTATTGTGAACTGGTATTCCTTTCCGAGGCTGTTAAACATTACCTTAGTCCTGCATATTGATTTTCAAGCCTACCTTTCTGCTATTCCTGTCTAGGTCATCATTCTTTGCACAAGACTTATCAGCGAATCACAGACTACCAAGGTATCCTCAATCTACCCTTATCCCTAACTGCTCCCATTTGAAGTCTGAATACTTCCTCTAAGCAAGCTGTCAATAGTACTGGAGAGATCGCATCTCTTTGCCTAAAACCTTTTTTATGGGACTTTTGTTAACTTTACGCAGAAATAAAGTTGCTTTGCAGCCACTATAGACATCTTCCAGTACTTTCACATACGGCTCGTCTATACCCTGATTTCACAATGCTCTGCTACCGTGGACGTAATTTTCGCCGCCGAACACGGAGCTGTAGCACAAACCTTGAAGGAAAAAAGTGCAACGAAGCTTCAAAACTGACAAGCGCAGCAGCGAGGACACTATTTTGCTGGTAACTAAATCTTATTTGTATGTAAACATGTCGGGAAGCGTTGCGATGACCGAGGGCTCAGTTTGTTTATACACAGTGCAAGAAGGAGCGCAAAAGCTTGAGAAACATGTAAGGTATTGTGCATTACAAGTGCTCTATGTTTTTTTTTCTTCCTTTATGGGCCCATCGCTCGGTAAATTACTCTATTCATCGTTATATTTATTTCGGCTGTGGACGTCATTGCGAGTACGCTGTTGCCATGTTGGCCCTTGAGGGATGCGACGCCGCGGGCCGCGCCGGCTCGCTAGTTATCACGGAGTCTCCACTTACGTCATAGTGTGCGTCACTCAACTCCGACTACGTAGTCGGAGGGAACAGTTTGAATTCGACCGGCGGGAACAAGAAAAAACCTAAACTTCTTATCGCAATATCTCAGCAATTATTCGATTTTTTGCTGCCGGATATGCGGCGACAGTGTCACCAAATGTAGTTTATTAGATTTTCATAGCATCTTTGGATATCTTTAGTGTCCCTTTAATGCCCATGTGACTCGGGACCCAGCAGAATTTTGTTATATCCTCGAGCATTGGCTGTTGTTATATTGTGTACTATGTCTCGAATAAAGGAGCGGCCGCATTTCTGAGATTACAAGCTTTGAGGGTGGTTAGGGAGTCTGTGTAAATAATGCTGTCTTCTATTAATGTTCTCTTCTATTATTTTCTCTACGGCAACAGAAATGGCATGAGATTCAGCAGTAAAAATAGATGCACAGTGTGGAAGTCTTATTATTTCCTCGGAATCTCCTCGCACAACTGCGCTTCCCATGTACACAGATGTTTTCAATCCATCGGCATAAAAGTCTGTGAAGCTTCCACATTCTTCCTAAGTTTAAGGAATTCCCGAATAATGTGCTACTGTGGGGTTTTAGTTTTTGGAAACTGTGTGAGAGTGTGGTCACAGATTGTAGGAAGATTGTATCACGGCGGTAGAGGGCTGTTGTTTTGAGCAATATCAGGCAGTCTCCAGAATATGGAGTTTACAACATATATCTTCAAAATGCATTATCGATGGCCTAGTCGACAGTGGTTTATTTGTTTAAATGACTCTGGAGGTGCAAGTTGTGACTATTGAATAACAGATGTTTTTTCTGTGACTTTATTCTGAGGACATATGCGCATGTAAGTAAAGCTTGTCTATCTTTCTGTGGAGGCTTGTTAGTTTCCACATAGAGGCTATCCACAGGAGACGTTCTGTATGCACCACAAGTAAGGCGGAGGCCTAAGTTATACACTGGGTGTAATTTCTTTAGATATGATTGCCTAGCTGATCCATAAACTACGCTTCCATAGTGCAAGGAGGAGTGTACAACAGAGCAATATATATGTGCAAAAGGCATGCCCTATCAGATCCCCAATGCTTACATGAAAGGACCTTCAGGATGTTTAGATTTGGAGGCTTTTTTCTTTAGTGCTTCTATGTGGGGGAGAAATGTGTTTTTTGTCAAAAGTAATGCCTAAGAATTTGTGGTTATTGTTTATAGGCAATTTGATTTCATTTAGGTGTAAGGTAGGATTGGGCTGTACGCTTTGTTTGAGCGAGAATATAACCGCCACTGTCTTCAGCGTCATCATCAGCCCGACTATACCCCCTGCAGGGCGAAGGCCTCTCCCATATTTCTCCAATTAACCCGGTTTTGTGCTAGCTGCATCCACTTGACCCCTGCGAACTTCTTAACCTCATCCGCCCACGTAAATTTCTGCTGCCCCTTGCTTCAGCATAGAAAATTTAAACCCACTAATACTGGCCCATTTTGTTACCTTATTTATTGTATCCTATTCCCATCGATAGCCCGCTATCAATGGTTTCACGATTAGAATTTTCCCGCTTTCAAAGCGCTCCTTGACGAGTGGCGCCATCCAATGAGAAATAGAGGAACCCTTCTTTCAGTTTTCCTTTTGATTTAATTTTTCTGTCGTGCCACGCCCGTCCAGATTGTCTCCAGAGTCAGGTGATACGCTCCTTGTTTACATCATGACGTCAATTTCGTGCGCTCCCGCTACGAAGTTGACGCATCGGAAAGCTTGTTTATGAATACAAACAGCAGCAGTTATGACTCGGAAGACAGATTCAGCTCTTCAGACTTTAGCACTGACAGCGAAACTGCATCAGATCGACCTGGAACATCGACAGCCATGCTCCGATAAGTGTCACCTGCTATCAATGGTTGAATTTTCCCACTTTCAAAGCGCTTCTTGACGCGTGGCGCTGATCAGTGGGAAATAGAAGAGCCCTTCTTTCAGTTTTGCTTTTGGTTTTATTTTTCCGCCGTGCCGTGCCTGTCCGGATGGTCTCTGGAGTCGGGTGATCGGCGCTCCTTTGCTTACATCATGGCTTCGACATTGTGCGCTCCTGCTTTTGCGCAGTTCCGTGGAAGCTGACGCATCGGAGAGCTCGTTTTTGGATGCGAACAGCAGCAGTGATGACTCGGAAGACGAATTCAGCTTTTCAGACTTTAGCACTGACAACGAAACTACATTAAACAAACCCGGAACGTGGACAGCCCTGCTTCGATAAGTTTCGCGTTCGCTCCCCCAAAAATTTCCGCTTTTGCGGCGCGCTGATCAAAAGAGATCACTGTTATCGGTCACAACTGTTATCTGCAGGGTGACAACGCCTTTTGGGTAGTATTACTTGCCGCCGATAGTGCAGGGAGTTGTGTTTTCCGCTAAAAGACGGCCAGGAGTTGACCTCAATTATCGTTTTCTTTCGTAACTTAGCGTATACTGTACACAGAAAGCTAGAATTTGCTGCAATGTCGCATTGGTCCCTGTTGTAAAAAGTATATTTTGAAAATGTTTTGTGTTATTTGTATCAAGAAACTGATACTTTTGTGTTTTTTTCTTTACCAATTTTTTGCTGATAGTTCGTTTTCATCACTTATAAAATAATATATATGGATTCTCACTAATACCATTGTGAAGAGGAATTCCTCCTCTACAATTTGATACTAGACACTCCTGTAACAAGCAAGTTTTCTTAAAGAAAAAAATATTAATGACACCACCCAAAAACCACCCCTTTTCCCGCGGACAGGAAGTGTTAATTGGATCTGTCTCTCACATGCGGACATGTTGGACAATGTGTAGGCTATTTGAAGGTTGTCCACATAGAGTGAATACATTATGAAATTTGGCATTACTTCGCTAAATGAATTAATTTTTACAACGATAAGGGTTGTGCTTAAAATGCACCCTTGGGGTACACTATTCTGCTGAAAGGTTGTTGACAGGGTGGTCATAGACGTACTAGAAAAGAACAATGTGACAGAAAGTCGCTTAAAACCTTTAGCATTCTGCCACGTATGCCTAAATTTGCCAGATCACTCAATATCCCAAACCTCGAAGTTATACCATATGCCTTCTCGAGGTCACAGAAAATGGCAAGAGAATGCTGTCGGTGTATAAAAGCCTCTCTGATAGTGTTTTCGAGACGTACGAGATGGTCAGTTGTTGAGCATCCTTTTTTAAAACTACACTGATGAATATTTAAAAGTTCGTGAGATTCTAAAACAAAAGTTAGTCTTATGTTTAAAACACTCTCAAATGATCTTGCTAAACAGCTGGTGAGAGCAATGGGCCAATAACTACCAGGAGATGTCAGCTCCTTTCCAGGTTTCAAAAATGGTGTGACAATAGCTTTTTCCATACCTCTGGCAATTTTCCGATGACCCAAATTTGGTTAAAAATTTTAATAGTGCCTCTATAGCAGGTTCAAACAGATGGGCGAGCATTTCGTAGTGAATTTTGTCAGGACCGAGTGCAGTCGATTTACCGGCAGCTAGTACATTATTTTATTTATTGTAGTGTAATTAAGCTATTGTACGGTTCTTTTGTACCACCACTTGTTGGGAGCTTTTGTTTCTCAGTGTGTTTTTGTATTTTAGGAATGTTTCAGTGTAGTGCGATGAACTGGAAAGTGTAGAAAAATATTCACCTAAAATGTCGGCCTGTTCTTGTATAGTTGTCTGTACACTGGGGGCTGTTAGAAGGGGAACGGTGAATGAACAGTAGTTGCCATTTAGTTTTTGAACCTGTTCCCACATTTGTTTTGATGTTGTTAAGCTGTTTATTGAAGTTACATAATTCTTCCAGGAGTTTTTTTTCAGCACTGCGACGGATGTGTCAGGCTTTAGCTCTTTTTTTTTTAAATTTTACAGAATTTCCCCATGTTGGGTACCTGCAAAAAATTTCCCAAGCTTTCCTTTGTCCTTTTTTCGCTTCCTTAAGGGGAGATGCGGGTCGAAAAACGCGGGTTTTTTCGAAAATGACTGTTTTGTTTTTACTTGCTTTGTCAAGTTTAGTGTCTGAACTTTCATGAAAATAAAAATCAAAGCTGAATTTATTCAGGAAATGCGCTGAAATTGCATTTAAAGAGCACACAGTGGCAGTTGAATGACCGAAACTACGCTATTTTCGAGCGTCCCGCGGCTGGCATGGCGCGGTTCTTTGCCGCTGCGGATCGCGTGAGATCAGCCAAGCCACATTCTCCCAATCACCAAAGTTGCCCGGCGTCTACAGCGCAAGAAATAATAAAAAAAGAGCATGCTTTCGTCGTGTTTTTCGAGCGCTGCGAGTGGCTTTTAAATGACGTGGTATGAATTGGGCATCGACATTGGCCGTCGTGCGCACGCATGTGGCGAAGCCCACTTGCTGGCTCCATGCTAAGTCGAGGTGCATTTACAAGTGATGACCGTTCGGCAACTTTATCTTCGTCATGGATGAAGCACAATCAAACCAGCGCAGTCATCGAGTAGTGAAATACCGTTCTATTCACAAATACAGAGGACGTTGGCGAAAATCGAAAGCGAAGGCTAGTCCTGTGACAACTCGACCTGTGGCAGTTAGGCCTAGTGAAACCAACGCAGATCCCTCCAATTTCAGATGCCTCTGGGGAATTTGAAGCGGCGTTAGATTGTGTGAGTGCCTCGGAAAAAAAAATTTGGCATTTCTAAGGTGAGGAAATAGCCTGCGATGAGGCATCATCTGTCGTTACTGACTTGACAGGGCTGAACGTTCTTGTGGGCGGCGCGATTTGCCCAAGCCAGCGTTCAGGACTTCCCGTGTCCCGGAACTGGCCGCAAAGCGTAGACTCGCTTCGTTCCTTGAACTACTCTGTTAGAATTCTGCCTGCCCGCAATGTGTCCTTTCCACAACATACTGATTGCGGCGAGTTGCGGCGTGCAGGGACGCGAGCAAGGATGCGAGCAGAGATTGACAGCGGGAGCTCGGATGAAAGCTTCACCGTCAACGTCAAAGCTGCTGTGGCGGCCTGTTTTATAGGAATTGGATATGAGCAGCTAGTGCGATTTTCCTCAATTATTGAACTCCACAAGCCGATGCATCATAGCTTGGCACATCAGTAAAAATAACAATGCAGAAACAAATGTCCTTGAAGCTGACTGCGGAAGCGAATGCAAACTGCCGTACACTGAAGAAAAAAAAGCACATGTCGGAGCCCACTCGCAAGGGTCGTGAGGAGCGACATATGCTACAGGAAGTTTCTAGTGCCAGTGGCTGCTTCATGGACAATTTTCTTTTTTGCCAGTTTGATAAGAATTGAAGCCCTCTTTTCTAAATAAACATGCAGCTTCAAATGCGTTTTTCTCAAAATGCAATTTTGGGCAATTTTCTGAGTTTGCCCTTCTTGCTTTTGGTACTTCTGATGCTCATATCTGAATAAAATTTTGCACACATTTTCTCTGAGGTACGAGGAGTGCAGTTATCTCTTTAAGAATAAATACTGATCAGATATTTAGAAAAAAAATTTAAACACCACATGGTGGTGTCTTGAAGATGTAGACTTGCCAGGTTCAAATTTTTCATGTCATTAGCATACTTTATATGTACTTTATTATTAGTTTTTGGCACTCTACAGTTTATATGGATCAAATTGAGCCATCAATGATGTGTGTTTATGGAAGTTCAGTATGAAAAAGAGAGGGAGAGGGGGGAGGGGGGGCAAAAGAGTATATTTTACACACTGTCAATGAATAGAAGAAAACTATGCAACTTACAATAAAACTAATTGCAGATTTGAAATCAGCATAAAAAACTGAATTATTAACCAGAGTTTCATAGCTCTAAATCAAATATTAAAGAAAAAGTGTCTTCGAGTAGCTTCTCCCCTTAAATTCTTTTGAATACCAGACTATGATTTTGTTTCACCATTCCAGAGGACTGAGGAATTACAATGTATGCTGCAGTAAGGATACAATTTGTGTAGGCGTCATTTAGTTCATCTATACTATAATTATCTGAAATAATTTTATCTAGGCTGGCTATCTCTGGGAACAGTGCCCAATCAGCTATATGCAGCTTCCAGCGTCGTTGCTTTGATGGGATTATTTGTGGTGAAGATGTTAAGCTGATTTGTACAGGTAAGTGATCGCTTCCGTATGGATTATCTAAAACGTCCCATTTAAAATCTGTAAAAATAGAGGGTGAGCTGAAAAATAAATCAATACAGCTCATTTTCCCTGAACCAGACGAACAGTCGGTTGGTTTCCCAGTTAAGTAGACAGATGTTATTACACAGTATAATATCCTCTATGACTTCACCTCTTGAACCTGTTTTTCTACTACCTCAAAGGATGGAGTGTGCAATAAATGGCTCTGGAAGCTGCTTAAAAAGTTGTAATTCATAAATACTAAAATTAGGGTGTAGCTCTAAGTATATACAGCACACAGTTATTGTTTTAAAAGCCTGTAAGGTTATCACTATAGCTTCAAACCGAGCTTTAAGTTTATGCTCTCGAACAGCTACTCCATTTTTTACTATGATGGAAATGCCACCTGAGAGCCTGCTCCCGGTCGCGACGGAAGATTGTATAGTTTTTAAGTATGTTCTTATGTTAAGGACCTAAATTTGTTTCTTGCAAACACAAGGGTAGTGGTGAGTGTGTGGCCAATAAATATTTTGTGATTCATATCAGTTAAAAGTCCTCTGCAGTCCCAGTGTATAAAAGTCATTTTGTATTAAATAAGTAGAGAAAGTTAAGTTTTGTTTTCAGGCTTTTTGATTCGGAGTTTTTTTTTTTTTTTGTCACTCCAAGAAGCTGCGCCGCCCGTTCAACGTCGACGGCACAAGACTACCTTAACTTGCATCTTCTGACATTGCGTCTTCTGACAAGCTGGACGGCCGTGCGGACCGCACGGGTACGTTTGTGTTTGCCCTCACCGCGTGGTGAGAGGCCTTGGGGTTGGCTGACCTGGGGGTCTGCGCAGCCTGTTTTTCTGGTGGCGGCGCAGCGCTGGCCGCTGCTACCAGCGGCACGGGTGGCCCCGCTCCCGCTTCACTGTGTGAGACCTGGGCAGGTGCCAGAGGCTGTTGTGGTGCTGTGCCCTGTTGTGCCACAACAGAATAGGCAGGTTTATTTGACAAAACAGGATTTCGTGCTTCCCGGAAAGTTGTTTTCTTTGACCTTGATGGTAATAATTTCTTTTTCTTGCTTCCATACTGGGCATGTATGTGAATAGGCAGGATGACTACACTCACAGTTGACACACAAATGTGGCTGAATCTCACATTTCTGGGAATCGTGTTCATGGGAAGCACATTTTGCACATCTCAGCTGGCCGCGGCAGTTCTGAAAGCCATGACCATAGTGTTGGCACTTGGTTCCTGCGGAAGCGCCGTTGCCTATATAAGAAGCATTCACTGCGCGGCCTGGTCACTCGGCAGCAGCGACGACAGCTTGCAAGACACGCCTAACGCGTCCCCTGCTTCCTTCTGCAGATCACTTTTGCCGAGCTGCACGACCCGCCCGACATACGCCGGCATAACACCGGGTTTCGTCCAGCAAGATCATCGACGGAACAATGTAAACCGGCACCAGGAGACAATTAGTCAGCGGCCCACGTGATCTTCAGTCCTGGTTCCTGCGGAAGCACCGTTGCCTATATAAGAAGCATTCACTGCACGGCCTGGTTACTTGGCAGCAGCGACGACAGCTTGCAAGACACGCCTAACGCGCTCCCCTGCTTCCTTCTGCAGGTTAGAGTTGGTGCTCGTAAAGTTTTCTGAATCTTTCCTTCGTCATCACTGCTGCCAAGTGCAAATGTGCTAATATTTTTGTATTTGCTAGAATGGCTAAAGATATTGCAAAACTAAAAGATGAATTCCGTAATGAGCTCGCGAAGCTTAGAGAGGAATTTCAGAAAGAAGTGAAAACATTAGCTGAATCTGCAGAACGTGGCCTGCGGAACGAAGTACGCAAGGTGAAAAAGGAGCAGATGGAACTAACTAGCAGCATTGAGTACGCCCAGAAGGACATTGCTGAATTGGAGAGAAAAAGTTGCAGCAGGAAATAGAAAAAAACTCGAAGCTAACGATCGAAAATCAGGAGCTTAACTCCCGATGCGCTTCGTTAGAAAGGAAGTCTCGAGAACTTCAGTTACGACTTGTTCAATGTGAACAATATTCCCGAAACCACAACCTCGAAATTCAAGGTGTCCCAGAACATGAGGATGAAAATGTCAGATTCTGCCAAAACTTGGTGATGCAGCCAAAGAGCCGATTACAGACGTAGATGTTGAGGCTTGCCACCGAGTTCCTACTCGAAACTCCGGAAAATCTAACATTGTTGTTTGATTCAAGTCCAAAGCCAAGCGTGATGGAGTGCTGCAGAAATCAAAAAAGATGCGGCTGACTACGGAGGATGTTGGACTGGATGGCAAGATTTAAATCTATGTCAATGAACACCTAACGCCCGAAAACAAAAAACTTCTTGGAGCTGCAGTAGCAAAGAAAAAGGAACTTGACTGGAAATACGTGTGGACGAAAAATGGGGCTATTTACGCACGGAAAACTGATGAATCCAATGTTGTTCGTCTGTATCTGCAGGATGATCTGTCAAAAATTGCGTAGTGAGTGCTTATGCTCAACAGACACATCTGATCCCGATCCTTAGACTAATATGGAAGAGACAGCACTTTTTACACCATGTGAGTTCAACCGTTTTCTAAGAAACAGAGAGCGCAGTAAATATTTACATATGCTACACTTAAACATGCAGTGAGCTTTAAATAAAACGGATCAACTGACAACTTTTTTGTCGAGTCTTAAATGCACCTTTGACGCAATCATGACGTCTGAAACATGGTATCGATTTGACAGTGACATTATCCAAATTCCGGGATACCAGACTTTCGTTCTTAACCGAAGCTCGGAACGTGGTGGGGGCATTGCCCTTCTAATCAAAGAAAGCTACTCGTGCCAGATCTTATCAGAACACTGTCTGAGCGACCACAACATTGAGATGCTTACGGTTCATTCTGGCCGTCAATCCTTTACTGTTGTTTACCGCCCACCACAAAGCAGTATAAACGAGTTCCTTCGGGTTTTTGAAAAAGAAATCAATTTCTTGTCAGATAATTTCTTATCTTGTATAGGAGGTGATTTTAATATAGACATGGGTGCCAATAGTTCTGCGCAACAAGAACTCGCGATATTGCTTCAAGCTGCTGGCTTCCAGAATGTCATAAATAGGCCAACGCGCATAACGGCTACGTTTTAATTTCATTTCATTTATTTCATCCTCAAGGGCCCGAGGGCATTACATAAGGAGGGGCTACAGTTGGGGTAAATACAATCTTGATGAAGGCAGGCACAGTTAACACACACTACAAATTGTAAAAGGCAGGAAAAATAAAATAAATAAAGAGCATCAAGGTATCCATGGGATTATGCAGAAAAGCAACAAATGTACGTGCGGCGGCAAGTAAAGTTGAAAGGCAATGAATGATTGATGGTAACACAGATAATATCCTTACACATCTTGGAAATGACTAACGAGTTTTGTGCGAAATGATTTGCGATCGTCGCATGTAACTATGTCGTTAGGTAGGGCATTCCAGAGAGTAATCGCGTTGGGGAAAAAAGAACTGTTCATAGCTGAAGTTCCGCTCCTGATACCTGCTATGGGGAGGCTGTGGCTTAGGCGATTGGATGTTCTGAGCGGTGGTTGCAGCAAAGGGTGTTTGGAAGCAGGGTGGTAAAAGAAGCTGTGCAGTAGGCAAAGACGGAAGATGATGCGGCGCGACTTTAGAGTGGGCAGGGAAATAGAGCGTTTAAGTGCAATAATGCTGATGTCTTTGGAGTATTCAGAAGTGATGAAGCGGGTTGCACGATCTTGGATGGCTTCGAGTTCGGCGGTGAGGTAGGCTTGAGATGGGTGCCAGATTGATGATGCAAATTCTAGTTTAGGACGGACGAAAGTTTGATAAGCCAGTTTTTTCACTTCCGGGGATGCTGATTTGAGGTTTCGCCGTTAATAACCTAGAACACATGAGGCATCAGAGCATATTGTTTGGACGTGATTGACCCAAGATAATGAAGGTGAAAGATGTAATCCAAGGTACTTGTAGGATGTTTCGACAACCAGGGTAGCGTTGATGGTGTATGAATGCTGAATTACTGTTCGTTTGCAAGAGAACGACAAGAGTTGGCATTTGTCCAGGTTCAAAGGCATGAGCCAAGTGTCACACCATGTGGCTATTGCATCAATGTCTCTTTGTAGTAGGTGGCTATCGGTGAGGTGACGAATGGGACTGTAGATGACACAGTCATCCACAAATAGTCAGTTTATTATCTATATTAGCTGGGAGATCACTGATGTAAATGAGGAAGAGCAGCAGGGATAATCCGGCGCCCTGGGGGACACCTGATGTAACGTCAGAAAGGGATGAGCGGTAGCCATTGCTTGATGTGAATTGTCTGCGTCCAAGAAGAAACTGATTGATCCAGGTTATTATGTTATCACGGATACCTAGAGAGGAAAGTTTTGCGAGCAAGTATGCGTGCGGAACACGGTCGAAGGCCTTGGAGAAATCTAAAAATATGGCGTCAATTTGAAAGTTTTCGTCCATAAAGTGAAGGATGTCATGAGTGAATTCAGCCAGATGTCATGAGTGAATTCAGCCAGTTGAGTTTCGCAGGAGTAGTGTCTTCGAAAACCGTGTTGATGAGGATAAAAGAAGCTTATGGAATCAAGGTGGCTCATTAGGCTGGATGATATAACACGTTCAAGTAATTTGGAAGGGATGCTGGTTAAAGAAATAGGGCGGTAGTTGGAAGGATTTGTGCGATCACCTTTTTTGATGATCGGGACAATTTCTGCTATTTTCCAGTTGTCAGGGACGTCTCCGGATTCTAATGATTGGGCAAATATTAGATGCAGTATCTGGCATGATACTGCACAGGTGTTTTTTAGTAGTTTACTGTTGATCTGGTCGCAACCAGCCGATGAAGAAGTCTTGAGTGAACTGATTAGATTAGCTATGCCTGCCGGAGTGACTGTAATTTGGGGCATGGCTGCTGTTGAGATGGCTGGAAAAGGATTTGGACTGCCAGCTGCTGGGGAGAACACTGAACAGAAATAGTCATTTAAGATTGTCGCGCTCTTATCACTGTCTATCGGTTCACGGTTAACGTCTAGAAGCTCAATTCTATTGGACCGTGTTTTAGGGGAGAGAATGCGCCAAAATTTATTGGGGTTTGCTAAGAGGATTGAATGTAAATCGGAGGAAAAAAACTTTTCCTTGGCGGAGGTCAATTTTCGTTATATATTTTTGCGCACTGATGGTACCGTTCCCATGCTTCAGTATGATTATGCAAGTTAGCTGTTCGATACAGTCGTTTTTTCCTATTAAGAAGCCTTTTAAGTTCTCTATTGAACCATTCATTGTTAGAATCAGATTTTACAATGAAGGACGGAATGTGCATGTTTTTCAGGGTTAGCATAGTGGTCTTAAAATATTCCCAGTTGGCATTGACCGTGTGAGAATGATAAAAATTCTGGAAAGAGCTGTAGAATTCTAATAGTGCACGGTTGATAGCGTCAAAATTGGCCCTTTTGTAGTCGGTTATTACCTTTTGCGTTGGGGATCGTTTTTTAATTGGTAATGAGAGGCGGATGTGAAGTAAGTTATGGTCGCCAATGCCTGGTAACGTGGTTATACCTTTTACGTCGTCGGGGGAGGTAGTAAAGAGTAGGTCGAGAATGTTGTTTCCTCTTGTTGGGCTTGTGATGACTTGTCGTAGGTTAAAGTCAAGTGTTAGGTGGAGGAAATGTTTTGCGTCGGTGGAAGGTGTTCTATTCAGCACTGAGAGTAGGGGCCAGCTAATGTTCGGGAAGTTGAAATCGCCAAATAAATATATGGGGGAGTTTGAAAAGTTATTTCTGATACTGGTTAAAGAGCAATACAGAGCATCACAGAATGTTGAATCGCTATCCGGTGGCCTGTAGCAAATGCCAAGAACAATTTTTCTAGCCCTGTCGTTCAAGCATGCCCACGTGAGTTGAAGAGTGTCGTCGCTATTAATGTGAGATGATGATAGGGTGTTCTTGATAGCTATGAGGACGCCCCCACCTTTTTTGTTTTTCCTGTCATGCCGGTATATAGTGTAGTTAAGATTAGGGGAAAAAATTTCGGAATCTCTGATATCTGCGTTCAGCCAAGTTTCCGTTAATAGCACAGCATCAGCATCAACATCCGTTATGAAACTTTCAAGATGATCACATTTTGGGACTACGCTTCGGATGTTCGTGAACGCGATATTTAGGTCAAGGCATGGCGAAGGGCGCCAGATGGTTAGAGAAGATAGTACCTGCTTTTTGGAGCGTCATGTTTTGCTTTCATAAATGCTTGCAGATGAAGGTTCTGCGCTTCTTCGCAGTGCTAGTTGCCGAGTTGATGTTTTCTATTACGCTTTCACTGGTCGGGTCGTAAATATCGCATTTATTGCCTACGTAAAGCTTGTCAAAAGCCAGTTTAAAGGCACATTTCCGTGGGCAAATGAACTGAAGCAGTTTGGAACGTGCCTGCCGGGTTGGAAATTCAAAATCTTCTCTTATTGCGTAGTTGGTCCCTTTAAGTTTCCGCCCACAGGACAGAATGCTCTCTTTGGTCCTAAACTGCATGAATTTTACAATTATGGGGCGCTTTTTGTCGTTGCAGTAATTTCCAATGCGGTGGGCACGTTCAATGCTATTTTGGTCAAGATGAAAGTTGAGGTGATCGGCACAAAGTGCCACAATTTTGTTTTCTGATTCAGACCATGATTCTGTGCTTGTGTCATCGAGGCCTAAAAAAAGCAAGTTGTTACGGCGCATTCGATTTTTTGTATCAATGCTGGCAGCTTTTAGGACTGCTATTTCTCGTTGGATGTTGTCTGTTTCGTTGGGGGGTGTATCGATGTTAGGTATTGACTCTGATGACTCTAATTTGGCTATATGATTACTTCAGGACTGTATTTCTTTTTCCTGTGAAGCATGAGTGGCGGTGAGGTGATCTATTTCAGACTTTCTTCTAGCCGCTGCACGCGCGTTTCAACGGGGCCAGGGTCGAGTTCAACATCGCCTGATATCAACAGCAGCAGTTGCGACAAGTAGTTGAATGCTAGCACATCAATTAATACACGAAAAGCACTACGCCACTCAAAGTCGTAGAGGCACGACACCTCTAACAAAAAAGGGTTGCTACTTTTACAATGGTTTAGGTAACTGACCTGAAACATCAGGAGTGCGGTGAGCATAGTGCGTTGACCGGTGTCGTGCCCCGTGTGGACCGAGCGGCTATCGACCTTTTTATCAACCTTTATCGTTTTATCGACCTATAGCGTTATCGACCTTTTTATCACAAATAATAATGTGCCTCTTACCACCGGGCATTTTGCAGTAGACATCGGAGACCATCTACCTATTTTCCTACGCATTGATACAAAATCCCGCTTAACACATAGCTTTAATCCCTGTTGGCAGCTTATTTCACAGAAAAACCTTGAAACATTTAGGTGCCGTACAGAGCAAACAAACTGGGAAACTGTTTTTTTAAGCATTGACTCGGATGTTGCCTATAGAGCTTTCTTGCAGATATTTTTACCAATCTATCATGACTGTTTTCCTACTATTGAAGCAAAAGTGCCGAAAAACGCTCGCAAGCCGTGGATGTCCCCACAACTTCTGCGACTTGTAAAGAAGAAGCACAGAATGTTCGCTAAATTTATTAGCACGAAGGATACAGCACTACTAGGCCGCTTTAAAGCATTTCAGAACTTTTTGAACAAAGAGATCAGGACAGCTAGGACGACTTACCACAATAACCTCTTTGATAACGAACTATCTAATAATTCTAAAGAAAAATGGAGGCGCCTTAATCAACTTTTAAATAGAATCACTCATCCCAATAGCATAAAAAGCTTAACAGTAGATGGTATTGACCTAAATGGGCATCCTTTGGCCAATGCTTTTAACAAATTTTTTACTGTAGTCGGGAGTCGATCTCACTGCCCTGATTTCTCTAAATTTCTGGGCGATACAGTCCTGCAATCTCTCTTTTTTGAGCCGACAGATGAAAATGAGGTGTACTGTATTTTAAAAAGCCTCAAAAATACGACAAGCTTAGACTTTTGCGATCTCCAAAGTCGCCCAATAAAATATGCCTTGCCTTTATTAGTTCCATGTTTAACGCATATATATAACACTGCGCTAATTACAGCAAATTTTCCTGCTGATATGAAACTTGCTAGGGTGGCAGTAATCTTCAAAAAGGAAGACAGAAATAGTTTGAGTAATTACAGGCCAATATCTGTCTTACCTTTCTTCTCCAAGGGACTAGAATGCATAATTCATTCTCGAATGCATAATTTCCTTCTAAAACACTATTATAAATGACTGCCAATATGGGTTTACCAAACATAGGTCCACGGAGCATGCATTACTTGACCAAAAAGAATATATATTAGGCAACATAGAATCCCAGAAGCTTACTCTTGGAATTTTTGTAGATTTCAGTAAGGTGTTTGATACACTAAATCATAATACCCTCTTAGCTAAACTCGAACATTGTGGTATACGTGGCCATGCCCTCAACCTTCTGAAGTCATATATGTGCTCGCGATCCCAATATGTTGTTATCAATAATTGTCATTCCGATGTGCTACAAATTTCGAATGGCGTGCCACAGGGCAGTCTTCTGGGTCTTATACTCTTTAACGTATATATTAATGATATTGTTAATATAAGCAACGAGATAAAATTTATTATTTACGCTGACAACACCAGCTTATTCTGCTCCTCTACTGATATTAATCAACTAACGGACTCTGCGAACAAGGTACTTGCTTCTTTGAAGGAACGGTCATGCTCAAATTCTTTGACGGTAAACAAAGAAAAAACAAAGGCAATAATATTTCATGCTAAGGGCAAGCTAGTAGGGAATGCGCGGCTCAAGACTCGAATATGTCCAATCATTCACATCACTTAGCAGGGTAGATGTGTAGGCCAGTTGGTGAGACATAAGGAAAATAAAACCGCAGCAGACACAGGACGGAGGCTGGAGACAACACAGGGCGGTACTGGCAACTGAAAAATTTATTGAAAAAACAGGGGCTTTTAAAGACAGATGGTACATGTGACCTTACAATCAGGTAAAGTGGACTGAAACATGAAAACCAACCAAGACCTTCGGCGAAACTTAAAAGACAACAATCAGCATGTGGATGTTGATAAAAGGATGATAACAAACATAATCTGTAAAAGAGGAAATCATTACAAAATAATCTGAACAATCTACAACAGCACATGAATGAAAAGACAAAGATCTCCGCACTAGATGAGCATGAAACGAATCCAAAACAAGAGGCTCAAAAAAAAAAATTTTTTAAACGACCGACAACCAGGGAAGAAAGTAGATGCATAAAAATAGATTCTATCATTTGTTTTTGAGCAAGCGCTCAGAAGACACTCTGAAGTACTTCAAACAGTTAAGGAATAAACTCAACTCAGAACTTCGCAGGGCAAAAGCTGCATACTATGAATGTCAGTTTACTGACACTACTTGACAGCCCAATAACACTGCCTGGAGAGTGATAAATGGCGTCTTAGGCCGTCAAAAGGGAAACCTCACTCCTAAGGTAATAAACTTAAATGGTCTCGAAATAAAAAGCAAATCACTTGCAAATTATTTCAATAAACCACTTTGTGAATACTTTCGTTCCTAGTTCCAGCAATGCGAATACAGATAACGAGGTGAGTAGTTTGACTCAAATAACAGAAAGCATATTTTTAGAGCCAACAGATGAAATTGAAGTTTATAATATATTCCTGGATTTAAAGAATACCAAGGCTTTGGACATCAATAACATACAGATTAAACCAGTAAAACACGTCGCTGACTTACTTTCATCTTTGCTCACTTTGCTCACTTATACTTATAACTTGGCGCTTGAGTCTGGAATTTTTCCCACTGGTATGAAATCTGCTAGAGTTTCGATAATTTACAAGGGTGGTGAACGCAACTTAGCTTCAAACTATAGACCAATTTCTGTACTTCCGGTCTTTTTGAAAGCACTAGAAAAGCTTATCTACATATGTATAATGAGGTTTCTTGATAAAAAGCATGTTTTAAGTGATTCGCAGTTTGGCTTTAGAGCTGGTAGGTCAACAGAGACCGCATTGCTAGCACTTAAAGAAAAAATATTGCAAAATATTGAAAATAATTTTTTCACCGTAGGCATTTTTATCGATTTTAGCAAGGCGTTTAATTGTTTCGACCATACTATTCTAATCAATAAGTTATGCTCATGTGGGATATGCGGAAAGCCGCTATTATTACTGGAAAGTTATCTCAGTTGTAGAACACAATCCGTAACCCTCCATAATGTAACTTCTGAGTTTCTACTGATCCGCTTCAGTGTACCGCAAGGTAGTGTGCTCGGGCCCTTGCTGTTCAATATATTCATTAACGATATTATCAACATACCGTATATTGCCGCCTATAAGTCAACCTTTTTTTTTAAATGTCCTTCCAAAAGTTGGGGGGCCGACATATGCAAAGTCTTAAAGTCGGCTTATATGCGGGGTCAAAAGTATTTTTGACCGAGTTGCGGATAATATCACGCCCCGTGCGCTCGTTATTTTATAAAAGTTGTCAGACACAATGCGAAAGTAAATCTGCTTCAAAAAAAAACAACTTGAATCTAATTTAGATATGCACCAAAGGTCTGCGTTAATACGATAGCAACTTGTTATGGACAAACCGTGGGCGTACCACGAAAAAACGGCCAAAGCCGGGCGGGCTGGCAATGTTTGATACAAATGGGACAGCTACAAATCCAATCCAATCCAATCCAAAACGACTACACAAGGCCAGTAACATGAGCCGAGAAGCATTTTCGTGTGTTGTGCAACGTTGTGTGCCTTTCGCCATTTCTTCTCGTTGCACCGCCTAGACTCTAGCCGACGTGACAGCTAACAGCGGTGTGTGTGGTTTGTGTCACTCGATGGACGCCTTGCAAGATGCCGCCGCAACCTCGGCAACAGTACAGCGCTGCTTTCAAGCGGCAAGTCATCCTGTACACCGAGTCGGAAAACAATGTCGAAGCAGAGCGGAAGTTCGACGTCTCAGAAAAGTGCGTGAAAGGCTGGCGAAAACAAAAAAGTAAGCTTTTTGCGTGTGCTGCTACACGCCGTTCCTTTCGCGGGCCGAAGTCCGGACAATACCCTGCCGTTGAGGAGGCGATTCGAGATTGGGTTCACGACCAGAGAAGCAAGGGCCTGAGTGTTTGCTACAATGACATTGAAACAAAGGCGCGCACTGTCGCGGAAGAGATGTGCATCCCGCGTACCGAGTTTAAAGTGTCTAAGAAGTGGGTGACGAATTTATAGAAGAGGAACGGCCTAAGCCTGAGGCGACGAACGACCGTATGCCAACGGTTGCCCGAAGCCTACGAAGAAAAAAGGAGCACCTTTCTGCGCTACGTGAATGACCTGCGGGCAACACATTCATTCCTGCTTGGTCAAATAGGCAACGGTGACCAGACTCCAGTTTGGTTTGATATGCCTAGCAATAGGACCGTGTCCGCAAAAGGGGAGTGCAGGTCCGCCTGCTGACAATGGGCAACACGCACAACCGTTTCACGGTAATGTTTTGCTGTACGACAGATGGGCACAAGTTACTGCCATTCCTTCTGTTCAAGAAAACGATCCCGACGAAGGAAAAGTTCCCGCCAAAAGTCATCGTGTGGGTGAATGAGAAGAGATTTTGTAATGATGAAATGGTCCTCGAATGGTTTCATCTCGTGTGGTGCAGGCGTCCAGGGGCACTGCTGAAGCCCCGCAGCATGCTCATCCTGGACTCTTTCTGCGGCCACATAACCGACCGTGTGAAAAAAACGGTAGCGGACGCAGGATGCGACCTGGTCATCATTTCGGGCAGATTGACACCTATTCTTCAGCCACTGAATGTGGCGCTGAACAAGCCATTCAAAGACAGCATCGGTGCATTCTACAACAAGTGGCTCCAGCAAGAAAACCCAAAGACACCAACAGGGAGGCTGAAGCGAGCGTCTTTGGGTGAAAAGGCTCAATAAGTCAACGATGCCTGGTATGGCCTACCAACAGACATGGTCTCTGCGGCGTTCTCCATGTGCAGCATCTCGGCACCGCTTCCGATGACCAGCGGCAGCAGTGGCTCACAAGATGATCGCGACTGTGTCCTCACAAGCGACGGCAGATGTCTTGTGGATGAATAAATGTTTCTTTATGACTCGGCCTTCTGAAATACTTTTCGGGCGAGCTAGGACCGCAGGGTGCGGCAGCGTTGACCTAAATTCGGAGTCTAACTTTTTTTTGCCCAAAGGGGGTCGCGAGTTGGGGGGTCGACTTATAATCGGCAATATACGGTAGATAGCACAGTTCAGTTTATAATATACGCAGACGACACTACACTGCTTGCCTCTGGTACATACTTAAACAATGTCTTAACGAAATGTAACGCTACTCTAGATAAATTATCAGTTTGGTATCGCTTAAATCGACTTAAATGCAGCGAAAACTAAAGCAATCATTTTTCGGGCAAAAAATAAAAGCTTGCACCACAATTATGTGTTAAGTTTTGAAAGAGAGGTGATTGACATTATTGAAGAGCACAAAACATTAGGAGTATATTTTTCATCTAACTTGAGCTGGGAAATGCACATCAATTATCTTTGCAAAAACTTTCTTCTGTTGTAGGTGCACTGTCACGGTGTCGCAGCCTTTTGCTCTTAAAATGTAAAATTCAGATTTATTATGCACTCTTCCATTCCCATTTAACTTACTGCAATTTAGTATGGGCTACTTTGGTCATCTGATGAGAAGAGAGGAGTCTCTGGAGAAAGATTTGATGTTGGGAAAGGTTGAGGGTCGCCGGAGAAGGGGTAGGCAGCGAACGCGATGGTTAGATGGCATCCTCGAGGCACTGCAGATGAAGTTATGTGATGTTAGGAAGATAGTGAAAGACCGGAAAGTGTGGCGTGACATGGTCCATAGGGTCACAAAGAGTCAGACACGACTGAACGACTGAACTGAAATGATGACAACAGACTAATATGGACAAATTAATTGTACTACAAAAAAGAATCATTCGCCTGATTGCTAACCTTGAACGATCATTTCCCACAACAGACGTCTTTCAAACACATAACATCATTCGCATCGACAATCTTTATGAATTCCGTCTTCTGCAAACAATGTATTTTTCTTCCACCAACGTCACAAATCATTTATCAACGTTGGCATCTTTAGAATTGCGCCATGCTTCGGTGGACACAAGGAATCAAGACACATGGACAATACCGTTTTTTCGTAATAACTACAATCTGCAGTCTTTAATTCATAACCTCCCTCACACTTTGAATATTATTAAAAACACTGCTGGCTTTACCAAAAAAGATCTACTGAGCTATTTTGTTAAATTATGAAATGAATTTATGTTGCTCTGATTTGTTTATCGATGCATTATTTCTGTATCTATTGTGTTATCTTTGTGCAGATGGCTGTACGGTTCTCTTATTTACTTGATTTGCATTAATATAGCAATCTTCTATTTTCTCTTATTTACCTTACAGCTCTGTTACTTTTGTATGAAACTTTTTTTGTTATACGTGAGTCTTTCTGATGTTTCTTTTCTGTTGTATATTGCGAGTTTTCATTATGTTTGTATTATTTCATTGTTACATTTTTGTTGACACGCTTGCTGTATACGCCATGCCTTGCAACTTTATCCAGGAAACTTTCCAGCAAAACTGGAAAATAAATAAACTGAACTGAAACTGAGCTGAACTGCTTCATTCGTTGCTCTCACTTCTCTCACTACCAGTGATTCTAAAGGCTGAGAGAAGGTATTATGTCATGAGTGCTAAGCTCATTTAATGCGGCAGGCATTACTACCTGCATTCTTGGATTCACGGTGTGGCTCTGAAGCCTCAATCAAGCAACTGCTCGAAAAAAAAAAAAAGTCAATGCCAGTGGGTTTCGAACCCAGGTTGAGGCAAAGAGCTCAGCTTCACTGACCACTGTCTGACAATCTTTCATACTGCTCATGTTGCCTTTTGGATAATATTCCCTTGATCACCTTCACCTCCTTTGGCTAAGTTACCGTATAAACGTGTGTATGGGCCGCATCCCCCATTTACCAAAGCAAATATAGAAAAAAAATTAGTTAAAGGTCACACCCGAACTTGCCACGACCCTCGCGGGAATAGCCTTCAAAATGCACACGCGCAGGAACTTCCAGATGTCGCCCATGGTTGGCGCCTGAAGTCATGGGTCATCATCATCATATTTGCCCTCTCTGCCGCGAGCTTCCACAATTCATATCAGCATCGGTATCACCAGCCCCGGCCACGCCGGCTTCCTTTTGAGACTTTCAAAGGCACGTTAGTAGTGGCAACGTGGTTGGCATGGTCACACGCCATAGTTGCGGCTCTTGTGCGCTTTCTGCTTTATTTTTTGTGAACTGCCATCCAGCATTGCCATTCTAGCACAATGGGCAAGCATATTGGTAGCGACACACAGGCTTTAACACTTTCCTGTCCGCAGGAAAAAGGTGGCTTTTGGGTGGTGGCATTAATATTCTTTTTCTTTAACAAAACTTGCTTGGTACAGGGGTGTTTAATATCCAATTGTAAAGGAGGAATTCCTCTTCACAATGGTATTAGTGACAATCAACATATTTACTGAATAAGTGATGAAAACCAAATTATCAACAAAAAATTGTAGTAAAATACACACAGACACAAAAGCATTAAAGTTTCTTGATACAAATAAAACAAAAAAATTCAAAATAAACATTAAAAGCAATAGAGAGAAATGTAACATTGCAGCCAATTCTAGCTTTCTGTGTATAGTATTGGCTGGGTTAGGAAAGAAAACAGTACTCGAGGTTGACTACGCCGAGGTCGACCCCTGGTTTTTCCCAATTACAAGGGTGGAAGCAGGCTCGAGCGTTTTGAAGCAGCTTTGGGATCAGCAATAAAGCCATTTGGGAGCAGCTTTGGGAGCAGTAGTAAAGCCATTTTGGAGCAGCTTTGGAGCAACGAAATGAGAGTTTTGGAGCATTTCAATTATGTTTTTCTAAGGTACAACAACTTTGATAATCGAAGTTTTCTTTTTCAGAAATACAAAATCTCCAATCTGATTCCTTTTTAAGCAAGTTCAATGCCTTTCCAACCTCCCACTCATCTCTGACAAGACAAACGACCAAAGTATGTAAAGATATATAACACAGTCCAACCTTAGCAAAAACTTGGAAAAAACTGGCAGCAAACGTAATGCTTGCTGGTGTGGTTTATAACTGAACATCTAGTCTCTCCTAATGCACTTACCTATTTTGACTTGATAGATTCAAATGTAGAATCTACCCCTTCGATGCGCTCTAGCAGCTATGCTAATTTGGAGTTGATTAATGAGCATGACATTTCTGCTCCCAATCTTGCGCATATCTACTTTATTTTCTTTATTTAAAATACACCTCAAAGCCCCCAAATATGGGGTATTACATGATCCCTTTTGATCCTGTGCATCGGCTGATAAATTCCTGAGCACATGGCCATTTCGTCTGCAAAAAAGGCGCCTTCAGACCACAATAATGCGCCTCGACAAGCTTGGCGCCAGTGCCGCTCCCTTGCTTTTTGCCTACTGTGGGATCGCAGATGACTGCAGCACAGCCTCAATCGTCTTTTCCATTCGTAAATATGGTGGAGCTCTACAAGGATGAAAGCAGGCTCGGGCATTTTGGAGCAGCTTTGGGATATAGAGAGATGGCTTTAAGGGGTAGCCTTTCCATCCTACAGCTTTTTTACTTCACTGCCTCCTGGCAATAGTTCTCTTTTCTTTGCTTGAGCAATGCTGGGGCTCATATTTAATATTTTGGCGTTAAATTGTTTCCAACAAATTTGAGAACCTGCCTAGTGATTCACAGCTTTGGCATACCAACCCATAAAGCTTCAAGTATGGTTTTGTCTGTCATAGGCTTGGCAAGCTTGCCACTGACAAAGAGGCTCGATGATGAAGTACTTGCTTGTTTTCACAGCAGAACCATTAGAATAACTCTTGCAGTTTTTGCAGTCGGGACAAGTTTTCTTCCCAACCGCTCACAGTAGTTTGCGCTACCTGCTTCGCTTGCTGATCCCGTTTCTCTCCACTGGCGATTCAAAAGGCTGAGAGGGGGTGCTATGTCACATGCACAGTACTTTTTTTTTTCGCAATTATCGCTGATCGCTGGTGGCTCATACTAAATTTACTTGCGAACAAATATTTATTATGCTCCATGCTTCTTTCCATTGAAAAAATTTAATTTGTATTAAGACCAGTGCAAGATGCGTATATCTTTGCCACTGGTGCAATGAAATTGTTCCCGTGTTCTGCTAAATTTGATGGCATAACATCAAAACAGCCAGTTTGGAGCAGTTTTGGAGCAATATTGAATTTTGGAGCAGGATGGAGCAGGGAAAGTGGTTTGTAGCAGAATTGAGAGATTGGAGCGACACTTTCATCCCTGCAATTCCCTCTAGTCGGTTGTGGCTTGTTTTAAATTTACTAGTGAACACATGCTTATTATGCTCTACACTTCACTAGTACATGAAAATTTTATTTGTATTAGGCCTAGTGCAAGATGCACTATACCTCTGCTACCAATACACTGTCATTGTTTCAACTATAGGGACACCCGTCGTATGGTGCCACCATCGCGTCGGTGGAATAACGTGGCTCGAGGGAAAATGCGTGCCAGTGGAATGCTCAGGCAGCTGAGCGGCGCAGCCGGTTACGTTAGGCGAGGTGTATGCTAGCGTGTCTTTACCCATTGTTCTGCGGTGTGACTTCCAACGCTTCAGTAATCGCATGCAGTTTTTTCGAACAGCGAATCTTTAAAATGAGAAGAGTCGTCCTCAGCATGGAGTGCATCTTTTCGGAACAGCCCGGCACGTGGTATTCCTCTCACATACTCGCAAATGCCACGCGCGTGATTTATCCATGCGCTAGGAACACCTTTGAAGACTTCGGTGACATGACCTGCACCACACAACAATCTTAGTTTTTTTATTTTTTTTTTTAAACCCACCGGAAGATCAAATATCATCACGCAGTGAAGCGATGACACCGTAGTAGTGGTGGTTGTAATGGGCAGGAGCCAGATCATGAAAAATGAAAAAACAGGGTTCGTACAGGTGGCAAAGAAAAAAATTCAAGGATATTCAAGGAATTTCAAGCCCCCATAGGAGGATTTTCAAGGCCCCCTTCGAGGGCTTAATTTTTTTTTCCATGTCAAAGATCTTCAAACAGTGCTCTCAAAATGTCTGAAATATTTATTCCACAAAGAAAAAAAACATCACTACGCAGATTTGCTTCTATTGCACAGAAAAAAATTAAATATAGCTTAATAAAATATCACAGTGAAAGTTTGGTCATATCCCGCAGAAAAGTAAAAAATTAGTTTTATAAAATTGTTGGTTATTTCCTATACCCTCACAAAATATTGTCCACTGCTTCAACTGCACAAAACAAAAAAATCCTTAGGAAGCAGCTCCTCAGGGCTACTTCAGGGGAGCTCCAGCAGCTTTTGTTGAATTTGGAGCTTGATGGCGTGTAGCTCCTCACTCTTGTCTTTGGCCATCTTTCTGAGGCTATTGGACTTTACAATGTGTGTCACATTGTTTTCTGCCTCTGCTTTATCAGCATAGGCATTTGCAGATGCCATGAGATCATCAATTGTCAATTCCAGCTTCTTTTTCTTTCTTTTCATTGCATCAAGCTCTTCCTCAATGCAGTGCTTTTTTCTCTGCTTTGAAGCTTCAAGGTCCTGGTTTTTCTGGGCTTCCAAGTATGCTCGATACTTTTGCCTTGCAGCTGACACAGCGATCCTCAGTTCCTTGGTGATTGGAATGTTTAGAACACCACCTGCTTTCTCAACCGCATCGCACACGATCCGTTGTGAAACATATGAAAGGTCCTTCAGATTCTCAACGCACACCTGTCGGTTTACACTGAATCCACGCTCTACAGTTGCCTGGCCATGACTGAGGACAAGCAGAAGTTTCACAATGCTCCACAACTTCGAGTAGGTTGAACTGAACTTCAAGAGATCAGGGTAAAATTCATCCAGTCTGTCAGCGCACTTGTCAAATTGTCTAAGCTGATGTTTCTGCTCGTGCAGGAGCTCCGTGTACTCGGCCAGCACCGTGTTTCGAAGGTGATCAGCCATTCTACCTGCAGTGATGAGGGTGTCCAACACTTTTCTGAAACCTGCAAGGCATTCCTCTGGCTTCGAGCACATCTGTCGTGGGTCTAGTGAAGAAAGGCCCCTAACAAATGCAAACTTCAAGGGGCTTCTGTCTAGAACTTTCTTTGTGGCACTGATCAAAACTGTTTACATTCCATCCGGAATTGAAACACGTCCTTTGAGCTCACTTTAGAATTCTTGAGAACTTGCTCTGCTTTGTAGCCTATATCCACCTTTTCAAGTGGAACATGGTTCTCGCATTATCAATGTCGATCTTCAGCAGACCCACTATCCCTTTGGCAGACAGGATCGAACATTTCAAAAACTTCGTCAGCAGCTTTCTGAGAACAGTTTCTAAATCCCTTGCAAGGAAAAAAACCATTGGTTTGTATGTCTGGTACTCTACCAGAAAAGGGTTCAGTGCCATCGCCACACATAAGGCAAAATTCAACTTTGCTGGCAGCAAAGCATCACAGCAAAACTCCCACAAGTTATTGAACGATGCACATTTTGGCAGGTTGACTTCTTTCTTTCTAGCAGCATCAATGTACTTTTTCATGTCACACTACAACAGCAACGCTCTCTCAATTACAGGAACATTCTCCACCCACCGGTGGGCGACAAACTTAAGGGGAAAGGTATCTTGGCCTGTAACTGCCGAAAAGTCCTGTCTCCGTGCTGGAGCACCTTCAAAAATTGCACTCAGACTAGACAACAAGCAGTCAAGTCCCCATTTAGTCGCTGAAACTCCAGCCCTATAAGCATTGTGCACTGTGTGTAGCCCCCAAGTGCCTAAGTCCACACACAGAACTTGGTGGTTTTGTTGCAAGTGCTCTTGAAGACCTTTGAAGAACTTCAGATTGACATTGGGCCCATTCATCGATATCTGAAGAATCTTGGCAAGAGGCAAAGGCTCGAGGGCGCTTAGCAACTTTTCCTGAATGTCATCGGCTGTGGAATGCCCCATAAAAACGGAGGTGTAATACCTGGTCGTCACTTGGTGAGCAGAGTCCCAACACCTCACGTGCACATCCATTTGCTTACTTTGCAGAAAGTCATTTGCCGACTCGTCAAACAGTACGACATAGAATTCACACTGTTCTATTTCTCGCTGCAATGCTGAAAGAAAGAAAGGCCTGAGACCGTGACACGTCTTCTCACCACAAGAAAACGCCTTTGCCACTTCACTGTCCGGAAACATGCGCTGAAATAGCTCCCCTGCTTGGGATGACAACCGGTACGAAAAGTGGGATGTCACAACTTTCAAAGTCCAAAGAATTTCAGTGTCAGTGACAAGCTCGTGCGGTTTGCAAGCATCGTTTAGGCTTGGCGACTGCGAGGAACACGCGCTAGTAGACTGCTCTACCGCGACCGGCGTCAGGTACCTTTTCAACGCGCTCCCTTGCGCTACCTTCATTGCGCCAATATGCTTGCCGCTTTTCATGTGACTTTTTAAAGCGGATGGCAGTCACATCCACAGTTTTACCGCAAAGCTTGCACTTAGCCCGATGCGGACTCGTTGTATCAGGCGCAATCCACTGCTTGTATTCGTCATGGTGGAGCCACGTAGCCTGAAACTTGCTCTTTCCAGGCATTGTGTCACATATGAAAATATCACGTGCGCTGACAGGCAGAAGCCACGCTCATTCCAAAAATGCAAGCACTAGGGCAACGCCAGCGTAGACACGGCCGCACGGCTCACGGTAAACCTATCTAAAAACGTTGGGCTCGGTGAGTGATGGCGATGCGATAGCGATGGGACGACGCAGCCGCGCGCCCACTGCAGTGTTGCCAGCCGCCTAACGAGAATGCGCTAAATAGGCTAAAAATCGATACGTTTCCTTCCCCGCAGTTCATTCAGAACTCAGTCAAGAATAAAAGTTTAGCAACAAAAACGTTTTCATGACGAGAAACACCAGTTCAAATTTAGTATTCAAGGAATTCAAGAATCTTCAAGGACCAATCATAAATTCAAGGTTTTTAAGGGCCTTGAAAACAGACTTCCGTAATTCAATGGTATTCAAGGTTTTCAAGCACCTGTGCGCACCCTGAAAAAGCAGTAAGCTCAAACGATTCGGAAGAGAGCGATAGCCAATTTTCCAGCTTCAGCCTTGCAACAAGAGATGGAAAAATAGAAAAATGAACAAACAAGGCAGAAGTAGCAATGCAACAAACTTCTGCGACTCCTTGCACAGTTTTGTTACCATGGCTCATTGAACCCGGCGCTGAGACTACCCAAATTATATAATCATCATATGAACGAAGTGAAGCATCATCTTTAAAGATACAATGATGCTCTGGTTGAACACTTCGGAGTTGCTACAGATAATTGACTTCACAAATGCTACAATATAAATATGTTTGACTTGACATGCTGTGGAGGCTGTAAAAAGAAAAGTTAATTTTCCTGCTCTGAGCGACATTTTTTGGATACCTGCTGTGACAGATGCAGTCCTAGGAATATTTTGCTTTTGTTCATCCAGACCTGCTTCAAGCACAGGAAGTTCATTGTAATTGACGGCACCTGTTAGAGCAATTGAAATCCCCAATCCAATACTGCCAAAGCCGTAAACTAGAATTGAATAAAAGCAGAGAGCATGACGTGCTGTCAGATAGGCAGCCAAAAAAGAAAAGACATTCTATTGCTAAAGTACTTGCCGTGAAGCGTCGTTCGCTAAGGGGTGCTCTGCTTTCTCTGCGTTCCATGAATTTGCATGTAGCACGTGAACTGCGGCTTGTTGAAGTCCTGTCAAAGCTGCTTTACAGTGTTATTCATATTTGCAATTTCTCCGAGGTGAGAAGGCTTTGTGCTACTAGGTCCTAATTTGGAAATCTCTTTTACCAAAAGGCCAATGAGAAACTCATGCTTAGGCAAGCCAGGAAATGGGCGGAGCTGAGAAATTACGTAAACTGGTGTCAAGTACACGCAACGCCAATGCCAAATAAACAACAGAGAAATGTGCGCGGGACCTATAAACATTTCAAACGACGATCTCGTGCCTTCAAAATGAAAAGGAAAAAAAACTGAATTATGCTCGTTTTGATGAACTAAAATTTCATTTTCTTTTTCTTGTTCGCATTTTATATAGCACTGATAGCAGCTTTTGTGGCGATGTGGTATTGAATGAGCTTTGTAATGAGTGCTTTCTATGGGAAAGAAGGGCGTGCCACAAAGTTGGACAAATTTGAAGAGTCTCAACGCAGACTTGGTTATCAGCTGCTGGCATTGGTTGACGAAAGAAGAGAGGAAAGAGGACAAAAAGTTTAATAGCAGTCGTTCGTGTCTCCTATCCGCTCCTTCTGTCCAGAGAAAAAATAAATATGCTATAACCATGCCAGCGAAAGTAGGTATGCAAAAATTTTCTTCCATCACTGAGGATGGTAATGCGGCTTCAATGACAACGGTGGCTGCCTTTTCCTTTCCCAGGCCAGCCTTTTTTTGTTCATAGGCGGAAAAATGTGATAAAATGACGACTACAGATGCTTGAGTGCAGCTTCGGCTCAGAGTCGCCCGTGTCGTCACTCCAGGGGAACAGAAGGCACGAACCTTTCGGTTGCAGGAAGATTTTAAAACGTTCCACATTTTCCACGAAAAGTAACCAAATCAGTAGAAAATCTGACTTTGAACAAACTGTGTCTATGTCACCTGCTGCTTATGTTTGCGTGGAAACTGGTAGAATTGAATTGACCTAGAAGTCTGACGAGTTTGCGTAGGTGCCAGTGCCGCCAAGAAGGCGACACGTTTTACCAGATTTCATTTCAGTGGACATATTCACATATGTCACTAGGAGCAACGAAGCAATCTCTACGCACTGCAATGTGCCGGCTGGCACCTATGCATTCCAGCAACAAGTGGAGCGTCGAGAGGCGGCGTCACCCGTACAGCTGTCCGGTCCCTACGCTACTCACTACATGCCACAAGCCTGCTGCACTTCTGAAGGTTTCAGGGGCGATGACATGGTCGTTCGACATATTGCCGTTTTATAGTTCTATGAATAATATGCAGGTCTGTGATTCTACTTGCAAAGTTTTAGTGCCTAGCGCGCGGCGCATATTACAAAAAAAATGTGATAGAAATCGGAATCGGGAAGCTCCTCCCACGAAGAGCGACCAAAATTTTGGAATGCCTGTGTGACGTCACAGAAGATATGTGGCGGAGCGTCTTCTGCAATGCAGGCTGCAATATCAAAGGACACATCTCTTTTTTTTTTTCTGACGATTGACAAAGTGGTCATCCCTCATGCAGAAGTGCTTAATGAAGATGTTACCGCACGAAAGCGATGTTGAGTAAGGCACGTTTTCTTCAGTATAAGGCACGGTCACAGTCAGTGGGCTACACGGTTATAGGTTCCTTAGCTTATCGACGCACTAATCTGTCGCATATTACAAAGGAGGTGACACCAGCAGAGCCAATGGTCACCTATCGCCATAGCTAAAGTTCTGCGGCCCCGCGATGCCGATGAAACTGATCAGCGGACGGTCGTCCGATCTGTTTTGGTCGGATCGGAGGCCGAGCGAAAACTTGACACCCGATGAGTGAACGGCATGAACAGCTCCGTTTGTCTCTAGCTTAACTGTGTTAGAAAAAGAAGAACAAGAAGCGATACTTTATATGTTCCCCCTTCTCATCAGCAATAAGCTTGACCAGAAATACAGTTGAACCCGGATATTTCGAATTTTGGTTATATCAAACTCGCGAAATATCCCCTTGAAAATCCCATGCAAAAGTATAGGAAAGCTGTGTCGTATATCGAACTCAATTTCACCGGTCGTTCGATATATCGAACTCCGCACCACGCATTGGACGGAGCGCCTCCCCCAAAGACTATCGCATCACCTCGGTCGTTTGCCGCGTGACGTTTTCAAGCCACGCGCGGAGGAAATGAGGACACAGCTCGGCGACAGCTGGTCTAGGGCAGCGCCGCACCCTTCCCCCAAAGGCGCGCGCATCTGCGGTGATCGCTGCCGAGCTAGCACGTGATGTTTGCAAGTGGTGTGTGTGAAGGAATGAGAGGGAACCAATGCAGCCGTGGCGTTCAGGAGAGGGCGAAAACGCGAGCGAAGCGCAATGATGTGCCCACTCTTCTGCTGAGCTTTATCTGTCCCCTTCCGCTCTCTTTCCCGGTCTCGTTCACAGCAGCATGCAATACGCATGCGCGGACAAGCCAGCTCAGCCCGTGGCAGACGCTTCTCCAGTGTGTGTTGTGAACGTTATGCGCGCGGCGTCTGGCGTGCGATGAGCATCTCGCGTCATCGTGCTGAGCGCGCGTAAGCTATGGCGGCCGCGGACGCTAAAAAACGGCAGATTTTTTTTTTTTCGAGAGTCGTTTATTCTTGCCGTCGGGCTGAACGTATGCTATGGTGGGCAGATTTTTTTTTTTTCGAGAGTCGTTTATTCTTGCCGTCGGGCTGAACGTATGCTATGGTGGCTGCGGAGGTTAAGAAGAGGCAATTTTTTTTTTCTTTCGCGAGAGTTGCTCGTCAGGCTGAACGTGCGATGCAGCGTAAGCTATGGCGGCTGCGGACGTTAAGCGGCAGTTTTGTTTTTTTGCGAGAGGCGTTCATTCTTGCATCTATTAATCAACGAAAGCACGCGGTCAGTTGCGGTCATGCCACCGGCTTTTAGCATCGTTCACTCCAAACGGCATTTGCAGCTATCACGCTTGCCAATGATTTTGTAGCAGTGGACTACGCTCGCCCCACCCCAAGCGCGACCCGATAAATCGAACCAGGCTTGTGCAATCAAGCCATCACGCGGGCACTCTGCCAAGTTCGCTCCCTGCCACCGCAGGATCTATGAAAAGTGTAGTTAAAAGCAAAACACGTTGAGGCATTATCGCTGCGCAGCATCTTGCCACGCTGCCAATAAATGAGCTGTGGATGCGACTGTCGAAACGAAGGAATGCGCCACCTTCGTTTTTTGTTGTTTGTTTCTTTTTTTTCAAATTCACGGGAGCAAAAATGGGGAGTGGGTTCATTATGCGAATGGGTTGACGACGCGACAAATACCGTATCATTTTTCACGATCGCAAGTGGCGTCTCAAGCCGATTTCTGTATATCGAATTATCGATATATCAGAGATCCCCTTCGAGTTCTATATATCTGGGTTCGACTGCTCTAGTCGGCGCCGAACTGCCGGCCCGTTCAGCAACAAGTAGGCCTAGCACGAGTACGCAGGGCTCAGGTCTAGAGTTCCGGTGATTACGGAGCACGCATCCACAAGCTTTAGCGGTTGATGTGGCCGTTGAGTGTAGTTCTGGCAGTAACGACCCCAAATCGACGATTGCTTACATCAAAAAGCAAGTGCACAATGAGCGGGAAGCATCGATATGTGACCTTGTCTAGCGAGTGCAGCCGGCAGCTGTTGGCGCCGCTTGTGTGTATACCCGGCACAGGCAGGGGACGTAGCATCCACGGCACTTTTTGCAGTGCAGTTTTAGTTTGTAATTCGTGAAGAAATAAAAGTGCAACTGGTGCGAAAAGAAGTGGATAGTTTTGGCATTGCTAGCTCAGCTTGCATTTTATGCTGTGCGAACGAACAGCATACATCCAGTCATTGAAAAAGCTATGTAAACAAACACGCTGGGGGCAGTAATCCGCGAATCGGCACATTCCTGCGGAAGTTCACACACCAAATAGCAAATGGTGTATGCTTATGTTGAAGCACTCACGAGTCATTTGCTGGAGAAGCACTGGAAAAACGCAAGTATAAAGTTCGGGAGTCAGTCACAGTCGCGCGTGCGGCTCCGGGGGAGGCGAGACGGAGACAGCAGCAACTGGGAGGCTCTTGTTTGGTGTGGGCATGCAGTGAAGTGCATTCGAATCGTGTTGGATTTTGCGATGACTGGACTGAAGGGGCGTCGGCACACGGTTTCGTGCGCTGGCCGCAGCCAGAATGAACATAGTTTTGTAAAAATGCTTTACCAAACAAAAATAATCAGGTCTGACTAACACGCGCATATATAACAGCAAGTCAAGAGGTACCGCTTCGTTCAAAAGTTTTGTCTGCTCCTCTAATGTCGCAAGGTATGCTCTCGCATCAAGGTATGCTTGTCAAAGATTTACTCTTAGTTTTTGGACCAAAAGAGCGACTGCAATAGCTCAACAATCATGAACACAACGCTAACCCCTCCCCACTTTAGCGGCGCATGTACACGGTGGAAGGAAACGTTTGACAAGTGGCTTTTTATATGTGGGAGTGCTTGTTGCTAATATAAGCTAACTCTCATAACGTAAAAATAATATGCCTCTGATTGTATGCCTAAATTATACAGCATGAGCCTGTCGATTTCGGCCTCCTTAACAATCTCTAGACAAAGCCCAAAACAAGTCCGAGGATCACTAAAGTCGCATATTATATGAAGGCTTCTCAAAAAAAAAGAGAATATATGAATAAAACATTTTTGCTGAAGAAAAAAAAATGCTCAGCGACCACCATTCATGGTGTGCATGCAAGAGTGCAGCCGACACCGCGAATAGCAGACGAGATGTCGTTGTGACGTCAGTGGCCGATGATTGCCAGACCAGAAAGCTGATTTCGATATCAATAATAAAACTTAACTTTAAAACTACCTACTCCACCGAATGAACTCAAATATTGAGGATTTATAATTTAACATATGAGCAGTAAAATGAAATAATCAGTTTATGCTCAAATGTTAGCTGCCATAACCCCTTTAATGAAATTGGACCAAAATGTATTTTTCTAGGCAGTACAAGCATCCACTATGCAGCAAAAGTCTAATCTTCGGCTGAATTTGATGGCAAATCGAGGCAAATGGTTCGACAGTTTTGGAGCAAAATTATGTTTCAAAGCAGAATGGAACAAGGAAAGCTGTTTGGAGCAGAATGGAGCGAATAGAGCAGTGCTTCTGCCTTTGTCACTAGCTATGACCACCAAGAAGTTGTCACTGCCTGGTCATACTTCTTTCAGCTAAATGTGTGGGTTACCTACATGCAAGGATAATTTTTTTTCATTTCATAGGGTTCAAAGTCCAATGGGGTGGGGCTATATATATGCAGGGGCAGGTAATACAGGCAAAGACACGGTACTTCCATTAGAAAAAAATGTGGCAGTACCCTAAAACTAATAAATAAAAAGTGCTGCTCCCGTCTTCTTTCTTCTCTCCTCTCTATTGTTGCGCTGTTTTTGTTTAGTTATGTAACAACGTGCTCAACTCGCCGTGTTACTAATAAAATGTGCCCTTGGACTTACAGAAGCTTCTTGTTAGCTTGAAAACTTTTTGATGCCCGGGATTTGCCTTTTGTCCTCCTGAAATGTTACAAAAGAAAAAACAAAGCCACATGAAAACATTGACCAAATTAAGGCAGCAAGCAACATGTTCTACTTTCAACAAAAATGGAATGAGCACGCATTAATGCAAACAGAAAAAAAAGGAAATTATAAAAACAAAAAAAGAATTATGAACTAGTGGCAACACATCCTGTTTTAAAAGGCCAGGCCTGACTGCAATTTACCGTGCACGGCACAACAGCAAAATGCTGATGGCTGTGCAAAAAGAGGAAAAGAGAGCTTTTCCACAAGGCCCTTGAGCCGTTACAGATGGTTGGTAGATACTCGTACATTCATATACTCGTATTGTAAGATGCATATGCTACTGTTCATGTCTGCCCATTTGTCCATGCAAACCAATGTGTACTCGTGCACTTAGTGCACTGCGACTTAGAACGTGGCTCAAGCCTGTCAATTGGGGTCCAGCGATCACCAACAGGCATACCCTGCTCCGGTTACCCATTTTCTTTCAAAGAGGCCCAGCAGTAACTGTGAGAGAGATAACAGTGTGGCACTGCATGCAGGCGGCATGCACTTCTCGTCACTTCATGCACACAGTGGAGCCTTCCTCCTCGAGCGTTCCTAGGATGTGGCCTAAAGCCGAGTGCTATAGGTAGTGACATCGTACGGGCAGGCAAAGAGATAGCTGGACACTCGAGTGCCACGTGGTCTGTTGACTCTTCTGCTACTCCGCAGAGGGCGCATACAGTCGTGAGGCCAGCCGTAAATCTTGCTCTCCACCTGCGTGTACGTAACGCTCCCGAGCGTGCCTCTGCCAGCAAACCACTGCCGTGCGAATTACCACACCACAGCTCCTTTCGGATGGTGTCCTTCTCCACTTGGTACAGGTCCAGTGACACTTTTTCCCCGGAAGACTTCTTCCATTCCTCCGTCTTGACCAGCTGTACCTGGATCTGGATCTTCTGCTCTGCAGTCCAGCTCAGACGCTTCAGTAGCCAACGGTACCGTCGGGAGCTGGAATCTCTGAGGAAGGGTTCATGTGCGGCGTGTCCATCTCGACATTCGGCTGGTAAGATGGTGTGAATGAGTGTCTGGCGGGCCATATTCGACTCGGGGAGATGGAACAAGCGGTTCTCGAACCCCGCCTTCGCTACTGCTTCTCGGGCTGTGAATGACGACCAACCCATGTCGCCCTGGATGGTGTCAATAGGGACGTGTTTGGGTATCCCGAGTGGCATTCGGCCGGCCTCCCTCTGGCCGCCTCTCCAAACATTTTCTTGTACCCGCCGAGAGAGCACGGAATGGGCGTAGGTCAGGCCCGAGACCGCCACCATCTTCCAGAGTGTCCTCGTGACCTCATAAAGGTTATAGCTCCACAAGGCCCACTGACCTAACATGCCTTTCATGCGAGCGGCCTTCACTCTGAGGAACCTCTCATGTGCCGTTAAATAATCTGCTCCCGCACTCATTCGGATGCCCAAGGTACTTGGTCACGTAGGTTTGTGACAATGCGTTGCCCTGGAGATCCCACACTCGATTTGGTTGATGGTTGTGAGGTCCCCCCACCATAGCCACACACTTGTTTGAGCTAAAGCGCAGACCAAGCCGTCTCATTTCCACACCGCATATGTCCAGCAACCACTGCAACTCCTCGGGGGATCTTGCCAACAGTGTGAAATCGTCGGCGTATACTAAAGCTGGGATCCGGTGAACTACCTGCGCTTCTTCCTCGCTGTGCTCCAAGGTGTAGCCACATCGCACCTCTGCCAACCTGTGTCACTCCATTCACATACAGCATGAACAGCAGTGGGGAGAGCGGGCATCCTTGCCGCAGGCCTTGATGCATCACTGTGGGCGCCGTCATCACATTGTTCCCCTCCACCACTGCTGATGGAGCTGCATAAATGGAGCTGCCTGGAGGAGTTCAATATCTTGCGTCGCCAGTCCCATTTCCCGCAGCATGATCCACAGGAGGTCCCATTTTACACAGTCATATGCCTTTGCTGTGTCCAGAAATGCCACATAAAGGGTGAACTGAACCTCGTAGCTATTTCTATACACTGTGTGAGGACGAATAGATTGTCCTCTATCCGGCGACTGGTGCGGAAACCCATTTGCAGCTCGCCCAGGACTCTTTGTTTCTCTGCCCACCTCTGGAGCCTGGCCTTGATCACTTGCATTGCCACCCTGTACAGTACAGGGGTGACAGCGATGGGTCTGTAGTTAGCCAGATTCCTCCTGTCCCCCACACCTTTGTACAGCAGTTTCACCTTCACGATCTTCCAGTCATCTGGAATGTCTGCTTCTGTCAGCACCAGTGACAGCAGATCCCACAGGCGAGCCTAGACCAGAGGTTCCAAAGCCCTCACCATGCTCATGGGCATCCCGTCACATCCTGGGGCTGTTGCCACATCTACCCTATTCATGGCTCGCTCCTTCTCCTTATCAGTTGGGGCCTGACGGAGCCCAGCCTCTTCTGTGTCTGCCAGTGTGCCCTTGAACAGAGGACACCGATCGTGTTCGATGGGGGCTGTCATGCCCTGTGCCTGTAAAGGGATCTGCAGCAATTCCTCCAACAAAGGAATGCAGTCGTCACCGCGCAGTTCCTCTGCATCTGGGGCTCTCCGCAGTGTCAGCTGGGTAGTGTTCTTTCGGCCCCTTTGGACATGCTGCCAAAACCGTTGGGGAGCTTGCTGACCAGCCTCCTTCAACATGCGCATGAACTGTGCATATCTTCTGTTGGACCAAGCTTCTTGCCTTAAGTCCCGATATAACTCCCAAGCCTGTGCCACATCTTTAATCTCCCCATCCTTGATGATCTGCCTGTGCAGACTGCATGCCTCCCATCTGTGTCTAATAGCTGCTGCCACTTCTGCATTCCACCATGTCTTTGCACTGTACTTTCTTCTCTTACCTGGGTATTTTCTGAGCATCCCCATGCACTCTTCTACAAATTCAGTGCTTGGTTTGGTTTGTGGGGTTTAACGTCCCAAAGCGACTCAGGCTACGAGAGACGACGTAGTTGAGAACTCCGGAAATTTCGACCACCTGGGGTTCTTTAACGTGCACAGACATCAGTGTAAGAGCCCATGAGATGTACTCTATTCTCCAGGTCGTCCACCAGCTCCTGCAGTTCTTAATCTCTGGGCCGTTTTGCGCTGCTCTGTTGCATGGTCGTTTCTTGCCCAGGCCAAAGACCAACCGCAACCTATTGTGGTCACTGGCGAGGGTCCCTGTGCCATCCTCCTCAATGATCATCTTTTCTAATTTGGCATACAGGCCCTCTGTCATGAGACAGTAGTCTATACAAGACTGCCGGTCCCGTACTGCCCATGTCACCGTCCCCTCACACTTCTGTAAGAGGTTCACTATGATAAGGTGACCCTGTCGTGCCAGCTCCTGCAAGAGCCGCCCACTTTCATCTGTGCGACCATTCAGATCCTCCAGGTGAGCATTAAAGTCACCCATCAAAAGCACCTCATGGTTTTCAGCGAAGAATTCCACATCTGAAGCCAAGCAACTACACACATCAGTGTTCTTTGCTGTTTGGCCACCAGTCCACAGGTACACAATCGCTAGTGCCACAGGTTGCCCCAAAATATGTCTTGTCATCCACGTGTTCGCTACAGTGCGGTCGCACTTGCACCCATTGCCGAGTCACGCCCCACAAACACCTAATTCCTCCTCCTTGTCTTTCGTGCCTGGCTTGGTTGCAGCCCTCCCACACAAATTGTGAGTCATGCGGGGGGGGGTTTCTTCTTTCCTGAGGTGCATCTCCACCACTGCAAATGCTGCTATATCCAGTTGGCGCATTTGTTCCTGGAGCTCCCCCGCTTCTGCTCTTTGCGACCCCCCTGCATGTTCAGGAAGCACACGGTCACCGGGGATTGATGGGTCTCGCAAGGCCCCTTGCTTGGGTCATGCTCGCATCGTTGCCGGCGACAACCCCTGTGGCGCCCTTGCCTGTGGAATGTTCTGCTCGCTGCTGAAAACCTACCACCTGCATGATTGCCTGACCCAGAGCTTCCATGATTGGTGCTGCTGGGTTCAGTTTCATCCTTCTTTTGCGGGGGCGCAGTCCTAAAAAAGCCCACAGTCGTCGCCCTAAGTGTTGCCCTAACTCTTCGGCCCCCCTTGGCTCCATAGCTGGGGCCATGGAGTCGCCCATGAAGCAGCCATGTGGGGTTAATAAACTCGCACTTAGATCGCAGTTCTGAGCAGGCCTGCCGGACTCCTTCATTCCAGGCCCTGCAAGCACTCTGCGGTCCTGATCATCTGGCCCCTCTGGCACTCCATAAATCAGGAAGTGGTGTGACTTCGCTCTCTCCTGCCATGCTGAGAGAGCACGCTTCAAATTCTGGGTTACCGCCTCCCCCTTCGTGGAGTCGCCTACAATGTCTCTGAGGCCTACATTGATAATCACTAAGGCCTCCGAGGCCTTCCACACTTCTACCTTTTTTTCAACCACTTCAATCGTATCCATGAGCATCGCTTCTTTCTGCGTGAGGAACTGCACCCACTTATTCCATCCCGTCTCTTGGAGCACTGCATTTTATCTTGCCTGCATTTTCATCCCCAAACACAAATGCATGGCGATCTTTCCACAGAGCACTGGTCTCGGCTGCCTGCGGCAGACTGCGATCCACTGGGGATGGGTTCTCCTCGGCTGCCCTCAACGTCTGCTGTTTCCTTCGTTGCTTCTTGCTTATTTTCAGCTGCCAACCTTGGTCCTCTGTGGACTGGTCAATCTGCGCCTCTCCATCTGGTGCTTGGCTTTGCGCCTCACTCGACTCTGCACCTTCAGTGTTGACTGGCTTTTCTTTGGCCTTATTGGTGTCTGAAGCCTCCGCACTAGTCTCTCCAAGACCTGGTGCCCGGTCGATCCTGAGTGCCGAAAGCTGGCTTAGGACTTTACTTCTTAGAAAAGCCACTTCTTCCTGCAAGGCCTCTCGCTGCTGTCGCTCTGCCTGCAGCTCGTGCTCCAGGTTTTCCCGCTCTCTCTTTCATGCTGCCGTCTCCGCCTCGAGCCGGGCAGTCAGATTGCTTATTGCCAGACTCTACTCCTCCGCGCCTTGCGCTACTTGCATGATAGAATCCTCTCTGACCATGGTGCCTGCCTCAAGTATCCAGCGCAGCCAGTCGGACGCAGATAGCACAGGTGAAGGGTTCCCTATCTGCCGCAGCGGCCAGGCCCTCAAAAAGGGTTTCATCTAGGAAAACCCACCTACCACAAGACTCGCACTTCTCATCTGGGTTTTCCGCTTTCGTTTTTCTGTTCTTGCCTCCTTTGCCCGTCATGTCTGCCGCCGCAGATGACGTGCACTGCCACCAGCTCTCTCTCTCAAAAAAGAAATCAACTTCACAGTACTATCACATTGGATCTGGATTGGGGAAGTGCGAGATGGTCGGAAAGTGAGCAGCCCTCGAAGGCGCCACTACACCAGGCTAGGCCTAAGTGCCCGAGTCTCGCCTCGCGATCGAGCCGGCTGACGATCTGACGCGATGAACCCTGTGAGACACGGTGAGCATCAGGATCATCATCGTCGGAATGTCCTTGGTCAGTGATCTCACTTTCGAAGTCCGCATAAGACGTTTGCACATCCCATTCTGCATTCATGTAGTCCACGAAATTGCAGCTGCCATCGTCTTCAGTGATGTCGTTTATGTGCACACAGAGTGCTTCCCCTTCATTGTCTAATGTACTATCGGTATCAAACAAGTTATTGCAACCGTCACTCTCTTCATTGGGCAAATTGGCATCTTCCCGCTTAAAAAACTCACCGTGCTTGAAACAACGCTGAATCAGATCGCTCTTTGCTTGCTTCCAGGCGTACGCAATTAAACAAATGGCACCTAAAAGATTCACAGATTACTCTTCGCCGTTGCCATAGCAGAGGAGGATCCTTAAAGCGATAAATCTTCCTTGTGTGCAGGATGATTCCTTGGTCCATGAGCTGAGATGTTGCGGTCACATTCGGTGACAGAAAGATAAGCTTAATCACCTCCAAATTCTGAGTATCACCGTGGGCTGGGCAGTTACCCACAATGAAAACAACTTTCCACCCCAATGCAGCAAACTTGTGGTTGCTTTTATAGAGCACATCGTCGGGCATTTTTAAAGCATCGAGGCTTTGCTGCTTTCCCAATGTTTAGCAGTGGGAGCTTATGATTGCCGGACATATTTGCTCCAAGCAGTACGGTTATCCTGTCCTTCGGTTGTTTTTTTCCACTGACAACCGCATCTTTTGGTGCAAACGTCTTTGTTGAAAGCGTTTTGTAGAACAATGCAGCGTTCTCTAAATTGTAGACATCATCCTCTGCATACTCTTGAAGCAGTGGAGCCAGTGTATGTGCCTTCCACTGCTCGACAATGTTTGTGTCAACACTCCCACTTTTGCCGCACTGTGATGAATGTGAGATTGTTATGGTCCTTAAATCGGCACAACCAGCCGTTGCTGCACTTAAATTCTTCACGGCCCAGCCGTAGGGCAAGCTCATTGACCTTTTCGCGTAGCAGCGTGCCATTAACAGGTAGGTCCGCTGCATTTGCATGCTGTAGCCATTTCAGTAGAGCACCTCCAACATCCGGATAGGTTGGAAAACGAATTCTTGTCTGCTTCACCGAGTGGGTCTTTCCGTAAGCTTCGAGAACCTTCGCTTTGTTTTTCAAGATAGTCGAAAGGGTTGATAGAGGCACGTTGTATTTTTCTGTCAGCTGCGTTTTGGACCTCGTCCATTTTTCTGCCTCTTCAATCAGGCACACCTTTTGGCATAGAGTCAAGGCTTTATACTTGGGCATTTTCTTCTCAGAAACTCCGCGCACGTGGTCGGAAACAAAGAGAACAGCGCATACCGTATTTACTCGCATAATGCTCGCACCCCCAAAATTGGGCGTCAACAACTGGAATTTTTTTTCCCTTGCATAATCATCGCACCACCAATATTACCACCGCGAGAGTCGTCTGCTAGCAGTAACAAGAGCCATCTTTGGAGCGCTACTAAGCCTAGCTGGCCTCGTGTGCACGCGCTACCAGGTGGCGATAGCGTGCTCATCTTTTTCTTTTTTTTTTTCTTACCTCCATGATGCTCGTAGTCATCACCATTTTGCAAGGTGTCTCTGTATCTCGTTGTCATTGTTGCTTTGTTCCGTCCGTGTTCCTTGCTTTGTTCCACCGTCTACCGTGTCATGTTCTTGGTGCAGCATCGCGATAGGGCGGTACGTAAGTTATACAGCTGCTTTTAAGCTGAAAGCTTTTGAGTACACGCTACAACATAGCAACCGCGCTGCCAGCAGGCACTCGGCGTCAATGAGTTCTGCGTAGTACGCTCTGGAGATGGCGATCGACACGGACTCGGGTCAAGTCTCTGATCAAGAGTAGAACTGTATGGACTGCTGTGAGCATTATACAGTCAAACCCAGTTATAACGAACTGCGTAATTCAACGCAATTTGTTCGCTATATAAAGTATTTCGCTATAACCAAACCCGTTTATAACGAACTTCAGTACCAAATTCGTTATACACGATGTCCAGACAGCGCAGCGAAAACGCACTAACTAAAGAAAAACCGTGCCGCTCACCATGAATCTACATAAGAAATTTATTGCAGATAAATGCTCACTTATTTGCAGTAGGCAGTGATCTTCGCCTGAACACTGCATTTAACTCCATCAGCGAGAATAGCACTTTCCACATGCAACATCATTTCCACAAACTCCAGTCCGCTTCCCTGTATTCCGGAGCAGTATCGGCGCAGCAGATCGGTAGCAGCGAGGGCTTCGTGCAACGTCGGGCGAGGGCGATCGTCCTCCGGCGGCGGCTGCTCGGTCTCCTCGTTCGCACCAGATGCCAGCATGTCGGCAACAATTTCCGAGTCCAATGGGCTCGCTGTCACGGCTACGTTGTCGTCAACAGTGAGAAAATCCTCCAGGGCAACTTCTTCGGGCACAGCGTCCGGAACATCAGCGAGTTCTTCCCACAGCGTGGCAACATCGCTGTCATCTTGCACAGTGCGCGCTTCACTAGCAGCTTCTGCATCCTCTCGACACAGTCCAGCATGGTGGAAGCAGTTGCGGATTGTGGATTGCGTCACGTCTTGCCAGGCACGGTTAATCATTTCTATTGCGGCCAGCAAATTAATCTTGAGCTCGTCGTTAACCCGCAATTTCACCAACAGCCGCTCAACGACGCGTTTCCTGTAGCCCAGCTTTAAAGCGCGGATGATCCCCTGATCGAGGGGCTGCAAAACCGCTGTTGCGTTCGGTGGCAGGAAACAAAGCTCGATGTTCTTGAGCGTGACGCCGCAGTGGTGCGCAGAACAGTTATCGAGGAGGAGGCAAATCTTTCGCCCGCTCGTTGCAAGTTCCTCGTCCCAGCCACGCAGCCACGCTTCGAACAACGTTCTGGTCATCCAGGCCTTAGAATTTGAGTTGTATGTGACTGGGAGTGAAGTGCATCCTCGCAGGCACATAGGAGACTTGAACTTGCCTATGACAAGCGGCCGCAGCTTTGATGAATCGTCCATGTTTGTCGTGAGAACGGTGACTCGGGCCTTATTCAATTTACCGCCATGGCACTTCTCATTCTTTAGCGCCAAGGTTCTGCTCGGCAGCAGTTGCCAAAACAAGGCAGTCTCGTCGGTGTTAAAAATATTGCACGGTTCGTATCTCTCCGTGACAGCACGCCACATGCCTTGCACCCACTTTTCAGCACTCTCAGCGTCCACTGCTTGGCTTTCACCTGCAACCACCTTCCCGGTGATGGAGTAGCGGTCTTTAAATTGTTGGAGCCAACCACTGCCCGCTGTAAACCCCTCGACGTCCAGGACGAAGGCAAAATCTTTTGCCTTCTGTTGTAGCATGGGGCCAGAGACTGGCAGATTTCGCGTGCGAACGTCCAAGAACCATTGGTACAGCGCTTTCTCTACTTGGTCGTAAGCCAGCTTGCGGTGGCGAAAGCCGTCACCATTTGGTCGTTCCTGTGCATTGCCTCTGATGGCCGACTGGTTTTTCAAAATGGTGCTTAACGTGCTCCGCGGAATCTTGAAATGTGCGGCAACGTCAGACTTTTTTTCGCCGCGGCCAACGCGGCGAATTATCTCCAGCTTGTCGGAAAGCGGTAGGGCACGCCGCTGCTTCGTCGTCATCTTGCAGGATGTAGCGCCGGAATGCAAGCCAGCAGCAACGTAGGCACATCCGGAATCGTGAGGATAGCAGCAGCATGACTTGCAAACGCGAACAAAGAAAGCTCCGAGGATGCGGGAAAGTTCGCCACTGACGCGTTCGTTGTTCGGAGGCTGCCTTCCCTTCGCCCGAACTTGAAACCAGTTCTGGCCGGTGTTGCTTCTTTCTCGAAGCGCAATAGGTCCAGAGCTGCTCGAACGTCTTTGATCACATGGTAGGCAGCTGCCGAATAGGAGCGCTGCAAAGAGAGGCTGGCCGATGGCGCGGATTTTAAAGGCTACTCACGCTACTCCGGGCGACGGCCGCGCATGCGTACAGGAGGGTCCCTCGTGGAAGCTGCTGTAGAGAGCCCCTCCTGCGTTTTACGGAAGCGTGGCATCGGCGCAGAAGCAGCAGAAGCACCCTAGCGGGCGCGTGATGACGTATGCGCTGTGTGAGACCTTGGGGAACGGAGCCGTCGCCAATCCCCCTCCCATCTGACAACGGCATGCGCTAGAAGTATTGCGGCCCGGCAGCGTGGGCTGCCCGGAGAGAACTCTGAGCCGGCACAAAAGCCCGCCCGTTGGCGGGCGTTTGGCGACCGATCGCGCGCGCTTAGTTCGCTATATCCGATGTGTAGTTCGTTATAAAAAATACATTTTATATGCATAATGCTAGCGGAAATTCGAGTGTTCGATATAAAACATAATTCGCTCTATCCGAGTTCGTTATATTCAAGTTTGACTGTACCACGAAACGCGGGGAGTGATGATGAGGCTTCATGTGGTAAAAAGTGCTTTTGGCGACTCCATACTTTTATAACAAGGGTAAGTTCTGCTTGAAAGTAATGTTTTGGTCATATTCACAATAGCTGGCCTAAGAATCCCAATTCACACCGGTTTAAATTTGCTTTTAGCGCTCCAAAACATTTGCACGAAAATTTTCCTCGCATAATTATCGCACTCCCCCCAACTTAGCATCAATTTTTCACGAAAAAACATTATGCGAGTAAATACGGTACACATCCCCTCAGGCTGAAATGCGGCGAGGACGACGAGACCGGACTGTGCGACGACCACAATGCAAAGGGTAGACAAAGGTACAATGGAAACGCGGAAAGGCCTAATGGTGCTAGTGGCACGTAGCGGCATCTCTGAAAACTGATCCTAGTCTCCGAAATACGCGCCACGTAGCACAGATTACTGAGGCCACAGTCAGAACCGACAAATTAACCGAGTTGAGGTGCGCTGATTGTTCAATTTATCCAGTAAAATCTTCATAGAAAATGTTGGGACCACTGAAAAATTTCAAATTACGCGGGATTTCGAATAAGCCGAGTTCGAATTAATGAGGTTTTAATGTACTAGCAAACAAGTAACTTTTACAACAGCACTTTGATATAATCTGCCACTTTGTGTTGGACTCTGTTTCCCACTGTTCAAAGAAAGCTTTTCTGAAACTTGTAGATACGAGTCAAGTCACAGTTTCAGTTACAACCAACAACAAAACCATGAAAAGCATTTTAACCTGGCACTCTGCCAACTTCACTGAGATCGTCATCCGATGGTCAAACGATAAATACGCTTTGATGTTATCAGCCCACATCTTGGCCCGCTGCCAAGGTCAGTGCCGTGGACTGCGACAATGGCGTGAAACAGAGGGACACGCTATGAATACAGTCGACGACCGATTTTTCAGACACCCAATTTTTTGGACATGCTTGATTATTCGGACTTTTTCTCGACCCCAGGACATACCTTATAAAGTCAATGTATTACGCTGCTCAAAATTTCGGACACTCTAAGGAGAGCTATTCGATTTTTCTCACATTCCAAGCGTCAGCCGGCCAACTGCCACACGTTTCGAGCGGTGTCGCCGCCATCTTGCTTGTTTAGTTTTTATTTCGATAACCTCGAAACCGTTGCAGGCCTTGCCTGCCGCTCCTCAGCTAAACACGCTGGATCGAGGCTTATTATTTGCCTAGCAGCCTCCGTTTCTGGGACGTCGCTGCCGTCGCTGCTCGCCGCCGGACTGCTTTTTTTTTTTTTCTTTTAGCGTGATCGCTTCGACTACCTGTTCCTCTGTGTGTTTCCCGTGCGTTTCACGTGCTTTGCCGAGCGTAGCGAGTAGGCCTAGCCATGGTCGGTGCGAGAACTACGTTCTGTCGCTACTGTGACTCGCATTTAATTGAATCGACTTCAGTTCTTCAAGAAGCTGTTTCCGGATTTTATAAGGAATTCTTTTTTTTTTTGTGCAACACGGCAGCGAGAAGGCACTCAATGGAGTCTGTTGTGATTCAGTGGTTGGTGGTTGTGGTGTGCCTCGGCAGTGGGAAAACCTACTGTGTCGATCTGCTTGGAGCACTTAGTACCCAGTACCCTTGCAGATGCATGGAAGCCTGTAGCACCCACAACGCTGCGCAATTGCTTCCGTCACGCGGGATTTTTGCTGAATGACGAATCGGCTGCCTTGGACGAGGAGAGCGTCGTCGAGCAGCTGTCAGGCAGTAAGCTGTTCATTCACGACCTTTGCACTGCTGGTGTCAAAATTCCATCGGCCGTTTCGTATTCAGAGTTCACAGACGTCGACCACCAGTTGAAACTGTGCGCTGGGCTCGTAGATGCAGAAATTATTCACCAAGTGCTTGTGGAGTCTGAGAGCGACGGCGACGACTCACCTGCAGCAGCGCAGCCGACACAAGCTGAGCTGATGCAAGCAAAATTCAGGTGGACCAGTTAGCATGGAAGCAGAGCATGGTGCAGAAAAGCATTCATTACTTCTTCCGGCCTTAAAATGAACAATAGGCAATAAATTTAGCTTTTTTGGTGCACATTTGTTTTTTTGGAATGCCCGATTTTTCGGACATTTTCGTGGTCCGATGAGAGTCCGAAAAATCAGTCGTCGACTGTATATAGAGTAAATTTTCAGCCCCAAATGTAGGGGGGGGGGGTCATTATGCGAGTGGGTTCATTACACCAGCCTACATCAAACATGAGCCACGAGAATTACTGTTACTGCAGCTACTATTGCCACCTACTAGGACCTTTTTGCTGCCTTTTGGAGGAAAGTTCAAAAACATGCTTTTCACACATTTTTCACAATCGTACTATTCCAACCCACGTGAAAATAAGATCGTATTAGCTCTAAAGAAATGCATTACCTCTAAAGGGCACTAGCCAGCAAAGAAAAAAACAACAAAAACAATGTGTTAAGCATTATCTTGCCAACAAGATTTCACTGAGTAGGCAGTCTACACATTGTGAACAGACTGCGCAAAATTTCAGTTATACCTGATAACTTTAGGCAGTCTAAACTTCAAGCACAAAATAAAAAATAAAAACTACAGATGGAGAAAAATACATATGAAAGCTACAAACATCTTTATTCATAAAAAAACTGTCCCCAACATACTGTATTTACTTGCGTACAACCCGCCCCTGCATATAGACAAGTGTCATGTTTGTAAACAAAGGTGGCGCTGCGATCAGCAGCGACATGGTGGACCGATGCCTCTAGAGAAGGAGCAAGAAAATTCTGGAACCATATAAGCTGGCTAGGGAAGAGGAATCAAAGAAAGCAGGATCGGATTCAAGATAACGAGGGAAATTGCTTAAAGGGAGATAACGCAGTGAACTACATTACATCAGTTATAGCCGAGTCATTTAAGAGCGACGATAGGGTAATCTCCGCAAATCAGGAAGCAACACAAGGTAGCAGAATACAAAGCAGCTTAGAACTGACCAATCTAAACTGGAAAAAGGCAGAAAAAAATATTCCTAAAAACACATCTACAGGAATAGATGGAATTCTGATCAAGCCCTTAACCGTTTTGGACGAGCTGCGCTCGTCCTTGCAAAGCCGTCCCCAAACCGTTTTGGACGACTATAGCTCGTCCTCGCTGAATAGGTTCTTCCCTTCAGCGTTTCGAACGAGCAGCACTCGCTTGTGGCTTAGATGGCATTTTGCTCGACAGATGGCAGCACTGACCTGTTAATATCGTTTTTTTCTACCACATAAACGTCTTTTACGTATGGCAACATAATAACCGAAATCAGCACTAAAAAAATAATCAGTTTTGTTAAGAAATTCGTTGATATAACAAAGCGGTGAAGGGGTTAATGAACTCGGTCCAAAAAGTAAGGAAGCGTTGTTAAAAGCTCTGAAAACAGTCATAACGAATAAGCGAATTCCGGACAGCTGGCGGCAGAGTAAAATGAATTTGATTTATAAAGGGAAAGGAGACAGGATGCACATAAAATCCTACAGGCCGATTACCATAACATCTGTTATGTACAGGTTAGCCATGCAGGCGGTGAAATTAAAGGTGCAAGCATGGGTTGAAAGTAACAAGATACTCGGAGAACTTCAGAACAGCTTTAGAAATGGTAGGCGCTTAGATGATAGCCTGTTCGTGCTTACCCAATGCATCGAAATATCTAGAGTGGAAAATAAGCCTTTGTATTTGGCCTTCCCGGATATAAACGGGGCGTACGACAACGTAATCAGGGAACTCCTGTGGAACATATTAAAAGAAGAAGGTATGGGTTATGAGATAATAGAGTTCTTACAGGAAATATACTGGGATAACAAAGTAGAAATTACGTGGGAAGGGATAAGAAGTACGGAGGATGTCAAAGTATGCAAAGGATTAAGACAAGGCTGTCCTCTATCACCGGTGCTGTTCATGCTTTATATGATAAACCTGGAACGGAGGATACAAGACAGTAACCTAGGTTTTAACCTGTCATATAGATTAGGTGGAAAGGCGGTAGAGCAGCGCCTCCCTGGTTTGATCTATGCAGACGATATTGTGCTGCTAGCTGCGAGTCTGGAAGAATTGCAAACTCTAGTTAAGTATTGCGGAGAGGAAGGGGACGCTCTAGGCTTCAGTTTCAGCGCAGCTAAGTCGGGTCTGATGATTTTCAACAGCTCAGCTGATCAGGGTCCTAAAATACAAGGCCTTGAAATACCTAGAGTAGCAGAATATAAATATCTGGGGGTATGGGTAAACGAAGGATTGGCATACATTGGAAAGCATGAGCAATCACTTAAGGCCAAAGGGCGAAGGAATGCCGGGATAATGAAGCATAAGGCATTGTGGGGATACAATAGATATGAGGTTTTGAGGGGTATTTGGAAAGGAATTGTGGTGCCCGGACTTACTTTCGGAAATGTGGTTTTGTGCCTAAAATCAGAGGTACAGATGACATTACAAACAAATCAGAGATCCGTTGGACGATTAGCACTAGGTGCCCACGGCAAAACTACAAATGAGGCGGTACAGGGAGATATGGGCTGGGCATCTTTCGAAGTGCGGGAAGCTCAGAGTAAAATATTATATGAGGAACGCCTGAGGAAATTGGACAGTAACAGATGGGCAGCTAAAGTATTTAAATACCTGTACCTAAAAAGCGTTGACTCACAATGGAGGAAAAGAACTAGGAAACTAACTGGTAAGTATGCTAGTCACAAGGACAGAGAAATAAAGAGCATTAAGCAACAGGTCAAAAACACAGAAGGTAAAAATTGGATAAATTCGATGGAAAAGAAACAGAGTGTGGAATTATACCGAACGTGGAAAATGCAGATCAGGAAGGAAGATTTCTTTGATAACTCAAGAGGCAGTGCCCTACTTTTTGAAGCTAGATCAGGGTGCCTTAGAACACGCAGCTACAAAAATAAATTTAACAGTGGAGATAACGCATGTGCTGTATGTGGAAACTCCAGTGAAACAATTGCCCATATTATACTCGAATGTAATGGTATCCATCCGGAAGTTGGTGCAGGTGCAATCAGTGTTCCTGAAGCTCTGGGGTTTAGAGATAACAGTGGCCGGGTGAATAAACCGGCGGTGGAAACTAGCAAAAACGACTGGAAGATTGGTGGCTTTAAAGGAGGGAAGTGACATAATGTTAGTAATGTAGGAACAAAATTTAATAAATAGAATGATGGTTTAGTTAACCATTCTAAATCAATAATTAAGATATAGGGAGAAAAATGAGCATGATAGCTACTGCTACCACCCCGTTTCAAAGGGGACGCTCCTATATTCCATCCATCCATCCACATGGGGTGTAGGCAAAAGCGCAACGTGCCTACACTGCGCAAAGCGACGCTGCCTTCGAAACCAGTTCGCGCATGTGAATACTATGAAACGTAAGCTCCGCTTACGCGTAGAAATAGCTTGGTTTATGCCTGGAGAGTATTTCAGCCCGTTATCAGCTGATTACTGCTGGAATTACCTGGAGAAGAGCGCTGCATTGGCTTCCTTCTCCATGGTCTCAACAGCGCGCGGCTACGGTACGTACATAGGCGACTGCCGTGAGGGATTAAGTTAAATAAAAACGAGAAAGAGCAATGTACAGTACAACCTCGATAATTCGAACTCGGTTAATTCGAAATCCCGGATAATTTGAAGGTTTTCTGCGGTCCCGTATTTTCCAATGTAAATTTGGCCGGATAATTCGAACAGGCGGCCTGCGCCAGCCCGGTTAATTAGAAAATTTGGACTGCTATGCGGCAATGCCTGATCCATGTTTCGCCGCAATCCCGGCGAAACGACGGCCCTAGGAAGCCGCGAGGCAAAGCCACATAGAAATGGTGATGATTTATAGGTGAAGCGCCCCAGCCGGAGCACTCTCTGCCTGCACAAAAATCGGTCCACAGTGCGCCTCGCGCACCGCCGAAACACGCGCCTGCAGAGGAGAAGACGTGCTTCACTGCAACACGGCGGGCATACCGGTTTTTATCACGCGACCTCGCCCCCACTCCATCCCTTGGTGTGCTTCGCCCACTCTTCCCCCGTGCCTCCGACGCTGCAAGTACACCACCACCACCGCTGCGCCGGTCTCGCCTGCGCCATTTCTTTGTGTTGTGCGCTCTGGTTAGGGGTCGGCTACTGTGCCGTTTTTTTTGGGTGGGACGTGCAGAAGCGCTAGCTTTGTGACCGTAGCAGTGCAGAAGTGCCAAAGTACAAGACTTTAACGCTGCAGCAGAAGTTCTGCTTGATCCAGAAAGCAGGCAAGAGCGCTTGTTCGAAGACCGAGTTGGCCAAAAGGCATGGCGTGCCCCTCTCGACATTGTCCACAATATTGAGCAACAAGTCAAAAATACTAGAGGCTTACGGCAAGACCTATTCTTCGAAGCGGTCACGAGTGCGGGCTCCCACGTATCAAGATGTGGAAGCTGCTCTGCTTCGCTGGCTGCAGAAAGCAAACGCTGCCCACCTTCCCGTCAATAGAACGCTACTGCGGGAGAAGGCCAACGACCTAGCTCTACAACTTGGGCACGAGGAATTTAAGTGCAGCAATGGATGGTTTTGCCGTTTTAAAGAATGCAATAATTTAACCTTTCTCACCGTCTGTGGTGAGAGCGGCAGCACTAACGAGAGCGTTGTCGAGGATTAGAGAAACCACACATTGGCGCCGCTGCTTAGCGAGTACGGTGCAGACGACGTTTACAACCTTGACGAGGCTGCACTTTTTTATAAGATGCTGCCAACAAAAACATTCGCAGTGAAGAACACCGCCATCAAGGGTAGGAAACAGGCCAAGGACAGGATTACTGTGCTGTTCGGCGCAAACATGTGCGGTAAACACAAGCTGCCGCTACTGGTCGTCGGGAAGACGGGGAAGCCTCGCTGCTTCAAAAATGCGCGGCTGCCGCCAAAGGATGAACTCGTCTACAGGCACAATAAGAAAGCCTGGATGACAGGTGCAATATTTGAAGAGTACGTGCGGCAACTTGACCGCAAGTTCGCGGCCACGGGCAGGAATGTCCTATTTGTCGTCGACAACTGCCCGGCACATGGCGACATCCCACATCTCCAGGCCATCAAGATGGTATTTTTACCTCTGAACACCACTTCGATCTCACAGCCGATGGACCAAGGCGTCATTCACCACACTAGGAAGATTTATCGGTACCACCTGCTCAAGCGCATGCTCCTTTGCTACGACAATGGCAAGGAGTACTCCATCGACCTCCTCGGAGCCATATGCCTCATGGTGTACGCTTGGAAACAAGTGGAGCCCACATTGATCAGGCGGTGTTTTGAACACGCTGGTTTTTCCAGTGAAAGCACTGTTGATGCCGATGCAGACCACCCATGTACTACTACTCTTGACGAAGAAGGAGCAGAGTATTGCGACCGCATCAATGCGCTCTGCGCAGAGGATGAGTCCAACGCAGTCGGCTTCGCCGAGTATATCAACATTGAGAGCGAAGAGCAGACTGGCTACTCTGACTTGGAGAGTGAGATCACTGCTGGTACGAACATGCGCGATGACAGCGACGATAGCGACGACGGTACCGACGAGCCTCCCCGAGCACCTGCTCTTGGTGAAGTTATCGGATCGCTGAACGTTATCCGCAGTTTTGTTGAGTGCCGCGGTGGAAGTTCAGAGATGTTTCGTCTATTTGACCAACTCGAGAGCATGACCTTAGGAGCTGCAAACTACCGGACGCGGCAAACCAGCATCTCTGATTACTTTCAGTAGTAATTAAAAATATGCCGAATAAAGGTAACACGTTCCTGCAACGAATTTTTTTGCCTAAGTCTTATTTCTTGGTGTGTTCGGTTAATTCGAAAACCCGCTTAATTCGAAGATTTTTCGCGGTCCCGATGACTTCGAATTAACGAGGTTGTACTGTATAAGAAAGACTAATTGTCAACCCTGTTCAATTCCCGGGCCTATTCCTAGCGAATGCAAGGAGGGCATCAATATGAATGACTGGAAATGTGTTTTTCATATGCCGACTCTTTTGACTGGCTTTCTGCTTCAAGCACTCACTCTAAAGAACAATATTATCGGCAATTATACATAGCAAACTAGAAATCACATTTCTAGCTCACTTTACCGGCAACTTAAGTCATAGATTTCCATATCTAATAAGAACTCAATCTTTTAGGTCTTTGTAACATGTTCGCAAAGTGTGCTGCCAACTTGCTTCGCCAGCTCGATAAAAAGACGTTTGACGTCTGTCTCATGAATGCCAGTAGGGAAGCTCTGATTTTGTTTTCTTTGCTCTATAGGAGAGACGCATGAGTGCAGATGCAGCGTTCTCCACGATCGCTTGTAGCGAAATTTGCGCGATCTGCTGAGCTTTTTTTTAATATACTTGGAAATTTTTTATTCAAACGTGCGTCATCTTATTCTGCTTATTTTGCACCTCTCACAGTCGATTATATTTGGAGTTGTTTGTCCCAAAGTGGATACTTAAATATCCTGCTCGATCAGAGCTAGGTTGTATGTGGATATTTAATTTGTTTGTCAGGATCTTATAACCTCTAAAAATAAAATTTAAAAATATGAGAAATAACCCCGCGGGACTGCCCGGATCATAACGATGTTTACTATAGAACCGGTGATGAAGAGTCACTGGTTGAAACTTGCGAAAGTACAAACAGAGAAAAGCTACTTTACAAGTCTGAGCCTATTATTGCTGGCAATATCACACTGGAGTGACTGCTCAAGGTAATTGCAATTACCTTCACAGCAGCTTTTGTGCCGTTTCTGTGTGAACATATGCACGAGCAGTACTGCAAGTGGATGAAACTCACAGTGCAGCTTCCCTGAGGGATCATACGCACACGGAATATATCGCGTCTGAACTTCTTATGACTTGATAGTACAGTCGAACCCGGTTATATCGAACCCGGATACATCGAATTTTGGTTATATCGAACTCACGGAATATCCCCTTGAAAATCCCATGTAAAAGTATAGGAAAGCTGCGTCAAACTCAATTTCACCGGTCGTTCGATATATCGAACTCCGCGCCACGCACTGGAAAGTGCGCTTTCCCCAAAGACGATCGCATCACCCTTGGCCGTTTGCCGTGTGACGTTTTCAAGCCACGCGCGGAAGGAATGAGAGGGGACAGTTCTGGACAGCGCCGCGCCCATACCCCAAAGGCACGCGCATCTGCAGTTATCGTTTCCTGCGCGCCAACACATGACGTTTGCAAGTCATGTGCGTGGGTGTGCCTTCTTTTGCCGAGCTATCCTCTCCTTCAGCACGCGCTACGCATGCGCCAAGCCAGTTCAGCCCGTTTTCAGACAGAACGTCGGACGCTTTCTCCAGCGTGTGTTGCGAACCCTCTGCGCGCGGCGGCTGACATGGCTATGGCGCCTGCAGACGTTAAGAAGCGGCAGCTCTCTCTGTTTTTCTTTTTTTTTTTTTGCAAGAGTCATCCTTTCTGATCGTTGTGCTGTACGCGCGACGTAGCGTAAGATGTGGCGGCTGCGGACGTTAAGCGGCAGGCTTTTTTTTTTTTTTTTTTTGCGGAAGCCGTTTATCTTTCCATGTATGAATCAACGGAATTACGCGGTCTGCTGCTGCGATCATGATGCCCGCCCCACGTGCGGCGTGATAAATCGAACCAGGCTTGTGCAATCAAGCCTGGCACTCTGCCAAGTCGCTCCCCGGCACCGGAGGAGCTATAAAAAGATAAACGCGCCCTGACGTTATCGCTGCGCAGCATCTTGGCACGCTGCCAAGAAATGAGCTGTGGAGACCGAAACGGAGTGACGCGCGCCATCCACATGCAAGCGAAAACGCTCGCGATTTCTGTTGCAGCGACACAGAAACTTTGTATTGAGCTGTCGCGGTTGCTCGAGCGGCAAGGGGGACGCAGTTCCAACAAGTTTGAAATTTTTCGCTCTCTCGCTGCCGCTCGTCGCTGAGATCGCTCAATCGCTTGCATGTGAGCAAGCTGGTCTTAACGCACGTTTTCTTTTTTTTCAAATTCTCGGGTGAAAAAGTGGAGGGTGGGTTCATTATACAAGTGGATTGATTACGCGACACATGCGGTATTGTTTTTTGGCATCGTAAGTGCCGTCACAAGCCGATTTTTGTATATCGAATTATCGATATATCGAACTATTTCGCGATCCCCTTCGAGTTCGATATATCCGGGATCGACTGTATATCAAAACGAGCACGAGCTGCAGGCATTTATTCTTGCGCTACTCGTCGTGCCGCCGAAAAGCAATCATGACAATTAATGGTTACAAACGAACTGATCCAGTTTTGGTGAAGAACTGCAACGCATGTTAGCCGCGAAGGCAATCCGTCACCGAAGAGTCTACTTGTCGCGCTCAACGCTGTGGCCCTTCACTCTCATCTTTATCCTACCGCAAGAAACATGTTAAAACAAGTGCCATTTTGCTTTTTGCGCCTCAAGGCGCAATCAACCGCACCACAGCTCGCAAAAATATTGGGAATTATGCCCGAAAACACAGCAAACGCCGCGCATCCAATGGAGACGGCCCGCACTTTTGCCTACACCATGAAAGTCACTGCTGTCACCAACGCCGCCGCATCTCCACTGACGTCACGGGCTGACGCTTGTCTATAACCCGCACCCTTAAATTTGAACTCTGCGGTAAAAAAAAAAGCTCTCGCGTGTAACCCGCATGTTTATCCGAAAAAAAGAAAAGAAAAACAGCCCTACTAGAAAGATACAGCTGCACACTCAGCGATCATTTCGTTTTCAGAACATTTATTCAAACGACCGCCACAACGTCGCTGGTTATCCAATTCTCAATCATTGCCACTTTCACTGCTACCATCAAGGGCTTTATTGCCCCTCTCAGATGTAGTCGTCCTTGGAACCATCCAAGCTATTACTGATGGCACACTTTTTGAAGCTCTTTGCACCAAGTCGGCCGGTATCACTTTCCACGCATTCAAGATCCACTGCCAGAGCAGTGGAATACAGGGCCTTCGCACACGTCCCGTCGGTGTGAGGGCGTAAAGGCCTTCAGCAATCCAATGGGCATATAGCCGTTTCACGTGTGCCTTGAACGGCTTGTTCAGGCACACGTCGAGTGGCTGTAGCATGAATGTCACGCCGCCAGGTATCACAACGAGGCTGGTGCCGGTCTGCGAGGCGGGCCTACGCTCCATCAGTGCAGTGGCCTTGGAACGAATCCTGCATAAGAATCGACCGGCATGCCAACAAGGCATCTGGTCTTTGTTCCCAGATTACTAGGATCCAGTCACTGACTAGGCTACTGTTCATCCAGGAATTGTTCATCTGCTTGCTGAACAAAGTGTCAACAATGGCACGGAAAATGAACAAACTATGTGCTATGGATGTGGATTTGGCTATGCTTTTTGTTGGCTCCTTATTGGCTCGACAAGCGTCGATGAAGATGAGGTTGGCGGACTACACGAGGAACCCACGCATCGTTGCGAGGCCGACCACCGCCCTCCTCCTCCCCCCCCCACTTGAAAAAAATTTGCGGATAATCCGCACCCCCACCTTTTAACACATTTTTTTCAAATTTTGGTGCGGGTTATACACGAGTAAATACGGTATTTATTGTTCACAAAACAGAAAAGCACCCTGATTGCAGTCAACTTTCAGAAAAGTGCTGTGCCGCACCATATATAACGGCCGCTCACAATCTTCACAGAGTTCATAGAGTCTGTAAGTTCAGCTCACTTCACTGTGTTAAGACATTTGACAATCTTACAGAGTTTGTGAGTCCAGCTCACTTCACTGTGTTAAGACATTTCACAATCTTCACAAACAGAGTTCGTGAGTCCAGCTCACTTCACTGTGTTAAGGCATTTCACAATCTTCACAAACATAGTCCGTGAGTCCAGCTCACTTCACTGTGTTAAGGCATGGCACTTTATGGGAGCAGAATGGGAGCAGCGGCAGCTTCTTTTTTTTTTTTTTTGTGGGAGTCGTTTATCCTTGCGTGTATGAATCAACGAAAGCACGCGGTCAGTTGCGATCATGATAATGGCTTTTAGCATTTTTCGCTTCAAACAGCATTTAGCTATCACGTTTCCAATGATTTTGTGGCAGTGGACTACGCCCGCCCCAAGCGCAGCATGATAAATCGAACCAGGCTTGTGCAATCAAGCCATCATGGGCACTCTGCCAAGTTTGCTCCCCGCCACCGCAGGAGCTATCAAAAGATAAACATGCTGCGCAGCATCTTGGCACGCTGCCAAGAAATGAGCTGTGGATGAGACGACCGAAACAGAGTGGCGCGCGCCATCGACATGCAAGCAAAAACGCTCGCCAGTTCTGCCGTAGTGACACAGAAACCTTGTTTTGAGCTGCCGTGGTGGCTCGACCGGCGAGAGGGACGCAGTTCCAACAAAATGGAAATTTTTCACTCTGTCACTGCCGCTCGTCGCCGAGATCGCTCAATCGCTTGCATGTGAGCGAGCTGGCCTTAACACTTTCTATTTCTGAAATTTTCCAGTGCAAAAGTGGAGGGTGGGTTCATTATGGGAGTAGGTGATTAAGCGACCAATACAGTATCGTTTTTTCGCACTGTAAGTGCTGTCACGCACTGATTTCTGTATATCGAATTATGAATATATCGAACTATTTCGCGATCCCCTTCGAGTTCGATATATCCGGGTTCGACTGTACAGTCGACTCCCGTTAAAACGAAGTTTGCGGGGACGCCAAAAAACTTCCAATTAAACAAACTTCCAATTAAGCAGTAAGCAACAAAAAATAACTTTATTTGTAGTGAAATCGCGCCAGATCACGAGAAATAGTCATCATCTTTCTTTGCTTCTGCTTACTGAAATGTGCAGCAGAAAGCATGTTTTGCAGGCTGTAAATGTGTTTAAATGCTTCAGCCGCATTCTTTCTGCAGCAAAAGACCGCTCCGCAATATCGAGGCCGGCAGCTGCATCGGCAGCCCTCGATTGCGGCTCGTTTTCGATGTCGTCGTCCACATCGCTCTCGGCAAGAGGTTCGCTGGGCCGGACAATTTGAAGAATTTCGCCATCCGTAAGCGTGCCACACATTTCGACTTCATTGTCCACGGCGACAAACTCTTCAAAACGAACATCACCCAGAGCAGCGCCAAAGTCGGTGACGTCGAGCTCGCCTGTTTGTGCTTCCTCCGAAGTAGAAGTATCCTCCGGAGCTGGTGTCGCCAAGCCACAAACCCTGAAGCAGTTGACAATTGTCTCCATCTTGACACGATCCCCCGCTCGTGCTAGTATGTGGATGGCACTGAGTAGACTCGCCTCGTACTGCGAGGAGTTGTCCATGCACAAAATCATCCGCTCAAGAAGGTGCTTCATGTAGAGGACCATCACATTTTTTATTATCCCCCGGTCCATGGGCTGTAGGACAGACATGGTATTTGCAGGCAAGAATGCAAGGTGGATAGCAGTTAACGCCGGCACATTCATGTGCGCACTACATTGGTCCATGAGAAAAAGCACTTTCCGGTTGGACGACGCAAATTTTCGATGCAGCTTCAACAGCCAATCTTTGAAAATTTCAGACGTCATCCACGCCTTCCTGTTCGCTGCGTAGTCAACGGGAAGTATCTTTATGCCTTTAAAAACTTTAGGCTTGGCCGCTTTAGCCACCACAAGCAGACGACATCATTCTGTGCCAGTCATGTTGGCCGCGAGCAGAACAGGCACCCCCTCCTTGCTTCGCTTGCCCCTGGAACAGTCATCGTCTTTAAGGGGGGACACGGCTCTTTGAGACGAAAAAATAGCGAAAAAATCGATTTTTTTGAAACTAACATTTTCAGAATCTGTAGCTATTATTCCTTTAATTCGCCTGGTTTTATATCTCGCAGTGCTGTATTTGGGCCACAGAATCAATTTATAGCATCACTGTCAGCTGAAATCCGCGCAAAAACAACGTTTTTTTCCGAGGAGCGTAGGTCGTTTTCTATACGCGCGATTGCAACCATCTTGGTCTTGTTGGAAAGAGCGGCTTTTCTTTTCCCATTTCCCACCACAAGTGCCTCCGCCGGCTCACTGGTGACGTTGAAATCCGAGCATAAAAAAGTCCAAACGCACGGTTCTATTCATCGAGCTAGCACACGTGAATGAAAAGCGCGCTGCGATTGGCCGCGCAAAGTTCCCATCGTCTGCTCCTCCGCAGACGACGCGTCTCTCCTTGTTCAGTCGTAGGGTTGTGATGAGTGCGGCACGATGTCGGAAGCAACGCCAAAGCTTGCCACGAGTCACAAGTCTGGCAAAAAGAAGAAACGATCGGCCTACAACTTCAAGAAGCGCTCAGTTCCTTCGGCCGGCGTCGAGAATAGTCCGCGGCCAATAGCAAGTGATGCCGAAGCCGCGGACAGTACTGAAGTGGACTTAGGCCTAACCGGACCGCCGACGAGTGAATGCATTCTGGACAGCAGCCGCATTTGGCGCGACACCGAAATATTGCAGTGTACGGAGTTGTTGCAGAGAGAAATGGAAGCCCAAGAAAAGCTACAAGTTCTTTTGTCAACACTGGCCACCAAGTGAAAGATGGATTTTTTCACTCGCACTGACGATGTTGCGGCTGTGCCATCGGACATCAAGACGAGCTTCGTTGTCGTCAGTTTGGACTCAATGAACGCGTTGATGTCGTCTGTGAAGTGCAAGGTGTGCGGCGGTAGCGTCACGGTAGGGAAAAGTGAACATGAATATGGCCTTGCCATGAAAATTATTATCGAGTGCACGTGCTGCAGTGATGTTGCGTCGACGTGGAGCTCGCCCCATGTGAACGGAAAAGAGCAGTGCAACCCGTTCGTTGTGAATGTCCTTGCTGCGCGCTCGATGCAAGCCACCGGGAATCGACAAACGGCACTCAATGACGTTTTTACGACCATGAACATTTCGCACCGTGGCCTCCACAACAAAACTTGGCAAAGGTATGTGAAGAAGCTGGCGCCCGTGGCAGCTCTTGCTGCCAAGAAGCAAACGTCTCTGTGCGTGCAATCGGTCCGGGATCTATATGATGAGTTGCAGGTTGCGAATCCCGGAAACATTGCTGTGTCATACGACGGTTCCTGGATGACGCGCGGCCACTCGTCCCATATCGGCGTCGGCACGGTCAACGAGCTGTTTACAGGACTAGTTCTCGATTACGTGGTCCTGAGTAATTTTTGCGCTAGTTGCTAGCGTGCCCCAAGCGAAGATGACCCGGCATACAAGGCTTGAAAGGAGACCCATGCATGCCAGAAAAACACCACCAAGAAGGCTGGTGAAATGGAAGTTGAGGCTGCTCTCACCCTCTTCCAGAGATCACTGCAACGGCACAACCCGAGGTATACCACCCTACTCTCAGATGGTGACAGCCGCGCTTTTCTTATGCTGCAGGATGCCCGGGTGTATGGGTACATTTCAGTTGAGAAAGAAGACTATATCAACCATGTAGAGAAACGGATGGGCACGAGCTTGCGAAACCTCATCACAAAACATAAGGGCCCTGGTTTGGAGAGCCTTGGTGGTAAAGGCAAGCTGACCGCGGACCTAGTGGCAAAGTTGACAAGCTACTATGGCTGGGCCCTGAAGACTCACAAGGGTGATGTGCAAGGAATGAAAAGGGCAGTGATGGCCACTTATCGCCACATAACATCAAATGACTTGGTGTCGAACCACAGCTATTGCCCACCAGGACCGAGCTCATGGTGCCGGCAAAATGCAGCAAGAGCTAAGGGTGAGACAGCCCCTAAGCACCGCTACAATCTGCCTCAGCACGTATGTGAGGTCTTGTTGCCCATTTACGAGCGCCTGTCTGATGAAAGGCTTCTTGAGCGGTGCCAATGGGGCAGCACTCAAAACACCAATGAATGTCTCCACTCCCTGATATGTCACTGGCACGAAAAGAACAGCATGCCTCACTGTTCACGGTGCAAGCTGTTGTGGCCGAGGCTGTTATGAGATTTAATGCTGGTTGCCAAAACTCCTCTGCAGCAATATTGAAAGAGCTGCACCTCAACCCTGGGACACCAAGCATGAAGCGCATGGCAGAGAAAGACCACCACCGAGCAATCGCATCTGCAAACAAGTGCAAGACCACTGCGGACATGCAGCACGCTTTCAAAAAACGCCATTTGGGTGGCCATAGTCAGTCTGACTACATCCCTGGGGCCTTCTAGTCCCTTACATTGCAAAATATTGCAATATTTTCTCTACATTTTTGATTAAAAGAGAGCCAATCTCTTTTTTCTCGTTTTCTCAAAACACCGATTCTTGACTTTTTGCTTATTTGTAGAAGCGATAGCTCTGCCTTCAATGGAGGTAGAACCATAATTTTTGTTGTGGCATGTAGCTAAAAGTGCAAAGCACACAATGTTAGGAGCAGATTTTGCAATTTACGTTATAAAAATTTTTAAATTTTGCTCTAGGTCAGACAGTAGGGCACCCACATTTGAATGATGGACTTTGAAATGCTATGACATCGCTAATATTTGTTTTATCAAAAAGTGCTCCTAACATTGTATACATTATGCTTTCTAGTACCTAGCAAAGTGTCAATATGAATTTTTTTTAGTGTGGTTACTTTTCCATTGTTTCTGCAAATTGTGAACAATTATTTTCATCTATCTTTTGAACTAATTGGCCAATTGAAAAAATAGTTACATATTTGAAATCAGCGCAAGAAACTGAATCAGACTACCTAGTTTTATAAAGTTTGGTGGAAAATTAAGAAAAATAGCTTTAAGAGCCATGTCCCCCCTTAAAAGTCAATGTCTTCTCGGGGAGAAGCCGATAAAAAAGAGCAGTTTCATCGGCATTGAAAATATCTTTCGGTTCATACTCGGCCAAGTACTCTGGAAGCTTTTCATTCTTCCACGTCGAGCATGTTTCTGGGTTCACGGATGCCTTCTCTCCACACACACTTTTGAACACCAGATCATGACGACCTTTAAAGTGTGTGAGCCATCCATCCGAAGAAGCGAAGTCTTCAATCTCTAACATTGCCGCAAGTGATTGAGCTTTCGCCGCAACAACCTCACCGCTGACAGGAAGTTTGTTGTTGCGCTTCTCTTAATCCATATCAGCAGGGCCTTCTCTAGCTCTGGATGGGCGCCCGTGCGCATCCGCTTCCTAGACATCTTGAATGTGTCCTGCTTAAAAGCAGCTAGTATTCTTGATGTGATTAGAGAGGGTGTTAGGCTTAATGCCATACTTCCGAGCGATGTTCTGCTTGGCGGTGCCTCCTTTTTCCACTGCTCTCGAAATCTCAACTTTCGTCGCTAAGTCAAGCGTGCGGTAGCTTCCACGTGTTGCCATGACTGGTGCCACAACCGTTGCGTGCGAAGTCCAAATTCCAATCGAAGCATGGAACCACTCGCGGAACGAAGCAGGATGGCGGCGTTCACAAGCAAAAAGCCAACTGAAGCCGCCAGTGGGGTGACACACGCCGCCATGATCAATCTAACAATCTAAAAAGGTTCGCTCCACTGGCCACGCCACCACGTTGTCGCTACCATCGCATAGCGACTCAAGCCTACTCTCACCACTTCGAGGTGGAAGGCACTGCGGGTGCTTACGATGGCATCGGTTTATATTGCCGTTGAGCAGTTTCAAGATAGCAACGCTACAGTATAGCGATGCTGCCGGATAGCCACGATGGCATCTAAAATGGCAGTCGTCGTGATTCTCGATTGATAAATAACTTCTAATTAAACGTTGCCCTAAGCTTTTCAACCTCGAATTATTGAGTGATATTTCTACTGGATTGAATACAAAGTAGCCGGGACCATCATATCACTTCTAATTAACCGAAAATTCCAATTAAGCGACTTCGAATTATCGGGAGTGGACTGTACTACCAAGCCCCAAAGCTTTGCGAAGGAAGCTCTGGCAAGCCAGACTCAGCAGACCTCATGAATCCAAATGCCCTGGACTGCTTGTGAGGCTGACTGATATGCGTAGCCGACAGCTACCACCGCCATAATCACAGGTTGGCGATGAAGCTCCGGAAAAACTATTCCTCCCTGATCAAACGGCCTGCTGTTTTGTGCAACTTACTGTGCAGTTCAGCCCTCAACAAGCTGTCCAAATAAGTCAGCTTCTAAAGTTATGCACTTACATGAGCATCTGGCAGCAGTCCAAATTAGTACCCGTATTATTGGGGCTCAAATAGAAATTTACTACACTGCCAGAACGTGCAGCACGCATGCGACCGTGCTACTTGAACTTTCAGAATGCATATGAGGAGTGCCTTTACATGGATGCTCACAAGCTAACGAGACTGAAGAGCTGCTAAGTGTCACTGCACGAGTCTTCAGGAACCAGCGAAACAAAGAGCGCTTGACAGCCAGAGGTTTCCACGCTGTAGCAGAATGTTTGTGCAGGACTATGACAGCACAGCTCTTATCATGCACACAGCCTACAAACTGAAAGTCCATTCATTGGAAATTGAATAATTTAAATTTCTGGATAATTTAAACTGGGTGGCCCCCAGGGCACGTGACCAAACAAGCATGACAGTGCCTCACTGGCACTGCCTCTTCGGAGGACACATGGAGAGGACGGCTGAACAGGAAGAGACGGGCTCTCTCTGTCTGTGCTGAAGTTGGTCTGGCTGTGGCAACTATTTGCGTGACCTCAAAAATTTGCACTCAAATGCTGCTTGACGCTGCTTATCTCCAAGGCTTAAGAGGATGCTCACCTCTAAAGACTTGCCTATTTTTATTTCTGAGATAGTTCAGTGCTTTCTCTCTCAAATGCCCCGCACAACTGAGAAACAAAGCAGTGCTGAGTGGCTTTTCTTGTCTCTGACAGTCTATGTAAAACTGAACAAACTAGTGTCACTCCCTCAGCGTGCACCATATTGAAACAATTATATACATGGTGCATTGTTTTCAGTGGCTGAAGCTTGAAGGCTGTATTCAAAATTTTGAACCCTAAAACTATCACCGATTGCATTCAAACCCACACGGCAGCATTCTACACACATTATTCATGCCAAATTTTGCTCTGGATGCAAATAAAGTAAATGCAGCCCCCGTCAAAAGCATACGGTCCAAGGGATTTGGTTCAGAGGTCCTAAGCAGGGCTCGCCAGAATATCTGGTAGATCAATGCTGGAGGACACGAGACCCTTCTGAGAGATTACTGCTGCTGAGGATGCAAAATTAGGCACTCTGAAGGACTCAGAAGCAAGGCTGTATAATTTTGACATGTGTGTACAAAAGCCATATTCTGCTTCAAAACTGAAAAAACAATGACTGAAAATATGCAAAATGGTCCAGCGAAACAGGTTGGTTTTGGTGGTAAGAATGTTGCTTTTTATTATTACTTTGTGGGAGTGTGAAGCCATCCTTTGAAAGCTAAAATACAGTCAAACCTCGATATAACGAACACGCATACAGTAAAACCTCGTTACAAGAGACACTCAAGGGACCCAAAAATCTTTTGTAAGCAAGGTCTCTTGTAACCAAAGATTCTAAAAGCACTGTGTTGATCAGTTTACTGCCCATCAGCATATAAATGCATTCACACGAATTAGCAGGAAATTGTTCAGGAAAGCTTAAAGAAGTTATTCATACTAGTATGCATTTTTGTGAGTGCAGAGTGTATTCGTTCCCAAATTCTGGAGGTAAAGCACTTCACTTTGCAAGCCTTCCTATTTCTCTAATACCTTTGAAGCACTCTTACTTGCTCGTCACCCTCAGACGCTGACACTTTTCTTCTGAAATGTCCTCGTGGTCATCCTCTATGGCACATGTGCCATTTACTTATGCAAGAATTGCATAGTCTGTAAGCTCTTCGGGAGCACACAAGATCCACATCTGCACATACGAATTCCTCAAGAGATCTGCTACCTCAGCAGTCTCTTGGTGGCTCGCCCAAGGACGCTTTCCACGGTATCCATATATGGGCCCTCTTATATCATGTCACATTTAAAGCCTGCTTGTCTGAAACAGTTTTTCACAGTTTGGCTTCTCAGGCCATTCCAGACACCTGAAATCACCTGAACAGCAAACTTAACATCAATTACTATATTGTACAGTCTTGCTGCCTGTCGAGCCAATAGGCGTTCTACCAACCTTGTTTTGTACAGCAACTTGACAGAGTGCATAATGCCTTTGTCTATTGGTTCAAGGTGGGGTGTGGAGTTTGGAGGGAAAAAATAACTTTGATGCTGCAAGAGGCATTGTCCACAAAGAGAAAGACATCAGGATTCTGAGCTTTCATCTTGTGATCAAATTTTAACAGCAAGGAGTTAAAAATGCTGGACGTCATTCATGCATTTTGATTTGCTTTGTAAGTGACAGTAATGCATTGCCAGTGGCTGAAACAATGGGGTCGTCTTCATTTTTCAATCATGGGGAAGCGCTCCTTCTCAGTTCCTAAGATATTGCAACAAAAAGGATGCTGATATAGAACAGAATTTAGTTAAGGGAATCCGAAGTGCATCATGTACGAGTTGGTATGTGTCAGCTCAATTGCATGAGCACACCTGGGTTGTGTCTCTTATAAATAATGAATTTACTGTAGGGACCTGAAAAAGTTGTCCTTAGTAACCAAGTGTCTCTTGTAACCATGTCTCTTGTATGTAATGTTGTTAACATGGCAGACATAGGAAAACCAACCAAACCATTTTCAAATGTCTCTTATAACCGATTGTCTCTTGTAACAGTGTCTCTTGTAACAAGATTTAACTGCATAACGAATTATTGAATATATCGAACTCTTCCGAAATATTTTTGTCAAACACATGTATTTTTAACTTCCCGTAGCGAACGCGGTTCGGCATAAAACGGATATTATGAACTTTGCGAAGCCAAGCACTACCTCACTTTAATAGCAGGAGGCGGGCTTCGTTGCACTACATGTGTGTTGTGCGGCGCAGCAAACGTTCAGGACTACCTCACAGGCGCTGACAGCGCCATAGATGCCACGACGGCATTGGGAGTTAACAGCCAAAGAAATTTATGGTCTCCGAGATCACCTCCGCGCGCCTGTTTGTGCGCGCAGAAGTGATCTCGGAGGCCATAAGAAATCGTTCGCATCTCACTATCACTGACAGCGATCGAATGTTGCTTTTGCCTTTTTGCGTCTTTCACGTTTTTTGGTTTTAGTGTTAGCAGCGGCATCGCGATGTGGCCGTCATAGCATTCAGCGGAGGCTACGTCGGTCGTCATGTCAAGTGTAGTGCGCAGGTGTGCGTAGTGCTGTAATGGCGGTGAACGTGAAAATAAGGGCAGCACTGACGTTAAAGACCAAGCTCAAGATAAAATCGGGGCCTTCAAGGCAGTTTACAAGAGGAGACCGATTAACACTCTTCTCGTGAAGCTTCTTATGAAGCAGGACTTGAAGATCGACTTGCTGGGAGCATTAAAGCGGCATGGGACAGTGTGAAATGCGAAACGATTGCCAACTGCTTTCGGCACGCAGGTTTTGTTCCAGCAGAGGCCCGTGCATCAAGTGACGATGGGGACGATCCCGACGAAGAAGAAGCAGAGCTCCGCGAGCTCGATGAGCCTGGAACGATTTTTCATGTTTTGTTGGTGACATGCCCGCAACAATGACTGTAGAGGACTTTGTAGGTGGCGACGACATCGTGGCGACCTCGGCTGTACTGACGGATGCCGAAATCGCTGTGGAAGTTTCTGAACATCCCGCATACGAAGCTCAGGCTGACCCTGCCGACGATGAGAACATTCCGACTTCACAAGAAGCGCTTGCTGCATTGGATTTACTGCGCCACCACTGCAGTGCTATTGAGAGCAGTGGGTTTGCCCTTGTTGAGTGTTTGCAAACTGATGAACAGGGCATGATATGGAATGCGATCAACACAACAAAGCAGGCCGCGATAAAGCAGTTCTTTGCGCGTAAATAAATGGACGTGACCAAAGTAGGCACCCTCCGAGATGCTGTGCCTTCTCTGATTGAATTTTGCTGCTCTTGCATGTATTTTCTACGAAATTTTATGTTACGAATTATGAATAGAGCGAACTATTTTACGATTTTTTGACTGTTCGTTATAACAAGGTTTCACTGTATAAGTCTACTAGCTCATACAAGCCTTAATGTGAGCGACGACTTGGTTCGAGGCATCAATCATGCACTTGGAAATGGGTCAGACCTGATCCTCTCAAAGCCACTGCGAATGCCTAAACATATTTTTTTTTTTAACAATGCCCATACTTGCGAACCTGGTGACATCAAAAATCGGAATGTTTTATTCGTGCTAAAGGAAGAGTGGGGGGGGAATGCACTTTCAGGCAGTATTAAATGAGTCTTAATCTAAACAGCCTAAACCAATTCAACATAACCACAAGCAGCAACAGCAAGCAAGAAATGCAACTAGAGCTTGTGGGGCTCCGCAGCCCCTTTAGGTGTTTTAAGCCGCGCGCGCGTCTTTCTATTTGTATTGTGTTTGCACGGGCAGAGCGAGTGTGCATGAGCAAGCAGATAATCTTGGGGGGCGTGATGTTAGCGTCGACAGACGAGGGTAGATAAGCGCGTCAGAAGCGAGGCGCGGGGCTTTTTTGCGCTGGCGGAAAGGCCGGCGCGGGGCAACCGGCGAGCGTCATGGGCCAGCAGGGTGTGCACGGACGACCGAAAGAAGATCGCCGACGCGAAGATGCAAGCAGTGCCTGCAGGAACAGCCTAGGCGTATTTCTGTGAGTTGCTGTGCCGCGAGGAGCAATCTTTCTTGTGTCGCCGTTAGCGCTTTGGCCCCATTGCTCGTTTTATTCGCTCCGCAGTGTGTGTTGTTTCGCCGCGGTAAGGCCCTGACATTCTTCCCGCTTTCCGTTGGTGTTCTATTGTCGCGCGCACGAACAGCCTGTTCTCAGCGCAGTAGCGCCTTATGTTTCTCTGTTTTGCTTTTTTGTTTATCCGGAATAAACCGGTGTTTTTAAGAGACTGAATTTGTCACTCGTCCGGCGAGACCATGGCTCGCGGACCCATTTTTTGAATGCAAGGCCTTCATCTGGCGCCCAACGTGATTTTTGCTCGAACTTTGGTTTGACCCGCGAGTGTCGCAACTTTAGTGAGAACATTCCATGTTTTCATGCGTAGCTATGGCGGATAATCTCAATTTATCTGGCGCAAGCGCCCAGTTGAAAGCTGAATTTCCACCTCCCACCCATGCGGGTTCTATGCATGAGCAATTAGGAGACCAGAAAAGTGAACCGTCGGATTTTCAAAGCGTAATTATTGGCCTACTGTCCCAGCTACTTGCGTCAAAGGCACAATTTAAAGAAGTGATGGGAAGCGAGCCAGTTTCGTTAACGCCCACTCCCTTGTATCGAGATAACCATCTGCAGCTAAATTTGCCCGTGCCGAGGTTTGAAGGATACGCCGACAAGAAAAATGTTTGCGATTTTCTTCATGAACTCGATGACTATCAGATGGCAATGGCAATTTCGGACAGTGCTCTGGTCACACGTGTGATTCCTGTAGCTTTAGTAGGTTCCGCAGCAACCTGGAGGCGTAGACAGCGGCCATTCACAACAAAACAGGACTTTGTACAGCGTTTTCGGGAAGAGTTTTTGCCGCCTGACTACATCATCCGCATCAAGGATAAGCTTTGTGCCAGGACGCAAGGCGAACACGAGGGTTTGCTCGAGTTTTTGCGCAGCTTTCAAGAGCTGCACGAGCGGGCAGATCCTGGAGCTCCGGAACCAGAGAAAGTGGCTCATGCCATACATCGCTGCCATCCGAGGTACCAGCCATACCTCCGGCGCCGCCAGTTCATGGACTTCGAGGACATGGCCAGGGAGGCCTCCCGCATCGAGGCATCTTTTCTGGCGGAGCTCAATGTGGGCAAAGGAGCGTGGCCAACACAGAGCCTGGTGTTTTGGTCATCTCATCACCCGACGGCCAGGGTATGGGGCTGCCGCAGACGTCAGCCTAAGCGACGTAAGGGACGAGGAAAGAAGTCGTCTCCTCTGGCCCAGACAGCCCCGGCACCAGAGGTAATTGGCGGCCCCTTGGAACGTGAATCACGGCCCGAGGATATGAAGTACCAACCGGTAAGCGATTTGCCGTCCACTTTCCGCCTCCAGGATGCCTGCCCTGATAATGCACCATTGGTGGCTGTCAAAATAGCGGGGATAGAAGTTCCCGCTCTACTGGATACAGGTTCCACTGTTTGTTTTTGGCGATAAGGTCAAGCGAGCATGTGATTCAAGACATTTGCAGTTACGAGAAGTGACTACAAAGCTTCGGATGGCGCCGCCACAGATAGCGTCAGCAACCTCTGCAGCACGTCTAACAGTTACCGTGAATGGTCGCAAAATAAGGCAGCGCTTTCTGCATCCTCGCGGACTCTCTTGTCCGGTAATTTTGGGCCGTAACTTCATCTCGAAGGCAGGAATCATTGTCGACCTACATTCAGGCAGCTACAGATACGGCATTAATGCAGAACCACTGAAGTTCATTACAAAGATAACAGAGCGTCCCTCAAATCTTCTGGTCACGGATCCCCCCTCAGTCGGAGTGGCAGAAAGTGGTGTTCTCACTGTCCTGCAGTCTTTCACAGGGTCACAAACGGAGAGATCCAGAATCCAGGAGACACTCGAGCCCTTCGCTACCATGTTCACGGAGGCTCCTGGAAAAGCTAACGTGCTGACGCACAGGATTGACACCGGCAGCTCCCGCCCGATCCGTTTCAACCCCAGGCCGTTGAGCGTCCACAAGCGAGGACTCCTGGATGCCGCTCTGGATGAAATGGTGGCTACCGGTGCAGTAAGACCCTCAAAGAGCCCTTGGGCTTTTCCCGTTGTTCTTGCGCCTAAGAAAGACGGCACAGCCCGCTTATGTGTCGACTATCGGCGGCTGAACGCTGTAACAGTCAGAGATTTGTACCCTTTTCCGTCAGTCGACTCTGTTATGTATACGCATGGATCAGCGAAATTCTTCACTACTCTAGACTGTAGCAGGGGTTTTCTGCAGATACCGATTGCCCAGCGTGACATCGAAAAAACTGCATTCACTTGCCATCGGGGCTTATTCGAGTTTGTTCGACTGCCTTTCGGTTTATGCAATTCGCCTGCTACCTTCCAGCGCGTGATGGATATAGTGCTCGGAGACGCGAAATTCAACTAAGCAATGGCATACATGGACGACGTCGTGGTGTTTTCAGAAAGCCTAGATGAGCATCTGATCCATTTAACCACTGTTTTGCAACGAATGAAGGACGCAGGCATCACCATTATTCCACGCAAAGTGCAGTTGGTTTCGCGCAGAATCAACCTGCTTGGTTTCATTGTTGAACAGGGCGCAGTCCGGCCTGACGAGGAGAAACTGCAGGTCATGTTGCAGCTGCCATCCCCAACAAACGTCAAGAGCCTGCAGCGATTCTTGGGCATGGTCGGTTTCCACCGCCACTTTATTCCAAACTGTGCGGACCTGGCAAGACCCCTTCATCAGCTTCTCCGGAAAGGCGCCCGTTGGTCCTGGACAGACACGGAGCAGGAATCGTTTCGGGCGCTGTCAACAGCTATCGCCGATACTGCTCGTCTGCGGCTCCCGGACCTAAACCGGCCCTTTACAGTGCAGACTGATGCGAGTGAGTATGCAATAGGTGCTGTTTCACTTCAGGATCACGAAGGGAAGCTTTGCCCCTTGGCATTTGCAAGTCGCACTCTCTCATCACCGGAACGAAACTACACGGTAACAGAGAAAGAGTGCTTGGCAATTGTATTTGCGCTAAAAAAGTTTGACATGTATGTGGATGGGGCTGAGTTTACAATTCAGACCGATCATCAGGCATTGTCCTGGTTGTCAAAGCTGCAAAACCCAGCCGGCCGTCTAGCCCGCTGGGTGCTCGCTCTTCAGAAATATAATTACAGGGTGGAGTACAAGAAAGGCACCTTCAACAAGGGAGCCGACGCCCTGTCCCGAGCTCCGTTACCTGCAGATGGCGAGCAAGCACCGCAAGTCCTGGTGATCGCAGAAGCCGCTGATGCCTGGGGACCGCTGGTTTCCCGTCAACAGCTGCTCCAAGCTCAGCTAAGCGATCCTCAGTGCATCCAAATAAGAAAGGGCCTGGACAGCGCCAACCCTGCAGGAAGCACAGTGCCTACCGGCAGCTATGACTGCTACCTGGAAGCAGAGGATGGACTTCTCCTGAGATATATACCCGCTGCCGACACAGATGGTGGTGAGTCTCCATTTCGTGTTGTCGTACCAAAGAGCCTGCGCAAGCTCTTTTTAGAGTATTTTCACGACACACGCCTTGCAGGCCACAGCGATGGCAAGAAAACATGAAAAGTTGGGTCGCATCGTGACTTGGCCCCGCATGAGAAAGGATGTCGTGGCATCATCATCATCATCATCATCAGCCTGATTATACCCACTGCAGGGCGAAGGCCTCTCCCATATTTCTCCACTTAACCCGGTTCTGTGCAAGCTGCATCCATTTGACCCCTGCGAACTTCTTAATCTCATCCGCCCACCTAACTTTCTGCCGCCCCCTGCTACGCTTTCCTTCCCTTGGAATCCAGTTTGTTACCCTCAGCGACCATCGGTTATCCTCTCTTCGCACTACATGTCCTGACCATGTCCATTTCTTCTTCTTAATTTCTACTAGAATGTCGGTAACTTGAGTTATTTCTCTGACCCACTCTGCACGCTTTCTATCTCTTAATGTTACCCCTACCATTTTTCATTCCATAGCCCTCTGGGTTGTTCTCAACTTAAGTAGAACTCTCTTGGTTAGCCTCCACGTTTCAGCCCCATAGGTGAGTACAGGCAAGATGCAACTGTTGTATACTTTCCTCTTGAGCGATACCGGTAAGCTGCTAGTCATAATCCGCGAGTGCTTGCCAAATGCGCTCCATCCCAATCTTATTCTTCTTGTTATTTCCTTTTCATGGTCCGGATCTGCGGTTACTACCTGTCCTAAGTAGACATATTCGTCCACTACTTCCAGTATTTCACTACCTAATGCAAACTGCTGTTCCTTCCCGAGGCTGTTGAACATTACCTTAGTCTTCTGCATAATGATTTTCAAGCCTACCTTTCTACTTTTCCTGTCTAGGTCATCAATCATTATTTGCAGTTCATCCCCCGAGTTGCTTAGCAAGGCAATGTCATCAGCAAATCGCAGATTACTGAGGTATTCTCCATCTACCCTTATCCCTAACTGCTCCCATTCCAAGTCTCTGAATACTTCCTCTAAACAAGCCTTGAATAGTACTGGAGAGATTGTGTCTCCTTGCCTAACACCTTTCTTTATAGAAATTTTGTTACTTTCTTTATGCAGAACTATGGTTGCTGTGCAGCCACTATATATATCTTCCAGCACTTTCACGTACGTCGTGGCATACGTCCGTACTTGTCTTACATGCCAGACAGCGAAGGAAAGGGGAGGTAAACCACCGGGCTTCTTGCAACCTGTGGAGAGCTGTTACCCGTGGGAAATTGTTGCCTGCGACGTAATGGGCCCTTATCCTAGATCTGTGAAAGGAAATCGCTACTTGCTAGTGGTCACTGATCATTTTTCTAAATGGGTTGAATTATACCCGCTGCGTAAACTGGACTCAAAAGTAGTCTGGGATAGACTCCTAGACGCATTCACTCGATTCGGCTTCCCGGCGCAGCTAATCACTGATAATGTGACGTATTTCACGGGCAGGATATTTGCTGACACCTGCAAAGCTCTTGGCGTGCAGCACAAAAAGACTACGCCCTACCATCCTCAGGCCAACATCACAGAGCGGGTCAACAGAAACCTGAAAAACATGCTCGTGGCTTTCACGGAACGTCACAAAGACTGGGATTTGCGAGTGCAGGAGATGGCTTTCGCCACAAGAACCACAGTAAACCGGTCGACTGGTTTTACGCCGGCAGCTATTCTTCTTGGCCGTGAGCTTCGATTTGTTGAGTGTTTGCAAACTGTTGAACAGGGCATGATATGGAATGCGATCAACACAACAAAGCAGGCCGCGATAAAGCAGTTCTTTGCGCGTAAATAAATGGACGTGACCAAAGTAGGCACCCTCTGAGATGCTGTGCCTTCTCTGATTGAATTTTGCTGCTCTTGCATGTATTTTCTACGAAATTTTATGTTACGAATTATGAATAGAGCGAACTATTTTACGATTTTTTGACTGTTCGTTATAACAAGGTTTCACTGTATAAGTCTACTAGCTCATACAAGCCTTAATGTGAGCGACGACTTGGTTCGAGGCATCAATCATGCACTTGGAAATGGGTCAGACCTGCTCCTCTCAAAGCCACTGCGAATGCCTAAACATTTTTTTTTTTTTTAACAATGCCCATACTTGCGAACCTGGTGACATCAAAAATCGGAATGTTTTATTCGTGCTAAAGGAAGAGTGGGGGGGGAATGCACTTTCAGGCAGTATTAAATGAGTCTTAATCTAAACAGCCCAAACCAATGCAACATAACCACAAGCAGCAACAGCAAGCAAGAAATGCAACTAGAGCTTGTGGGGCTCCGCAGCCCCTTTAGGTGTTTTAAGCCGCGCGCGCGTCTTTCTATTTGTATTGTGTTTGCACGGGCAGAGCGAGTGCGCATGAGCAAGCAGATAATCTTGGGGGGCGTGATGTTAGCGGCGACAGACGAGGGTAGATAAGCGCGTCAGAAGCGAGGCGCGGGGCTTTTTTGCGCCGGCGGAAAGGCCGGCGCGGGGCAACCAGCGAGCGTCATGGGCCAGCAGGGTGTGCACGGACGACCGAAAGAAGATCGCCGACGCGAAGATGGAAGCAGTGCCTGCAGGAACAGCCTAGGCGTATTTCTGTGAGTTGCTGTGCCGCGAGGAGCCATCTTTCTTGTGTCGCCGTTAGCGCTTTGGCCTCATTGCTCGTTTTATTCTCTCCGCAGTGTGTGTTGTTTCGCCGCAGTAAGGCCCTGACATTCTTCCCGCTTTCCGTTGGTGTTCTATTGTCGCGCGCATGAACAGCCTGTTCTCAGCGCAATAGCGCCTTATGTTTCTCTGTTTTGCTTTTTTTGTTCATCCGGAATAAACCGGTGTTTTTAAGAGACTGGATTTGTCACTCGTCGGGCGAGACCATGGCTCGCGGACCCATTTTTTGAAGGCGAGGCCTTCAAGCTGTGTGCAGCCGCCAAAGTTCTCACTATGCATCCGCAGCCGACACAAACTGATTGGCAGCTTCAGCGTGTGGTTTTAGTTCTTCAATGCAAAACAATTACAGTCGAACCCGGATATATCGAACTCGAAGGGGATCGCGAAATAGTTCGATATACAGTCGAACCCGGATATATCGAACTCGAAGGGGATCGCGAAATAGTTCGATATATCGATAATTCGATATAGAAAAATCGGCTTGTGACGGCACTTACGATGCCAAAAAACGATACCGTATTTGTCGCGTAATCAACCCACTCGTATAATGAACCCAGCCTGCACTTTTGCAAGGAGAATTTGAAAAAGATAATAAGCGTTAAGGCCAGCTGGCTCACATGCAAGCGATTGAGCGATATCAGCGACGAGCGGCAGCGACAGAGCGATAATTTTCAAACTTGTTGGAACTGCGTCCCTCTCGCTGCTCGAGCCACCGCGGCAGCTCTAAACAAGGTTTCTGTGTTGCCGCGGCAGAAATCGCAAGCGTTTTCGCTTGCATGTCGATGGCGCGCGTCACTCCGTTTCGGTCGTCTCAGCCACAGCTCATTTCTTGGCAGTGTGCCAAGATGCTGCGCAGCGATAACGTCGGGGCGGGCGCGTTTATCTTTTTAGAGCTCCTGCGGTGGCGGGGAGCGAACTTGGCAGAGTGCCCGTAATGGCTTGATTGCACAAGTCTGGTTCGATTTATCACGCCACGCACGCTTGGGGCGGCGTCATGATCGCAGCAGCTGACCGCGTGCTTTCGTTGACTCATACATCCAAGGATAAACGACTCCCGTAAAAAAAAAAAAAAAAAGTCCCTGCCGTTTCTTAACGTCCGAACAGCACAACGATAAGATAGGATGACTCGCAAAAAGAAAAACAAAGAGCTGCCGCTTTTTAATGTCCGCGGGCACCATAGCCACCTCGGCCGCCACGCACAGAGGGTTCGCAACACACGCTGGAGAAAGCGAGCGTCGACGCTTGTCTGAAAACAGGCTGAGCTGGCTTGGCGCATGCGTAGCGCGTGCTGAAGGAGAGAGATAGCTTGGCAAAAGAATGGGCACACCCACGCACATGACTTGCAAACGTCATGTGTTGGCGCGCGGAAAACGATAACTGCAGATGCGCGTGCCTTTGGGGAATGGGCGCGGCGTTGCCCAGACCAGCCGTCGCCGAACTGTCCTCTCTCATTCCTTCCGCAAGTGGCTTGAAAACGGCAAGCGGCAAACGGCCAAAGGTGATGCGATCGTCTTTGGGGAAGGCACACTTTCCAGTGCGTGATGCGGAGTTCGATATATCGAACGACCGGTGAAATGAAGTTCGATACATGGCACGGCTTTTCTATACTTTTACATGGGATTTTCAAGGGGATATTCCATGAGTTCGATATAACCAAAATTCGATATATCCGGGTTCGATATAACCGGGTTCGACTGTATCAATAACTCGATATACAAAAATCGGCTTGTGACGGCACTTACGATGCCAAAAAACGATACCGCATGTGTCGCGTAATCAACCCACTCGCATAATGAACCCACCCTCCACTTTTGCACCCGAGAATTTGAAAAAAAAAAAAAAAAATGCGTTAAGACCAGCTCGCTCACGATCTCAGCGACGAGCGGCAGCGACAGAGCGAAAAATTTCTAACTTGTTGGAGCTGCGTCCCTTTTGCCGCTCGAGCCACTGCGACAGCTCAATACAAGGTTTCTGTGTTGCTGCGGCAGAAATCGCGAGCGTTTTCGCTTGCATGTGGATGGCGCGCGTCACTCCGTTTCGGTCGTCGCATCCGCAGCTCATTTCTTGGCAGCGTGCCAAGATGCTGAGCAGCGATAACGTCAGGGCGCGTTTATCTTTTTATAGCTCCTCCGGTGGCCGGGAGCGAACTTGGCAGGGTGCCCGTGATGGCTTGATTGCACAAGCCTGGTTCGATTTATCACGCCGCGCTTAAGGCGGGCGTCATATTCGCAGCAGCAGACCGCGTGTTTCCGTTGATTCATACATGCAAAGATAAACGGCTCCAACCAAAAAAATTTAAAAAAGCCTGCCGCTTCTTAACGTCCGCAGCCGCCATATCTTACCCTACGTCGCGCGTACAGCACAACCCACAACGATAAAGGATGACTCTCGCAAAAAAAAAAAAAAGAAAAACAGAGAGAGCTGCCGCTTCTTAACATCTGCAGGCGCCATAGCCACGTCAGCCGCCGCACGCAGAGGGTTCGCAACATACGCTGGAGAAAGCGTCCGACGTCTGTCTGAAAACGGGCTGAGCTGGCTTGGCGCATGCGTAGCGCGTGCTGAAGGAGAGAGATAGCTTGGCAAAAGAATGGGCACACCCACGCACATGGCTTGCAAACGTCATGTGTTGGCGCACGGGAAACGATAACTGCAGATGCGCGCGCCTTTGGGGAATGGGCGCGGCGCTGTCCAGAACTGTCCCCTCTCATTCCTTCCGCGCGTGGCTTGAAAACGTCACGCGGCAAACGGCCAAGGGTGATGCGATCGTCTTTGGGGAAGGCACACTTTCCAGTGCGTGGTGCGGAGTTCGATATATCGAACGACCGGTGAAATTGAGTTCGATATATGACGCGGCTTTCCTATACTTTTACATGGGATTTTCAAGGGGATATTCCGTGAGTTCGATATAACCAAAATTCGATATATCCTGGTTCGATATAACCGGGTTCGACTGTATCAGCCTCTTTACACGCAATTTCGTCTGCGACTGTTGCTGGCCATAATGGTTCCAAAGGATGAGCTATCACACCACCTTTCGGCATTGCATAGCGCAGCTCAGTAACATGAGGCATGAAACCGAGCGCAATACAGGAGGATCAGATGGCATGACATCTGAGCAAAGATGCAGCAACGACCTTTCAACACCAAGCATGCAGAGAGGCTGCCCTTTAAGGGGAGACGCGGGTCTTAAAACGGTCGAAAATGGTCAAAAAGTCGATTTTGGGAAAAACTCATTTTCGGAAGGTTTATCCTTTCGAGCATCTACAGTAAAATTATTAACGCTGAATTCGGTCGGGAAATGCGATAAAATCGGCTTTCAAAACACCACGGCAGCGACGAAATGGCCCCGAAAAGAGAGACTTTGTTCGAACTTCCCGCGGGCGCCGCCGGCGTTGCAGCCGGCCGATCGCCGCCATCTTGGGCTTGTTTTGAAGCTGGTTTCTTTGTGCGCAATTTGAGCTATCTCAAAATGGCGTCGCTCAAGCAGAGCGGCGGTTCGGGCCGGTTTCCCGAAGGCCGTTTTCGGGTCGCTGATTGGCTCGCACGCGGCGCGCGCGCGACGCGCGCCGTTCCGCGCCTCCCATTGGCTGGTGTGACCGTCTACGTCATTTTTTTTTTCTTTCTCTTGCTTTCGCCGCTGTGGCTGTCGCTTCGTGCGCGTCTGTTTTTCGCTTCGTGCGCGTCTGTTTTTGCGCTCGTGTTTCTTTACACGCCGTGTTTCCGCCTTGTGCCGGGAGTTTCTCTTTGCGATCGAGATGCCGGGAGACAGTCGATTGAAACCGAGCACGCAACGAGCTTTTGGAAGCCGGAAGAAACGTCCGTGGAACAAAAAACAGCAGGCAGCGGCCACCAGTGCGTCGCCGGGGCCTGCAGTGCCGGACTCGTTGGATCCGCCGGGTACATCAAGCACGCTGCCCGATGACGACACCGCGGGACCAAGTTGCAGCACGAATCGTAACTCGGATCGTGGTACACTTCGTGTTGATGCTGTGTACTATTCGTCGACCGAGCAGGCGCAGCGTGTTGAGCGATCGGCGCAAGCAAAGTCCGTTCTGTCGGAAAAGTCTGCAACCCAGCGCAAGTTTGATCTTCTTGGCGTCAGTTCGAATTACCAGACAGCTGATGCTGGTACCCAATTCGTGATTGTGGACTTGAAGGTTTTGAACAATTTTTTCGCGCAAGCGAAGTGCGGAACCTGCGGCACAGGAAGTCTGCGTTTGAGCAAGGCAGCAGATAAGGAGTACGGCCTTGCTGTAAAGCTTCTGCTTGTCTGCGAAAACTGCGATTTCGAACAGAAGCAGTTCTCTTCCCCAAGAATAAGCGGAGCTGCCACCATCACTCCCTTCGAAGTCAACATGAGGGCAATGAAGGGCATACAGACAATTGGCAAAGGCGTGACTGCCCTTGCGGACTTCTGTGCTTGTATGAACCTCTCACACCGAGGCCTGCACCACAAGACCTTTCAGGGACACCTGAAAACTTTTGTGGAAGCCTGTGAGAGTACAGCGACCGCAAGTGAAGCTGCAAGTGCGGCAGTCGTCAAGAGTTTGTATGCAGACTTTTTGAATCCTGTCGGGAACATTGATGTGATATTTGATGGTTCCTGGATGACCCGTGGTCGTACCTCTCACATCAGTGTGGGCTGCATTGTTGAGCTGTACACTGGTCTCGTGATTGACCACGTTGTATACTCAAATTTCTGCCTTGGATGTGCCTTGGGGCCACAGCCACAAGATGAAGGGTACAGTGCCTGGCTCGCCACCCACGAGTGCCAACGAAACATAGACTGCAATTCTGGCCGCATGGAAGTGGAGGCAGCACTGACTATGTTTCGGAGGTCGCTGGCCAAGCACGGGCTGCGCTACACGACCGTGCTATCCGATGGAGACAGCCGGACATTTCATGCCTTGTCTGAAGCAGAAGTGTACGGCTTCATTCCAATTGAAAAGAAGGACTGCATCAACCATGTCCACAAGCGAATGGGGACTGCACTCCGGAATCTTGTCGAGAGGAAGAAGGCTCTGGGTGAGTCTCTTGGGGGAAAAGGCAAACTGACTCAGGACAAAATGAAGAAAATCACGAACTACTACGGCTATGCCCTGAGGAGCAACAGGAATGACGTTCCAGCCATGAAGAAGGCAGTGGAAGCTACACTCCTGCACATGACATCCACAGACGATGCCCCAAACCACTCGAAGTGCCCCGAGGGTGCTGACTCTTGGTGCAAGTATAATAGAGCCTTGACTAATGGTGACGTTCCACCTCCGCACAAGAGTGCCCTCCCGGCTTCGGTTAGGGCCGCTCTGGAGCCAGTGTTTGCCAGGCTCAGCGATGAGCACCTGCTGGCACGCTGCAGTGAGGGAAAGACGCAGAATGCGAGTGAGAGCCTACACTCTGTTATCTGGACCCAAACTTCAAAGAACGGGAATGCTTCACTGAAAAGTGTGAAACGAGCTGCTGCTGAGGCGGTTGCTGTTTACAACCAAGGGAGAAGGGCAACCAACGTAGCCATCGCTACAAGTCTAGGCTATGAAGCTGGAGATTGCCATGTTCGCCGAAGCATCGAAAAAGATGCACTACGTTTGCGCAAGGCAAATGAAGCTCAACAGAAGAGCACCAACACAAAAGAGGCTCTTGCAAGGCGGCACAAAACGGGAGCCACTGGAGACTACAGCCCGGGACTCCTTTGAAGACGTTAGCGGCCAACCGCTCGAGCATCGCACCCAACGGTCCTTTTCAGGGCCACCCAACTGTTTGCCTGGTGGAGCTCTAGTCTCCTTGGCTCCGGTCCTCTTTCACCTCAAAAAAAAAAAAAAAAAAAAAGTAAACCCCTAACTTCTCGAAAGTAACCTCTATAATTACATCACACTTACACATTCGACATTTTTTTTTTAAATGTTTCCTTGGATGGAATAAGACACTTTTTGTTTTGTTTTGTAGGGAAACTGATAGGGAACATCTGAGTAACATCTGTTGTCGAAGATTCTTTCCAATATTTTCTGCACTCGGTGTCAAAACTTCAAATGAGTTTTTCTCAGCTTCATGTTTTTTGGTGACATGACTAGCCTTACGGAACTTTTCATTGGGTTTTTGTGGTGCAATTTTAATAAATCTTATACCGTTGAATTCAGAAAGGTTTGAACTGTGGAGCTATGCTATTTTTATATTGCTAAGTTGAACATATCAAATTTATTGAACAATAGTGTCAGCTAATTATATTTTCGAATTGTGGGGCATCTACATAATTGAATATTTTTATACTGTGATGTACATCAATGATAATATAAATAGCATAGCTCCACATGGCAGGTCTTTGGCTACAACTACATTTTAATCGGAACGAAAAAATATTGAGGGAAACTGTCCTAACGACCCGTAAGAAATTACCAAATTAGGCTTTGGTTATTTCCCAATAACATTAGAACTAATTGAGATAGAGTAAAACTAATTACATTTTTGAAAACAGGAGGAAGAAATACATATACACACCCAATTTCGTTATTATATCTCTAAAAATAAAAATTTTCATTTTAAGACCAGTGTCTCCCCTTAACCGAGACCGAAGGTGGAGCCAGCAAAGTTTCTGCAACTTCTGCTACTGCAGTGGCTGTGCGATGCCGCTATAGTGAACTAGAATGCTTTCTATAATTCTAGTTCACTGTACTGTCACCAAAGAATTTGTCGCCTCCTACAAGAAATGACCACCACACTGTCACTGATCAAAACCAGTACGGCTTCTTACTCTTTGTATCGGGTGGCAGTTTGCGCCATCTATTCTATAAACCCCTTTTTCGCCTTCCCTTGAGCAGGTCTAATCAGCCAGTTGTTTTACGATTTCCCCTCTCCCTTGACATATCCCACCAATCTCCCAACAACCCCACTGTTATACTAACTTATTTCTCATCTATCTGTCCATCTTCCATGGCAGATCCCAAAGGGCCCACCAAATCGTCTGAGATGAGCAGGTGGAGTTTCAGGCACCTCAGCACTAGTATATTGTTACGTGGAAACTGAAAGTATTTACAGTGTATTTACAACCGCATAGCAGCAAGCAGCAACACGGAACCAGTCCCACTTCTTCGTCTTCACATTGTCCCTTCCGCAAGGTAAGAGAGGGAAACACTTCGTCTTCCTCATCGCGTAACATGACCCCCCCGCTGTGTAAGCGTCGTCCCGGCGCTAATCTGACAAAGAAGGCATCAGTTCGTATGGCTTCAGGCGCGAAACATGGACAATGTCAGTAGTGGGGTTAGAGGAGGAGGACGCGGGCACAAGAGGGGCAAGTTCATAAGTAATGTCAGTCACTTGGCGCACCACCCGATAAGGGCCACTATAGGGGGACAAAAGTTTCTCGGAGAGACCGATGCATGCGGCGTGCAGGAGACCATAAAAGAACCAAGGACCCAGGGTCATAGGTTACGTGGCAATGTCGCCTATCAGGCAGACTTCTGAGAAGTCTGAGAGATGAGGAGCTGACTACGGGTTACTTGGCGCGCTTCAGTGGCTTGCGCAATGGCGTCACTTGCGTAGGTAAGTTATGGGGCGGCCAGCAGGAGGAACCAGCGTGTCCAAAGGTAAAGCGGGGTGCCTGCCAAAGAGCAGGAAGGGTGAATACCCAGTCGTGTCGTGCTTGGAAGAATTGTAAGCAAAGGGCAGAGAAGCAGGCGGCCGCTGCAGAGTTCCGTCGTGCGGAGGCTGACGCCGAGATCAACGGCCACCTCCACCAAGATGTTACGTGGAAACTCGATGTATTTACAGTGTACTTACAACAGCATAGCAGCAAGCAGCAGCATGAAACCAGTCCCACTTCTTCGTCATCACCTTGTCCCTTCCGCGAAGCAAGAAAAGGAAAGACTTCGTCTTCCTCATCGCGTAACAATATGTTCAGTGGTCTCTATTTCAACTCCACAGGCTACCTGGCCAATGATGTTGATGGTGCTAACGTGGCCTCCGAAGGTGATGCTGGCAATTACGATGCGGCTGCAGGTCTCTTGGCGCAAAAACCGTTCATATGCAGGCAGAGGCTACTTATCGGAAGATGTAGCGCAGTGATCGTACAATCAGAAAGTTGTTCAAAAATCGGATATCTCCCCGGCATATCGAAAGGGTTGGCAGGTATGAACATCCCAATCAATTCTGGTTTTGATCCTTGAAAGAGCAATAATAAAACCCCCACCATCAACCTGAACTACACTCACTGCAGGGCAAAGGCCTTTCCCACATCCATTTAATTAACCCATTCCTGTGCCAGCTGCATCAACCTAATCCCCACAAACTTTCGAATCTCATCCAGCCCCCTAACGAGACCAGACACAGCTGTCATATACCCATATACCATCCTCTTGAGGGATTCTGTTAAGCTGCTAGTCATGATCTGTGAGCAGTTGCCAAATGCAATCTATCCAAATCTGGTTATTCTGATCATTTCCCTTTCGTGATCTGCAGTGACCACAACCTGTCCTAAGTAGACATATTCCCTTGCCATTTACAGTGCCTCACTACCTATCATAAATTGTTTTTCCTTTTCGAGGCTGCTGAACACTATTTCAGTACTTTGCATAATAATGATTAGGCCTACTATTCTACTCTTCCTGTATATGTATTTAATAATCCTCAGGGGTGAAAGCATGCTCTAGCCTTTTGAAAGCAGGCATGGGAGCAGCAAGTCCTATTTAGGAGCAGGTTTAAAGCAAAATATGAGCTAATTAGGAGCACCTTGGAGCAGGCTGAAGGGATTAAATACAATTGAGCACATTTTTTCTTTGTTCGCAACTAGTCCAAAACTGCACGAAAATTAGTTGTGTACCCGATTGACCGGTATTATTCAAAAGGATTGCAAGGGGTCTGAAGATTTTTGAGAATGAATTCATGAAAAAAAAAAGAATAAACACGAAAGGCAGCTAGTACAAAGAGTGATTGCGATAGATTAGCTGCTATTAATTTCAGTTCAGAATAAAACCAACACCCTCCTAAGCCACTATTGATGATACAAGACCATGACCGCACAATCGAACACCATGCATTGCGCGAAATCGCACCTGTTGCGGTGTAGCGGTCTACAGCAGCACGCGACCCACATATGAACGCCGTTGCAATCTCTTGTCGGGCTCTACGTGCCTGAACAGGTTGTGATGGTATAGGGTCCGCAAATCACTGATGTGACTGCCAGTGGAGCTGCACAATGTGAGAAATTCGTGGCGGAACGCGACCTGCGCAATGCCAACGGCGTGACCTGCTGTGGCACTGTATGTGCTACAAAAAGCTAGCGGTGGCCTGTGGTGCACACATCGACATTGCGATTGTCTGTGGAGCTGTATGCACTGCTAGTGGGAAGCTATGGCCATGCAGCCAAGAACACATCTGCGTGAATGGCTTTCCCATGCATGTGCATTGCTTTATAATAAATTTTGATGATGCAAATGTGTCTGCAGCTGCATCTATGTTGCTTCCTTTTTCTAGCGAGTGCATACTGTTGCTCAGTTGACAATTCTCGGCTAAATTTGGTGTTGTATATTTGCACTGGGCAAATGTTGCATAACTTGCCGTTTAAATGCAGGTCAGACTGCTACAAAATGTGCAATTGGCACAGCAATTCCACCTCTGCATCCTTTGCAATTCCTCCCCTGAGTCAGCAAGGCAATGCCATTTGCAAATCTTTGAGATTCCCTACCAATTCCTGTCCCTAAACAACAAAAAAAAAATGTAGTTTACAGGAAAGGAAAGGTGCAGTATCTAACACTTCTTAGTGGACACTGAACTGCCCCGGGAAGGGAGGAACGTGAGACAGAAAGAAGAAAGAGGTGCCATAGTGGAGGGCTACGAAACAATTTCTGCCAATACGACCCCTGTTTACTGCTCCCAATCCACGCTTTTGACCAATAACCAATGCTGCTCAGACAATCAAAATGACAAAACTCATCTGCTGAGATGGAGTGAAAGAGGTGCACTGTAGCATCTCTGGCACCACACTTGCGCATGGAAACCCAACATGCTTGAAAGGAATGACTTGGAGCTACTTACTACGTGTCTTTTCCTCAGTTTTGCAGGACCTCTGTGCCACATTTGATGTGATCGGTCACCCCTAATTAGACCCATGCACCATTTCATGGTAGAACGATAATTCCTGTGTCAAGAAGCTCCAAGAGGAAGTTCAACCCATGCATGAAGACAAAGCCAGTACATTATCGAAACAAGACATTGCCAAAAAGCGTGACCATTGGTTTATCAGTTTGCAGCTCAGGTTTGGAAAGCTGGAAGAATAGGCAACAAATTACCACCCTAGCACCTTAACTTTTCAACACCAAATTTGCATCGTATAGATTGCGTCACGCAAAGGAGAAGGGTTCTGCCGTATTGGACACTGGACTGTGCTGATAGCACAGGGTTGAGTCGAGGATTAAGATCCCCAAACCTCACGCCACAGCTTTGAAAATCCCTTTCTCCAAGGGTCATGAAAAGCCCTATAGGTGTAATTTTGCGAGTCAAGGAGGTTGTGCAACTTTGGTCAAAAAGTGTGAGTCATGGGACAGTCATATGCCACACGATTTTCCAGCCTTGCAATCATGTGCTTGCATTCCCTTTCCAATTCTGGTGTAGCCTTTCATTGCACAAGATGGAATGCATTGAACACCGCCCGTCTCTTCGGTTCAGAAGCAAACAGGAAGCCTCCTGAAATGTTCTGGCTCAAGGAAAGGCACTTTTGGCTGTCACCATTTGTGACAGCACCATATTCAATGGTGCCATCCAGCCCACAGAGCAGCCACGGATCGACAGTTCAGGCATAACGGTGTATGTGCCATCAATAGTGTGGTTCAGTCACTTGTGAACACGTCACATAGTGTCAGAAGTGGGCTAGCAATCACTTGAAGCAAGCAATGGCACCAGAGGCCAGAATCCGACCCTTGAACACTCAAGGCAGCTACAAAATGACAGCACTATGTGGGAAAACGCCGCGGTCGTACGAGGGTATAGAACAGCCACACAACTACAGCTAGAGCCACCAGAAGTGCAAGTAGCCATTTTTATGTCAATAGGAGCCAAAGTTAAGGAGATATATGGGAAATTCTTGTTAAGTGAGCAAGAAAAGAAAGATGCAAGCATCACAAAAGCAAAACTCACTGTGGACATCACACCACGCATGAACCATGCGTACAAGCGCTACAAGTGTGACCAAATGGTTCAGAACAAGGAGAAACATTCACAGAGTATGTGACAGCTGTACGACTGAAAGCTAACAGGTGCCACTATGGAACTCTGACAGAATAGCTACTCCGCGACTGCATCATCGTCGGCACAAAAAACAACTATGTCAGAGAGAGGCTGCTCACGGACCCTACTAGGGAACTTGACAAGGCCACACATCTGTTCAAGGCAAACAAACAAGCAGCACAACAAGTGAAGGACATATCGCAAAGTGCCAAAAATGCATTTCAACTCCAGACGGATGCCGAAAGTTGTGACACAGCATTGTCTTTTGTTATTTTTTGTTTTTTTCTTTCACTGCTCCCATGGAGACAGCCACCACCACTACTTCGTTTTTCATGTGAATGAAAAAATAAAAGGTGCTGACACAGAGTGACGTGGGAGCAGCAAGGCTCCGCCCGAATTACTTGGCAGGCATTTCGCGCCTCTTTGCTTCAACACCGCGCCGCTTCGACCACTGCATTGTTTCCCCCCCCAATTACCGCCACGCCAGAGCGGAGACTGCCTGTAAAAATGACATTAACGAAGAAACAAATTGGCCAATTTTTCTAGAAACTCAGTAAATAATGTTAGGTTTTTAATGTGAATTTGCTTTTTTGTCTTTTTCGGACTGCCTGGTTTTCCGGACATTTTTCCAGCCGTATATTAGTACAACACTGCGCTCCCACCATTGTATGCAACAAAGGGAAAGACCTGCGCATAGCTGAGCTTTAGGCTATGACTGTGCAGCAAGTGAGAGTACAGAAGACACAATCATTAAGGACACAAAAGTACTACCAATGGGTGAAGATGCTTTCAAAAAGCTCGTCACAGTGATCCAAGAAGAAAAGGCACTCACAAGCTTAGTATAACCAAGACAGGATGGCCAGCCCAAACCGGCGAGAACGACAAGGACAAAAAATTTTCCCCACCACGTGTGACAAACTGCCTGCACATGAAGGCCTCTTATTTCAAGGTGACCGTATATTAATGCTCGAGACCTGAAAAGGCAGAATGCTGAAGCATCAAGGCATCGACATCTTAGATGAGCAAGAGACACAGTATACTGGCCAGGTCATCACAGATTACATTTAAAGACGTAAGGCCTGCAAAGCATCGCAAAGACTGCCCGAAGAGCCACTTATACCAAAAGAGATCCTGAGCCTGCAATGAACAACAGCAGCCTCCTTTCTGATTACAATGGCAAGCCCCACATTGTAGATAGCACAGCCTTTATCAAACTCAAGAATGCAACTGCAGTGATTGCAGCAATGCAGTGCTGGTTTGCTACTCATGGCACGATAGTTGTCGGACTATGGAACCCACTTCACAGCACATGAATTTCACAAGTTCCAGAAACACTGACAGTTCGAGCCCCAGACATCCAGTCCACCATACCCCAGATCTAATGGCCTCGCGAAGCAAGCTATACAGACGGTGAAAAACGCACTCTAACGCTAAGCAACAGTGACCAGTGCTGAATCTCAGGTGAGTACCTGATGAAGAACACCTTAGCTCAGTGTCTGTATGGGAGGAGAACGAGGGTGATGGTTTCAACCAAAAACGAAATGCTGAGACCAAAAGAAACTGTCCCAAAGAAGACCTGAATGCAGGTATGAAGCAAAAGGCATTGCACCCATTGTGAGCAAAGGCAACCATGCGTGGGAGGGTCCACAAAAGTGAATCCCAGCAACTGTGTTTGACAGACATCCAGCTCCGAGGTCCTACGCGCTCGAGATTTATTAAGAGGAAACATACCTATCATTTGGCCGACCAGAGCACAACTAGCCACCCACACTCATCAATCTGGAACAATTCCAGTTCCAGCTGAAGACCCTTATGAGGCTCCATTTCCACGCCTCTACAACCACGATGACAACCTGCTAAGTTCAAACATTGCAAGATCTTTATTCGTGCATACAAGGGAAGGAGCTTCAGAGTTTTAACGTTCCGATCCAGTGGGGGAGGTCAGGCAGTGTCTAATGAGTCCTAGTGTAATCATCCTAAACATACACACGAGCAGCAACAGACAGAAAGCACAAAATGCGACTAGAGGCGTGCACCAAGATGTCAGCGCGCTGCTGCTAAGTGTTCTTGCGACGCCTCCACAGCAGCAAAAACTGACCGGCAGTTTTAGTTTTTTTTTATAAAAAACCCAAAACCTTACTAGCCCCATTAGGCGCAACTCTGTCCACAACCGTTGTTGGACATGTAAGTTCTAAAAGATGAGCCATCACATCAGGCAGTGCACAACGCAGCTTTGCAACACGAAGCACGCGGCAGAGCGCAATAAAGAAGGATCACAACATTTGGGCCACAGTAATGACCCGTCAACACCAAGTGCAATGGAGAGGCCAGGCTTTAGCCGAGATGGAAGACTAAGCCTTCATAACTACTGTGGCTGCACCACCTGCTCAACGTCGACAAGAATAGACCACCACGCCACTACAATTCAAAACTGGCATGGAATTTTGTTTGTTTTTTACATCGCCAGGCACAGTTACTTTGGCTTTGGCTCAAATTGGACTGGTTTTGCAGAAACCATTCTTCAGTTGGAAAGGCATTACCTGGAGGGCAGTGACCATACAAAGTTTGTTAAAAAACTGGAAGGATTGACTGGTAAGCACAACCAAAACAGCACACCGTCACAAGAACATGCCGACATCTGTACTTGGTGATACCACTGTCACTCATGGGCCGCAAGGTCAAGCCTGTACAAGTAAGACTAGGCTTTAAACAAAAGGAGGAGGATGCGATGGCAGCAGATTCGATGGTGTCATCCATCCCATTGCAAGAGACCCCAGTTATTAGAGAAGCCACAGATCACCATGTCAGGTATGATCGTGTACAAGCCATCAATAACGTTTCTAGTAGTCAGACAGTCGCTGGTGAACACGACACCTTCCAGAAGAAGAAGAAGAAAAAAAAAAGCAGAAGGCGATCTTGAAGTATTCAGAAGGCACAATTTTCCTAATGACTGTTCCCCATTGATAATGTGCTTTCCCTGCTCACTTTCATATGTCGGTTATTTCAGTTAAAAACCTTCCACTGTATTTCTTAAAAGATTATTTGCCTTGGCTAGCAAAGAACACGTAACCAAGAGGCACATCTTAAGCGTGCCTTATTAGTGCATGCCTGTACGGTGCTTTGTTACCCATAAATAAGGAGGGTGATATTAAAATTTCATTTTAATTATCTATGCCCTGCCCCCTACCCTGACCGTTGCTAGAATCTGTCAAGCAGGCAGGGTCAAGCTGACTGAAGACGTAAAAAATAATACCATAGTCGCCTTGCATTAATGCCTTCCATCCACTGCTAACAAACTGAAAGTGTATGGCAGAGTTCATTACTCTGGGAAGACAGTATGAAACAAGGCTACTTAGCACAGTTAGAAATGCCTATCTACGTACTTAAAACAACACAAGGCTAATAAAGTCTTTTTCATTAGAAAAGCGCTCCTAGAAACCCACCTCTCCTTCAGGGCTGTCCTATCTACCACGGTGGGCAGTGCATCAAATAGGTTCTTCATATCCAGAGACTTTGGCACAGGAGCTTTCTTCTTGCTGCGCTGGCCTCTGCTTTTTGTCACCTTGCCAGCCTCAAGTTCTGCATGAAACCAAGTACAGTAGGATCTCATTAATTCAACCCCTTGTCAATTCAGAAATGCCGGACAGCTCAAAGGACAGCTCAAACTAGGAGCGCGGTCCCAGTTGACAGCCATGGAAGCCTATGGCATCGGATGCTCATTAATTCAGACATGGGTGGGCTTACATCGGTTAACCCGGAGGGGGGATCGCGTTGAGGTACCATCCGTGAAGCCAATGACTGTCCAAATAGAACCCCCCAACCCCCCCACCTCTCGAATCTGAATTGTCTGGAACAGTGGTGCCAGCCCTCCTCAAGCATTCCATGTTGCTGAAATACAGCCCAGCAGCATGGTTTCTGTTTAGCTCATGTTAAATTCACACCATCCCACTGCTGCCATCGGGCGCACGCATCGGACAGTCATGTTGTTTCAAACAAGACAGTCATTGGCCTTTTAGTTTCGATGGTGTCAAGCTGTCCTAACGCCTACTCATACCTTCTCTCTTGAATCTACATGCTCCTTTAATGTGTTAAAACATTGGGTTTTGACGATGCTTCCCCACCAACAGTCCACGCAGAGAAACTTCCTCAAAATGCGACAAGGGGCCATGTGTGGAGAGGCACTATTTCTACTGTGTCGCAGTCCACATGTGGGTAATTCAAGCAGAGCATGGTGCCATTGGTCTAACCAGGCTAGACCATGAATAATTTTTTTTTCTGTACTATGCTGATCGTTGTACACCTGCAAGTTGCCACAATCTTGTTTCAATTGTTCAAATATCAGTAAAAATGCCACAGGCAAACATTTGATATTAGCGTTTTTTTTTGTTTTTTTTTTTTTTCATAGCATGCAACACAGGGCAAGCATAAATTATGTCACTTTACCTGAGGTACACTGCTTCACTGCCCCTGTCAGAGAACTGCACATACAAGAAGATTAAATGTTTTTGTTCTAAGATATCTGCAATCTCTGGAATGCTAAGGTCGGGAGTGAAGAAATATCCGGAATTATAGGCAAGTTCGGTCTTGGCGAGCGAAATGAAGCTGGGCAGAGGCTAGTAGAGTTTTGTCAAGAAAACAACCTGACCATAGCGAATACTCATTTTCAACAGCACAAGAGGCGCCTGTACACATGGACTTCACCGGACGGTCTGTACAGGAATCAGATCGATTATATTCTTTGCCGGCAGAGATAGAGAAGCGCTATACAAGCAGTAAAAACAAGGCCTGGGGCCGATTGTGGCACCGATCATCAGCTTCTTGTTGCCAAAATTAAGCTTCGATTGAGGAAAACGCAGAAAACTAGAAGGCCTTTCAGGTATGATCTGGATCAAATTCCATTAGAATATGCTGTGGAAGTAAGGAATCAATTTCAAGAATTAGATCTAGAAGACAGAGAGCCCGAAGAGATGTGGACTGATGTTCGTGATATAATACAAGAAGTTGCTACTAAGGTAGTTCCAAAGCAAAAGAAATGCAAGAAAGCAAACTGGTTATCTGAAGAGGCTTTGCAAATAGCTGAGGAAAGGAGGATGGCAAAAGTTATGGGGGAAAGAAAAAGATACAAGGTTCTCAATGCGGATTTTCAGAAAATAGCAAGGAGAGATAAGAATGCCTTCCTGAACATACAGTGCCAAGCAGTTGAGGACAACAGCCAATTAAAGAACAAAAGAGCTCTGTATAAGACAATCAAAGATATCAAAGGAAGCTTCAGTGCTAAGCTGGGAGTGATAAAGGACAAACGAGGCAAGGACCTCACTGAAGCCTCAGAGATAAAGAAGAGGTGGCAGGAATACAGAGAACTGTACAAGAAGGACCCGAATGTGCAAACCCAACATAAGACGGTTGTGATTACTGATCTCGAGCCGGGCATCCTGAAGAGTGAAGTTGAATGGGCCTTAGCCAGCCTTGCTAAGAACAAAGCTAGCGGAATTGATGGCATTCCAGCTGAGTTGCTTCAAAACCTCAACCATGACGTTGTTAACATTCTGCATACATTATGTCAGAAGATTTGGACAACCCTGCAGTGGCCACAGGATTGGAGGAGGTCAGTTTACATCCCCATTCCAAAGAAAGGCAGTGCCAAAGATTGTTCCAACTACCGCACGATCGCGTTTATTTCGCATGCTAGCAAGGTGATGTTGAAAATCCTCCAAGGTAGGCTGCAGCAGTATGTGGATCGGGAGCTTCCGGACGTGCAAGCTGGGTTTCGCAAGGGCAGAGGAACTAGAGACCAAATTGCCAACCTTCGCTGGATCATGGAAAAAGCAAGAGAGTTCCAGAAACCCATCTACTTCTGCTTTATTGATTATGCGAAAGCGTTTGACTGCGTAGATCACAGCAGATTGTGGCAAGCTCTCCAAGAGATGGGAGTTCCAATTCACCTCATCTGTCTCCTCAGGAACCTGTATGAAGGGCAAGAGGCCACAGTCAGAACTGGGCATGGACTTACTGATTGGTTTCCGATTGAGAAAGGAGTGAGGCAAGGCTGCATACTGTCGCCCTGCCTATTTAACCTATATGCAGAGTGCATCATGAGGAAGGCCGGTCTGGACGAGTCTTCAGCTGGAGTGAAGATTGCTGGAAAACGTATCAACAACCTTAGATATGTGGATGATACCACTGCAGAAAGTAAAGTGGAACTCAAGAGACTTCTGATGCGCGTACAAGAAGACAGTGAGAAGTTTGGGCTTAAACTGAACATTAAAAAGACAAAGATCATGGCGTCTTGGCCTATCAAGTCCTGGAGCATCAATGGACAAGAAGTGGAAGCTGTGACAGATTTTCCCTTCTTGGGCTCCAAGATTACCTCGGAAGGAGACTGCAGCCATGAAATTAGGAGACGCCTGCTTCTGGGAAAGAGAGCAATGGTTAGCCTTGACTGCCTAGTAAAGAGCAGAGACATTAGTCTGCCAACCAAGATCCGTATAACTCGTGCTATGGTCTTTCCAGTTGTGATGTATGGATGCGAGAGTTGGACTGTGAAAAAGGCTGACCGCCGAAGAATTGACGCGTTTGAATTGTGGTGCTGGCGAAGACTCTTGAGAGTTCCTTGAACTGCCAGAAGATCAAATCAGTCGATATTGTCGATCATAAACCCTGACTGCTCATTGGAGGGTCAAATTCTAAAGTTAAAGCTCAGCTACTTTGGTCATCTGATGAGAAGAGAGGAGTCGCTGGAGAAAGATTTGATGTTGGGAAAGGTTGAGGGTCGCCGGAGAAGGGGTAGGCAGCGAACGCGATGGTTAGATGGCATCCTCGAGGCACTGCAGATGAAGTTATGTGATGTTAGGAAGATAGTGAGAGACCGGAAAGCGTGGCGTGACATGGTCCATAGGGTCACGAAGAGTCGGACACGACTGAACTGACTGAATGATCTGCAATCTCACATGAACCCTGTTGGCACTCCCATCTGCACCTCATAGATAGCATCCTGTTGGCTGCAATGGCCTTGGGGAGCAGCACAAGACCACACTGTAATTGGTCATATTTTGAAGAGTAGGCTTACAGCTGAGAAATAAACACAAGTCTAGAATTGTATTTTGAACTGCAATATGGAATGTCTATACTTACGATGAATCTTAGATACACTCAATGCAGTCAACTCAGCTGCTGTGAGTGGACTGTGTTCGCTTCGAACCCAAGAATCGTTATTTGCACACGCCTACCAAAGACAATATTTGCTCTCAGAGGAAGGGGAAGATGTGGACTTTCCCTGCTGCGCCATTCCTCCCACAGCATGTCGCACCAGCTTGCCCAAACCGCTGCACTTATCAGTTTTAATCGAGGAAGCAATGACTCATCTAACTTACCAAAGCCCACTAGTTAAAGCTGCCCAGCTCTTTCAAAATCTTCGCAGCTCAAGACAAACTCCATTCTGATCTGGGTTTTCGAGCCAGGAGAAATTTTTCTTCAGTTGCCAAAGATATGGGAGACCAGTGAATATATGTTGGCAGACATACCCTACTGTGATCTGCTCCTCTCGCAGCATGTACAGCCTCGTCCACTTCTAGCTAGAACACGGTCACTGCTTTTAAAGCGACATTGCATACGACCTGGCCACGCAGTAATCTAAAGTGGCTGGCCATGTGAAGCAGCATATCCGTGTCTCTGTGTGCTTGCATCGCTTTGCATTGATATCTGCCTGCGTCAGATACAATGTTGCTTTAAAAGCAGTGACCGTGTTCTAGCTAGAAATGGACGACCCCAGTCGAACCCGGATATATCGAACTCGAAGGGGATCGCGAAAAAGTTCAATATATCGATAATTCGATATACAAAAATTGGCTTGTGACGGCACTTACGATGCGAAAAAACGATACCGTATTTGCCGCGTAATCAACCCACTCGCACAATGAACCCTCTCTGTACTTTTGCGCCCGAGAATTTGAAAAAAAAAAAAATGCTTTAAGGCCAGCTCGCTCACATGCAAGCGATCGAGCGATCTCAGCGACGAGCGGCAGCGGCAGAGCGAAAAATTTCCAACCTGTTGGAACTGCGTCCCGCTCACCGCTCGAGCCACCGCGGCAGCTCAAGGTTTCTGTGTCGCTGCGCCAGAAAATCGCGAGCGTTTTCGCTTGCATGCCGATGGCGCGCGTCACTCCGTTTCGGTCGTCGCATCCACAGCTCATTTCTTGGCAGCGTGCCAAGATGTTGCGCAGCGATAACGTCAGGGCGCGTTTATCTTTTTATAGCTCCTCCGGTGGCGGGGAGCGAACTTGGCAGAGTGCCCGTGATGGCTTGATTGCACAAGTCCGGTTCGATTTATCACGCCGCGCTTGGGGCGGGCGTCATGATCGCAGCAGCTGACGGCGTGCTTCCCTTGATTCATACATGCAAAGAAAAACGGCTCCCGCAAAAAAAAAAAAAAAAAAAAAGCCTGCCGCTTCTTAACGTCCGCAGCCGCCATATCTTACGCTACGTCGCGCGTACAGCACAACGATAAGAAAGAATGACTCTCGCAAAAAAAAAAACAAAAAAAAAAACAGAGAGCTGCCGCTTCTTAACGTCCGCAGGCGCCATAGCCACGTCAGCCGCCGCGCGCGGAGGGTTCCCAACAGACGCTGGAGAAAGCGTCCCACGTCTGTCTGAAAACAGGCTGAGCTGGCTTGGCGCATGCGTAGCGCGTGCTGAAGGAGAGAGCTGGGCAAAAGAATGGGCACACCCATGCACATGGCTTCGAAACGTCATGTGTTGGCGCGCGGGAAACGATAACTGCAGATGCGCGCGCCTTTGGCTAATGGGCGCGGCGCTGTCCAGAACTGTCCCTGCTCATTCCTTCCGCGCGTGGCTTGAAAACGTCACGCGGCAAACGGCCAAGAGTGATGCGATCGTCTTTGGGGAAGGCAAACTTTCCAGTGCGTAGTTCGATATATCGAACGATCGGTGAAATTGAGTTCGATATATGACGCAGCTTTCCTATACTTTTACATGGGATTTTCAAGGGGATATTCCGTGAGTTCGATATAACCAAAATTCGATATAACCGGGTTCGACTGTATTCCTGCTTGGCTACGACACCACAGAAGAAGTCGTTGCGGATGCTCCTTTCAAAGTGGTCTCCACATTCAGGATGTCTGAATGATGCAACCATTTCGCGCCTAATCACTTTTTAAAAACAAAAAATAAATATAGACGTGGCAAATTCTTACAGTGTTAGCAAAGTGCCGCAGCTGTTCCCTCACTCACATAGCGGAATGGTTTACAAAAAGATACTGTAGAAAACGTTTTGCTGTGGAAATAGCATCATATGATAGAGAAAAACAGATTAGGCATACAAAGAACAGGGCTTCAATTTATGTGAGCATCATCAAGCCATTCATGTTATTTTGTGAGGTAGGGGTCTCTAAGTAGGGGACTATATGCACACAAATTTTGATTTTTCCCACTAATAGAACGTAGTAATATGTGCCTGAAGAGGATATAGTACAGTCGACGACCGATTTTTCGGACACCCGATTTTTTACACATGCTTGATTATTCGGACATTTTCCCGGCCCCAGGACATACCTTATAAAGTCAATGTATTACGCTGCTCAAAATTTTGGACACTCTAAGGAGGGCTATTCGATTTTTCAGACATTCCAAGCGTCAGCCGGGCCAACTGCCACACATTTTGAGTGGTGTCGCCGCCATCTTGTTTGTTTACTTTTTCCTTCGATAGCCTCGAAACCGGTGCCGGCCTTGCGTGCCGCTCCTACGACCGACTGAAATACAGACCTGCACAGAAAACAGGGTCCTATGGGACCTCGTGTGCAAACTTTCGTTACCTTTCTCGCCGTTGAGGGCACTCGGTTGACCTGTTTGTCATTTTCATCATCATCAAATCACAAATTAATATAAACAAACTGTACCCAAATTAAAAAAAAAAGATCTTTGCCCGAGTTAAACTTTGAAAATTTGCTTTTTGTATTTTAGCGGAGAATGTTTATTTTTATAATGTTTTTCTCTCGCCAGAAGAAATACCGCAGTTCCGCTTTGAGCGACGGCCCTGCAGTTACTCGCTGCACATGCGCAGAACAGGTGCTTGTGCATTACACGTGGACAGATAATTAAACAATAACAACGAAGAAAAATGATAGAACTAATAGACCCTTCTTATTAACAGGTTTACAGTAGCGCCAGGCTACCAGCAGTGTTCGTTCCCTAGCGGCGAAGGCTATGAACTAGAAGGTGCGCGCTGGAGCAGTGCTATCTGTGGAGGTCTGTATTTCAGTCGGTCTTGGCCGCTCCTCAGCTAAACTGACGTTGGATCGAGGCTATATTATTTGCCTAGCAACTTCCGTTTCCGGGACGTCGCTGCTCGCCACCGGAGTGCTTTTTTTTTTCTTTTAGCGTGATCGCCATAGAGAAAGGGATTGGGTAAAGAGCGGACACTCGGCGAAATCTGGCCCCAGGAAATGACGCATGAATGATAATGCTAGTAACAGCTTCACGCACGACGAAATGAATGGCGCCACCAGCATTTGTCGCGCCGCGCGCGCGGGTGCTGTCGGCACAGACCAAAGCAGACTGCGGAACGGCAGGGCCGTCTACGCGGACTGCGTGTTCGTGAGGTCTGAATGTGGCTTCCTTGGCCTTCGAAGCGGAACTACTGCAGTTTGTCAGGACGGCAAGGTGAGGAACGTTATTTTGGTTTAAAACGTTGCATTTCGAGCAGTTTATGCTGACCGCGCCGGCCGGTTTCTTGAATTGCGCAGCTCGTGAACAGGCGCTGGTGCGCACGTCATGGGTCGGCCTGTTCGTGACACCCCGGCAGCTTCCAGCAAAGGCAAGGTGAGATAGTTTTTCTGTTTGCAAACTCTGCATTTCAAGCAGTTTAGCTGAGCACTCTGGCTGGCGCGGTTGTGAAGAGAACGCCTATATGTGCTCGGTAATGGCGCAACAAGGGCTCGCCGGTTACTGCACAGTTAGATAAGAGCGAACCCACAGCTGACGTTCTTTGCTTGGTTTGCCTAGTGGTTATTTTTGCATGGTTTCTCGTTGTGTTTTACATGTTGGGGTGTTTTTATGGCCTTTACCAGTGCGCAATCTCTTTTAGGTGATGTGTTGGCCGGGTGAAATCTGAGCATCGAGAGTAGGCTAATGTGTTAAAGACGAGCGTTTTCTCGTTGTATGTACATACGAGACCGTTATTGTTAAGACGGTAGAAAAAAAAAAGGGTACCGCACAAAATCTTGAGGACCAGAGGATCGTCATCTGCACCGAAAAACCCACGGGGAACGTGCTTAAAAAAAAGGCAATAGAAAAGGAAACGCAGAGGTGCTTCTAAACTGCGTGATACGAAAGAAGTGGCGTGCCGATAATTCCGTCCTCTCCGTTTCTGAAAACATGCATTCCACTCACGCATTTATTTTCAGTGCACCTAGCGCGCGCTGTGGTATCCCCTGTGTTGCCGCCAGGTATCAAATATTTTTATGGAATGAAACGCGTAGTCGGCTGTCAATGCAGCTTTTAAATCAAAAGGCTAACATCAGGAAATGGAGCAATGCTTGGAAATTACTGGTAGGAATTTTCGCCGTGTAGCTTGATTTGTGTATTTTACGTGGGTATGCACGCGAGGTTCGATAAATCATTGACCAATATTCGTAACTTTATTCCTTTAGATTTCTTGTGTTTAATCTGTTTACACAGTGTCAGTAAAATGTGTATCACGATGACATATATTTCTGCTGTAAATTTTCCAGCTGTTGCCAGGATTTGGCAGTCTCTGCTGTGTGTCCTGGTGAGACAATTGCAGCATACGTGCAAGAGGTCCGGACCAATATCCCGTATTCCAGGAGTCGATAGGTTTGAGCTTTCACTTTCGGCTAGCCATTTCACGTGATTTAATGTGCACATCAGGTATTTCTACAACGATATACAGTAAAACCTAGTTTATCCGGACCTCGCTAACTCGGAAATTGGGTTAACTCGGACTCGCGGCGCGGTCCCGGCAAAACTGTGTATAGTTCAATGGTGTGAAATGCTCGTTAGCTCGGAAGCATTTAGCCGCGCACCGGTTAACTCGGACAACTCCCGTAGGCTATTGCAACTTCCAGTGAGCCGCGCGATACTCCTTGCCGTAACCGGCGGCGTGGCAGGAGACTGCAGGAGAGTTGGAGAAACCGAAACCGAACAAAAGCTGCATGAGGAGCTCGAGAATGACGATGATGATAGTGAATGAGCGAGCAGTGGCTAGGTGGTGCCAGCCACCACCCGATGCATGGGTTTGGGGCTTTCGCCGACGCTACAGTGCCTCTACGCTGCTTCATTCTTTGTGTTGTGGGTGCACGTTGCGTTCGTCGACTGTGCTTGTGCCATCGCCGTCGTTCTTCATAGTGATGGCGACCGCCACTCCAGCGAGACGACCACAGCAGCCAGCAAATGATTTAGAAAGAAAAGTAAAGATATTGAAGGAGCTGACCGAAGGCATTTCTCGGCAAGAGGTAATGAAAAAGTATGGCGTCAAGAGAAGCACGCTAAGTGACTAGGTGAAAAACAAAGAAAAAATTTTCGAAGCGTTTGACAGCAGCAAATTCACCGGGAAGAGAAAAAGGCTAAGGATGGCTGCGCACCCGAAACTGAAAGAAGCACTGCTACGGTGGTTTACAGATATGCGTGACGGACAGCTTCCTTTGAGTGGCCCGCTGATCTGTCAGCAAGCTGACAAGTACGCACAGAAAATGAACATTGAATCTTTCAGTGCGTCTGAAGGATGGTTCGCCCGCTTCAAAGAAAGGCACAGATTAGTCTTTAGAAACGTGTGTGGGGAGAAGGCAGCGGTGGATGAACGCCGCATTGCTGACTGGAAGACAACCGAGCTTCTCCAGTACCTGGCTCGTATTGAACCTGCCGACGTTTTCAATGCCGACGAAACGGCACTGTTTTTCAAAGCCTTGCCGGACAAAACAATCACCTTTAAGGGTGACCCGTGCGTTGGAGGGAAGAGGAGCAAGGAAAGGGTCACTGTGCTTCTCGCTTCAAATATGTCGGGCACGGAGCACCTGCCACTACTTGTCATCGGGAAGGCAAAAAACCCAAGGTGTTTTAAGAACATTCCCCGTTTGCCTGTGGAGTATCGAGCCAATAGAAAAGCCTGGATGACCTCGGATATTTTCCAAGCTTGGCTGCGGCAGCTCGACCGCCGCTTCTCCGCTAATAAGCGCAAGGTTTTACTTGTAGTGGGCAACTGCAGCGCGCATACCCGAGTGACAGGGCTGGAGTGCATTGAGCTCGTATTCCTTCCTCCGAACACGACGGCTGCACTGCAACTGCTGGATCAGGGCATAATTCAGCACGTAAAATGCAGATACAGGAAGCATGTGCTAGAACGAATGATGCTGTGCAAGGAGGCAGGGCGAGAATATGACCTAAACCTCCTCAGTGCAATTCACATTTTAGTGCAAGTTTGGAACAACACGCCGGCCGAGGTCATAGCCAACTCCTACAGGCACAGCGGGTTTGTCCGCCCTGATGACTGTGACGTTCCTCCAGAGGTGACTGCAGAGGATACCCCAGAACCCACTGAAAATATGAACACCGAAGAGGTGGATGACAGGCGCTTTGAATTTCTCCTACCTAGTGGTGTCCAGCTTGCCGACTACGTAGCGATAGACTATGATGCTGCCGTTGCTGGCCTGCTGACTGACGATGACATATTATCGGAAGTGCTCGACGGGGACGAAAATCATCCCGATGAAGACGATCGCAACCCGCCGTCGCGACGTTACACCGTGCAGGAGGCCGCGGTGGCCCTCGCTGTGCTAGAGGAATTTTGTGTGAGTGTCGCGACAGTGAGCGTGCGCACCACCACCTGATGGGGTTGAAGAAAATCGTTCCCGCGCAAATTCCAGCGACTAGGCAAACAAAAATAACGCAGTTTTTCATGCAATAAAGGTATGTTTATGCGCCGTACTTTTTTCTTGTTATTTTCATGGTCCCTTCGATAATCTGGAATTCGGTTAACTCGGACATTTTTTCCGGTCCCTTGACATCCGGATTAACGAGCTTTTACTGTAATTGTTATTTAACATGAAAAATGTGTTAATAGGCATGAAATAAATGTCCCAATTGTTTACTGAAATATTAATACAGTAAAAGCTCGTTAATTTGAACTTCACGGGACCGGGAAAAAAGTTTGAATTATCCAACGTTCGAATTATTGAATGGCCTCGAAAAAACTGACAAGAACCATTTGTACTACAGTAAATGTACAGTATTTAGTCGCGTAACGAACTAGCTCGCATAATGAACCCACCCAGCCCCGACTTGTGCCTACAAATCTGAAAAAAAAAAAAAAAAAGGCGTCAGTCGTTAGCATGTCCCTCCGTTTCACGCTGTCAGGGTCTGCAACACAATTCTTGGCAGTGCGCCAAGATGCTAAAAAAGGTAAACAGTGATAACCGCGTGTTTATCTTTTGACTTTAGCTCCAGCAGAAGGAGGGGGGGGGGGGGGAGCGAACTTGGCAAAGTGCCAGCGCTTGTCCGGTTATGCAAGCCTCCTTTTCAGTACCTTTGCTTTATCATGCTATGGGCGACTGGGGCAGGCGCCCTCTGCTGCCACTCCAAAAAAGCCGGCGTCATGATCGCAGCTGACTTGCGTGCTTCCGTTGACGACTGATGGGTGGAAGGATGGATGGCTATCGCAAAAAAAAAAAAAAAAGAAAGTTTAACCTATAGTGCCAGTCCGTGATCATAGCCTTTCTTGGGCGTTGGCTCGGACCGCGCCGACAGTACTTATCTCTATTTCAAAATTAACAGGGTTGGAATTAACGAGTATTTAGTTGCGAGCTATGGAGGTTGCACAGGAGAGAAAGCAGGCAGCCGCCACCGCGACCATGCTGGCTATGCACTGATCTTGCCGCGGCAGCCGTGCCCTCCCTCCAACACCGCCGGCCGCCGCGCCGGTCATGGCGCCTTTAAGTTTTACCCACTCTTCCATGGTTTTATCTACTTCCATCTTCTGTCCCCGTATTGGACATGCTCAGCCTCTAAATATGCCTTCCAATTGCGGAGGTATGTCTTTACTTTTTTTTTTTGGTGCATAGTTCGAATTATCCGTAGCGGAACCGACTCGCGTTCGAATTAACGGGCTTTTTTATACACAGATATCTATGGAGCTTGGCCGGACCAAGTAGTGTAGTTCGAATTATCCGAAAATTCGAATTATTGGGGTTCAAATTAACGAGCTTTCACTGTATCAGTAAATATTTTCACATTCCAACAAATTGACCATCTCGGAATATTGCAAGCTAGGCTTGATTGCAAGCTAGGCTTGATTGCTTTCTATTTACAGTCCCAAAGAGACCCAGGCTATGAAGACGCGCATAATAGAGGAACCATTCTTATATTTACACTGGTGAGTATTCTGGCTATGTATTTGAACGAGTGCTAGTTACATTGTCATTGTAAATGAATACAAGGCACTTTGTAACATGAGTCAATGTTTTCCAGCTTATATCCGGCTTACAGAATATTTGAGATTAGGAACCCTTCAAACATTCTGAAAAAGGTGATGCTGAGGATGAAAGACGTGACCGTCTGCTGGAATTTGCTGCCAAGGTCGTATCCAAAAACACAATTGTATAGGGAAGGGTGCGCATATAAGCTAAAAGCAATGTGTCTGTGGCATAATACCCAAGACTACTTGAGGTATATTTGTTTGAAATCTGTGTTTAAAATAAAATACATAGTATTGTGAGGCAGCCGCAAATATATTTTGAGCATTGTGTATGTCTATTTTCTTGTGTATCATTTTCCATTAATATCTACATGTAATGCTACATTTGTCTACCTACGTATTGTTTCTTGCCTTGTGTAATTTCTTACTTTTTTTAATGTACACGTGGGCTGATGTATCCTATGTTTTGTCTCTCTTCCTGGTCGCTTTCGTGCAGCAAACTGTGACAGAACTGTATCTGTTTTGTTATTACATGAAGCAAAATAAATGTTCATTTCACAGAGCTCCTGGCATCTTTCGTGCAATACTGCTGTTTGGCAAAGGCTTTGACGCAGCTGCGTTGGTGGCCAATTAGCAGTAATTGTGACCTAATTTGATATTTCATTGCTGAAAATAAATTGAACAATTATACCACACCGTACAGAATAGAAATAATGTGCCAACAGGGCACGGCAGTATGGCAAGCGCTTGCTAGCATTCAAACTGCGTGCCGTGGAGCAGCGCGTTTCAGCATTCAGACTACGTGCCTTTAACGAAAGCGGATGTGCGTCAAGCATCAGCCGCTTGGTGCGCTACAGTCAGTTTGGCCGCTGGGCCCTATGGAAGTGTCCGCTCTTTACCCTATCCCTTTCTCTATGTGATCGCTCCGACTGCCTGTTCCTCTGCGTGTTTGCCGAGCGTAGCGAGTAGGCCAAGCCGCGGTCGTGCTAATGCGAGAACTACGTTCTGTCGCTACTGTGGCTTACATTTAATTGAATCGGCTTCAGTTCTTCAAGAAGCTGTTTCTGAATTTTATAAGGTTTTTTTTTTTTTTTTTTTTTTGCATGCAACGCGGCAGCAAGAAGGCACTCAACGGAGTCGGTGTTGTGATACAGTGGTTGGTAGCGGTGGTGGTGTGCCTCGACAGTGGGAAAACCTGCTCTGTCGATTTGCTTGGAGCACTTAGTATGCTCGCTGATGCGTGGAAGTCGATGGCACCCACAACGCTGCGCAATTGCTTCCGCCATGTGGGATTTGTGCTGAATGACAAAGTCGGCTGCCTTAGACGAGGAGAGCGTCGTCAAGCAGCTGTCAGGCAGTTAGCAAGCAGCTCATTCACGACCTTCGCACTGCTGGTGTCGAAATTCCATCAGCCATCTCGTTTTGAGAATTCACAGACGTGGACCACGAGTTGGAACTGTGCGCTGGGTTCACAGATGCAGAAATTATTCGCCAAGTGCTTGTGGAGTCTGAGAGTGACGATGACGATGACTAACCTGCAGCAGCGCAGCCGACGCAAGCTGAGCTGATACAAGCATAATTCAGGCGGACCTGTTAGCACGGAAGCGGAGCGTGGTGCAGAAAAGCATTCATGACTTTTTCCAGCCTCAAAGTGAAGAATAGGCAATAAATAGAGCTTTTTTGCTGCACATTTGTTTCTTCGGACTGCCCGATTTTTCGGACATTTTCGTGGTCCGTTGAGAGTCTGAAAAATCAGTCGTCGACTGTATATTGCATCTAAGAGCTCAGATAGCATTGGGAAGCTTGCACTGCAAAACAAAGCCAGATAGACAAGGCCTCCAAAATGCACAATCAGTACACAGAAACTCTTGATACCTTGCTTACCTCAAAGCAACTTCTCTAGATTTGGTTCAGTTTACGGGGTTTAACATCTCAAAGTGACCTGGGCCGTGAGAGACGTCTTAGCAGAGGGCTCCAGAAATTTTGACCACCTGAGCTTCTTTAGCATGCATTGACATCGCACAGCACAATGGGCACCTTGCTTTTCGGTGCCATCGAAAAGCGGCCGCCAAGGCTTGAATTTGACCCCACATTCTAGGGTACAGCTGTTGAGTGCCATTAACCATTGCACCACCGTGGCGGGGCACACACCTATAGATTTGTCTCTGTCCTTACTAGTACTACTTCGAGTTAACAAGGGTTGCCTGGATTGCGTTTTCTCGAGAATATCCCATAAAGATGAGCTAATGACATTTAATCCGTGCCCAGCTCCAGTGAAAGATCACACAAGCAGCAGACCCCTTCCATTGAGAAGTAAGTCTATAAATAAAACATTACAGCTCAATAGCCTAACCTACCACTGAACAAATACGACCAAAATGTTGGTCATTTATCAGATGTCCTCAAGAAATGATGCAGACACTGCGAAAAATTCAACACACTGGAAGAAACTGCGTGGAAAGATTCACTATTGCACTCGTTCGTAGAGTGGAAGTGAGCCGGAATGCTTAAAAATAGGCTTCCCAAGATACTGAAATGGCTTCTGCAGCATTGCAGTACCAGTGTTGGTGGACATTGAAAAATAGGTTATTTGTTTCAACTAGGTAATTTCTGATAGTTTCACATATATTACAAAGTGCTTGATTGCTATCCAAGTTTACCAGCTGTTAGAGACGGCCATATCACTCGCGAAACTGGAACAGCCCAGAGCAGTGAGACTAGACGTATTTCTGCTGCCACACGACCTTGTCGAAAAGTGCATGCCGCAAAGCGACGCCTATAACCACCATCCTCTCTTCACTGCACGTGCCACGCAACCTTCTCTGACTTGCTAAGGTGCTTGACACTCTGATGGCTCCTGTGCCACGCAGTGTTGTGGAGTGATGGGTGTTGCTTTGCGCACACCCAAGCTACTTTTCTTGACAAAGGTGTGCAACAGCGAAAATTTGTTTTGTCAGAGCACTCAATGTAATCGTGCTATAGCAATCCTAAAAAGTGACATGGTAACTATTACTAATGACCATCTACAAGTTTACAAATAATATTCGTAAACCAGCTTACTTGCTAAGACGATTAAGCTGTTTTCCGACGTTGCTGATATTACGAGGGCACAAAAGCCATCTAGGTATTTCACAATGATCTTTGCTATAATTGCATATTTGCATTGCACACGAACAAGGTAAAGCATGCCATGCTTTCTAAACAACCTCCACACTTCACTTGACCTTTGCTCATCAAAATGAGTCAGCGTCTCGAGCCATATTAGACCTTCACCTAGCAGAGGTGGTGCAACTGTCGCTTGCACACCAACTTCACCACGTCTGCCAGAGAATCGTAGCCCGATCTGCCAGATTTCAACCATACGAAAGCCAAAATGTGTCAACACCTGTCGTGTAGTGGAGAACTTCACAACAAGGCCGCAAAACAAAATGAATTAGTTTTTATCAGTTCCCTGGGACCTTTTCTATCCTGCGAAAAACCATGTTATTCCACTTTCATACAGCACCGTTTCTCCTGCGGTGTTCCAGTGCCGAAAATCTGGGTGAGCACCCTACTTTCTCCAACATCAGTGGAGTGAGCTGCATCTTGAAATTGGTTCCTTGGTATAAAGAGATTTCTGAAACCTCTACATGACTGAAGATTTCTAAATGTATGTCCCATGCAGTAATGAAAAAGATGTAGTCAGCTTGAGGGCGTCTTGCGCATAAATCAACAAGGCATGCCTGAGGTCATTTACAGCTTCTCAGGAGCTGTGAACTGTAGCCCCTATTTCTCCTGAGAAACTGACACGGCTATGTTCTGCAGCCATGGATGCTGCAGCAAAAAGCACCAAACTAAGCTTGTGACACGCAGAACGAGAGTTGTGTACATCGTGTCACTTGCCTGGGGCAAAATTTATACAGTACAACCTCGTTAATTCGAAGTCATCGGGACCGCGAGAAATCTTCGAATTAAGCGGGTTTTCGAATTAACTGAACACACCAAGAAATAAGACTTAGGCAAAAAAATTTGTTGCAGGAACGTGTTACCTTTATTCGGCATATTTTGAATTACTACTGAAAGTAATCAGAGATGCTGGTTTGCCGCGTCCGGTAGTTTGCGGATCCTAAGGTCATGCTCTCGAGTTGGTCAAATAGACGAAACATCTCTGAACTTCCACCGCGGCACTCAACAAAACTGCGGATAACGTTCAGCGATCCGATAACTTCACCAAGAGCAGGTGCTCGGGGAGGCTCGTCGGTGTCGTCGTCGCTATCGTCGCTGTCATCGCGCATGTTCGTACCAGCAGTGATCTCACTCTCAAGTCAGAGTAGCCAGTCTGCTCTTCGCTCTCAATGTTGATATACTCGGCGAAGCCGACTGCGTTGGACTCATCCTCTGCGCAGAGCGCATTGATGCGGTCGCAATACTCTGCTCCTTCTTCGTCAAGAGTAGTAGTACATGGGTGGTCTGCATCGGCATCAACAGTGCTTTCACTAGAAAAACCAGCGTGTTCAAAACACCGCCTGATCAATGTGGGCTCCACTTGTTTCCAAGCGTACACCATGAGGCATATGGCTCCGAGGAGGTCGATGGAGTACTCCTTGGCATTGTCGTAGCAAAGGAGCATGCGCTTGAGCATGTGGTACCGATAAATCTTCCTAGTGTGGTGAATGACGCCTTGGTCCATCGGCTGTGAGATCGAAGTGGTGTTCGGAGGTAAAAATACCATCCTGATGGCCTGGAGATGTGGGATGTCGCCATGTGCCGGGCAGTTGTCAACGACAAATAGGACATTCCTGCCCGTGGCCGCGAACTTGCGGTCAAGTTGCCGCACGTACTCTTCAAATATTGCACCTGTCATCCAGGCTTTCTTATTGTGCCTGTAGACGAGTTCATCCTTTGGCGGCAGCCGCGCATTATTGAAGCAGCGAGGCTTCCCCGTCTTCCCGACGACCAGTAGCGGCAGCTTGTGTTTACCGCACATGTTTACGCCGAACAGCACAGTAATCCTGTCCTTGGCCTGTTTCCTACCCTTGATGGCGGTGTTCTTCACTGCGAATGTTTTTGTTGGCAGCATCTTATAAAAAAGTGCAGCCTCGTCAAGGTTGTAAACGTCGTCTGCACCGTACTCGCTAAGCAGCGGCGCCAATGTGTGGTTTCTCCAATCCTCGACAACGCTCTCGTTAGTGCTGCCGCTCTCACCACAGACGGTGAGAAAGGTTAAATTATTGCGTTCTTTAAAACGGCAAAACCATCCATTGCTGCACTTAAATTCCTCGTTCCCAAGTTGTAGAGCTAGGTCGTTGGCCTTCTCCCGCAGTAGTGTTCCATTGACGGGAAGGTGGGCAGCGTTTACTTTCTGCAGCCAGCGAAGCAGAGCAGCTTCCACATCTTGATACGTAGGAGCCCGCACTCGTGACCGCTTCGAAGAATAGGTCTTGCCGTAAGCCTCTAGTATTTTTGACTTGTTGCTCAATATTGTGGACAACGTCGAGAGGGGCACGCCATGCCTTTTGGCCAACTCGGTCTTCGAACAAGCGCTCTTGCCTGCTTTCTGGATCAAGCAGAACTTCTGCTGCAGCGTTAAAGTCTTGTACTTCGGCATTTCTGCACTGCTACGGTCACAAAGCTAGCACTTCTGCACAGCCCCGCCCAAAAAAAACGGCACAGTAGCCGACCCCTAACCACAGCGCACAACACAAAGAAATGGCGCAGGCGAGACCGGCGCGGCAGTGATGGTGGCGTACTTGCAGCGTCGGAGGCACGGGGGAAGAGTGGGTGAAGCACACCAAGGGATGGAGTGGGGGCGAGGTCACGTGATAAAAACCGGTATGCCCGCCGTGTTGCAGTGAAGCACGTCTTCTCTGCAGGCGCGTGTTTCGGCGGTGCGCGAGGCGCACTGTGGACCGATTTTTGTGCAGAGAGTGCTCCGGCTGGGGCGCTTCGCCTATAAATCATCACCATTACTATGTGGCTTTGCCTCGCGGCTCCGTAGGGCCGTCGTTTCGCCGGGTTTGCGGCGAAACATGGATCAGGCATTGCCGCATAGCAGTCCAAATTTTCTAATTAACCGGGCTGGCGCAGGCCGCCTGTTCGAATTATCCGGCCAAATTTACATTGAAAAATACGGGACCGCAGAAAACCTTCGAATTATCCGGGATTTCGAATTAACCGAGTTCGAATTATCGAGGTTGTACTGTAATAGGCAGAACAGGAACGTTCGTGAATAAGGGAACATTGTAGGACTGTTGTATCACTGGCAGGGGGACTGAATTGGTGAAACATTGTTACCCAGTTTATAATGCTAAGTCTGTGATGCATGCTGAGAGAAATTGATGTGAAACCACTGAAGCCTTTCAAATTCACAAGGCAGGTGACGTGTGTCAGCACCCCTTCCCCGACGTTGAGAAATTGGTTCTCTGCATTTCACGCAGGAGGTTGCCACAAGACCTGTTGTGGATGACAAGACACCTGCGTGTGCTCAGCGAAAGCTGTACATGTTCATGCATGTATTGAGTAAAACCTGGTTTCAGTCTGGTGGGTGTCCCTAGTTTATCGTCTTCATTTTTGTCTGTTATTACACCACTAAGAAAATCATTTGGGCAAGCCGTTGCCAACTAGCCCAACTTGAAGCTTTAACGAAGCACATGTACAGTAATGTCCTACACATCATTGCAAAGAAAGAACACGCAACTAGAAATTAGGTGTCTAAAAATATTTTAAAGGTTTCACTTACCCAACTTTTGCCAGCCAAAAAAAAATAAGAATTTTGGTGACATACATATGGATTTCTGTGGTCCAACGGGATCCCTCCCATTCCACCATGAAATAACTTAGATATCATTCTTTATTAAACCTGACTTGGCAGGCGGTTTCATCATGATCCCATGATGTATGTATGCCTCAATGATACTTCACTGCGATATTTGTTCAAGCATAACTGCTGTTATTTACCTTGATTAAGCAGTTTCCACTGTTACACGCATTAGCAAAAAAAAAAATTAAAAAGAACTGCTCTTACTCTTCATGAAAGCCGTGTGACGGATCTTCCGCTTCTCCTTCTTGGTCTTGGGCCCTGCTCCGAGGACACCAAGGGAGTCTGGACTGGCAACACTCGTTACAGCCACCATGGCAGCCTGGGAAGCGAATTCACTTTCATCAATTTCCTAACTATGATTTGCTTCATGTTTTTTCGGCACAGCATATCCTGCCCCAGTCGTATCGCTATCTTGACTACTGCTCTCTTTGTCAGCATTAACCCTGTTAATTTTCTTTCCACCTGTTTTGGAAAGAAAAATGTACAAGTAATGGCACCAGAAGCTGTGTCACCATTCATGTTTTGCTCATACATGCTAATACTGCACTGTGACCCATTGATTGGTTTGGTTTGTAGGGTTTAATGTCCTGAAGCGACTCAGGCAATGAGAGACGCCGCAGTGGAGGGCTCCGGAAATTTCGACCACCTGGGGTTCCCTGGCGTGCACTGACATCACACCCCCGGGCCACTGAAAATATTTTGTCCCCTGCAGGACAAGAGCTGGATCTTGTGGAAAGAATAACAACAGAAGCCATAAATGAATACAGTAGAGCCCTGTTATAGTAAACTCTGATATAGTAAGGTGAAACTGAAGTCCCAGTTCATCCTCCATAGACAACTGTACAATTTTCCCCCTTAATAATAAAGACATTTTTGGTAAAAATTGGTTATAGTAAACTGCACCTGACTGCAGCGGCAACTCCAACGATATGACATCGCCGCCCGTGCACTACCTATAATCGCGAGGCAAAGATTTTTTGTATTTGGAATCAGAAAAATAACACCGAGTGTTCGTTTAGATGGCTTTACCACCAGGCTTTACAGCATTAAGGAGAAGCCTACTTTACGAAAGCCTTGGAGCCATGAGGGAAAGCACGCAGGGTGTAAGAAAAAAAAAAGTAAAGCTGTCTACAAACATAGAAAGGAGGCGGTGCAGTCCGTTCAGAAAGTAAAGGATAGTAAAAGTGCGGCAAGAAAAAGGGAAGACGGAGAATTGGGCAAACATTCACAGTACAGTGCAGCACAAAGCATGAGGCAGCAGAGGCAAGAAATGGAGATGCAGCATGTGCGGTCTTGCAGCACTTGACTGCCACGCGCATTTATCATTTATTGCCTTTTAAAGGACAGAAACGGCAAAAAGTGACACCGTGTTCATGCAAGACTTTGGTTTTATATTAAATCATACTTGGTTGTATTTGTAGCCACTTTGTCCTCATGCTTAAAAAGTACTTCCACAAGATGTAAAACATTTTTATAACTGAAAAAAATTATATGAAGAGATAAGGGAGAGATGGAAGGTATTTCAGAGTGTTTAGCATCTTCAGGACCATGTCATCACCAACAACTAATAGAGTAAAGACCCTGATATAGTAAAAAAAAAGCCAAAAAAATAAAAGCGGCTTCTTCCAACTGAAATGCCGGGCAGTAACCACTTCAACATGAGAGCTACTGAAATAGTACAACAGTTAATGGCTATCTTCAAGAGAAAAAAATGTACACTGCACCTCAAGACTTATAGTGCAGACGAGACGTAACACTGTAGATGTATATTGGCCTCCTGCTCACGCATATTAGCATAGGTGTGGCAAGGCATGCCATGTACACAGCAAGTATCTAAGCCACCGTGTCTCTCCACTGAAGGCAGCCGACGTTCGCCATGCAATTATTTTACCCCACAACAATAACTCAATCCTTTGTCTGTTCAGCAACAAGAGATTCTTCCTTCTTTAATCTGTCTAGCCATTCGATTGATTTCTACACTAAAAAGTACCCTGCAATCAATGCTTTGAAGCATCTGGAATTCGCACACAAAAAAGGTGTGCCAAATTAACCGGTGATAGAAACTCGCAAAAGCCATTTTTAGTGCAAGTAGTGTCATTAATATGCAACATCAATGCAGGCCAATAAGCTATATTTTAACAACGAACAAAGATGAGTTACACACATTCCAAAAGTATACAACTATGGCTCCTGCTTGGCTCAAAGTGACTGTAACTGAATTTAAAAATTCCTCTAGGGTAATAAGTTTGGTTTGGTACACAGGGTTCAAGTCAGACTGGATTTTTTTTATAGTTTGGTTCCGGTGCAGCCCTGGTGTGCGACATTGGCTTCCAGATGGGAACGTGGATGAGCTTTCTGATCAACCTTGTAGGTGCTTTTTTGTTTTTCTGTATGGCACCCAAATGGACACTTGGCGCAATTATAACAGGCATACTATTTACTTCTTTGATTTTCTCACTGCAAGTCTGGGCAGCACACACAACTGCTTTCTCGTCATCAATGCAACTCAATCTCACCCCTTGTGTCAAGTACTAAAAACGTCATTCCTAAATCGCAGAGTAGCTCCAGTGATTTTTCTGCCACAACAGCAACTACAAATACCATAGTGAGGCAAACGCATATAATGTGGCCCAGTGCTAGTAATTGGTGAGGCAGTTGCTGAACTAAACTTGTTTCAACATTAACAACAACTGCGAGCCCATCACACCAAGCAGTGGCGTTAATTTTTAGCTGTACTGCCACTGTTTACAACTACTTGGTAACATATGCGACCTTTTGCCACCATTTGGAAAACATGAAAGCCCCCCTACTACATACTAATATATTCATATTTTACCGTTACCTGCATTCAGAATTCAGCTTGTGGCCTGAGTCGTCAATAAACCTCAGCTGTTTCCACCCTGGCTAGTTTACTTAATTCAAAAAGCAACCACTTCCTCTGCAAGGCAAAATTACCAAAGCAAGACAGCTGCTACAAGTGACCAAAACTATACACTATGCTATCATACAGGAATGAGAGGTCAATAACCAAAGTGCAGGTGCACTTGCTTAGCAACATTCATGCCACTGCATGATGCAGTGGGACACCAAGGGCAGCGTAGTCTTACATGAAGTGAGCAGAGGAAAATGACACGAGGATGGCCCGCACAGCAGACTTTCAACTTTACTACAAGACTGCCAACTGTTGCTGAAATCCGTACTAGGCAGAACCTTCATAAAAGAGCGAACTGAGGAAACAAAGGACAAAAATAGGGGGAACCCCGCACTTCTTGGCCATGCCAAATTGATTGCCACTTGTCAGACACACTCGGTCATAATGATTAAGTTTCCGGCTCAGAGTTAGGTCAGTCCTTCATGCGTCTGTGATCCCGAACAGGGGGCATTTATGTTGGCGCATAAGTGTAAATTCATCCTTCTCTCATGCCTGGGTTTCCCCGTTTGCATGTATACTAGATAAAAGTTATGCTCAGTGCGTGCTGTCCTCATGTCCTTGCAATTTTCCATCTGTAAGGTTGCCCAAAAGATTGCACTTCAAAGTATAACCCCCGACGCCGAATGAACAGATAAAAGACACTCCCTGGAAAAGGTTCCCTTAAAGGAGTACAGACAACAAGATGTCTGGAATAATGTGAAAGACAATAGATGTGGAATTCACCGGTGCCAGAATATATAACTGAATTTTTATGATGTCATGAGACAAGTTCCCTTGGCAAGACTGCATAAGGGCTGTTCCAAGTAGCAAAGCAGTGACCACACTACAGTTTTCATGTGTCTCATGTGACACAAATGGGTCCGAGATGTCACAGCCATCGTTGGGTGTTTACAAATGAAACCACATGAAAGAAGTCACATGAAAATTATTTACCACTCCTTCACCCAAGCCGTGTGCATGTTCACATTTCCTAATATATCACTCGAAAGGCAAAACAAATATTTGGTTTCTCTACTTCTTTCAGGAAAAGAGGGCATAAAAACCTCATTAGCATCCACCCAGGTGCATGCAGTTCCTTTTGTAAGCATACCAACGGCTGTGCACCAGCAAACTTGGTGTAGACTGCAGGCATGGCCGCATCTCGGATGTCCTTGACCTGCTTCAACTTCACCTTGCCCATCTGCACCGCAAGAGAGAACATGGCTCACCTTGTGTACTGCCGCACTCACTACAAGAGCTAAATGATATTTTTAGCCTCAGGCACATTGGTGCATTTGTTCCAATTCGCCTTTTTCCCAAAATGTAGAGCCCTCTGGGAGTGGTTAAAAATTCGTCTGCTACTGGTTGAAAATGTCCTTGTGAGATGCAGCCACCTGCAAAATGGCACTTGACAGCTACCGCCATCTGTCGCATGGCCTCCCGAGGTCAGCTCCGGCTGCACCGATCGCAAAGGCGAAGAACTGTGCAGGGAGGCTGGTGGTTTGTTTACAACCAGGGGATAGGTGTGCACAGCAACCTTATGAAAAAAAAGTGGATTAAAAAAAATAAACAGAAAGCCGGCAGGTGTAGATGCAAACAGAGCAGGCATTTCAGCAGTTACGCATTCCTTAACCCAAATAAACATTGCTTATCCATGAAGAAGTGCACTAACATCTACTGCCATGGGAGGCATGAAGAAGTGCACTAATATCTACTGCCATAGCAGGCAATTTCTATGATAGTTCCTACCCAAGAATGTATGGAAATTTCAGTACATGGGTGCCTTGCTCTTCCCCTCCCCTGAAAGGCAGCCCTCACATCCTTGGATTCAGCAGACCATATCGTGTTACTTCTGTCCACATCTGTACAAGGAGGTTGGAATAGAATCAAAACTGCTACATATATAGAAGAGGAAACTTTATGTTTTCATTTTTTCTTACAGTGAAACTTTTTTTTTTTTAATTACGGTCCCCTTAAAGCTAAGGGAGTAAGATTAAGGACACATTTTTTTTTTCTGTTCAGATCTACTGGGCTAACTGAAAAAACACTGCCAATAGCAGGGACAAGCACAACCCAATCACAAACAGCCCCCCCCCCAAAAAAAAATTATAAAACATCTCAGAACACAACTGTTACATTACGATGGGCCAGCCTAGGAGGCAATGTAATGAAACAAAAATTATGATGAAAGATTGCTTCCGTCATTCTTTTGGCCTTGTTTCTGTAACAGCATCCCACTAATAGCACTAGAAGTAATTTTTTTCTAGCTCTAGTGCCCCTCTCGACATTGTGCATCAACCCTGTGGCATCCATAATGCAATGTATGTACAAACAACGCTTCTAAACTTGGATGTACCTAGAAAACCTTTATATTCTGGGATAAAAATATTTCGCAAGATAGTCTGCATGAAATATTCAGGAACAAATTCTCTGCCATGGCAGACCTAATTTGCTGTCAAAACTAACTACACAGCTAAAACCAAAGCCCCTTAATTAGCTTTTTTTTTAAATTAGCACTGTTGAGTGGTTAATACTAACGGGAAGTTCGAAGCCACGGTCAAGACGATGCCATATCCATTTTTCAAATTAGAAAAAACCTGCTTGTTCTGAAGTCCCGCATGCGAGAAAATCTGTTGATTTTTTCTGCACAAATCTGAAACTGATGACGTGCCGCCACGACTATGGCACCCATTTTGAACTGTATGAGCTGTTGTGCCAAATAATTCAAATTGTTTTGTTTCATGACATAGCACAAGGAAAAGGACAGTCCCTGCCAAGCGCATGGTGACTGCTGAAAGCCACGAAGCAAAAGAGAGTGCATGACACATCACAAAAAGCAGGCAGTTCAAATTCGGTACTGCAGATATTGCAACACATCATCAGCATAATAGCCGTTTCTACCACCAAGCTTCCTGCCTGCCTAATGCAAGCCAACTTTAGTGCCCCTTCACGCTTTCAATTGCTTGACATTTGCAAAATGGTCCTGATAAAACCAGCTATAATTGAATAGCAGGACTTTCTGCATCATCTGCTTGAGGCAAAAATCAGTCTTTGGCACAATGTTTACTTTGCAATATGCCCAATTGTGAATTCAGATAGCAAGCTCATACAACTCCCTCATTGCAAGGAAACAAATGAAAATTTGCACAAGTATGCAGCATTTTCATGAGAGAATATAAATGTGCAGACAAGTTGAAAAGCTTTGGACATCACCTCTTTGAAAAGCTTGTGCTTGCACTATCAATAGCTCCCATAAATAATAAAGCTCCAAAGGTGACGAGATCGACAGTGAATTCTGTGGATGCAGAGCGATGTGGACCTTTTATATCACTTCAAGTGGGTAGCATCTTCTTTCCTTATCAGCCAGCTATGTGACTCCGCGAGGGCGTTATTCCTTTTATGCTCTGCTCATCTAGTTGCCTCATTGGCACCATAGGAAGAAAGTCACAGGCGAAGCAAGCAAGGAAACCGGCGCAAGATAGAAGTTCAATTCAGGCACTTTTTGGCCGTCAGTCTCATTCCTTTTTTTTTCTGCACAATACCGATCACTGTTGACGGAACATTGAAATGGATCGCCGACTGACAAATATGCTTATTGAAAGCCACTTTTTGAGAAAAATGCACTCTTCAAATGCACTACTGAAACGGGCTCGAGAAAAAAATAGCTGCTCACCATTTTACCTTGGCAACTGTTGAAAACTTTAATACGATTCGGCTTCATATAGGAACTACAGAATGTTTCCGTAAACCGAGCCTTACCCACAAAATGATATCCGATCCACGATCTAATGTATTCGATCGCTGTTCTTTGAAAGTATCCCATGGCTAGACGACGCAATGCCTCTTCGTACGGCAAACACGGTGACGGCAGCGTCCGCAACTGGTATCGGCCGTACGACCGGTAGCACAAATTACATGGTGCACTTATAGCAGCTTTAGTTTACGCAATATTACCGGTAAAATTGCCGACGCCAATGCAGGTTCCCTGAAAAAGCCGCAAAATCAACCTTTTCTCAAATGCCCTGGACATAAAACTGCGCGTTGCGCCAGCTACCACTAACATAAAAACAGAATAAACTATTCATTGAACAGTTTAAATGCACTGAGATAATAGCAGTGCCACTGCTGTTATCTCTCACCACGTAAAAGAGCACAGCTGACGCAATAACACTTACACCTACAACGAGGCGACAAGAAAGAAAGCGGCAAGCTTGCACGCAGTACAAACCACGACACGGTACACGAGACGGGAGGACGACACAAACAAGACAAATTTCACAGCATCCTTACACTAGCGAAGGCGGGTGATGCTACATTCACACCAAATCGGTCTAGGGGCGGGGCTTTTGCTTGTCACGTGATCAATGACGCCATGGCGTCGGCAAAAAATACATACCATAAAAAAGCGCGCTCCGCGCGTTCCTTTCGGCCGTCGATCCGCGCGCGCGCTTCTCGATCTTCTCTATCCATTCCACTGTTTCCTCGCGACCATGAGTAACGCTCCTGAACGTCAGGTGCTCATTTTGCGACGCTACCTCAGCGACATACATGAGGAAGGAGGCTACTGACATTGATACTTGAAACAAGATTGTAAAAAGTTGGAGAGATCTCGGCTGACAACGTGAAGTAGCTGTGCCGACTTCACGAGAGTTCGATGCGTCACCCAAAGGTAAGCTCCTTTCTCAGTGTTGGCGCTTATAGCCAGTAATATATGTATGTGTATACGCATGCAATCAGCACTCGATTTTTCTTCTGCCATTTAGCTGCAGCACGACAGCATTAAGGCGAACTGTGCAATGCTGTAATACTGTACATAAGAGCAATAATTTCGCTTTTCGTTTGTAGCAAGGATTGCGCAAAATTTATTTGCGTGCGCGCGAAAGAGAGAGAGAGAGAGAGAGTGTGCGTGCGTGCATGTGTGTGCGTGCGCGTGCGTGTGTGTGCGAGCGCGCGCGGGAGTTATTTATACGAACCTGATAAATGCGTGCCTCTTTACATACCCAAGCAAAAAAAAAGTGTGTGGCAAAAGGTAGGGCGGACCTTTCTCGCCGACCAAAAAGTGGCCGGCCGACCTTCGGCACCCGAATGAGGGCCGGCGTCGGGGATTGACACTGACCTAACGTCAGCCGAGTTTCGGCAATCGACTACGGCTCGACCTTTTGACCCGACGTGACCGACCACCTGCCGCACGTGGGCCTGCCGTCTGCCAGCGTTACTGAATGGTCGGCCGCTCGTCTGCCCTAGCATTTTGCTGACGAAAGACCGTACGTCGGCCGGTTGCTTCCCGACGCCGGTTAGTGGCCGGCATCGCCCCTCGTGCAGGTATCATGCCATGCATTTAAAATATCGTGGCCCATGCATATATAACGGGGTAACACATACAAATGCATCAAGAAAAGCAGTAGCTTTTCTGATGCCATGAAGAAACAAAAGCTGCAGTATTTGGCGAAAAATTTATTCGTCAACAGCGTTCAAAAAAAGCTCGCGATTTGCTTTTTAATAAGCGTGGATATATGACTGCGCGTGTGCCACATATCGAAGATGGGCTTGAGGGTTGGTCCTTCTTTTGGCAGCCTGTCGATCACTTGATGTCTGCGACTGGTCGGATCTGCGGCAGGTTCCATCTTGGTCAGCTGTATGAAGAAAAGTGTTTTAATTAAATATTTCCTTTTCGCCTAGACTTTTACATTGCAGGCAAATATAGGGTGGAAAGGTAGAACAAATAATGTCTGCTCACTGCCACCAACTGCACTATCACATCAATATATTTTATGCGCTTGACTTCATGCGACCCTACTGAAAACGCATTAGCGCAAAGCCGCAATAGGTAATCAGGATCCGTGAATGCGCGAGAAAGGCGCGATCACTTTGTTTTGCTGGAGTCATGATGTTGCAATTTGCAACCGTAGCGCACTCAAACCTTATCCTCCCGAAGCGCGTTCTTGCATGCTAATGCTGTAATTTAATAATTCTAGCAAAACCAAGTGTCCGCGCTTGTCATAGAGCGCGTATGAGGGATTCCAACGCGGCAGAACAAACAGTTTCCGCGATATTTACATGAAACCTACAATAAGTTTATTCCGTAGAATACAACTTAATTTTCTCAAACTAGATGGAACTTTTACAGCAAAAGCGACCGGATATTTAACGATAAGTCATCTGATTTATTTTCGTTATTTAACAACCGAGCATTATTTTAAAAATTGTCTCATCAGCCAAGACGGCTATTTAGACAGCCCAACTCTTAGAAGCTTATAGAACCCGTTGTAAATTTTTCAAGCTTGAAACAAGTTAGCTGAGCACCTCATGAGCATGTAAGCACCAGGAAATAATCCGCACGATGAAAATACAACTGCTTGTCCAGAAAGCAAGCGCACAGAGCAAAATCAATGTGAAACGGCTCAGATCTGTGTGCATCACATATATAATTCCAAAATCCACAAAATGAACGCACTGGCTCACTTACCTTGCCAGCATACCGCATCACTCAATCATCAATTTTCACGTATATACATCATTACAGTAGCAAAAAAAATAATAATAATAAACACGGCATAAATCTTGTACTCAGTCCTGGCACGAGCTTGCTTGGCAGTAGCGATGATGCTAGTACAGCTTCTGATCGCTCCTATGGCGAGGGGTGCTGTAATATTTATATCAGTGATAGCATTTGACATTTAACTGGTCCCATCGATGTGAGTCGGATAATCGAATTTTCCGAACAAAATCAGCGCTAATACCTGTCCGGCAAGTGCACCGCCATGAAGAAGTGAAAGATCAGCGTTTTAGTGTAGAGGAGACCAAGGACTTCGGGCTTCGGCGAAACGAGCTTCCACTGTCGCAGCCAGTTTCCAGATCAGCTGATATCGCCTCCCTGCACGATCAGCGCAAGGCGCGCACACCAATTACAAAATATGCATTTACAGTAACAAGATGCGCATAAGTCTCAAAACAATACATAATTAGTTGCAGTACATTATCGTATAGAAGAAAACCAACGCTAATTTGACTTACCTGGTCGGTATACATGTCAGTGCATGCACTTCGATGTGAAGAAGTGAAAGACGGGCGTTTCGGGGCAGAGGAGATCGGACCTCAGACTGCGGCGAAAAGAGCTAATTCCACCGCCGCAGCATCGTTTCCAAGTCGGCTCAGCACGTCTTCCTGCGCAATCAGAGCGAAATGCGCACACATCGATTATAAAAAAAAAAAAAAAAAAAAAAAATGTACGTAGTAACAAGATGCGCATATATATACGCGCTCCAGAAACAGTTGCAGTATATTGTCGTATCGAACAAAATATGTGCTAATTGGACTTACCTGACCGGTATAGTGAGTGTCCCTCCATATTAAAAGGCGAGCATTTTGGGGCAGGAGATACCCAAGGACCCAGACTGCAGCAAAATGAGCTAACTCGGCCACCGCAGCCAGCCGCAGCCTTGTTTCCAAACGGCTCAGCAAGTCTTCCTGCGCGATCAGCGCCCACACCTATTATATGTATATATGAAGAAAGATGCAAGGAGTATATAACAAGACGAACATATGCTCCAAAACAATACATTATTATGTTCAGTATAATATCGAATCGAGCAAAAAGCTCCTCTGATCAAGACCGAAAGATCATGTACTTACGCATGTTTTGGTGAACTTCGGCACGAAGAATCTGTACAGAGCGGCTGCAATCATCAGCTGCATATATGGGCTGTTCTTTTCAAACGCTGACTGCTGCAGGAGGTTGAGACAGATTGCATTTGCGCGAAATAAAAGCGGACGATAAAATTAGGCAGTAGGCATCGCTCCCACACGGAGGCTGGCCGTCGACTGAGTGGCGCCGCGCATCTTAGCTCGCGCGGGATGTTTTTTCCCCGCCTTTTGGCCACGTGACCTCAAGAAGGGAGGAGGGGGGGGGGGGGAGAAGCTGCAAAAGCAGCGATAATCTCCCTGTGTGCGGTGCATGCAATTCTTTTTTTTTTTTTTTTTCACCGCTATTTCTCTCTGCTTAGGCATTCCTGTCGCCCCCCGCGGTAGGGTGCCTCGATGCCTTTCGCCTCCCCGTGGTTCTTTCCGCTTTGCCGCAGGGAGAAGAGATGGACCGATGGGGGGCAGCGGGTCCCGCGCAGCGAGAAGGTTTCCTTTCTTCTTCACGCCCCCCCCCCCCCCCTCCCTCCCTCGTCGTTCAAGAAGCGTCGAAGTAGTTTCTTTTCTAAAACAGCGCAAAACAACAGGGACGAGAGAACGAAACGTACAACACGAGCGCTTTTCTTTTCTTTTATTTTTTTCTACGGCTTCTGTAGAGCCCCCGTCTTGATACCAGCGGCTGTAGTTCTTTGCATGAAAAAAATATGACTTGGAGTGAATGTATGTAATGTTCTTTTAACCGAATATTTTCCACATAAACAAAGTGTGGGGCAGTAGAACACCTGCAGCTTCATTTAGCCAAAATAGCAAGACCTGGCTACGTATATAGTGTTCAGCAACTTTATCGGAACCGTCTTTTCCAAGACGGTTAAGTTGCAGAACACTGTATATTATGAGTGCTTTTGCAGAGATTACATAGTCCATGCGGATTTATACTTCCCAAAGCAGTACGTGGGTTATTTAGAGTCCCTCGGGCTGTCATATTAATCGCGAACCACATTTCCGTTTTCGCGTTTGGTTTCCATCATAATGCGGCTTCTGCAGCTCGACTAAAGCCCGTGACCTCGAGCTCAAGCTGGTAAATACCGATTGAACCACATAGTAACTGCTGCAAGTTTCCGACAAAAATATATTTTGTCCATTTGTTTTAGGGATGCATGAAAATCAGTAGAAGGTCGCAGGGCAAAGTGCACCGGATCCGGATGAAAGCTCATAAAAGCTCACCGCCTCTTTTCTTGACCCCGTACGAAATGTAAACTCACGGAGGCTGCGAAACGAATTTAAGGGCGTTTAGGATTGATAGGTTTCGAGGGCACTGGCAAAAGTAATTGACGGTTAACATATAAACCTTAAAGGCACGTGATCTCTTCGGTTTACCGTGGGTTTGCTTAGGGTTACGTTATAGGTTAACTTTATGATGAGGTTGTTTAAATTCAGAGGTTACCATTTAACCATAAAAAAAAAATGGACAATTACATTCGTGGGTTCATAGCAGTTACCGCGCAAATCGTATGCACTTAATACTAAGTATGCTTCAAACAGACAATCAGCGCCTACCAGTTCACAAATTCAAGCATAAGTTCATGACAACTCGCGATCAACTACAGAGTGTACCATACCCGCCGCGGCTCAGTTAGCGCGCGGTTAAAGCTTTATTTCAAAATATGTATAAATAACACTTAATTTCACCTTCTGTTGCGCAATGTATAATTCTATCAGCAGGCTCAAATGATATAGTGTCAATATATATCATGCACGCGGTATAACTCAATGTTGCATAAAAATAGCTGTTTCAATGATACGAATTTTCCACTTTTCTCCTGCTAAGTCGACTGCCTCATGGAACGTAGAGGGGAAACCTGCTGTATTGCAGGAGACTTTACTTTGATATGCACAATGTTATTTAATGATATATTATAGCAGCAGTGAATACGCGGCTGGGGAAAAGGGGATTCGAGGAACTTTATATATATTCTGGCATTTCATACCATATTTCTGCGTGTGAGGCTGACGTTGAAGAATTTAACACAATGTAGACCCGCCACTGGTGCAGGAGCCGATCGATCCTCGTCATGTTGCGCGGGATTCTCAAAACGCAATCCCTTTGAATTTTCTCAAAAGAACCAAAGGTTACTTCTTGCACAATGCTTGTGTTCGCAGGAAGTATACGTTCGACAGGCGAATCGTCCGGGCGATCGGCTCTTTGCGTGCCTTTCATTTTTATTTGAAAACTATCAGGACCACATTTGTGTTCTGGATAAAGACAGTCGGCCTCGGCATATTGATATATCAGGAATAAAGCTTTCCTAATCCCCGTGTTTCAACTGAGGCGGGCAAATATTTGTCCCAAGCTGTTCCATTTACCCTCATGTCGGCAATATACCCGAGTTTCGTCTATCCAGAGTGCAGCATATATGTATATATGCGAAGCGTTACAGCTCATTTGGTCCAAAAGCCACCTCGCTAACCCGGTTTTCGCTTGAGTATCGTCGAGTTTTGTCTGAAATATTCGGAATGTGGTAGTAAATATGGAGATACGGTCCAGGTTCCCACCGGGATCTGTGACAGATGCTGCGCCTTTACTTTCCTATAACCAATTTACAATTAACTGCGGTTGTCCACCGAAATACAGAGATAGAGAGAATAATGAGAAAGCGTTGTATCCCGTCGAATGTTAAGGGGAAGCTTGAGCGTCCCCCTAATTTTTATTTCCTTCTTTCAAATATTATTAACTATTCCCTCGTACCACTGTGTAAGGTCGTGGAACAATTTACTCTGTGCGACTGCAGACGTGCGTAAGTGCGTGCGTGCGTACGTGCATGCGTCACACACGGCTTCGTGCCGATGTCGGGATAGACTTTAACTCAATAATCTCGGACATCTTGTTCATCCTAAAGTTATAGCTAATTAACGTATGCGCAAAACTTCTGATAAAGCCTAGTGCACACAGGTGCACATCTGTGTTCCTTGATTGATTGTTTATTGATCCAGCCTCCCAATGATACGACCCTGCATGGCTTAGCCCGTGTTTTCTTGTGTATTCCTCTTGAAAAGTCAATCTACTTTGATTATATTTTCACTATAGCTAGGTGGTGGCGCCTATTTGGGTTCCGCCTTGTCTTCATTATGCCCTTTTTTGTGCGCTATTGGGTATCCGAGTTAGTGGATCACATAGGTTAAGTTGGGCGGCCTTAACTTTTATACTGGCTTTTTTCCTGGTCAGGGGAAACAGGCGCACGTGTTCGCATAGTTAGAGGAGATGTTTGTAGACGGAGCATGGATAGCCATAGCAGTATCTAATCTCTGCGAAGCGCTCTGCTATTCTGCGCCCCTATACATATGTGCCAAACGTATGCGAAGTGGGAGACGCCTGTTGCACCCAATCTCCCGCATGCTCTAAGAGACTTTCGGTGGCGCACTGAGTGTGGCGTATTCGATCCCCACCAAATTAAGACAGGCTTTACAGCTGGCATATTGATCCGCACTGTATCAACTCAGGTCGAGTCTCACACACGTGTCCTTAAGGACTGCGTCGCAGCTTGGACATTCCGCTGCCTAGCGCCGTGAGCTTTTTCGTCGCACAGTGGAAGGCCGCGCGAAGCGTTCGAACAACGTTGTAGTGAAGTCCGTGGGATTGATCATTTGACAGAATAGGAACGCGGTCGATCGTATTCTTTCGGTGACCACGTTGTCTACTGTTCCCCATGCTAGTGCGTCTCACCTAGATATAGCCAGCTGTTAGTTCTTGGAGAGCACAGCTTTATCCGGAGGTTGTTGACGCGGCACATCCACCTCAGGAAGGTCACCTGTACATCGAAGTGATTTGAACTCGGTTCTTGTCTTGAAAGACGCAAGCCTGCGGCTCACGCGTATATGTGTGAGCACAAAGGATCGAGCAATCGACTGTCTGGAAATTTGTTAGGTGGTCAGAGCTCCCGAGGGAGTCCTGTTGCAGCTGCGCATTATTGATATACAACGTGTGACCAGAAACTCACTGCATTATATATTTCTTGCCGCTACCTTATATGTTCGGTACTGTTTGCTGTTTTACTGATACATTATTTATTGTCCCAGTGTGCTTTGCTATTTCCATGTTTATCAATAAGATTTCTTTGGTTCCCTGCTATGTAAATGGTTGAAGTTCACGCCTCTGACGTCATGATCGTTTCTACTCTCTTATCCCGGTACTTTTCAAGCAGAAGTCTTAAGTTTCTGGACCTATGCAGCATTCCTTCCATATGCAGGGCTATTCTACAAGCGATCTCTCGGCTTAGTACGTACGACAGATAATTCGCTTTAATCACTTCCGATACATGTTCACGCCTTAAAACTAAAGTTCTCCATATTATTAGTCTGCAAGCCACAACAAAAACCCGAAATTGCGGCAGCTGCTTCAGGAAAGAATTCTTTTCAATTAGCTTCTTTTATTGCGCGTACCTCGTGTAGCTCTCAATATTCTTAATTTTTAATCACTCTGTCTAACATAGGGGTCTCAAACTCATATTGATATGCAGGATGCGTTGAGAAAATATGTCTCTCGCGGACCAGCCCACGAAACACAAAAACAGCTAATTGACATCTAGAATATGTCTAGGCCAAGAAATGGGCACTTCTAAAAGAAGACTCATTTGAGACGTTCTGTAGACCCCAGAGCTACAAGCCTTCCTGTAGCTCCGATTTAGCTCTGCTAACGCTACGCCAGTAGAAGTCTTGAAAACTTCTCGCCTAGAAAAATTTTATACTTGTTCTAGACATTGCTTCTAGCTGTAGCTCTGCTAGTAGACATCTTTAAACCCCCTTGGCTAGAACGTTTCTATTCTTGTTTTAGATGTGTAACAATTTGCAGTTTGTGCTCATTGTCCTCAGTTCTGCATGTGAGGTCACAGTGCTCTGCTTTGAGAGCATTTTTTTTTCTAAATTTAATGAAATGACACAGTTAACTGGGGAAAAGGCGAATTGATGAAGGCTTGCACTTTGTACAACGCAATAAGACACAGCTAGAGATGGCGAAGAATCAGTTGGGCTGAAGAGAATTAAAATTTTAATTTTTTATAGAATTTTCAATTTTACTCCTTTAACACCCCACCGATTATGTGCCATCTCTCGCTGTTTCTTATAGTGCTGTAGAAAATGCAAGCCTTCAATTCACCCTTTCCCCAGTTAACTGTAATTTAAAATTAAAAAAAAATGCTCTCAAAGCAGACTATTGTGTGATCTCACATGCAGAATTGAGGACAATGAGCACAAACTACAAATCGCTACACTCAATAGTGAATGCACATGCTGAATGTATGAAGAACACATCTTCTCCAGTCCGAATTTTTATTGCACTCCATCTACAAAAGTAAAAGCACTCGGCAAATAAACTTGTTGACAATATGGATTTGAGAAACCTTTTTTTGAAGGTTCTTCTGCAAAAGTAAATTCCAAACAACCTGCACTGGCAAAAAAAAGTTAAGTTACAGGCATGCATGCAAATGCACTGGTGTAAACTCACTGGAACCATCCGCAAAGAAGGTTCTGCATAAAAATATTTTTTATAACTTGCATAGATATATAAAATCATAATGCACACTCAAGGCATTGGCCGATGAGCTAAATTCAATGGCTTATCGTAAGCTCCAGGTTCTGCCTTTTCCAGGGGTCATTAAGACAGACAAGATTCCAGCAACCTGCAAAGACAAAAAAACAAAACAAAATAATCAAACGAGCCAAAGGCAGTGGAAGTTGAGCTACGTGCCTGAGTTTTGTGGGGTTTTTAAAGAAAAATATTCACGGAGAAAGGAAACACCAAAATACGGTGATACCACTAGCATCTATGTAAAATGCCCGGACCTACCATGAACGCCACTGAAATCATTCACGCCCCACTACTAGTCACTGTAGCCCCACCCCATGCATGAAAAAAAAATCCCTCATAGCTCGCACCACAAAATGAGGTCGAGGCAGTGGCCTTATGCTTCGGGCATTGACCTACCGTGAACTGAACAGTCTTTTCTAGTGTATTTTAAGAGAAGAAAGTTTTATTCACCCTGTACATACACAGAAAACCTTAAAGTGAGCTGAGGTTACTGATTTGAAAACGCTACGGTGCAAAGATGACAACAAAAACGAATAGGACACCATATGCGCGCAACTACCAACTATTTATTGGAAGAAAACACGAATATTCTACATCTGATGTCAGTGAAGCGCCGGAATTTTTTCAAAGACTCATATAATTCCACATCTTCAACACGACCATTAGGAACAAAATAACTCCTCAAGATATATTACTTCAGTTCTACATTTGCTACCGCACATACTTAGCACGCATCAGTGAAGTTACCAAAGCCAATACAATACAGCTAAGTTGCTTGTTGGGCGAGTTGGTTGGACAGTACGTTAAAACAGCGCTAGAAACATGGACAGATAGAAAGACAAACACGCATTGCTATCTACCCGTGTTTCTAGCGCGCTAGTCAGGCGCATCTGCGGTTCAATTTCGGCGCGCTGCATTCACCATACAAGAGAAGTGGAAAGTTACTTACTGTTGAGAAATATGAGCTCCATATCACAGCGCAGCAGTGGTTGTAAAATACAGCGCGGGAAAGCTGCAAAATCAGCGTAAATGTCCAAGCGCGGGAAACAAAGACAACACACCGAACACACACCATCGAGAGCACGTTGAGCAACCGTTGAGCATGTCGAAAGACGAGAAAAGATAAGTTGAACGATCGGTAGCGCGGGTAGCAAGCAGTCGCTAGCGACTGCAACGCCAAAATACTAATAAAGCAATAACTGCTTATAAAACCCAACTATTACAAAAACAATTATGAGTTTAATTTTGTTTTTTAATTTAACTTTATGCTTTGCAAAGAAATAAAAAATTTGAATTAATAAAGCAATGTTGAAAATTGTAAATTGCATCGGCATCGAGCAGAGCGCTACCTTGGCGCTACCACGCAGCAGGCTTCAGCGTGCGGAACGATGTTTGAGCGTACGATCGGCTCTCCTGCTGACTGTTCTCTTGCCCAAGCAACAAATTTCCGGCAGTGCGGTGGTTTTCTCGTGCTCCCAAGCAAGCCGGAGTAGAAGAGAAGCATGTCATTCGCGTACCTCCCGTATTCTTTCAGGACCCGTATGCTACCCCAGTGCGGCCTTACGAGCGGCAATACGGTGGTTTTCTGGTGTTGGCCAGGCAAGCTAGAATGAAGAGGCATTCGTAGCATAAAAAGTGTTGTCATTCGCGTGCATCCCCTCGTCTTTGAGGACCGGTGTGCAACCCAGTGCAGCCTTACGAGCGGTAGGTTAGCTGGACCGTAAATGACGGGCTTTGGTTCCCGCTAGAACGAACCGCAATTTCAAAGTTCGAGGTTATTTTAAAGCGGTCTCTTACCTTCTGTTCCTGATTATCAAATAACCAAGTTGAGACATAATGCAAAGCTGTCTAACAATTTGGGCCGTAATTATTGCTTAATTCCGCGGCTGCAATAAACCATGCATAGAAAATGTTCGCTGTGATTCGTGAACATTCTTTGAATAAGGATTCAACATTCTGAACAGGGGAAGCATGGAGTATTTTTTGTGGGCTTTTAGAAGTTAGTAAACCCTTTCTACCATGGTATTTGTGAAACGTTTCTGAATAAACATCGCTGAGAGGTCTTTGGAAAAATATCTAATTGATATCTCCAAAAAAACATCTGAGACGTCTTTGAAAAGGCGTCTTAGTATAGATGTGCTAACGAAGTTTTCCAGGAAACTTCTTTCCGTCGACGTCTGTGAGAGGTTTTGTTCTAGAACAAGATGTTTGTAGCCTTCCAGAGCTGTTTAAAGAAGTTTATTAGACGTTATGTGTTTCGTGGGAGGAGTGGACAGTAACAAGCAAGAAAATATAGAAGCCATAATTCAAAACAATCTGTAAAACAAAAGCTAAATACTAATAAAATAAATAAAAATCAACTGTTTCGTTCCTATGAAACCACACTCCCATTCTTTGAGCAAAAAGAAAAAAGGAAAAAAAGAAACAGAAAAAGCGGAGCATCTTCGATTTTTTGTGTCCAAACGCGCCGGAGGAGCGCGTTACTTCAGGATGGCTTGGCGGAGTTACTGAAAGGATACAGCGGTTGAAAACTACTACAGTCACTTGTCCTGACAGTATATAAATGCGAATGAAAAAGAGGTCTGGTTGTCCAGCGCCTAGTTATTGAAGGTAACAAAGTTGACTGTCTTGTAATTTTAACTAATAACGCGCAACTTTGGAAAACGCGCTTACATTTCCAACATTTCGTTCGCACATACAGCGTCCTCGCGCGCGCTCGAGATCGTCTCTTGGTCGCGCTCTACACTTCTGCAATGAACTTGAAAGCACGCACGCACCTACGAGCACTAGCTGCCGAGTCTTCCAAGAACTGTGGACAAGAAGCGGGGGAGGAGAGGGGGGTCCGATTCCGGTGTAGAATCGGACCGCTCGCTGCGAAAATGCGCCCCTCCGACTTCCGAAAAAAAAAATGAAAAGAGCCGCCCGTCCCACCCCGGCAGGTCGTAAAAGAGGATGAATGGGCCACACGCAAAGAAACAAAACCAAATGACAAGGACGCTGGCCCGTTTTCTCGCGGCTCTTAGCTTTACCAGACTGTTTTGAGAAAAAAAGTATGCGATTAATAACCTGGACAATAATCATTTTCCTTCGTTTTTTTTTCTTCATGTATTTGATCGTAAGACAACTTTGTTCGAAAAGAGCTCCTTCAAAAATAGTATACAAATACCACAAAACTGCATGCTCTCTTCAAAGTCGGCGTGTACGCATCTCTTCTCTCGCCCAGTCAGGAACGCTCGCCACCAACTTTCGAGCTGCGGGGGTGACACAGTTGCCCCGCCCTTCCCATCATTTCCCCCCTCTTTTCCGCCCTTCCTTCGAAACGTCCGAGCGTGAGGTCGGTTTGTTTCGTCCGGGTCTCCCTCCGTGTACGCATTTCTCTTCTCCTGCTGCGAAGTAGTGTTTTTAGAATTTGTCTCTTTGCTTGCCTGCCGGAGCATTCGCCGCGGCCAAGGCTTGCCAGTGCCCTACGCATAATTTCTGCCCCCGTGTGCTTTTTCTCTTATGTCCGCTTCCTTTATTTTACACAATAGCCTTCTCCTCCCTTACAATGAGAAGTTGCGTCTACTCAAATGCCCTGTCATATAGCGGACGCATTTCAGTGAGTGATACGGGCTAAATGGGGTGTACGGGAGCTTGTGCGCCAAAAATATAACTGATGTTACATCACCTACAGCTGCGCTTCGTAATAAGCAAACAGTATAATGTATAATGACGTGATCTACACATGAAATCGCGGTCACCTTGTGGCTTGCTGTTTATCAGAACTCGGTAAATAATTTTACTAACAGCTATAAGGTTCACTAAAAATGTGAGCGACAAGTTAAACAAACAATAGCATTAATTAATGTAACAAAACATTTACACTAAATAGCATGTATCATTTTGTTCCATACTAAGCGCAAATTACATAACATCGCGAAAAACCAAAGCCAAGTAACAGGCAAATTTAAAAAAAAGTAGCAGTCGTGCTCTTCATAACTTTTTTTCAATGTACCGCCTCAACAGTCGGGCCGACGCATTGCCGCACTCTTGCCATTAACCTGGCGCCATGCCCAGCATATAGTCCGCCCAAAATGTCGGGCCAAAGCCCGCTGCGAACTACTTGCCGAAATGGCTGGCGGCTACCTCCGGGCCGACCGCTTGCCGTGGTTTACTAGCCGACTAAGTAGGCTGCCGACCATTTTCCCAACGTCGGCCACACGTAAATGGTCGGCCAAGGATGCTTGGGTATGTTCTCCATGATTCATCATATATGACCGAAAAATTCTTATGGACGTGCCTTTCCGGGTAGAGAAAGAAGTAAAAATCTGCATCCTCGGCGAAGATATACTGGAAGAGTGACAACGCGGTATGTGCAAGATTTTGAAATTGATTTGAAAAAAAAAAATTTATTTCTAGTAATATACAGGAAATGGGCCTCGGCCGAAAAGCTACAGCGATAGCTTGAGAGATGCCCGAGGCCCAGTAATGGCAGAGCAACAGGACATGTGACGTTAAGGCGAAGATATACATATATAACATGAAAATTATGAAGCACAGAAAGAGCACATATACAAATGAAACAGCTGTTAAAAAACAGCACAGTAAATTAACGACGCACAATAGTGTAACAGTATGCACGAAATATGGCAAAACATAATGAAAATGAAGTGACTATTCTTGTAATAATGTTTAAGGCAAGGAACGGAAAGTACAGAGAGACAGTGCGGAATTGATAAAATATAGCTTAAAGTCCTTAATTGATGCGGTAAAGATGTTTGGGTTGTGTATGCTATAATGATTTAATATGCATGGTAAAGTAAAACGAAGGCTCTGGTTACCGTATAACGTCCTCGTTCGAAGAACGTCCCATATTTGTTTACTTCTGGTGTGAAAGGGTTTCTCGTAAGGCTTAAGTCCAGATATATTCTTCAAGAAGTCAGTTAAGCATTGAGGTGACAATTTAAGGCAGTGAAGTAGACGATACTCAAACATGGCATGCACACGATGAATCCTATATTTTGGAAATAATGTTTCTGTATGGGCAGTGTAGCATGCACCAGCGATCAGTCTAATTGCCTTCTTTTGGAGACCGAGTATGATGTTTAGATTTGTTTTGGATGTTGTACCCCAAACGAGGTGACAGTAGTTTATGTGAGATTGAATTAAAGCGTGATAAATAAGGAGCTTATGCTTTGGGGAAAATTCGTTGAGCAGTCTCGAGAGGAAACCAACAGATCTAGTGAGCTTGCTTTCAATATACATTATATGGTCAGACCACCTCATGCGAGAGTCGAATACAACACCGAATGATTTGAACTTGTCTACAATTTCAATAATGTTATTTTCTAGATGCAGAGTACTGTTTACTGTAATATCCTGGCTAAGGGGACGAAAAAAGACTGCTTTTGTCTTGTTAGAGTTAACTACCAAACCATTAGCTGTGGACCATTTGTGGAGAGACCAAAGAACCAGATTTGCACTATTGATTAGTTCATCGGCAGAAGATCCCCTAAGAAAAAAACTTGTGTCGTCAGCATACTGAATACAATTTGTATGATAAGCTATGCTCGGAAGGTCGTTAGCATATACATTAAAGAGGAACGGTCCAAGAAGGCTACCTTGCGGGACACCACAGTCAATGGAGAAGGGAGCTAGACTTATGATTATCGACCGAAACGACCTGCTGGCGCATGTTTAAATAAGAACGAAAGAGTTGGAGGGAAAGACCATGGCCACCCTAGCTTTCAAGTTTACAGAGTAGTATTTCATGATTAAGAAGGTCGAAAGCTTTGGTAAAGTCGATGAAAATACCAAGGGTCAAACTTTTAGCTTCGATATTATTTAAAATAACTTCCTTTTGCAAGAGTAAAGCAGATTCCGTGGACTTGCCCTTTCGAAAGCCAAACTGACTGGCATTTATTAAGGCATGTTTAGAAAAGAACCCATCGATTCTCTTGAGCATTACTTTTTCAAGAGCCTTTGAAAAAACAGGGAGAATAGAAATTGGCCTATAGTTGGTCATCTTATTTCTATCGCCTCCTTTGAAAATAACAGTTACGTTTGCATATTTCATTCGTGCAGGAAAAATTCCTGATGTGAGCGACAAGTTAAAGATGTAGCTTAAGCATGGTGCTAAGAGATCTGAAACAAATTTAACTGGTTTAATTTGGAAGCCATCGAAATCGGTGCAACTTGTAGCTTTTAGGTTCATTATAACGCTAAAAACTTCCTCGCTGGTCGTTAAATGAAATGCAAAAGTCTCTAAACCTGTATTTTGGAGATACCGAAGGGCTTCGACCGTGGAACCACTCGGTGTAAAGCTTGGGAAGAAGTCGGTGAATTTTTCTGCCAGCAAAGAGCGGGAATAGGGAAAGCCGTCGATCACAAGCTGACCTAAGTGCGTATTTTTATTTTTGTTTAGAAACGATTCATTTAAAAGTTTCCATAATGCTTTCGGACCTTCCCTGCTAGTGAGGATACGCGATTGATAGGCATATTTAGATCTTCGCAATTCGTTGGTTAACTTGTTGCGGTGTTTTTTGAAAGCTGTAAGGTGATCAGGGTTCTGAGTGGACATAAAGCGTTTGAAGAGTCTAGACTTATGTTTCATTTTGACGTGTGTTGGAGTCACCCAAGTTTTACGGAGTTTCGTGTTTGATTTCTTTGTTTTTTAGGGAAAACACCTATGTAAATGTCTTTCAAAGTACTTAAAAAGAGCTCATAAGATTCATCAACGGAAGAACAGGCAAAAACACAGTTCCAATCTGCAACGCGTACAGATTCGCGAAATCGGGCAAGTGTCACATCAGTTATACATTGATAAGCAAAACTATTTGGTTGTGCGTAACTTGGTGAGCAGCCATGTGGCACGGATACGAAAATGGCACAGTGGTCACTAAGGTCACAAGCAATAGTACCAGCAGAAATGACGGGGGAGACAATGTCTGGTATAAAAAGGTCAATTGCACTGATTGACGTCGTTATCCTTGTGGGTGTAGTGATAAGATTTGTAAAACCATTGGAAGCAATTGTGTGATTCAAATGGCGATTTATACTAGAAGGTGCAAGTGTATTAATGTTGAGGTCACCACCAATAATAGTAGAGTATTGAACTTCAGCGGCAAAATCAAGAAATTTGTCGAGATGTGTTAAGAACTTATCTGGGTCACCTGACGGCGGCCTGTAAACGACAGAAACCATTTTGTCCGCAGTCTTCAGCGCGAGCATTTCACAGTCAGGAGTCATTATAGAGAACTCAGGTGAACAGTGGCCTTCGCTATGAAGGCCACTGTTCTTTACGTAAATGGCAACACCCTCTCCACGAGAAGGGCGATTCAGGAAACAAGGATCATAGCCGGGCAGTTTCACCAAGTCAGCATCGCATACGGCCCACGTTTCAGTTAGCAGAATTGTATCAAAATTGTGCTGCAGACTGTCAACAAAATATGAGAAGTCATCAAACTTGTTATGCAGAGACCGGACATTAATATGTAAGGCAGAGAAATTATTTAGGTCGAGGCAACCGTTTACTTTATGGGGAAGTAGTAATTCGTGATACTCCATATTTAGTTTTCATTTTACGGCGAGTTATTGGGCTAGCAGAGCAAGGTCACTCTCTGACCGAATGGCAAAGGCGGAGTCCCCTTCCTTCCTTCTAACCAATATTTTGCCATTGACATGCCAAGCAAATTTGAAGCCAAATCGTTTCGCCTGCTCTTTCACGATTCCAAGGAGGTCTCGCGAATACTTGGTCATGTTCTCTTTGACAAAGACAGAGCTGTCTACATCACGGAAGGTGCTCCTTTTGGCGAACCATTTGTCCCTTAGCTCCTGACGAGAAAATCGGACAAGAATGATGGGAGTTCTGTCCTTTTTCGCGGGCAGTCTATGCATGGTCATGACATCCTGTTGCAGTAGTGGTTCAAGAGAAACCTCGGCTCCCACTTCATTAATTTTAGCCAGTAGGTCGTCCTGTTCGCTCTGAATAACACCATGAAATTCTAGGTTTAAACGCCGACTACGCCATTCCAGGTCATTGACACTACACTTGATCTCGGTCAAATCAGACCCAGCAGAGTTGCTTCCCAGCACTGTAACTCGAACTTTGAGCTCTTTTGTTTCCTTCTCTTGGGCATCGAGTCGTTCGTTGAACTTGTCGAACTCACCCGAAAGCAAGTCAATTGCCTTTTCGATTCCGTCCACTTTTTCAGGGAGGCAAAGGAGAGAGCTAAGCTTTCTGTTTATGTCTAACAGAATTGTAGGTATATTAACTTCTGCTTGGTCGGCTTTCCCTGTGATAGCGCCATTACTTGTATTCGGTCTGCAAGACCCACACTTCCATGTTTTTCTAAACAAGGTTTCATCAGTCACACCCGAGCAAGCGCCCGAGTGGAAGGAAAAGTCGCACGCGCAGCATGTCAGTTGTGAGTGCTCTTCAGACAGCACTCCTCTACACGCGCAACAATGGGACATATCAAAAACTAGACCGGTAAAAGCAGAAATGCATCAACAAGAATTTTTGTTTTTTGGCAGCAGCGGCAGGTTTGGACTGAAGGTATAAGAAAAGTGACCAACCTGGGAAATCACAAAGGAGCGTTAGGCGAGGTGCGTCACACGAGCTGCCGCTGCTGCCAAATGCGAGCAAAAAAACGCCCACAGTAGACGAAGCCGATAAGGCAAAGATGTGTCGCCGCTGTCGCCCAGGGATGCCACGAATGGTAAAGAAGCTTCTTGCGTGAAGAAAGGCGCCAACTTCAAAACGGCAGTCCCGAAGTAGCAGCCTCCAGAACAGCGCACGTCCAAGGGGCACGCAGATGCAGAGGCCAGGAAAGCTGCAGCAACACGAACTAGGAAATCACAGAGGAGCGTTAGGCGAGGCACGTCCCACGAGCTGCCGCTGCTGCCAAAATCTGCTGCTGATGATGGTTATACCTAGCTGATTTTCTTTCTTTTTTTTTCATTCAACTAGCGTTAGGAATTTAACCTTTCACCTGTAACCGTCTGTAACTACATATACAAATCTGCATGCACATGCATATATAGATTCAAGAATGATATAAGGGGCCCTATTAATATTGATGAAGGTTATACCTAGCTGATTATATATATATATATATATATATATATATATATATATATATATATATATATATATATATATATATATATATATATATATATATATATATATATGTTGGCTTCTTTCCTTCATGTATTATATCGAGTACCCTCATTTGCCCTTCATTTATCTGCTTATATATATATATATATATAAAGTACCATCCCCAACGCTTTCCTTGACCTCGCCGACTGTTGGCTTCTTTCCTTCATATATATATATATATATATATATATATATATATATATATATATATATATTTGTGTGTGCGTATGCATATACACTCGGTATTTCGCAGTATTTCGGAAAACCTCGGTATTTCTTTGTTGAAGCGCACGAGGAGAAATATTAAAAATGGTGTTGACAGCAGCTTAATGATGTTAATTGAATTTACTGTTACAATATATATGTTGTAAAAGCGGTATTATGCAAATATTCATCGGCGGCAAAAATTTGCAGGACACGAGAAAATATTTTGTTTTCTGTAAAGTGCCGCATATATGCTGTGACATATATGCGGGTCCAACTTTTATGTGTGTGACACCTGTTATATACATTCGTCTTCGATTCCATGACGCGCCCTGAAAAGTTTCATCCCCGTTAGTACAACGAACAGAGCTTGATGTGAGGGCATCGACCGCGTCAACATTCCATGACCATAAACGGTTAAGATAAGACTCAACAGAAACCTCTGGGGCTGCAGTGTCTGAGCCAGCAGTTTCTACAGGGCCTTCAGAAAGGCATAGAAAAAGTGTGGAAGGTTAGGAAAAGTGCAGTTCAATTCTTTATCATTGTCATGACGAAGAAGTTAACTCCGAAATGAATTATTTTTTTACTATGCTTTAAGAAGGCTAGCCAGTTCTGTGCCAGAGAGTTCTGGCTTGCATGCACAAAGTTCACCAGTAAAGATATGTTCATCTCTGAAGCCTCTCCCTAAACGAAGGCACCTGCACGACAACACTATTACGATCATTGGCTTAGAAAGGCACAGTTTTGTCCAATCTCTCATTTCACCAAATAATTCAGCAGTTTTTTTGTTTTTGTTTTTTTTTTACTGAAGGATATAGGATGATGCCTCAGTAACCTGTGATTCATTGATAATGGTGCCTTGCAAAGTAACTCAGGGGACGCATTTAGACAGGCAAGGTAGAACAATAGGACTAAAATTTTATATGGAGAAAATGAAAGTAACACTTAGCAGGCTAGGATAGCAAATAGGAGTTTACGATAGCTATAGCAAGGACCTCGAAGTGGTTAGGAAATATGTCTTATAAGTACAGGTATAGCAACCGCCTGTCTCTTTGATGGCAGTCAAATAACTATGAAAATAAAATTGACATTGGAAGGTACTAGCTCTCAGATCATGAATGGCAGCTGCCCAGTAGTATACCTCAAAAAGTAAATAGCATAAATGTGACAGCTGTATCTTTTCGGTACTGCCTATTGGGCAGCAATGAGAAGGCTAATAAAAAGGTTTCAACATACCTTTTAGACAATGCAGACAGTTTTGATATAGAAAACGATAGGTTTAACACTAAGAGACAGTAAGTGAGCAAAGAGAGTGGTCAGGAATAAACGTCAGTTATTAATATTTTAATTGAAACCAAGAAGAAATGGACATGGCAGGGCATTTAATATTCAGGCAAGCTAGCCGATGGTTGCTATAGGGTAACTGACAGCATTTCAAGAGAAGGCAAACGCCACAGAGGGAGGCAGAAAGATGGGCAGATAAGATCGGGAAATTTGTGAGGACTAACCGGGTGCAGCTGGCACAAGACACGGTTAATTAGCTGATGTATATGGCAGAGGCCTTTGCCCTGCCGTGGGTGCGGTCAACCTGATGGCAATGGTGTGCATTGAAAAGCACTCATATTACTTCAAAAAAAAAAAAAGGAGCGTTTACCATGTTATGCCATTATTGCTATGCCTATACCTGAGTCACACGCACTGTATGCCATGTGCGGATTATCCTTCCTTTAGCTGGTTTTTACAGACAGTGCAGACTATAAATATGGAAATTAGATTATGTTTTGTCATGTATTTTTTATTGCATGCGTAGTTCATCTCTGTTTGTCTTTTAATTCCTGCACATGGCTTCATTTTTTTGTTCTTCGTAATGAAATAGCGTTCATTCTAATCTAAATAATGTACATAATAAATAAACTTGAATTTTCAATGACTGAAGTCTTCCCTGCATATCATGCCTTCTTCGAGAAAATGAATGTATTGATTGCTCTTAGTTGTATAGAAAAGTTGATGCATGGTGTGAAAGCTACAGGTACTGTATGTTCTGCTAAATTTATGAAGGGCATGGGGCTATGCTTTCAGTTCTGAGATTTTCTTTTAACTATATCAAGCAGAAATCTTCACCATTTAGGGTATAGTTTATGGAAAAATCGTTAGTTGGTTCCAGCTAGAGACAGTTAGGTCCAGAATAGTCCCACAAGCTTAGCTAGCTGGTAAAGATTTTTGTCCAGTTAAAAAAAATTGAATTGTTTAATAGAACGGTATGATCGAATGAGAGCAGGCATAATAAAAATGCAGCTTTGATGAATGCTGCTGTGAGAGACATGGTAAACATTGCTGGTATAATTAGCATATTTTCTTTATTTATTTTTCTTAACGGTTTAATTAACATTGTTAATTAAATGGAAGCAAAACATTTTTCTCGCCCCAGGATATGGTATTGAAGACTGCATCAAACACCTGAGCTGCAGCTAGAAGAAAATATGATAAGCACAGCATAAGAATGGACAAGGGGTATTAGGTATAGGACCATATACATATGTATAAAATGAAATAAATTAAGATCCCGAGAGTAAAATGGATATATATATATATATATATATATATATATATATATGTGCCAGCTGGTGAATTCAATGACGACCCCATCATGAAGGTTCTGCGCATGATCGAGATTAGTGCCGACGAAACTCAACTTGGATTAAATGCTAGCTAAATATGTGCCATTTTATTAGCTGCACAAAATTAAGTTGCGCAATCTGCAGGTGTATATCGATAAGCCTATAATTTTGATGATTGACATAGCTCCGCAAATGCGCGATTCGAATGATCACAATTAAAGGTATCGTTCAAGAACAATATCTCTAAACTCACATCGAGTGCGCATAGTACGTTTGTATAATGATCACTCACATTTCTGTTGCTGCAGATATATTGTAGCGTGAAACTGGCCCGAAAAATTCAAAAATAACACATGCACTGCATGCGGTGAAGTCTCGGACATTCTTCACATGATATGGAACTGCAAAGAGCAATTACAGAAATATAAAGCTTGAGCACTTAGCCAAGCGGAGTGGGAGGCAGAGCTGGCCCACACGGGTCTCTGAGCAGCGCAGCCTGCTCACCAGGGCCCGGGAAACAGCCCAGGCCAATGGTATCCTGGACTGAGGAAACCATGCCCAACGCTATTCCGTTAAACAATTAAAGTTTACTCTCTCTCTCTGAATGGATGGATGGATGGAATATAGGAGCGTCCCCTTTGAAACGGGGTGGTAGCAGTAGCTATCACGCTCATTTTTCTCCCTATATCTTAATTATTGATTTAGAATGGTTAACTAAACCATCATTCTATTTATTAAATTTTGTTCCTACATTACCAACATTATGTCACTTCTCTGTTTTTAAGCCACCAATCTTCCAGTCGTTTTTTGCTAGTTTCCACCGCCGGTTTATTCACCCGGCCACTGTTATCTCTAAACCCCAGAGCTTCAGGAACAGTGATTGCGCCTGCACCAACTTCCGGATGGATACCATTACATTCGAGTATAATATGGTCAATTGTTTCACTGGAGTTTCCACATACAGCACATGCGTCATCTCCATTGTTAAATTTCTTTTTGTAGGTGCGTGTTCTAAGGCACCCTGATCTAGCTTCAAAAAGTAGGGCACTGCCTCTTGAGTTATCAAAGAAATCTTCCTTCCAGATCTGCATTTTCCACTTTCGATATAATTCCACACTCTGTTTCTTTTCCATCAAATTTATCCAATTTTTACCTTCTGTGTTTTTCACCTGTTGCTTAATGCTCTTTATTTCTCCGTCCTTGTTACTAGCATACTTACTAGTTAGTTTCCTAGTTCTTTTCCTCCATTGTGAGTCAACGCTTTTTAGGTACAGGTATTTGTTACTGTCCAATTTCCTCAGGCGTTCCTCATATAATATTTTACTCTGAGCTTCCCGCACTTCGAAAGATGCCCAGCCCATATCTCCCTGTACCGCCTCATTTGTAGTTTTGCCGTGGGCACCTTGTGCTAATCGTCCAACGGATCTCTGATTTGTTTCTAATGTCGACTGTACCTCTGATTTTAGGCACAAAACCGCATTTCCGAAAGTAAGTCCGGGCACCATAATTCCTTTCCAAATACCCATCAAAACCTCATACCTATTGTATCCCCACAATGCCTTATGCTTCATTATCCCGGCATTCCTTTGCCCTTTGGCCTTAAGTGATTGCTCATGCTTTCCAATGTATGCCAATCCTTCGTTTACCCATACCCCCAGATATTTATATTCTGCTACTCTAGGTATTTCAAGGCCTTGTATTTTAAGACCCTGATTAGTTGAGCCATTGAAAATCATCAGACCCGACTTAACTGCGCTGAAACTGAAGCCTAGAGCGTCCCCTTCGTCTCCACAGTACTTAACTAGAGTTTGCAATTCTTCCAGACTCTCAGCTAGCAGCACAATATCGTCTGCATACATCAAACTGGGGAGGCGCTGCTCTACCGCCTTTCCACCTAATCTATATGACAGGTTAAAATCTAGGTTACTGTCTTGTATCCTCCGCTCCAGGTTTATCATATAAAGCATGAACAGCACCGGTGATAGAGGACAGCCTTGTCTTAATCCTTCGCATACTTTGACATCCTCCGTACTTCTTATTCCTTCCCACGTAATTTCTACTTTGTTATCCCGGTATATTTCCTGTAGGAACTCTATTATCTCATAACCGATACCTTCTTCTTTTAGTATGTTCCCCAGGAGTTCCCTGCTTACGTTGTCGTACGCCCAGTTTATGTCCAGGAAAGCCAAATACAAAGGTCTATTTTCCACTCTAGATATTTCGATGCATTGGGTAAGCACCAACAGGTTATCATCTAAGCGCCTACCATTTCTAAAGCCGTTCTGAAGTTCTCCGAGTATCGTGTTACTTTCTACCCATGCTTGCACCTTTAATTTCACCGCCTCATGGCTAACCTGTACATAACAGATGTTATGGTAATCGGCCTGTAGGATTTTATGTGCATCCTGTCTCCTTTCCCTTTATAATTCAAATTCATTTTACTCTGCCGCCAGCTGTCCGGAATTTGATTATTCGTTATGACTGTTTCCAGAGCTTTTAACAACGTTTCCTTACTTTTTGGATTGAGTTCATTAATCAGCTTGATCGGAATTCCATCTATTCCTGTAGATTTGTTTTTAGGAATATTTTTTTTAGCCTTTTTCCAGTTTAGATTGGTCACTTCTAAGCTGCTTTGTATTCTGCTACCTTGTGTTGCTTCCTGATTTGCGGAGATTACCCTATCGTCGCTCTTCAATGACTCGGAAACTTTACGAGATTCGCGCGCTCTTTCGGCGAAGATTTGCAAAAAAAAAAGTGAGTAAATAGCTGGAAAGACTGCTTATGCTAGCACAAGGAATTTTAAGTCACCGCTGCTGGCTTGCCACAACGAGTGCAGGGTACACAGGCGGCCGTTATGGCTCAAACGTTGAAGCAGCTAGGCGACTTACCTCGGCGACGCTTTCCACACAGCCGCCGCGCCGGAGCAAAGCTTTTTATATGTATTTTTTGCCGATGCCATGACGTCATTGATCACGTGAAAAGCGGAGGTCCCGCCCCTAGACCGATTTGATGTGAATGTAGCATTACCCAGCGAAGGCTGAAGGCTCCATAGACCTTGCCATAGACGCCCATACGTACAAAACATGGCGGCTCATGGGCTCCAGCCATGGAGGAAGGAAAGCTTAGGAGAGGCCCTGACGTCAATTTTTTGAAGCCGGCGCTGCCGCACCGCGACCGGATGCTGCATCTCTCCTCCTTTACCATTTCTCCGCGACGCTCAAGTACCTAGGGCAAGCCTAGGGCCCTTAGCAACGCTGTTGCTAGTGGCCCGAGTTTTCATAGCAACAGCGTCGCCGTTGCTAATGGCCCGACCTGGCTAACCCTAAATTTTGACGTCACTTCGGCCACACTTTCTCCAATGCATTGGGAATGGCAAGGGCCTCTCTTCCTTCATGGCTCCAGCCATAGAGTCAATAGAGTTCCTTACACTAACTAGAGGGCGCTGCACTTCAGTCACCATTAGAGTTACTGTATATGCTACCAAAGGTAGCAGAGTTGCGCGTAGGTGCGCCATCTTGCCTGTCAAGCAACCGAAATCAGTTCCCGCAGGCGACATGCCTGTCATATCCCCGATCGACCGCGGGTGCTTTTCCAAGGTTTGTAAACCACTTTTTTGCTTGATCGCAAACAAAGAACATCAAAATAGCTGACTGTGTAACACGGTCAATAAATATGCCAAGGAAAAAAAAAGCGCTGCTGTTTCTAGCGCGCGGCGCAATCTGCGCACGGCAGCAGCCGATTTACAATGTCGCCTGCTCCGAACTATTTACCTGATAACTTAAGGGCATGCTCAATATTGTAGATACGCGCCGTGCAAATGCAGCATTCATCTTTGTGCCAATATTTAGCCGCTGACCTGCATTAGAAAACCTGTTTATATATTGTCACGTACACGGTGACTAAGGATACCAATGATAGCAGGGGGTAGCCCAGACACAACAACACAGCAGCACAGACGCAAACGTGCAAGCGACACTATGTCGTCCTCTTCAACTTCGTCCTCCTTTCAAGCGGTAACCGCATGAGGCGACAAACCTCGGCGATCCGTCGCGCGACGCCGCCGCCAACGCCTGTCGTTGCCGCTGGTGCACACCGCATGAAGCGACGGCAGTCGGCGACAGACAAGGCGACAGAGCGGCGCGTTTTCAGTGTTGCTCGATTAATAATCAGCCACGGTTCAATCATCTCGCGTTAATAAACTAGCAGAGCATAGTTTTCAAGCCTCAATACAAAAAATAAAACAATAAAATCATTCAAGAAGTATATTGCGGCAATAAAGTTTATTTTTGTCCACTATACATGTAGTCACGTGACACAGAAGCGCGCGCTTTTCTCGTCTGCTAACGGGTTTCACCTTTCAAGCGTCGTCGTCCGCCATGGAACGCAGGCGAAAAATTGCGATGTTCAGGACATTGCTTGTCCTGAAGCAATTGCAAGCCGGAACGCGCACGCACTGGGTTCGGCCTGTGTGGCAAAGCCGCTCAGAAGAGAGCGAGTACTTCACAGCGGTAAGTCAGGATCTGCTGCAGATAAGGCAACAAGATTCATTGCCGCTTGAAACTTTTCAGATGCAAGTCATGAAGGATGGGGATCCTACACTATTTCACAAGTATTACAGAATGTCGCCGGATACATTTGATATGCTGCACAATATGGTAGCCGACCGGCTAACAAAGCAGTGGCTTTGCAGGGACCCGATCTCATCGGGGGAACGACTTGCGTTGACACTGCGGTGAGTAGTATCGATCGTGATCATATCTGTCACGTTCGGTGCCATTTATATGCACTGCTGTTCGGCGATGGCATTTGAGTTGAGCAAGTTTCCTAGCGTGTGTAGCTTGCGCGCAACAATTTCTCCCCTGATTTACGTGAACATATGCGAGAATTGACTTCATATTCACAGGTACCTCTCGTCCGGAATGACGATACCGGATGTCGCCATGGCATTCCGGGTTGGCATAGAAACAGCAAGAGAGGCGATACACCTAACTTGCCAAGTGCTATGGGACGTGCTCACACCACTTTACATGAAGGTAAAGGTGCAATTGATACATTATATATAACATAGGGCACATAAAAATATTAGATTGTGCGCCCGTGTGAACCCCTGCACTCATAATACAGGACCCCACGCGTTATCGCAGCAAAACCTGCCTTTTCAGTCAATGAGCATTTCTTTAACTAGACTCAATCATATGCATATTGAACTACACTGTGCCATAAATATTTTTACTTGTTTGCCTACGCTCCGCAGACTCCAGTTGTGTTATATATGGTTGATATTATTCCAGCATATTTTCACAACGACATATATGTGATATAATTTTATGCTAAGCACTTTTAGCATAATGTCATCTAGCTACTATATTGCAGTGTTCAAAACAACAGAAGGCAATAAAGCACTGCAACAGGACTTGTAATTGATAAACATATTAGCATTCATAATGCATTTCAGTATGTATTGCAGCAATACAGAATGTCTTTCTTATTACAGCCTCCAACAGAGCATGAATGGAGAGAGATTGCTGCGGGATTTTGGAATCAGTGGCAGTTTCCCAACTGCTTAGGTGCAGTTGACGGGAAACATGTTCAAATTAAGCGGCCCAAAAATTCTGGAAGCCTGTACTACAACTACAAGGTATGACAGCGTTGGCTGTGTTTGATTTTGTACAATACTTAAGGAACTTGCATCTTTGTGGCCGTATCATCATGTGCAATATGCTACACTCACTTAATGGCTATATGCTTTTTTACAGAACACCTATTCCATTGTGCTAATGGCCGTCGTGGATAGTAAATACCAGTTTCGGCTGGTAGATATTGGTGCCCCTGGACGCCTCAGTGACGGAGGAATATTTAAGGACTCGCCAATTGGCAAGAGGCTAGAAAAAGGAAAGCTGAACTTGCCAAGGGCAGCCCAACTGCCAGGCTCGGAAACAACTGTGCCTCATGTGTTTGTCGGGGATGAAGCATTTCAGCTCCGCCCAGACTTTATGCGTCCACTGCCAGGAAGCCGAACAAAGAATGAAGAAGTAGTTTTTAACTACCGCTTGAGCCGTGCAAGGTATGTACTGCACAGTAAAAACGTCACTACTTTGGTGCTGCTCAAGCTTGTTATGCCAGAGATTACTCTTAAATGACAGCAGAAAGAACACAAATGTAAACAGAGATGTACCTACAAGTGTCATTTTGTCATGATTACAATCTTTTTGCATCAACTGACTGCAGTCTCTCTTTTGTAATGATAGAAGTGAGATGTCTATTCTCTTGTTTTCACAGAGCTGTTTCTGGCAAAGAGAAAGTTTTACTGCAATGCAGAATGAGTATGCTTGTCTTGTTTAAGCGGTGCTATAAAAAAAAAATCTGGCTTTGTGTTTTGCAGGAGGTGTGCTGAGAATGCGTTCGGCATTCTCGCTTCGCGGTGGAAGATTTACGACAGAACAATCCACCTCAAGCCTTCAAATGTGGACAAGGTTGTGAAAGCAACGTGTCTATTGCACAATTTCTTATCCACAGAGTCTGAAGCAAGGTCAAGTTACTGCCCTGTTGGCCATGCAGACTCGATAGATGTGTTTGGCAATGTGTCAGAGGGGGCATGGAGGAGTGAGGTGCAGGGCAGTGCAGCTATATTTGAGCTGCAAGGAGCAAGGGCCCGCAAAAGCTCGCAAGTTGCCGCTAATGTGCGGAGGAGTTTTATTAACTTTTTTTCTAATGAGGGCCAGGTACCTTGGCAATGGAGCCAGCCTGGAGTACAGAGGCCAGCGCTGCACCAGCTGCCATGAGGGCTGAAGGGGCCTTTGATTGCCGTCACTATATTTTCTGGTGTATAAGGTGCAGTTTTTCTCACTAGAATTTCTTGGTGCGTCCCATGCAATAATAAGGATAATAATAATTGGTTCACAGCAAAGGAAAAGCACAGTCTGTCAACACTTGTTCCTGAACCACACGGTAAGCGAAGGGAGGAAGGTGGGAGTGAAAGTGGAGCCATAGCGGGGAGCTACGAAGCAATTTCACCCACCTGGGGATCCTTAACGTGCACTGACATAGTACAGCACACGGACGCCTCTTCGTTTCACTTGTTATGTACATTTTTGCTTTATGCGACACTCATAGATGAACTCTATGGTAAACCAGCAGTGGTAACGACTTTCGGTCGTCTCATAGGTATGAACATAGTATGAATGGCCAAAACATGGTGACATCCGTGCTCCTTGCTCTCCCGCGCTGCCAAGACAAACTAAGACAAGCAGACTCAGTTTTCCAGTTTTCATTTGCAACAATGTTTGATGGCTACTGCATGTGCTTTCCTCTCCTTGGTTGTACTGCGCCCGACAACCAAGCACGAAGACGATCAGAGGAGCAATTGAGTTTACGAGTGTAAAGAGAATGTCTGAGCACTGCTGCCACCAGAAACCGGTAAACTTTTTTGTAATGTGTTAAAGATGAAGCCTTTAAAGACTTAGTGTTGCTGCTCTGCCTTCTGCTTGTGTTGCAGTTGTTTGGGGTGTTCTGTCTCATTTTTTAAAACCATTTTTGCTCATAGTCACAGTCGCAGAGAATTTCACAATGGTTACACAAGCATGTGTAGTAAAGGCCTATTGCCCTAACAGGGCGAATTGGTTGAAAGCCTCTAAATAATAGGTGTGTGTCTTATACACAGGAAAATATGGTATGCTCATTTCACATTCACTGGAATTGCAATCTGGTGTCACTGCTGCATCCTGCCTCCATGGAAATGGTCTAATACAGAATGCCTCATTTGAGCTAAGAGAAGCTGAAAATACCATGAAGAATAATTATTGCTTAAATATGAAAACAATTTGACCACTGGCATTTGTACTATTTTAATATCACAGAACATAAAGTACAGTATTGCAAAAAAATCACGTGTAAAAAACTTGTAAATTGCACTGTGGAAAAAAAGTCACATGTCACAACCATGTAAACTGCCTGCTGCATTGAGTATAGCAATTGCTCAAAAAGTAATGAACAGAACAACCCTTTCTGCCTCACATAAAAATAGCACAACAGGAATTAGAATGTGGGAGTGTCTTATGCCATCCCTGAGCAAATCACATGTGAGAGAAGGTACATATTACCTTTCACAACACATTACAGGATCAAAAATACATAAATGACCAGCTTATCTTGATTAAATATGTTATAAACAAGTCAATGCATCATTAGTCTTGATTAAATATCACAAAAATGAAGTGAGAATTCACATATAACTTTGGTACATCTCCAGTAAAAGCACATGGAAGCCAATGGCAGCAACTGTTTTAATAAGCTTTGCACTTGAGGCATGAAATGAGGTATGCCGAGATGATCAGCACAGGCCCCATATTATGAACGTCCCTGCCATGAATCAGTAAGTAGTACAAGCATGCAGTATAGTACTATAATATTTATAAATTACTTCAGCCATTGCACATTCCCATATTGCATAATGCCCCTTTAAAACTCAATGTGTTACCAACATGCATGGCTAAAAGCACAAGTTAAAGAACAGCAGCTGATGATAAAAGCCTATGGCCCACAATGCACTGCGTGCATTGCCAGTAAACAAGTTACAGTATCAGAATTACTGCACTTATAATTTTGTCTTGTGACTATAATTAATAACCTTGCTCATACAATACACAGAACTAATTACAAATCGCTCTTTTCCTCCAAATACCATTGCCAGTTGGAATAACCCACCTGCTCTCTCCAGCCCTATAGTGATAACCGGACACTGTTTTTAATGTTGCAAAATGTTTGATAGCTGCAGCAACCACTCTGCATATTCCACGCATGTTGACCATCTTGTACTTGTATTGTGCAAGTCCAGTGTACATTATCATTTTGCAGTTCTAATAAATATTTGATCATATTTTGCATAGATATATTTTTATGCTTGCTTTCGTGTTACTGATATATGTTTTCTATATGTTGCTCCTGCTTGAGTACTCAGTTGGGATACTGTGTAAATAAATGAATGAATTGAAAAGTTTGATGAGGGCTAGTGAGTTGTTTTTTTTAAAGACTATGCATTTCACAGTGTTCCAGAACAAATTCATCCAATCCAATGTAAACGTAAACTGCTGTTCCTTCCCGAGGCTGCTGAACATTACCTGAAGTCTTCTGCATATTGATTTTCAAGCCTGCCTTTTTACTTTTCCTGTCTAGGTCATCAATCATTCTTTGTAGTTCATCCCCAAAGTTACCTAGCAAGGCAATGTCATCAGCAAATCGCAGATTACTGAGGTATTCTCCATCTACCCTTATCCCTAACTGCTCCCATTCCAAGTCTCTGAATACTTCCTCTAAGCAAGCTGTGAATAGTAATGGGGAGATCGTGTCTCCTTGCCTAACACCTTTCCTTATAGGAATTTTGTTATTTTCTTTGTGCAAAACTATGGTTGCTGTGCAGCCACTATATATATATATATATATATATATATATATATATATATATATATATATATATATATATATATATTCCAGTATTTTCACATACGGCTCGTCTAAACCCTGATTTCGCAAGGCCAGCATGACCGCCTTGGTTTCTGCCGAGGCGGTCAATGCCAGTACCATAATTTACAGTGAATGCCAATTTAAAATATCCTTATTAATGGCAAGTAGAATGAAAGAAAGAAAGTGGTTTACATGGTATGAAGGAGCATTGAACAAAGGTAAAGGGGGGATGCCTCAGTTCGCAGGTCAAGCCAACGTTTCGACAAGTGGACAATCGCAAACAAAATTGCTGTTGGCTCCCTTCGTATGCATCTTGTGAGTACAAATTACATGAAAATGTTGATGAAATGATGTAATAAGTCAGACCCACAGTCAGATTCATGGAATCATCAGCAAATATGTGTGTGAATCAATTATAAACAAGCCATTTAATTTTATGCAACATGATGCAGGATTTTTTTGTTACTGGCATTAATCAGTATGAAGGAATGCCTCAGTTTGCAGGTCTAGCCAACGTTTCGACAAGTGGACTTGTCTTTGTCTGGGCAAAGCGATCATCACTGGCATGGGTTTGAATAAGCTTTTGCTTCTGAAGAAAAGCTGGGGAAGGGGAAAATGGGTGAGAAGAAAGTAGATCAAGGAGTGTGCAGGGGGAGGATGAGTGAGAAAAAAGGAGGTCATGGAGTGAAAAAAAAAATTATTCTTCAGTATGTATTTCTCAGCCTGGAACCAGGGATCCTGTGGCCTACAAAAGAAATAAAAGTGGCAGTACCAGGTAAAACTACAATACCAGGTGGATGATTAAAGCAGGTTTGGTGCAGATACACCTTAAAAAGGGACAGGCTTTGCAAAGGGCCCTGATAAGAATTATATCAGGGGGGGAGGACAAAGAAACAGGATAATAAGGGCACAGTGAACTACAACTGACATGCAAAGAAAAAAAAAGGTTTGAGGGCAAAGGCAAGTAGCAAGCGATAAGGAGGAAATGTGTTTCTCCTGGAGAAACATGTGCACCTTATGCTGCACATGTGCCCATGCTGGTTCCAAATGTCTGCAAATAATAGGATGAATCAAACTGGAAATATAACATTAGGAGGGTTTCTCTAAACACATTTCCTCCTTATCTTGTGAGTATCTTGTGAGCCTTTGCCCTCAAACCTTTTCTTTTTTTTTGTACCTGTGGGTTGTGGTTCACTGTGTTGTTATCCTGTTTCCTTGCCCTTCTCCCCCCCCCCCCCCCCCTTCCCCTTAGATATATTCCTTATCAGGGCCCTTTGTAAAGCCTGTCCCTTTGTAAGGTGTATCTGCACCAAACCTGCTCTAATCATCCACCTGGTATTGTAGTTTTTCCTGGTACTGCTACTTTTATTTCTTTTGCAGGCCACAGGATCCCTGGTTCCAGGCTGAGAAATACATACTGAAGGATCATTTTTTTTTCGCTCCATGATCTACTTTCTTCTCACCCATTTTCCCCTTCCCCGGCTTTTCTTCTTCAGAAGCAAAAGCTTATTTAAACACTTGCCAGTGATGATCGCTTTGCCCAGACAAAGACAAGTCCACTTGTCGAAACGTTGGATCGACCTGCGAACTGAGGCATCCACCCCTTTACCCTTGTTCAGTACTCCTTCATACTGATTAATGCCAGTAACAAGAAAATCCTGTATCATGTCTCATAAAATTAAATGGCTTGTTTATAATTGATTCACAAACTTATTTGCTGATGATTCCATGAATCTGACTATGGGTCTGACTTATTACATCATTTCATCAACATTTTCATGTAATTTGTACTCACAAGATGCATATGAAGGAAGCCAACAGCAAGTTTGTTTGCGACTGTGCTGAAACAAAAAGAATAACAAAAAAAAATTCAATCAGAAAACTGCACATACTGTGCTGCTACCGCAAGCACCTCTGCATGCATTTGCACACGTAACCTTTTCGGACATTGCCTTGCATACGATGCAATTAGCATACCAAAATGTTCTGCCTCATCTACTTCTTTTGAAATTACTTTCGAAAGTGCATTAATTTCATCGTCATATATTTTTTTCCTCTTTCTTTTGCCATTACTATCACCACTAGGGCCAGCACCACACTCCACAAATAGTGGTGGATTGTGCTGGACCTGTGTGTCGCTGTCTCCAGCACCAGTCTGTGGAATCCATGTCTCTTCAGCACTTGCACACGTTGACTCCTCAACATATATGTGTGTCAATATTTGCTCTGCTGTCTCAGCATTGCCATTATTGTCAGTAACTGGCAGCGGTTCGAGGTTACCAGAAGTCCTGAAAAAAGAAACAACCCACAAAGACGCAAAATAGCCCCTTAGCATTTTTAAACAAACAGTGTGCATGTCTTCTCCTCACTGACAGGCATACCTCGGCAAAATCATGAGTGACCACTTAGGCTAACTCATAAAATTTTGGACAAATTGTGGGCGCACTAAAACTCGTACTCATATACGCTTGGGCTCAATGCACTCAAGAACTCAAACTTATTTGTACTTGCAACCCTGACCTACAACTCATGCAGAGTCCACCACACTCACTGCGACTCAAACCTCATCTGGGCTCAGTTAATAATTGCAACTCACATCTCATTTGGACTCGCTCATTTCTATTCATGATTGACTTTGATTCACAACTCATTTGGGCTCATGCACTCCCTCCTCTTGACTAAAGACTCATTTGGACCCGCATTCATTTCGACTCATGACTGACGTGAACTTCACTTATTTGGGCTTACTAATTTCAACTCAGGAGTAATTTGGGCTATTGCAATCACTTCAAAACATGCGAGAGATCACGCAGGAAGGCGTTCCACAGAATTCTTTCTTTAGGTCATCAAGAGACATAGCATAGAGACATAGGATCATGATCCGAGTTTGAGCCTGGCAACTCGGGAGTAATTTGGGCTATTGCAATCACTCCAAAATATGCAAGGGAGAGCATGCAGGAAGGCATTCCACAGAATTCTTTCTTTTGGTCACCAAGAGACACAGCTATAAGCTACGCCCACAAGTGCCCTTTCTCACAGCAATAATCTTTCCTTCCCTCCGATGAGGGGAAAAAAGATAGACAGATGGACACGATCGTCATAAAAACAGATCATGATCTGAGCCTGGTCTCACAATTAAGATCATGATCTGAGTTTGAGCCTGACAACTCAGATCATAAGCTGAATGTGAGTCTGGACTCACTCGACTCAGATCACGGTCTGAAAATGAGTCGAGTCTCATTCACAACTTTTCCACCAGCAGATATATGATAGTAGTTTACGTCTCTGTAAATGACAAGCATGATGTAATTTTAGAGGCTTAACACTGCGATACTTACGGACGGCCCATGACCGAGTCTTTCAAAAAAAGCAGGCGGTCATAAAATAACCATTTCCCTGCAGCCTCGTCGTCAATGCAGTCATCATCATCATCTGCTGCTGCAGCACCACTTTTGGGTGTGGGGTTGCGGGCTTTGTAGAGCCGCCGGAACGAGTCCCTGAGATTCTTCCACCGGGCCTTGACTTCAGCAACTGCGAGCATATGAATCACGCAATTAAAGAGATATATATGCGTGCAAGCGTGCATATGCTAACAAACAAGTATATTAATATATGCATTTTTTTTTATGCGGCATTACAACTAGTAATGCATCAAAAACGTATACGGCTCTCCACATATATGCACCACCGTTCGGCACATATATACAATCGTGCTTGCCCAGCACTCATACACGTTCCGCGTACATTCCGGTCCATCATATGCTTACGACTAACCTGGCCTAATATGAGCAGCCTTTAACTACAACAGCGATAAGCGCGGTACTTGCTGTTGGTTTCCTACCACATGCATGCATGTTTCACGAAATGCCAGCAGCCGAATCTGATCGATCTTTCATTCCATGCGCGCATGTAAGCGCATGACGACAAGCATCAGTCCGCACGAAGCAAGCACGCTGAAAACATTCATCTGCTACTATTTATATCAGCACGCTTGTCTATGTCATAGCACAGGATTGCCTGTCATCCGCACATGAAGTTGTCAGTCTCCACATACGTACGCGAAAGAACGAATGATAGCGGAAATGTTTTCGACTCACCGGTGCACCCGAGGGACGCTGCAACGCGGCGCCAAGCGGCATTCCTGCGTGGTGTGCACTTGTAGAAAGTGTATCCCAAGTCCCACAACACCCTTTCTTCTTCTATTTTGTCAATCAGACGCTCATTAAATTCTTGAGAGGCTGCCATCGCTGCCATTGTCAGCTCCGCGTCGGCTGCTGTTCCGCTGAAAGCGCGCTAAAAAGGAACCGTTCTGGCGCGCAAAACGGATCGGAAGTTACGTAGCTCCAACGCCAACAACCATTGGCTAGTCTCGCAAAGCACTTCCGGGCGACGGGCGAAGTTTTCTACAAACCCAGAAACCGAGCGACAGCGACGAGCGGCAATGCTTTGGCGGCCCTCCGCTCGTCGCGCGAAAGCGTCGCGCGGCATGTCGCCGCGAATTGTCGCCTCATGCGGTTAGCGCTTCACACCTCAGTCATGCGCCACCTGGCAACGCTAGGTGGCATTACCCCCTCCCTCCGAAAAAAAATGAGAAGGGCCGGTAAAAAATGGTGTGAAAAGCAAGAGAGTGGTCACAGCGGGTGGCCATACGCTATCGGTGGTAGTACGGCTTCAGTCGCACAATGTGCACAATGTCCGAGCTGTGCTTTCGACGTTTTGGTTGTGTGGCACCGTCTGGGATAACTTCATAACTGAGGTCACTGACACGGCGCAACACTTTGTACGGCCCGAAGTAGCGGGAAAGGAGTTTCTCTGACAAGCCTGGACGGCGAACTGGTGTCCATACCCAGACTTGGTCTCCAGGCTTGTAGTCAACCTGGCGGTGCCGGAGGTTGTAACGGTGCGCGTCAGTGGTCTGCTGCTGCCCAATGTGCACACGGGCGAGCTGGCGGGCTTCCTCAGCGCGGATGGCATATTGCTGGGCATCTGAGGATAGCTGGTCATCATCTGGGCATGGGAGCATGGAATCGAGCATGCTCTGAACTTCGCGTCTGTAAACAAGTCGAAATGGTGTGAAGCGCGTTCTCTTGTAAGGCTGTATTATACGCAAATGTGACGTACGGCAGCACCTCGTCCCAGGTCTTGTGCTGCACATCGACGTACATTGCTAACATGTCCGCAATTGTCTTATTCAATCTTTCTGTAAGGCCATTGCTTTGTGGATGGTACGCTGTGGTCTTGCGATGGGTCGTGCAACTCAGCTCAAATATTCGGTCGATCAGCTGTGAAGTGAAAGCTGTCCTTCTGTCGGTAATACTATGTTGTGCATGAAAAACTCTGCTACTTCGGAAGCTGTGGCATGAGGGATTGCCTTTGTCTCAGCGTATCGAGTCAGGTAGTCAGTAGCGACTACTATCCATTTGTTTCCGGCCTGCGACAAAGGGAAAGGGCCAAGGAGATCCATTCCAATTTGGTCGAACGGAATGCGGGGTACTTTCACGGGCTTGAGAAATCCGGCAGGCTTCTGGGGCGGTGTTTTACGGCGCTGGCATTCGCGACAGCTTCGTACATAGCGTTTCACAGCTGCGGAGAGTCCTGGCCAGTAATACATGTTGCGCACTCGAGCAAGAGTCCGTGAGCAACCCAAATGACCAGACGTTGGTTCATCATGGCAAGCAAGGAGAATATCCTCACGGAGCTCGCATGGCACTACCAGAAGGTAAGTTCTGTCTTGGCTCTGGGAGTTTTTTATACAAGACGCCTTGCCGTATGCAGAAGGAACCAAGGTGCCGAGATAGGTGTCGAGGCAGGGTCGTATCACGCCCTTCCAGATAATCGATGAGTGGAAGGATCTCTGGATCAGCCCTTCGTCGATCCCTGAGCTCAGATGCGCTGAGGGCTCCTAGAAAACCGCTATCGTCATCGGCTGTAGTATCGCCAGTGTCAACGGGTGCTCGTGACAGCGTGTCGGCGTCTTCGTGTTTGCGGCCGGACTTGTACACAATGGTTATGTCAAACTCCTGAAGCCGTAAACTCCAGCGTGCAAGTCGTCCAGATGGGTCTCGCAGATTTGCCAGCCAGCACAAACAATGATGGTCGGTGACGACTTTAAATGGCCGGCCGTAAAGATAGGGGCGAAACTTCATAGTAGCCCATACGACCGCCAGGCATTCCTTTTCTGAGGTGGAATAGTTCATTTCGGCACGAGAGAGAGTGCGGCTAGCATAGGCTATTACTCGCTCAAACCCGTCTTGATGCTGAACAAGGACCGCGCCAAGACCGATACTACTGGCGTCAGTGTGTACCTCAGTGTCAGCCGCTTCATCGAAGTGCGCCAGAACAGGGGATGTTTGAAGGCGCTCACGAAGCAAAGAGAAGGCCATCTGCTGCTCAGAGTTCCACACAAAGGAGGTGTCCTTCCTTGTAAGGCGCGTCAGAGGTTCTGCGATCTGAGAAAAGTCCGCAATGAAACGCCGATAATATGCGCACAGGCCGAGGAAGCGCTGAACAGCCTTCTTATTAGCTGGAACGGGAAATCGTGCGACGGCAGCAGTCTTATCGGGATCCGGGCGCACCCCATCAGCGCTTACAACATGGCCGAGGAACTTGAGTTCTGTATACCCGAAGTGGCATTTCTGGGGCTTCAGCGTGAGATCAGCAGAACGGAGGGCTTCCAGGACAGCTCGAAGGCGCTCGAGATGTTGATCAAATGTTTCGGAAAAAACAACTACATCGTCCAAGTACACAAGACAGATCTGCCACCTGAGGCCAGTGAGGACGGTGTCCATCATCCTTTGGAATGTAGCTGGGGCAGAGCACAATCCAAATGGGAGTACTTTGAATTCATATAGGCCATCTGGAGTGACAAATGCGGTTTTTTCTCGGTCTCTTTCGTCTACTTCGATTTGCCAATAGCCGCTTTTTAAATCAATAGATGAAAAATACTTCGCACGTCGCAATCTGTCCAGTGAGTCATCGATGCGCGGCAACGGGTATACATCTTTCTTTGTCACATTATTCAATTTCCGATAGTCGACGCAAAATCGAAGAGTGCCGTCTTTCTTTTTGACAAGGACTACTGGTGAAGACCACGGACTTTGTGAAGGCTGCACAACACCATCATCCAGCATCTCCTGGACCTGCGTCTGGATCACTTCTCGTTCTTTGGCAGACACACGATAAGGCTGCTGTCGTATTGGGCGAGCGTCGTCATAAGTAATGATGCGATGTTGTGTGATGGGCGTTTGACGAACCTTCGAGGAAGAAGCAAAGCAGTGCTTGAAGTCTAGCAGCAGTTGCTCTAAGGCCCGCCGTTTCTCCTTTGACAAGTGACAGTTAATGTCGATGTTGTCAAGAGATGGCTCGTTAGTTTCTACTGCCGTGGATGCAAAACAGACCGGATCGTGCGCAACATGGTCAGCAAAAGCGATAGCAGTCCCCGGGAACAAGTGTCGGTGCTCATTAGAAAAATTTGTGACAAGGAGTGCAGCCCGGCCATTGTGAAACGACAATAAACTTCGGGGAGCGCAAATGCCATGAGCAAGCAGGAGTGTATGGTTCACCTCCGCTACAGCATCACCGGTACGGAAATCGTCACAGGTAACTTCCACAAGAGCACTGCTTCGCGGCGGCAGCGAGACGCTCTCAGCGGAAACACGAAGTGCGGTATTGCAAGGACTGCTACTATCTTGTTCGGTAGATTGTCCCATCGAAAACGTGACGAGTCTATTTCGCAGGTCGATAACTGCTCCGTACTCCCGCAGAAAGTCAATGCCGAGGATAAGGTCACGGGAGCAGTCACTTAAAACGACGCAACTAACGATGAACGTACGTCCGTTAATCTGAATGCGAGCCGTGCACATCCCCTTTGGAGTAACTATATGACCACCGGCGGTTCGAAGGTACACACCTGGCCAAGCAGTCAGCACCTTCCTCAAAACAGTCGCCATGCGACCACTCAAAATTGAATAATCGGCACCGGTGTCCACTAATGCATTGACCGTAGTGCGACCGTCTAAAATAACCGGAATGTCCAGAGAAACGCTTTTTGCTTCCCTAGGTGACGGTACCAGCAGCTCGCGGTCGGATCGAAGCGGCGACGACGGGAGGTCTTCAACGCAGCGACTACCAGCGGCCTCGCCCCCGAAGGTCGCTGTTTTCAGTTTTCCCGATGAGGGCTAGACGAGCGGCCTTGGTCCTCTCGCGAGGAACCGTGAGTGAATGAGGAAGAGCGCCTTGGCGAAGGGGAGCGGGGCTGACGCTGCGAACGAGATGAAGAACGCTGCTCCGCCAGGTACTCCTCAATAACTCGGGGTCGTTGACCAAACCGGGGAGGAGGCGAGTCGATGCGGAAGCCGTGGAGACCGAGGCGTCGATACGGACAATCCCGGTAGAGATGTCCTGGTTCACCGCAGTGGAAGCAAAGCGGACGGCGGTCAGGCGTGCGCCAAATGTCGGCTTTGCGTCGGGGCAGCGGACGATTGTCGAAGTTCTGCACTGGCTGCACTGAGGGCAGCGGAACTGTAGGTGACGCGAGAATGGGCGGTGGTGAAGGGGGAGCCTGACTCTGCAGAACTTCCGCATATGTGGGACGATTGTCGGTCCCCGACAGCAATGGCGGGCTCGGAACTACAGGCGAAAGAGGGCTCTTGAGTGCCTGCCGCACCTCCTCCCGCACTATAGCAGAAACGGAAGTTGGCGATTGCTGCAGAGGGCTCCAGAACTTGCTTAGTTCTTCGCGCATGACGCTGCGAATCAGTTCGCGCAATGCATCGGGATGTCGCTCTGAAGATGCAAATGATTCCGCGATTGTGCTTGTATGAAAAGGTCGGTCATAAGCCACGGCACGTTGGTGTAGCACCTTTTCCATTGTGGTGGCTTCCGCAAGGAATCCGTTTACAGTCGACGGTGGGTTTCGCACAAGGCCTGCGAACAGCTGTTCTTTCAAACCCTGCATCAAGTGCCTGACCTTTTTGTCCTCGGACATGGCGGGATCGGATCGCCTGAAGAGGCGCGTCATGTCCTCGACGTACGCTTGGACACTCTCATTCGGCCTTTGGATGCGAGAGTGAATGGCATGTTCTGCATGCTCGCGACGATCTGCGCTAGTGTAAGCCTCGAGCAGTTGACGACGGAATTCCCGCCACGAAGTTAATACTTGCTCTCTGTTCTCGAACCGTCCTCAAGGCTGAAGTAGACGTTCCTTAGTTTGGCAGCATCGTCCCACTTGTTGAAAGCAGCGACACGTTCAAACTGAAGGAACCAGTCCTCCACATCCTCAAAGAGGTCCCCATGGAAAGACTTCGGTACCCGAGGGGCCTGCAAGGTGTAGTTACTGGCCGGTGCAACGCCCGTTACCTGCTGAGCAGGAGCACTAGATGTCATGTCGGCGGGTGATGGCTGAAACTCCGGAGACAGTCCCTGGAGCCGTCGACTGGAGCGATGCACGGGGGTGTCCAATGGTATAAGGCTGGCGCGACGTCTTGTAGATGGAGATTCTTGCATAGGCGATCGTTTTTACCCAGCAGCTCCACCAGAATGTCACGTACACGGTGACTAAGGATACCAATGATAGCAGGGGGTAGCCCAGACACAACAACACAGCAGCACAGACGCAAACGTGCAAGCGACACTTTGTCGTCCTCTTCAGCTTCGTCCTCCTTTCACACCTCAGTCATGCGCCACCTGGCAACGCTAGGTGGCAATATCTTATTGGATGTGCAAGACCTTTAAAACGAATTACGAGCGAGAACTATAACAAGGACAGCATATAACATCTAAAACACAGTTTATTTGAAACTTTACGAACTTTAGCATCTGAAGTAAACAATCAGATGCTTAAACATGGTTTGCTTTGCTTAAAAATTGTTTGCATACAAGTTTTATGCCAACAGGGTTATATAAACATACAACGCAAAGCAGCGCGGGCCTCTAATTTATTTAGCGCTTAAAGTGTAAATGAAAAAGCGCTGAGCTGCAAGTTCAGTCTGTTTTCGATAAAGAAACCCGAATGCAAGCTTTACTCAAGAAAAAAAAATTAAGTGCCTGTAACTTAGACAAAAAACGAACAGAGTGCAACATGGCCAGATATATTTTGATCTAGCTACTGTATAAAGTTGATGCACACTTTTGCATGCAAAATTATAACAAATGAGGTCTGTACCGAATTATGTGCAGCAGCTCTCAACGTTTAGGTTCTCTGAGATCATATCACTTATGAACCAGCCATCAAATGCCAATGGTATTTAAACTAGGGCTATCTTCAGATTTTCTGCAGACATGTAGCTTGCATCTTCCTCCCAGTAAGCACGTGTTACAGCCACATTTCTAAGAAAGTCATTTTGTTAATTGCTTTTCGGCTTTGGCAATTCGAATTTTAAGCTGTTGGAGTATAGCAGACCACAGTTCATTTCTCACAAAAGAGCTAAACTGCATTATGTGATAAAGTAAAGTAGTACCCATACATTCGCTATCACACCATGTTTACCTATTTCAGTGTCTGCTTCACAAAAGCAGTAGTGGAAGAAATATCCTTACCTAGTAGTGATCTAATGCGTTGACATCCCAAGTTCTGCATTAAGAATAAGCATTGTGGTGCATTTCATGTGCAAAACTGGCTGACACAATTAAGCATTTTGCTGTGAGTCAAGCAATCTTGCCTGAATGATACTTGATGTAATGGGCAGGTGAATGAAAACTGATGTCTGTTCAGGTATCCTTGCCTACAGAGCTTTCAGTAATGTTAGTAAGAACAACAGTTCATGCTGTAAGGTGATGCTGTTTTGAAAATTGCATAGCTTAACACTAAAATAACAGCCTTTGTAGGTGTATGAGGACATCACATCATTCCATTTTTATTGCAGACACAGACAACTACAAATAGGACAGAAGTGTGCTTGTATTTATTCACGACATTATGCCGTGTGGCAAACAGAGTTCAGAAAAGATGTAGAAGTAGGGTACACTGGTGTAGGCCACAGCAAGGAATATACACCAGCTGTTTCAAAACTGCTACAGTCTTATGGAGAACACCTGTTCCATTCACCATGCTCCAAATTTTTATCTGGATTGGCACCCCAAACAGGCATTTCCTTGCAAACCATTAATAAAATTGTCACAAGAGCAAGACATTTTTAGACAGTAGATATTACACAGAGGCACCTAGAAAAAGGTACTATGCAAACAGAAAGAGAAAGAAAACATTTTCTTTGTCAGATAGGAGCCCCTTGTCTAGCACCCCTATACACTACTGCTCATGCCAGCCAAATTAGGGCAAGCCAGACATGGCGCTTCTCCTACTGCGTGTCGTGGGTTTGGAGAAATTTAGGTGGCTGCAGGAACACCACTCTGGTGGGGAACATCATTAACTGTGCACCATAGCTAAGGCGAGTGTTCCAAAAAGAGGTTCCAGCTTAGCCTTGATGAAGGCCAAAACTGTTAAAAAGCCCAATCAGTTTGTAAGCCTTATGCACGCAGCTTTGTACATGAAAGAACAGAGCGCAGTACAGCAACATGTTGCTAACAAACTGGGTGTAGCAAGAAAGAGCAGGAGATGAGATCATTGATTTATTTATTTTAACCTATGGGGTGAGGGGCATTACATAGGGGCAGTGTGAATACAAAAAAAAATACTATACATCAACAACAAATACAGGTACATTGAAATGGGCACAAATGAACAGGAAGACAATGCTTTAGACAGTGGGAATAAGTGACCCGCCGCAGTGGTTAGGGGGCTCGACTTCTGTGCCCAAAGATGCAGGATCAAAACCGGCTGTGGCGGCCGCTGCTTTTCGACGGAGGAGAGAAGCAAGGTGCCAATGTGCTGCATGATGTCAGTGCACGTTAGAGAACCCCAGGTGGTTAAAATTTCTGGAGCCGTCCACTACGGCGTCTCTCATTGCCTGAGTCACTTTGGGGCGCTAAACCTGATAAACCAAACCAAACAGTGGGAATAAATTAAAAACAATTTCAGGCAGTAAAGGACAAAAATTTACATACATTCAGGGAAAAACAATGGTTTTGCAAAATGCATTTGTGCAAAATAAACTAAAAATTGACTTTTCCACCTCCATTTTTCAGCAAAAGGTTCATTAAACCAGGACAGATAACGAAATTAGTTTCGTTATTTTGAGTTACTCAAAGCATTGGACCATATGAGCATCTCAGAGGGAATCGGGATATCTTTGTTAAATCAGAACTTTCATTACGGTGGCTAGACGGGGAGGTGAGAGCATCACAGTGGGCTGCCCATGCAAGCGTGTGTCGCAGTCATTTATGCTGGCAAGAGGTGGCGCGCGCGTCACAGAAATCTTAGATGTGTTGACACTTACAGCACCGAGCAATCTGCACGATAAAGAAGCACACATCCAGAGAACAGAGAAAGCAAATGTTGCTTGAACCGGGAACATATAGATCACTGGTAGTGAGAATTCCTGGTTTCATTCTGGTCTGACCTGATCTTGTTGAGGTGACATCATGAGGTGCTCCGCCAGGAATCACTTGCAAAGGTGAATCTAGACGCAAATTAACTGCAAGTTATTGGTCAATATCCACTCAAGGTATGGCAGCCCCACTTTTAACATTATCATTAGCACAATCGGCTGTGACTTACAAGAAAATATGCTTATCTGGTTTCAACCGTTTTTTTTCTATTACCTTTTCTTGTAGGAACTGATCTGGTGTGAAGTGATCCTGCATGCAAAAGAACAGTGGACGAGTGAAGGACACACCACAGAGGTGAAAATTGCAAATGGTGATAATGAGTACTATTAATATATCTCTAAATGAACCGATGATATAAAAACACTTGAAATGCACCGCAACCATTAACCCACTCCATCACTTTTGGTGTACGCAATGTATACAACATAGTAGTACCAGTACGCTAAATGGACCTCAGTTTTCCCTTCTCAAGTTTTATGTGGCTCCCTGTAAGCTACCGTGTTAAAGGACCAAACTTCCAAGGAAGCCATGCTATACAGCTGTGATAATGCATGATCGCTAACATGCACCCTCCATGACTATTATTTCAATGGAACTACACTGTCTCGAGTTTCACGCACGTGTATTCTACTTGAAACCACGTGGTGCGCAGCAAAAAACAAAAACAAAACACGACTATTGTCCACACTGCCGCTCGTAGCGTATTTGCTCTCCGTGCGGCGCGATATCACTAAGCGTACATGACCGCTTTTCGTATCACGTACCCAAACAGTACCTAGGCCGTCGCAGTAGTTGGCGGCCCGAGGACAATACGCTTTATTAGTTCCTATCGGCTCGCCCGCCTATATAATTTGCTTTAGAGGCTGCACCGATGCATGGCCATGGCATGGCGTCGAGTGTATACCATTACTCCTCTTATAAACAGCGCATATAATATACAGCCTAAGCAATTGAACAACATCAACAGTTCCATCTGTCGATTACCTCATATCAACAGTCTTCCAAAAGTTGAACAAAGGATAAGCTTACCTCACATATCCTTGATCCTCTTGACGTAGGATTGTCGCGGCGCATGCGTAACAGCCACTGCAGTCGCCGGCGGATAACCGTTCTTCCATACAGTATTGAATAAAACGGTTTTCCACTTTCAGAGCGATTACTGCAGTTTGGAGCCGTCATGTTGAATAGACGCTGACTGCAACGAAACTGAAACACACGTGAGAAGCAGCGAACGTAAACAGCGGTTGGATAGTGGATACGCTTCGAACTTGGCCGGCTGTCAATCCAGTTCGCTGCAGCGACACTCTACTGCAGCGGCGGCGGAGGAAATTACAAAAAGTGCCCCTTGGTTCACCTTCTCTGCAGTGCGCGGCTGCTGGTACCACGTGATGGCGTTCTACCAATGAAGGCGCGAGCGGCATTTTGAAATCAGACGCGCAACTCTGCTACCTTTGGTAGCATATACAGTAACTCTAGTCACCATGGGCGCGCTAAGAATCATGGGCCGGAGTGCTACTTGTTGTGGGACAGTCGGTTTTTCTCGGGTACGTGGAGTGGCGTTGGCGTTACTGCGATGTTTCTTTTTCGTCATCATCATCATCTGGAGGTGCGTACATAGGCCGCGAAAGCCATAGTGGCCATAGTAGCGAAGGCGCAAGACAAGCCGTCGCCAATAAATAGTTTTTGTTTCCCGAAATGCCACTAAAAACTTCCTTAAGTGATTGCACAACCATGAATATTTTCATTACGTTTTTTTTTTATTTCAAAGTTTGCCTATTAAGTGCGAAATATTGGTATGTGTGCTGCTCAAAACTAAGCCAATAGGAGAAAGAGCCATCGCTTATATTGGATAAATCTCACACTGACATGCTGTTTCTCTCTCTTTTTGCAATTTGTAGTCACAATATTCAATCTTAGGACATAAGTTACGGCAGAAAAACGTTTATCTTTGCATTAGTTTTGGCCAAAAGTTGTAGTTCTGCACTCGGTAGCTCTCCGGCCCATGATGCTTTGAGCGCCCATGGTGGCTGATCTGGCCGTCTGGAAACTCCATGTAAACTCCCATAGACGGCAGCACAGCTTTCCCTCTAGGTAAGAGTAAGAAACTCTATGGCTCCAGCGACCAATGAAAATTGGGGGGTCATGACGTCAAATGACATCACGCATGCGTTTACTTTGGCGCGAATTATAAACAATTTTTTTTAACATCGCCGCGTTGCATTGACGAGCCTGCATCTTTTGAAGGTCGTTGCATTTCAGCTCGCGCCAACCTTTGCCATCTAAAAGAACTCGAGTTTCTGTTGTTTACGCCCTGGTTTATAAGCAGTTGCTCCAGCACAATGAAAGTGGTTGGCATAGGTGGCGGCATAGAAAGGCAGAAACACTTCCAAATAGAGACCACGCATGCAAATTCATAATGCAAATACTGCTGCAAGTCATGCAAGTACTTTGGCCATTTACTTTTTCCCTCAGCAGAGTAAGGTGAGGTCCATAAACACTGGTGCAACGGGGCAGTCGTGCCCAGTTCGCAACAGAGTGTACCAAGTGAACAATTATGGCTTTCATATTCATGGTTTATTGCATCAACCTATAAAACACAGCAACAAATCACAACAATAAAACTGCATGTCACAGATAGCACAAACAGTAGCGCTGTTTAAGCGGGCTAATCATCTCAATGATCACAGACGAGGCATGGAAAAGTCTTGAAGTGCCTGCCACAAAACATCACCACTTAAGAAACTTGCATGTAAAGAAAAAAAAGCTATGAGAGCTGCAATTGAAATAAAAATGTCATAAATTAGTAGGTGCATCAAAACATACCGGGAACTGGGATCGCTCACATTTAAATTCTTGGGCAGAAAGTGGACAGCATGGATGGAAAAACTATTTTCGTCGAGAGCATGTGTGGACGATTCCGTGTTAGATGGCCGTCAACCCATGGCTGACGGCGACCTGGGTGGCCCACTCCACGACCCTGGTCTGGACGACCGGGTCTGAGCTGGCCAACACGGCCTCCCACTGCTCGAGGGAAGGATCACGCATAATATCAGCCGGTGGCGGTGCTTTGCTGCAGCTCCATAATATGTGGTCATAGGTTGCCAATTCCTGACACAATTTGCACTCCGGCTGAATGTCCGGGTAGATTTTGCTCAACACGTATGGGTTGAAGAAACATCTAGTCTGCAATCGTCGCCAGGCGCATTCCTGCGCCTTCACCAATTGCTCGTCCGGGGTTGGGTAAATTCCTCCGCTCAAGTTTGAAATGATTAGTAATGTCATGAAAGGATACCAGCCCATCTCTCGTGAACCTTCCCGGAACGTTCGGCTCACCTACTCGGCTGACGAAACCTCGAGCATTCATGTGAGCCGTCTCGTTCCCAGGGTTCCCAGAGTGTGCAGGTACCCAGACAATTTCCGCCTCCGTAGTCCCTCGCCGTGTGGCCCGATTCAGCAATCGCGCCGCTGTGACAGATATTCTGCCCCTCGCCAAATTTCATATGGCTGTTTTTAGATCACTGAAGATCAGTTCAGCATTACTACTAGTAATAGCTAGTGCTATCGCCGCTTCCTCTGTAGCTTCTGGGGAGCGGGTTTTGACTGATCCGGAGGCGATCAAGCATCCCCGCCCGTCCACCACCGCGATTGCAAATGCGTTCTTGTCCTTATACTCGGTAACATCTACATAGACTGCCCCGTTGTACTTCCCGTACTTAGCATGTAAAGCTTTGGCTCTTGCCTTCCTGTGGTCCTCGTGATGTATTGGATGCATGTTCTTGGGCAAAGGTTTTATGTACAAGCTCTTGTGCATTTCCCGCCTAATCTGAATTTTCGTGTCACCAGCTGGAACGTCAACTCCAATGCCGATCCTTTCCAATATGTCCCTTCCTGCTTTTGTTTTTGAAAGTGGGCGCCACTGACGACAGCGCCCCAAGCGGCAGCTAACCAGGCGGACCGCCGGAAGACCCCGGCATGGGCGACCGCGCCAAGCAGAGCAAAAACGGGCGCCATTACCTGATGTATAAATAAACTGTTTTGCTTGTTATACCGGCTACGTCTACCACAGAAAGCCTACCGAGATGCATCACCAAGTGCGCCTCCCGTAGTTCTTCTAGGGTGTTGTGCACCCCTAATCCCAGCAGCCTTTCGGTAGACGCATTGTGAGGCAACCCAAGGGCCCCTTTATACGCCTGCCTAATCATAGCCTCCACCTTGCCTTTTTCCGTCGCGTCCAACTTCAAATAAGGCGTCGCATACACTATTCTACTGAGCACAAACGCCTGCACAAGCTTACACAAGTCCTTTTCCTTAACACCTCTCTTACGATTGGCGATTCTCCTGATTAGCCTCACGGTAGCATTGACCGTATTTTTAAGCCTTTCGAAGGACTCGCTATTCTTCCTGTTAGTCTGCAGATACATACCCAAGATCCTGATCGTTTGGACCTCAGCGACCGGTACCCCCCCCCCCTTTGACCGCTAAAGGCGGTGGCGGCACATAGTGCCTCGCATGTATCCCTCTTGGTTTGTCCCTCAGCACAAAAAGCTCGGACTTGGGCTGAGAGCACGACAGTCCTGCTTCCCCTGCTAGCTCCTCCACAATATCCATCGCGTGCTGTAGAGTTTCTTCCGGTTGTGCATCACTGCCTCTTGTTACCCAAAGAGTAATGTCATCCGCATAAAATGTATGTTTAAGTCCCGATATCCCTTGCAGCCTGGGTGGTATCTTGATCAAGGCGAGATTAAATAGAAACTGCGACAATACCAACCCCTGCGGTGTCCCCCTGCCCCCCATTGGGAAGGGATCCGATTTCATTTCTCCGACCAGAATCTCCGCAGTCCTACCCTCCAGAAACGATCTGATATACCGTGAGGTTCTACCCCCCCCGGTCTTATGTCCGATAGGTTCCTCAATATTTCCTCATGGGTAACATTGTCAAAGGCCTTAGGTCGAGCCTCAAAATAGCCTTGGTGCCCGTGCCGTACCCAGGATCAACCACGTCTTTTTTGAGCTGTATCATGACGTTCTGCGTTGATAAATTAGCCCTGAAGCCAATCATTGTTTCAGGTATCAATTCCTTGTCCTCTACATAACCCTGAAGCCTGTTCAGGACCAAATGCTCCATAAATTTGGCTAAACACGACGTTAGCGAGATAGGACGCAGATTCTCAATGCAGAGCTTCTTCCCTGCTTTAGGAATAAATGTAATCCTAGCATGCTTCCGCTCTGGCGGGATCTCCCCGGCCACCCAATATTTATTCATCAAATTCGTGAGTGCCCCACTGACTCGAAATCCAGGTTCCTCAGCATTTTATTAGTAATCCCGTCCGCGGACCCGCTGCTGACATGGTACGAAGCTGACCCATTGCAAACTCCCCCTCCGCCACCGTAAAGTCTGCATCTAATTCAAGGTTTTCCTCTCCCGAGTAATCCGGCAAGCAACCGCCCGCCTCTGCGTTTATGTAACGACTTCGGAGTTCATGTATAAACTCCCCAGTCGTGCCTTGATACCGATGCACTAACCTAGCCATTTGCCCCTTCTGCGCAGATTTGGTTGCCGCCGCGTCTAAAAGGCGCCTCAACAACTGTCATGCTTTTTTGCATCCGAATTGCCCATTTATCCGGTCACAAATCTGGCCCCACTGTTCGCACTGCAACTCCAATGTGTACGTTTCGATTTCTCGTTCTTACTTGGCCATCTTTCTACGGAGGACACCATTATGCCTTTGTTTCCTCCACCTCCGAAGGAGACTCGCATGTGCTTCCCACATGTGTAACAATCTAGAGTCAGCCCTAGAGCCCTCCTCCTCCGTTGGAACCTCTTCAGTAGTACTCTTCTCGGCCTGCTTGAGTGCCTCAACCCAGGCTCCTATGTCCTCGATTTCCCCGTTCACTGTGTCATTCCTGACTTTTCGAAATCGGTCCCAGTCCGTCACTCGAGTTCCTTTCACCTTGTCTTTGTGCTTAGCAGCACTAAATATCGTGGAAAGGATATAGTGATCACTTCCCAGTGGCTGTCCCGTGTTTACCCACTTTGCATCCCTGATACCATTCACAAATATGAGGTCTGGAGAGGTGTCTATGCTCACGCTGTTGCCTATCCTCGTATGATCGAGCGGGTTGTTCAAGCTCGTCCATCGCAGGTCCTGGGCAACCTGTCAAAGTTTATTTCCCTTCGGGCTGGCTCGGATGTAGCCTCACTCCGGATGAGGTGCATTGAAATCTCCCACCACGATGAGTTGAGACCTAGCCGCTAGCCGTTGCGCAAAGAGACTCTTATCGCCCTTTCTTTTGGGCAAAATCTCCAGCAGGACGTAGTCTTCCCTGCTGCTATCTATGGTATGCTGAATCACTGTGGTGTTGCGATGGACTAGCATGGCCGTGAAGACGCTCAATACGCCCCCTCGATCAATCTCTGGTGGTGTAAATGTCTTAAATCCCGGTAATTTAACCGAGCCGCTAGCCTCCTGCAAAGCTATAATGTCCGGCTTACTATCTAGATTTTGTATGTGCAACTGCAGGTTCCCCCGCTTGCGACGGAAGCCCCTGCAGTTCCACGGCTAAACCTCAATTTGCTGGCGAGGGGCCATGGTGAGGCACTAGGTTCACTAACATCGGTTCTTGGCCGATTACGGGAGACAATCTAGCCTCTAGCATAGCATTTAGGTGTTTAAACATACCCATTACTTGGATCTGAAAACCCCGCAAGTCATTGGTGAAGGCGTCAAGATGCTCCTCAATCTTGCCTCGTCTGGCTTCGATCCTGTCGACCCGACTTTCCAACCTATCCTGTCTTTCTTCCAGTTTTCCTACTCTCTCCGCAAGGGTAAGCATGTCCCTCCTAAGACTAGTGACTTTCACTTCTGGCTGCGGCGTGTCCGCCGCCGAAGTTTCTGCTACTTTCTTTGCATGAGCTCCCTCATCTGCTGGCGGCGGCCTTTTGACCGTCCCCCGATTCTCCACTTTCTCCACTTCCATAGCTGTGTTATCGCCCACGCTAGAAGCGTTTGCCTGCGCCGCTTTCTGTGGGGAGTCCACGCTAGAAGCGTTCGCCTGCGCCGCTGTCTGTGGGGCCTGGGCCAGCGGCGTCTGTACCTTTTCTACTCTGCCGGTTTTAAGCGCGCGTTCCATCTCTGCCATCCTAGCTTCCATCTTTTTGATAGTTTCGGCTTGCTGCGACACCTGCCTTTGTAGCTCCTTCTCTCGAGCAGTCTCATTTTGGGAGCCCGCGTTGGGCCAGCTCACCTTTTTTCTCGTGTCACTTGGACTTCTTCCATGACCGGAAACTTGCCCTCCTCCTTAGCCAGGCTCGGGTCCGGGCAGTGACGGGAAGGAAGCTGACCAGTCCCTTCTCTTGCTATCGCCTCTCGCACCGCTAGATGACCGCTTCCTGGGCCTCGAACGCCGCTCTTCCTTGCCAGTTTGGCTCTTGTCCTCGTTGCTGTGCTGCAGACCCGTCGGCTGCTGACAGGCTAGGCGAAACTTGCAGTTGCGGCTTCCCGTGCTGTACGCCCCATGGCACACGATGCAGTCCGGCGTGCAGGTCAGCGACTCTCCGTCCGGTGGTGCCGGATGTTCCTTCCCGCAACGGCGACACAGATTAGTCTTCGGACGATAGCAAACGTCCGCCCGATGTCCCACTCGTCTGCAGTTATAGCAGGTCTCGACTAACTCTCTATACGGGATCACAGCGTACAGACAGTTCTAATAAATAACTTGCCGGGCAACGCGCTTCCCCCCGAAAGTGATCTGAATCGCCTTTGACTTGCCCAAAGGTCTGGCATCCAAAATTTCCATGTCTTCGTTCTTCTTCAAGAATCCTGCGCGAACTTCTGCCAGTGAGCATCCGTTGTACTCATTGTAAATTACTCCGCGCACAGAGTTCTCCGGCGCCGCCACATACGCCGAAACCTCAAGGTCACGACCGCCCAGCTTGAACGTCTTTACATTCGCATATGCCCCATTACGATTCATACACGGCGTGCTCCCCGTCATCGTGTTGTTTGTCTCATTGACCCGCACCAGGTCTTCCACCGCAGTCGCGTTCGTCAGCTCCGCTGCCGCTCTCAAGGCACATCCGAGCTGCTTCGGCGTCACTATATTGAAGTCCTAATTCTTGGGCCGGCACACAACCTTGAAATCCTTGGCTGGCATCTTCAGAAACGGTCCCCGTTTCTTCCACACCGGCGCTTTCCCCCGCTTGACTTGGGCTGCTTCGTGCGTCTGGCGCCCGTCGCTGCCCGCCTGTTTCTCGGTAGGCCTACTCTCGGAGTGATCCCCGTACATAGACTTCTTGAACCGATCTTGGGCCTTAAATTAAAACCCAGGTCCATTCTCCCGCCTCGAGAGAGAGAGAGAAATAACATTTATTGCACCCGTCAAAAGGTTGGTGAGGATCTGAGGCGAAGCTCTGTCCCAACCATGTCCTCCCCCTCAGCCGTCGACCTGGATCCCTTGGATCTGAGCAGCGGCCAGAGCAAGACGGATGACTTCTCGCTGCCCTTTTTCGTCCTGCTTGAGAAGTAGTGCCTCCCAGGACTCATCTGTTCTGTCAGGTTCTCCAAATCTAGGACACGTCCATATCATATGGATCATGTCCGCTATGCCATCGCAACGTTTGCACCTGGGGCTAAAAATTTCCGGGTGCCACTTGCAGTAAAGCTGGGGGTTCGGGAATACTCCAGCCTGTAGCTTACGCCACATAACCTTCTCGCTTTTGGTGAGTTGCTTACACGCTTTTAGTAGTACTGATCTGCCTAATTTGTAATTATTTAGGATATCTTGGTAGGTGTTAAGGTCATCGTCGAACTGTAGGGGCTCCTCATCGCGCAAGGGGTACGGGGTTAGGTATAAGTCGTCACTGGGATCCCGGAATGTAGCTAATCCTCGGGCCAGTACGTGCGCTTTCTCGTTCCCCCTCAACCCCTGGTGCGCCGGTGTCCAAATGAGCGCGACCTGCTCTGCGGTGATGGACCACTGGCCAACACTCCTGCTGCTATGGCCGAAATGCGGCCCATGTCAAAGTTTCTAATCGCTGATTTCGAGTCTGTAACTATAATTTTGACCTGTTGTTGTGTTAGAGCTAGCGCGATGGCCACCTCTTCCGCCTCCGTTGTGGTCGAATTTCGGGTGCTGCAGCAAACTACTGAGCCCCCGTCTTCTCTAGTTGCTACTGAAACACGTCCCCTACCGTTCGCGCATTGTGCGGCATCTGTATATAAGCCCTCAAAACGGGCTTGCAGCGCTGTTGCTCTATCACTCCTCCGGCTCTCATGGTAAACGGGGTGCATGTTTTTGGGGAGCGGAGGTATTTTTAATTTGTCCCTAACTTGTCTAGGTACTTTTTCTGTACGTCTGGAGCATGCTTGCGGCTCCATACCCCAGTTTTTCCAAAATGATCCGACCAGTACGACTGCGCAACAGTCCCTGGTATTGTGAAGTCCTTGCAGCTTCAATGAGCTCTTCGAGGGTATTGGAAATCCCTAGTCTCATAATCTTGTTTGTCGAAGTATTGGGTGGTAAACCTCGTGCCGTTTTTATCCCTTTACGAATGAGAACGTCAAGTTTCTCCTTTTCTGCCTTGTGAAGCCGTAAATACGGCGCCACGTAGACTATCCTACTGATTATAAAAGACTGGACTAGCCTAAGGAGGTTAGCTTCTTTCATGCCCGCATGTTTGTTTGCGATCCGCTTCAGGAGTCTACAGGTTTGACTGGTGCTAGCGTCTAGCCTCTGTATCGTTTCCGAGTTCCTACCGTTGGCCTGAATTCGTAATCCCAGAACTTTAATGCTTGCCACCGTTGGTATAACGTTACCGTTGACCCTGAGTGTTATTTCCGGGTTATCCTGCTTTATACGCCGACGATGGGGCGATCGCATTGATGTGAGAACGAGCGCTTCCGATTTCTCGGCCGAACATCTGAGCCCGTTCGGTTCTAAGTATCTTTCTATAACTTCGATTGCCCGCTGGAGTGTCTGTTCAATTTCACCGTCACTGCCCCTGCACATCCACAGAGTCAGGTCATCTGCATATAATTTATGGTGTAGCCCTTGGATTTCCTCTAGTTTTGCGGGGAGGCCAATCATGGCGATATTAAACAGCGTCGGGGACAACACCGATCACTGTGGAGTGGCTTTGTTTCCCAGTCGAATACCTTCTACTGTGTGTCCCCCCATACTGATAGTTGCCGTTCTATCGCTGAGGAAGTCGCGTATGTAGTTGTACGTGCGAACTCCAACATTTAATGCACTGAGATTCTGCAGAATAGCCGAGTGCTTCACGTTGTCAAATGCTTTTGACACGTCTAGACCAATGATCACCCTGGTGTCTACTGTTGAATTGTATATGATCTGTTCTTTTAGCTGCAACATGACATCGCATGCGGCCAAATGCGGTCTAAATCCTATCATGGTGTTCGGATAGATATCGTTGTCCTCCAAAAACCGGTTGAGCCGGGCCTGAACAACATGCTCCATTAGTTTCCCCACGCATGACGTGAGCGAGATCGGACACAAGTGTTCGAAACCCGGCCGCTTCCCCGGCTTCGGGAGGAATACGAGGTTTGCGGCTTTCCATGTCTTCCGGAGGCCGACCGGCCTCCCAACACTCCTGCATGAATGCTGCGAGGTGTCGGATCGACGCGTCGTCCAAGTTTCTTAGCATTCGATTGTTGACTCTGTCCGGACCTGCAGCAGTCTTTGTTCTCAGTCTATTTATTTCTGCCCGGACTTCGGCAACCGTTATCGGGCTATCTAGCTCCGGGTTTTCCTGGCCCTTGTAATCAGGCATTTGTTGGCCTATACCCTCTGCACAGTTCAAATACCGGTCTCGGACCTGGGCTATGAGAGTAGCCGCGGTCCCGTCAAAGGTATGTATTAGCCTGTGAATTTGCTGCCTGGCCTTCAGTTTAGATTTGTCGGGATCTAGAAGATGCCGAAGTAAGTGCCACGTACTTGCCTTCCCGATATTCCTGTCCAGTTTTTCACAAATGCTGCCCCAGTTTTGCCTCGTTAAAACGAGCGCATACTCTTCAATTTCTTTTTTTTAAGCACTGCCAATTCTCTGCGCAAGTTCCTATTCCCTCTTTTCTGTATGAGTCTCGTTTCTAGATCCTTCTTCTTACGCCAGGGACTGACCATGTGACGGTCTACTCCTTCAATGTCTTCGTCAACCTCCACCTCCTCCGTTGCTTCGTCGACCGACTGATTGACCTTTTTATTCCAATCGTCTATGTTACTTATGCCTTCCTCGTCACCTGTGCGGCCATTTCGGAAAGCCTCCCAGTTCACCAACGTTGCCTTTTTGGTGCGGACAACCGGTGGGCCGTTATCTACTACGATTTCTATAATTTTATGGTCGCTGCCTAAATTTTCACCTGTGTTTCACCAGTTAAGTCCAGAGATGTGTCTATTGTAACGCTGTTACCCTGGCGGGTTGGTTTCAGGGGATCCGTCAGAAGCAATAAGCCATTCTGCTGAATGCTGTTCCATAGTTCGCGTCCTTTTACCTGCGTGTATCTATACCCCCATGCTGTGTGATGCGCGTTAAAGTCCCCTACTATCAACAGGGGTCCTCCTTTCGCGATCACTCGCGCTTTGGCGAATAGCTCATTGAAGTTGCATTGACGTTTTTGTCGAGGCGGGCTATATACATTGAGAATGAATAGACTTTTGAATGTTCTTTTTTTGTGGGATTATCTCGATTAGTATATGGTCAACATTTGTTGTCCCGGTATTATGCTGCAGCACCGTTATATTCCTTTTGACAAGGGTGACCACTCGCGTGTTGTCATCTCGTCCCGCGTATGATTTGTAACTCGCTAGCTTAGCGTGCTTACTGCACTCCTGCAATGCGATTACTTCGGGTTTGTCAATGTTGGTCAAAAAAGTTTGTTGTGGGACTCACTACGCCCATCGCGACGACTAAAGCGGACCTGTTGCAGCTTCTTGGCCTCCTCCTCGGCGGCTAGCTTCTTTTTGGCTGCCTCCTCGGCGGCTAATTTTGCTTCCCACTGTCTCTTCTTGATAACTTAGGGTGTACGGAAGAGTTCTTTGCAGCGTCTGTCTCCCGTTAGGTGGCCCTTTCCACATAGGCGACATTGGGGAGTGCACTGGTGATCTTCGGGCGGCGATACCACCCCACAGCCACGGCACTTAGGTTTTTCACTATCGCACACATCTAAGCGATGATCAAGTTCTCCACATATCTTTTTTTGAACTTCATATCTTTTTTTGAACGATCGACATGGCATAAGCATGCCTTCAATCCTGACAAATCTTAGGACTTCAGGTTCCAAAAAGGTGATAATAATAGTGGAAGTCTTCCCCATCCGCCACACCCCAGCGACCGTTGGGTTCTGTGGATCCTTCCTCAATGCTCTGAACAACTGCTCTTCCGTGAATGTATCACAGATCAAATGAACGACTCCCCGGCCGCAATCCTCCGGTGCGATCAGATTGGCCACCACTTCATGCTCCTTGTCATCGAGTTTAAAGCAACGGATTGCGGCTACCTTCACGTCTCGACTAAAGTCCAAGGAATGAAAGAGCACCGTACCACGGCCGCTCGATGGAAGCGCACTGGGTGCGGCCTGCTGCGTCGCGCCGCCGTCAATGGGCAAGCGCGTCCTTGGGGAGTTTACAGTTGCGCTCGCTATTTCTGCTGAGGGCGCCACTGTTCGGGGACACGTCGCCGCCGGGGTCACCGGCTCTGAGCGCGCGGTTTGCTTCCTTTCTAGGCACGTTCGCCTCGCGTCTGCGTGGTAAACGCAAACATTTTTGTGTGCGCGTGTGCAAGCACGTTAACATTTAGACTGGATGCGTTTGTTTTTTAAGGCGAAAGCCGTTCTAGGCTCATCGAGCGAAAATCTATGCGCAGAAGCTGTACCTGTTATCTGTGCGTCGCATCTGTGCACTGGTGTGCCAGTCGCAAAAGCGGACGTGCAAGGAGGGAGATTAAGAATGAAAATGATTGATGGTGATAGGTAATCAATAAAAGTTATAGACATTGTTAGAGGTAATGACTGATGCTAATGACTAATAATAGTTAATAATGACTAAAATGATTTGTAATGACCACTATATCAAACTAAATGTAATGACCGCTATTGATTATAAATGAGTAGAAGTGCTTAGCGATGTGTGGTAATGACTATAATAGCTAGGCATGACTCATCATTACTGTTAATGACTACGAAATAACCAATATGTGAAACGACGACATGTAATGACCACTGCTGATTCTAAATGAGTAACCTGCTTAGTTATGAGTGATAAGGGCTACAATGACTACGCAGGCAGACTCATCATGACTGAAAAACGACCAATATATCAAACGACGACTTGAAATGACGAACTATGGCAAACGATGAGAGGCAAATGATAGGAGAAGGGTAGGCTTTCGCCGTCCTCAGCTTAAGAGACATCTAAGAGACCCTCTAATTTTATCTGCTGAGCTCGCTTCAGGCAGACAGCAGCGAGGAGTGGAAATGCAGTCGCTTCCTCTGAAATGAAAGCGGCGCTGAGGTTAAAAAGACCAGAAAATGACCTATCAGCTGCCATTGAATTTGCTACAAGGGACAGCAGATTGGACTTGTTGGTGATTAATATAGGCTAACCGTGCAAACAACGTGACGGGAACACAGGAGAAGAAGACGGCACAACCACGCTAGTTGTGTCGTCCTATTTTCCTGTGTTCCTGTCCCGTTGTTTAACCTATTTAATTACCAGGGAGCTGGCCAGTGAATAAGGATTTTTAACGATGTGTTGTGAAGCAGATGAACACGATGAGGTAGCACCAGAAGCTTTTCTCGCAGGTTATGTTGCGAGGACATATCAGAAAAAACCTACGAAGGTTTTCTTTTTTATATAAGCATGCAATTTGTTTTAAATGTTGCCGCGCTTAGTCTGAGTGGCCTTGCAAGTAAAGGAGCCTGTGCATACAACATTTGTTTATACTGTTGAGACTGTTTGAGCCGATGCGATAAAATGAAAAGCCACGTTCCACAGAAAATTCGGCGCCCGCTCTGTCGGCGGAAGGTCGAAAAAAAAAACCCTCTCTGGTAAGAGGCACTTTAGTTGGTGATATGGCCAGACACCTTTGGCGCAATGAGAACACATGACATGTTCAATGTGGTAGGAGCTGCCAAACCAGAAAAAGTCAATAAGATGCAAGGGTGAAATGGGAATTATTGAAAGCGGGACCCTTAGATCCCAAGTCAGGCACACTATACTCCTATAGGGCACGTTCGTATGGCTTCGGTAAAGAGGGGCTTTATATAGCTATGTGTAGGGTGCTATTTAATATAATGCGGTGGCTTTAGGCTGCATTCTTATGATAAGCTACAGAGGCAGCAATTACGGGATACGGTGAATAAGCAGGTAGCAAAGTGCGGGCACTCTAACGGGGCTCCTCAAGGAGACTTAAGAACCCCAAGTTTTGTTTATCACTACCAGGTTGTTGCTTAATTTATGCGATATTTGGTAATGGTTTTGAGGCGACATGTCAGTCGTGCAAAAGCCTGCTGCAGGAAATATGAGTCATCTGGACCAGTAACAGGTTAATGAAAGCTAAGGACAATGGAGGCTTGATGTACCCGCAAAGGATGTAATCAAGCTTTGTGAGCTTACGAGCACCTTCATTAACAGAATGATAGTCTGAGGAGGTCCGGCGCAGTAGCAAGCTGTGTAAACTTTTCGTTTCATCATTGTTTTCTCACTGGGCACAGTACGTGCAGCTAATCTATAAAAACAATGAAAGTTGCTGCCCCCCCTGATAGCGAGCTGGGCTGGAAATGTCAGCTCAACAGTGGAGCGATATTTACGGCTATGGCATAAACCTGTCTCAAGGAAGGGTTTCCGTCTGCGAATGGTAATTTTCTTCCTGTTTTTGTGTGGCCATTAAATCTCGGCTGCAGTTGCGCTCTGACGCGTAAACATTCTTGTGATCACAGCTAAGAGTTTCATAACAGCAACACTCGATGCGCGTTCTTCCATTGAAAATTACGAACCAGCAAAATTGTATGGGTTTGCGAGCAGCCAATAAAAATAGTAATAAAAACTTTCGGCTCATATACGTAGCACCTTGAGGCAGACCGGCTCTATCAAGCGCGCTTACTTTGTCCGGTCATGCAAAATGCGGGAAGCCATGACGGATAGCGTTCTGGCGTACAAAGTTCAAGGTCTCCAACTGAGTCGAAGATCCAATGTTATCATCTAGATTTAACCTAATAAACGTCTTCATATTTCCACCCTGACATTTGTCACAATGAGATAGAACGGTTGGTTGCATGTCACATTTTCACAGAGGTTGCTCATAATAGGACATTTTTTTATTGGATAGCGCTGGCAGCTTAGAACAGGTTGACATCAATTTGTGTATAAAAGCGGTATGCAGGAATGAGTAAATGGTATGAAAATGACACACGGAATTCGCGACATAGTTAATTAAGTGGTTATGCATTAGGCTACCATGGCAGCTGAACAGTTTCGAATTGTTCACAGCGGGGTCACATTTTCATGTGACGAACAACTGGATCCGAATGCAACATCACGGTAATGCGAGCTCTCCAATCGAGTGGCCTTGAACCATCGTCAATGTAAGTTTTTCGGGGTACACTCCAGTATACATCCTTGCCGAGCAAGCGCTAAGTGCTGGCATGGTCACACTAGACATGACAGTATATACTAATTCTTGTTGCCAAATTGTGTGAAGCGGAGCTCTTATATCCTTAAAATAAAAGGCTTCTACCACGCCGACGCCTCCCTCAAAGCGCAGCCAGGCGCAGCTCTCCGCGCGCGGCTGTCCCCGAACGGTGGCGCCGCGGCGGTGGCGACTGGAAGTAGGCGCCTCCCGCCGGTTTCGAGCGACGTAGCAGGCCGCACCTAGTGCGCTTCCATCGAGCGGCCGTGACCGTACCTTGCTTTCCATTGACACACCATGAGTCCAGCTCCGACCATCTGATTCCGGTAGCCATGGCGAGGGCCTGACTAAGCAGCGGGCCCGACGTGCGTTTAATGACGGCTAGAACTTCACGAGGCCTAATAATCAGCTTGATACCTTCTTCCGGGAACCTCGGAAGATTCATAGCTATTGACCGTTCAGCCAATTTTCTTCTAGCTGCTTTAGCAGCGCCATGAGCGGCTTCCCCGTTCGGAACGCGGTGTTGCACCACCTTGTCCTCCTTGGAATCATTCAGAAGAGTCTGCTTGCTTTTCGATTCAACCTATTTCCTGAGCGTTTGTACCCAGGTGCTGTCGTAGTCTTCTGGATCGAGGTCAGTACCTTCTACGGTCACGTGCATCGTCATTTTTGGTTCACAAACGCGGCGGTAGACCGGCGGTGAAGGGGCCTCCGGGCCGGTCTCCTCGGCCGAAGCTGCGCTAGGCCACACGGGCGCTAGCGTTTCGCAGGTGGTCCGCACAAGACCGACAATAAAAACCAAACTGCTGCACTCACAGTCACAAATTCGGTGTCCACAATATCACGACGCGTTCCAACGCACAATGGCACCACTGAAACCAAATTCCGATGAAAATTTCTGGCACATCGAGACAAAAAGTGTGGAGTCGACGCAAAACACGTCCGCACTCCTGAGCCCCTGGTTGCCCTTCTTCGGGCGTTATAGATTCTCCCTCAATGGAGCACTTCATTGTCTTCAGCCTCGCAAAGGCCCACAACCACAAGTCACAGCCCCGGAGCCCGGTGCCGCTGGCGACGGCTCGGCCTAATAATTAGGCCTGATTCTGCTGCACCGTGGTCTAGTACAAATCGTGAAAAAACCCCTAAAAGGGGGGAACACCTGCCAAAATATGGTGTACACAGGTACAGGGCAACTGCCTGCAGACGATCTCACAAAATGCAAGTCCAAGGCACAGTGCGTTCCGCCGAAAATCGGTCTCAAGGCGGGGGCTCATGCGGAACACGTCCGCACAGCGTCCGCTCAAACGCAGTTTTCAAGGCAATTTCAAGGCTGCACCAGTCCAGACAGCTTTAGCATCAACAAACGTGCTTAACACAGGAGCATTAGAGCACACATTGAGTCTGCGTGCAACCTCTAGATCTGCTCATCGGTGAAAGTCAGCCGGAAAGCGGTATAATAAGACACCGACGGTTGAGTCCACGCTGTCGCAACGTGCCACAGAGCATCGCTTCCTCACTTTGTGCGGGCTCATCTTGCGATAAAACGCTAAGCGCAATACACTGCTGCAAAAAGACTTCGCACTGCCCGCACGACGAAGAGGACGAAACCAAAAAAACACGGCTGCAGGGGGATATATTAAATCTCACAAAACGGCGACAGAGCAGCGACCAGCAAGGGCGTCGAAATCTTCGCAAAAGGGACATTTTCAGACTTGCGAACTAAATTCATGACTAAATTACGCTTTCCCGGGCGCACCAAGGCCCGCACCACAGCAGATGAGCAGCAGATAGCGATAAGAAACCGCTGTGTGCTTCGTAAGCTTCGTTATCTCCGTTGCCTTGGTTACCTCTGGCAGCGCCTCCTGACCGATGCAACATCAAGGGGGTGGGGCGATAAGAGTGTTGCAAGATTTTTTTTTAAATTAAGAATGTATTGATAAAATACCTTACCTCATTCACAAGCGAATTTATCAAAATGTCTGTTCTTTTTATGTTGATTGATACTTTTCAATTTGTAGTAGTATAATTTCTTAATCTGAGTGGTTGGCCTCCCGACCTGTGGCTATGCTGCGGTACCGCTGAACCGCTTTTGGGCCCAGCCTTCACCACCATTATAGTGCCTGGCTAGTGTGCCTAGCGGAGGGCTTAAAGGGCCCCTGAAACGCCATTTACGGCCGTATTTTGATGCTACATGTGTTTAGAAGTGGTCTTAGTGAGCATCGAGATCACATTCAAAAAGCTCTGCGTGTTAGCTGTAATTTACAAATAATTTTGGAAAATTGCCGCTCGCAGCCGATTTGGGCGACTCACCACCGTGCGTTTTCAGCCGCCCAGCCCATGCGACGTCATTGGGGTTAGCGTTATCATTGGCCATGGCCATATGACATCACGTGTAATTTTTGCAATTATAGATTTTAAAATTAGCACTATTCTTCCTGAAAGTAGTATTTTATTCGTTAGTTATTATTGTACATTAAAGAAAGGTAAGAATTCTGCGCGCATCTTGATAGAAGCGGAACACTTCCGGCCGAGAGAGATCCGTCTGCTCGCAAAAGCACGTGTTGCCCGGTTGTCAGTCTTGAAATCTCGCGATCCCAACTGCTGCTGCTTTTTTTCTGGTCTGCAATGGACCACCATTGCTGTGTAGTTGGCTGTAAAGCCGAGGACAGGAAAGATGTTATAATGCGACATCGTGTCCCTACAAAGCAAGGTGTCACGCGGGAAAGCTGGCTCCAACGCGTCGGGCTGTCATCGTCGGACAAGCGCCAGGAGCTCAGAGTTTGTGGCCGCCACTTTTCCCGTGACGCATACCAGTATAATTCCAGTTTGGCGCAGCAAACTGGCCTCAACGCGAGACGTCAACGCCTCAAGTCCGACGCTTTGCTGACGCAGTTTCTCCCTGGAATGGTAAGTTTTCTGGGTTGCGAGTTATTGTGGAAACACGCGTAGCATGGCTCGGAGTCTCGCATGGAAGTGCATGAAGCCTAGCGCAAGTTTTGCAGGCGCAGATTCCTTGCGCGCAAACCGCTCTTGCGAGAGGACCACAACAAGTTAAGGCGCTGAAAATGTATGAAAGGGAGCTCTCGCCCTGCGGCGCGCGGATAAGGAAAAAAAAAGAAAGATAAGGCGACCTGCGCACATGAAACCATGAATTAACATACACTAACGTGTACGCGATCACAACAATCGCAGTATAATTTGCCTGGGTGGTGCAGTGGGTTAGGGTGGTCGACTGCTGTGCCCAATACACAGCGGCCGCTTTTCAACGGAAGCGCAAGCAAGGTGCCCGCGTACCGGTGCGGACAAAAGTAAACGGAGCACGCTTTTTCTTCATTTTTCACTCGGTGCATATTTGAAACTGGTAGTCGTGGTATGCGTGGACCGGTAGTAGACGCAAGTGCCCTTTCACGGACAAATATTTCTTGATCTCCAGTGAGGAAGGCGTTATTTTAATTTGACTGAAAAAGCCTAGCTGCTCCATTTACTTACGTCCTCACCTGTACATGTGCTGTGCGGCGCCTCGTTTGAGTCGAATTTGGGGCGTTGAACCCCATAAACCAAGCCTGACTTGTAATAAAAAAATACCAGCACACTAATAACAATACAGACCAACTGCATCCCCCCCCCCCCCATCCACCTAAAGATATGCTTATTTTACAGTGCGTTTAGTCTACTCTTGATGTTTGCCTTTTAACACCTGTATATGCATGTCTTTCTCATTCATGAAGTGGGAAATTGAAGGGGAAATTGGCTCGTTATGATACAATTAATGAAATGAGCCAACAGTCGAGTCCAAGGTAAATGTAGGTTTTTTTTTAAACACTTTTGTGGTTGATATTGATCAGAATTAGTCATGTAACGATTTAGGCAGAAAGATAATCAAATACCAAGTGGAAGGAAAAATAACATGTGGTATATAGATAAAAAAAAAAAAAGAAGGTATCCACTATGACCTTGCACTTGCAGACTGTTGTCTCCTTTCATTCTCATTCATGTGCAGAATAATAAAACTGCCATTAACACAATATGTTGATTACGCACAAATTTCCTTTCTTTTCCTAACATGGCAAACCATCATTGCCAGGAAGCCCGAAAGACCTCAGCACTACACAGGTTTCCTCTGGACAGGTTAGTACTGTTATCATGGTATTAATAACAATGTATATATACTTTTATATTTATATTTATGTATATTTAGGCCACATATATAACTTTGAAATATGTTGCACACATATATGATGGCTCTATTGCTAGAAGCTATATAAACTAGCACAACTGTTGCTATGTCATTATGCTTTCATGCAGTTAGTTACGTGTTCAACCATTGCTTCAGGCACCTACCGGAGGTGATCCAAATACCACAGCTCTTCCTGTAGAGGTGAGAATATTTTGGATAGCTCATTTTGTCCAGTGGATGATGCAAGTCTTTTGACATACGTACATGCTTAATTTTCAACTGTACTGAACAGCTTTGTATTATATTGCATATGATGGCTCTATTGCCCGAGTAAGTAAGCTATGCAAATTAGTGCAAATGTTATGTCTGCTTCCATGCACAAGCTCGATCATCGCTTGAGGCACCTTCTGGAAGCAATTAAAATGTAGCTCTTCCTGTATAGATGAGATTATTTTGGAGTTCAAATAGTTAATTTTGTTTAGTGGATGATGCAAGGCTTTGGTGTGCACTGGCGCACCAAAAAAAGAAACTCGGAGCACATATATTAACTGGATTAACATGGGAGACCCGACGTTCAAAAATAATGAGCTGCTGGATTGGTTCATGGAACAGTGTATTAGTCGACTGTCCTGCACTGTGTCTTTTGTTTGTGCTGCTAACATGCCTCCAAATTTTTCAGGGCTCTTGAAACTCCACAGACTACAGCTTGTCTGTGCAAATTTTTTAGTCATATCAGTTCTCCACTTTCAGAATATTTGTGTATGTGTAGCAAGTTGACAATGTTTGCATTTTGTTACGGGCAGTTCACTCTATACAGCACTTGAAAATGAAAGCATGAAAAATTTCAAATCTGCAACCATCATTATAATTATGAATATCTGTCTGCAGGAAGCATCACCAGCAGGGCCTTCAACTACTCGCACGCATACAGTGGCAACACAATGTGGGAGTGCCATTCTGTTGATAAGTCATTATTGATAAAGATGTTGTAGTGTTGTGAAAATGTATTAAAGAGCTATATGATTGATTACATTAAACGTAGATGGGGTGCTTGCGAATAATTTTAAATATATGAAATTTTTCCAGGAACACAGGTGTCTATTGGACTTAAATATCTAGTCAGCACCAAGGTTCAAACAGAGAAGCCTGCCACCAGAGAAGTCGGTGGCAGGCTGCTATCACTGGCCGCTCGTTAGAACTTCTTTCATCCACTTTTGTGCATTTGCTGGCTATGGCAGGCAAGAAAATTTGTCATTTAAGCACTGTTTATTAGGCAAAAAAAAAAAAGAAAACTTAACGAAATACGTCACCTATGTGTCACATATTCACTCATTCAAACCTGCAAATATACCCTCCCTGTGACACAGTCCATTCGAATGATAGCGTTCATAACTCTCATGCATGGCTTGACATGATTAAGGATGTGGTAATACTCACAATGGGTCAACAAATATTGCCTTGATGAGTCTATAGAGACCATGACTCATACATACCTTGCACACCACTAATCTCGGACGTGGTGTTAGGATATTCACAGTTGCGTCAGGTAGCAAAAGGGCAATTTTTCCTTACATAATATGGTCATGCTGTGTCTGCCTAGTGTACATTAGTGCTGTCTTTAGAGCTACTACAGAGCCATCACATGCACTTTGAAGTTTAATTTTGCACAAATATTTGAACAAGTCACTAAGATGCACAAGGATATTTGATTCTGTTGTGAAAAAAATATAGGTTGCGTAGCCCTAAAGTGTACCTAATTTGCCATGGCATTTTTCTGTTCCCTGTTGATAGAATGAAAAAAAAAATGCATACCTACTATAAACTTTGACAGCAGCTTTATTTAGCACATTTTACAGCCAAGACATTCCGAGATGAACATCCACGGCTGCTACGTATTAGTTCATAATATTAACAATCACATGGCACCAATCGCTGACATCACTGCACTTCTTTTTCAGCGACCATCAGGATGAAACGGCCCAGTCAGCGATTGAGGAACCCCTCTACAAAGAGCGAAAATTCCTTGTGTTCGAGGGTTGCCTGCGGCAGCTTCTTGAGACCTGAACAATGTGCGGGCAAACAAGAACCCTTTACTTTAGCATAGCGGAAAGCCTTGTGACTGTGAAGGGGACATGCTCACTGCAGCATTCTTTCCTCTGGAAAAGCCAACCACTGGTTGAAGGAAAGGCAGCAAGAAATGTCCTCCTGGCTGCAGGCATCTTGTTCTCTGGCTGCGGTATAGCTTCAGTTCTTCGGTTCCTGCAATCCATTGGGGAGCAAGGCATCACAGAGAGGACCAACTACAACTACCAACGGGCATACTTGCTACCTGCCAGAAATGAGGTTTGACAATAAGGATATCTCTCATACAACATTCAAGTCAAAGTATATGTCATTAACTCGATAACTAGATGTCGCATCCTTTCATGACAACAACTTGAAGCTACAATGCAACATATAAAACATATAAAATGCAGCATATATGCAACAGCGGAGGCACTGCAGTGCAATGCACCTGCTACTGCACATCTCTGTTGCCTTTGGCTACATGTTTAATAGACCAGCTGCATGCTCTAGTACTGAAGGCATAATTTTTGCAATTTTTTTTTTTAGTAAATGTGCTGTGAGAAAAGTGAAAAGCAATGCAGCATTTGAAACCTGCCCCCCTCATCCTAATATGCATTAAGGCAACCACGTGACTGCAAGTTTGTAGCCTCTAAATTGAACATCTCCTTCTTTGCAGCTTTTTCAGCAAAGGCAAGCAGAACTTGCTAGTGAGCTTGTAGGGACAACAACAGACCTGGCAGGGGATGATCGCTGTGACTCGCCAGGCTACAGCGCAAAGTACATGACTTGCAGTGTACTAGCTGTGCAGAATGGAGCCATTTTGCACACTGCACAAGTTGAAGTCGGTGAGGTAATGCGACTCATCCTTTCCGACAACTGAGGTTCCTCCTAACATCACATCCTATCTTACGGCATTTCAACCCTTCTGCTCCAACTTCAGTGCACACGGACGCAAGTGGCATAGGCCTCAGTGCTGTCCTCGTTTAGAGCTATGACGACTGTGAACATGTGATTGCTTATGCCAGTCGGACTCTAAGCAAGACTGAGCACAACTACACCATCACCGAGCAGGAATGTCTCGCGGTTGTTTTCACCGTGCAGCGGTTTCGCTGCTACCTGTACGGAGAGCCTTTCGCAGTAGTAACCGATCACCATTCCCTATGCTGGCTACTCAATCTCTGTGATCCGTCTAGTCGCCTAGCCCGCTGGGGACTTCGCTTGCAAGAATACGACTACAGCATTTCATACAAAAGTGGCCGACGGCACGCAGATGGAGACTGCCTCTCCTGGTTGCCACCTGCCACGACGGAATGCGACGCGGACAACTTTGATCATTACATCACTGCTTTATCTCAGAGATTTCCAAATACTCATACCTTTTCAACCGAGGAACACACCGATCAGCATCTGGAGTCGTTCTTAGCTGCTGCTCAAGGCCCAACCTCGAACAGCCAGTTTTGCCTATGCCTATGTGATGGCCTGCTATACAAAAAAGCTTACTCTCGTGGCTGCTTGCTCCAGGAAAGTGTCTTGTTTTTTTCACCGAGCCCACGACCAACTTGTCGTCCCCACTCCCTGTACGGCCGCTGCTACCGACCAACTTTGCGATTACGATACCTCATTAGATAAGAAGGCTGTGAGAATCCGTTTTGCTACAGACTGTCGGTTAACTGAATATTCTTTTTGCCTTTGTTTAAACTTTGACCTGGCTTAGTATTTTGTTAATTGAATATTCGTTTTGCCTTTGTTTAAACCTTGACCTGGCTTAGTATTTTACGCTGTGTTTTTGTGTAACTCTCGCCCTTACTTACTATCTCTGGAATACTTGTTTTGTTATTTTATAGTCTTCTTTATCGCAGCGTTTGTTCATTGTCGGTTTTTTCTCTTGTCATTTATTGAGTCGTTTTTTATTACTATCATGTCCTGGTGTTTTATTAATTTTTTTATGCAGTGTAATTTGGACTACTACCTATATATGTTCCCATTGTGTGTTAAAAAAGTGACGCATAAATTTATTCCTTGATCACACACCAACACACGCACTTCACTGGTTGACCGGCCTATCTTTTAACTGTGTTCTCAAACCTCATAGAGGGACGACGGGTAACCGTAAAGGGGATCCCGCGCCTCTGTTAATCGTTAAGGCGGGGTTTGTGACAATATAGAACAGACCAAAACTGCAGGAAAGGTATTACATATGCTTAAAAATTACAAAAATTACAAAAAGGTCAATGAGCTGCAAGGATTCATGGGATTTGCCAACTTTGAGAAAAATTTGTGGCACAACCTGCACACTCTAGTTCAGTGAAAAGAACTGCTCCTTCCTTCCCCCCCCCCAAAGAAATTGCATGAGTGCACTCAATTCTGCTTAGGTGCAGTAATGTGAAAGCACTGCGAATTATGTCACACTGCTTAAATTGGTCCGACATTACGCTAGCAAACCTCGGCCGCACTCGTCCAGATGGCGTACGTGTATGCCATATTTACCCAGGTTAAATGAAGGAGTGGTGCAGATGGTACTTCATGAAGATCACAATGTTTGCCGCACAGCTGAACAGTATGTTGTAGTTTGAACTAGATGAAGAGAATGATGCTTACTGCACAGCATGAGAGTGTGTTGCAAAGTGCATTGCTCGTACCGTAGACGGGGAATGCCTCAGCCCACATAACCAAAGCAGAAGCCAGTGCAGGCCGCTTGGAACCGTCAAAGCCGACAGCCCACCATCACACACCCACGTAACTGGTCGGAATGCTCTGCCCCAAGGCAGGTGACCTCTTCCCCTTGGATAAGTGCTCCCTTCTTCTCTCCTTGCAAATTTCATCGTGGTCTTTTTCTGCAAAGCTGTAAATTCTTCAGTTCTGTTCCTTCTATCTGGGGCTCTGTTCTAAGCGACCATGAAAAGAAGCCACAGAAGAGGAGATATGCGGATAGAAAAGCGACAGTAAAAACTAGAAACATATTCACAGATCTCAAGGAAGCAAGACAACAAGCCAAGCTGTCGACAAAGTTCAGGCCCCAGAAATTGCAAGAGAACAAGTTAAAAACATCCTTATCAACAGTGCCAAATGAATGAATTATGAAAGAAGCTCCTCGCTCTATAAAATGCCAGAGGGATAAATATTAGAACAGGCAATGACAAGGTCTCCCAGCCCAACTAAGTGATTCCTGCAGTACAGGCCACAAAATGAGAAGCAGTGGCTACCTTAGCTGGCAGAATTTGTGTGCATATATTCACTGTGAAAGGAGAGCGATGTAATGCACAGTTAGATACAGCTGATAATCAAGAAATAGGGGATTATGTCCAGGCATGACAGCTGGTGATAGCCGAGACAGCTAATATAAGGCTTTTAGAGCATTCGCTCTACTTCTCCCGTGCACAAACCTCAAAGGAATGCAATGTTGACTTTGAACTCTCACGCTGTGCAGCAAACAATGTCATCTTTATAGCTTAGACATGAGAGCACTATGCTATTGCCACAACCTATCACACCTCATAGTAAAACTACAACACCCTCTCGCACTGTACAGTAAACATCGCCTCTATCAATTTCTAATTGCAAGACATTTTCGTGCGCTACAGTGATCATCGTCTTAATGTTTCATCTACCCCTTCTCCTTCATTAAACTTACGGAAATACACCATGCACATACGCCACCTCACTATAGACGGAGGTTGCAACCGTGCCAGACAGCCTGCCGAGACCATTGAACAAAGAGAAGCCAGACTAGCCCATTGCCAAAAAGCTGAGCAAGAGTGCAAGCGAGCCAAGACCGAAGTGGCAGCAGCAACTGTGACTGCGGCCAATGGCTAACGCTCATGAAATTTGGTTCAAGGACGGTTGAACCTGCACAACGTTTTGAAAGTATGCAGTGCTGCCCCTACACTTTGGCAAACACACCTGAAAGGGACCAGCTATTACTGCAGCTTGGAGATAAGAAATGTAACACTCTGCAAGCATATTAGACTGTAAATAAATTCAAATTAATAATTCAGATCAGCAAATGCAGGAACAAGAGTTGTGGTTTGATCTGTGCTTCACCTGTATTACTCCACTGCTGGAATGGATGTATTCTGTGATCTGTCGTCATGTATTCAAGGCTAGGAGTATCAATAAACAAACCTTCAAGCACTCATTTCATTGTGTCAGTATTGAGCATTCACACACTCGGTATCAATCAAAACACAGAATGCTTGTGCTGCCTCGGCACAAGCATTCTGTGTTTCGAGTTTAATTTTTTTTTTCTATAAAATTCCATTCCAAATAAATGAATGTTTATGGTAGATGCTTGGAAGCATGTGCTCAAGCAGACTTGGCGATGCTCAGCATTGTCCTCCATTCTGGATTGTTTTTGGATGTGTATCTTTTTTTTACTAGGATTTGAATTTTCTTCCCAGGCTTTATTTTTCACTAACTAACAGTTCTACACCTTTCTTGCTTAGATATCTACAAGTTCTGGCACTTTAGAGGAATGAGATGTCTGTTCTTAAACAGTGCCACAAAATAGACACTTGACGCAGTGCATAACTTGGCGTTCATAAAATAGCATTCTCTATTTTTCCACCTTAAAAATAAACGCACTTCCATGCACCACTCGAAGCAGTGCGCCTGGCACACGTGATAAAGTTTAGAATACAGCATGCAGTGAAGCGACAATCACCTGAGATTAAAGGGGAGGGTGCCTGAATCCCACGTAGCTCGCCGACGGCAATTCACGCCGAACCCGGCAAACGACGCAGGCTGGCAGGACTACCCTGTTGCCTTCGCCCAGCTTGCCCCAAATCCACATGGTAAACAAGCGGTAGGCTATGAAGCGGTGCTGCCTGAAAATACCACGCTTTACAGTAAACGGATCATACACACACACAAAAACATAATGCGAATCTGTCACCTGACGCTTCCGCACTACCTGCTTGTTTACATCTCCGTCTCCATCGATGTTCGCTCCCTCCTCCTCTAGTGCAATGTGCACAGCCCGAAGGACTTCGGGCGTTAGGCACACGCTTTGGAACGCTGGGTGGATCGTAATGCAGCCGCCGTCCTGCTGGCACACCACCAGCACCACCGGCATGCTGCGGCAGCACACATCTTCTTCAGGTGTGGGCATGCTTTCGCAGCGGCCGCAGCGGCACCTGCGCATAAGTAAAATGTGAAAAGGCCGCGAAGCAAACAAGAAACGGCATTTCGTGAAATAAGAAAGTTGTAATAACTTATGTGCAGTGGCGAGTGCGCCACGGAACGCACCATGGTAGGCCGTCGTCTCCGTTGCCAGCGGGTGGTTCAGAAGGGCCAGTCGATGGCGTGCTGCTGTCGTCGCTGTCTAGCGGATCACGAAACGGAGTATAATCATATGGATCAAAGTCCAGCTCGGCAGCGGCTTCACGCAGGCCTCGCTTCGAGCTCGGGATCCATGCGATCCATGGCGACCGACACGCGAACCGCCGCAAACACGAAGGGGAAGAAATCGGAGCACTACCGGAAGTAAACAAACCAAGAGTCGGCGGCGTCACTTCGTGACGCATTATGGGCGGGGCGTCGGCCCGGACATTTTCTTTTATTTTGGCCGGCGCATCGGCGTGTATGAGTTGAGGGCTACAGTGACGGGAGAGGAGGAGCGTCATTTTTAATATGGAATATCTGCGCTATTAAAGATGTTAGCCTAAAATTTTTTTGCGCTTTGCTGACTAGTGAAGGCACGCCTACCGCTCGTGCGCCTTTCTTAAGCACGGCTTCAAGCTTTTCATGGGCCCTTTAACAATGGGAGGAGAAGGTCGCACCGGCGATGCCTTCCAACCTTTCCCGACAGGGGGCGCTGCTTGTCGTAAAGGTGCCACTTTTCGCGGCTTTGGCTTGCTGCCTGCTGTTGTTGCATTCGTCGCAGTCGTGCAGTAGCATTGACGGTGTCTTTCGTTGTGCGAAACGTTTTGTTTAATTCTGCGCTGTTCTTTGAGCGAATGGAAGAGAAATCTGCATCGACTAATAATGCTTAAGGCAAAGCATAAAGGCAGAGAAAAAAACATGCTTCGTGCCGCTGTGTCGGAGCGGCTACCGGTCGAACCCGGAGAAGGTTTCTATGTTCGGCGTGCCGTCGGACCCTGCACGACTTCTGGAATGGGAGCGGTTGATCAAGAGAGATGACCGCAAACTGACTTCGACATGTGTTGTCTGCGAGAAACATTTTGATGCCAGTTACATCGAAAGAACGTTCAGCGTTACAGTGGATGGCATCGTCAATGAGCTCGCCAGAGAGAGAGACCGCGCCTCAAGCCCGACGTAGTGCCGACGGTATTCGAAAGCTATTCGAGGTACCTGCAGCCGAAAAAGTCAACGAAAAGGAAGGTGAGGAACCTCTCTGAACAGTCTGCCGCCAAACGGCAAAAGCGTGACGCTGGTGCAGACGTCAGCAATGTGTTGTCAAGCGCACTTGACAATGCATCTGATGAGGTGCCAGCAGCTGATCAGCCCAGTGACAACCAATGCTCGCAGCAACAGACATGCAGTGTTGAAGCTTAACACCCGTTCGATGCGCTTTTGATTCCTGCAGGATGGATTAGGCTGTCTGAAGTGCCAGCTGGCTCTGTAGCCTACGCGCATTATCGAGTGGAGAAACATAATTTTGCCGCCTTGCACATTGAAGACATGGTAACGTTTGGAGGTGTAATGCTTGAACGCAGCTCTGTGATGGCTACAGTGTATTTTCGTGGCAGGGAAAAAAGTAAGCACGTGCTAAAAACCAGACTTGAAGCAGAAGAACTGATCAGGCATACTGCAGTGGAAGTTCTCTGTGGTGGATGTGGTCTGAAGCCTGATTCTGGAAAGTACACATCATTCATATGATTATACTTCGCAGAAAGGTGTCGCATGACAGCCGAATCTGAAGGAGACAGCTCAATGCAAATACGAACGGAGGCTTGCACAGAACAAATTGAGCAGGAAAAAGGGGAAGATACAAGCATGCATCAGTACTAACAAGTACAATGTTTCTCGTGCCTTGAAGAAAGCAAAGAAAAATCTGGCTAGTGTGCAGCAGCAGGTGGCACAAATGAAAGCACAAAATGAGGCACTGAGTGAATCTGTGGTAGAAGCAAAAATCAAATCCCTTCCACAAAAGCAGCAGCTGGCTGTTAGGACCTGTTTTCATGCTTCTCAACAAAGATCTGCCAAAGGTATGACATATGATGACAATTGGATTGTTGAATGCATCATGATGAGAATGCGAAGTCAAAAATTGTATGAACACCTGCGGAGGGAGAGTATATTTGTTCTGCCAGGAAGAACGTGCCTGCAGAAATATCTCCAACGGTTTAAAGGTGGATTTGGATTAAACCCAAATATCTTCGCTGCTTTGAAAGAAAAGACAAAGGGCATGGACACCTTTGGCTGCCATGGAGGCCTGCTAATCGACGAAATCAAGCTTTCTGAACATCTCAACGTCAAGTCTGCAGGTCAGTTCAGTTCAGTCGTGTCCGACTCTTCGTGACCCTATGGACCACGTCACGCCACGCTTTCCGGTCTCTCACTATCTTCCTAACATCACATAACTTCATCTGCAGTGCCTCGAGGATGCCATCTAACCATCGCGTTCGCTGCCTACCCCTTCTCCGGCGACCCTCAACCTTTCCCAATATCAAATCTTACTCCAGCGAGTCCTCTCTTCTCATCAGATGACCAAAGTAGCTGAGCTTTAACTTCAGAATTTGACCCTCCAATGAGCAGTCAGGGTTTATGGTCGACAATATCGACTGATTTGATCTCCTGGCAGTCCAAGGAACTCTCAAGAGTCTTCGCCAGCACCACAATTCAAACGCGTCAATTCTTCGGCGGTCAGCCTTTTTCACAGTCCAATTCTCGCATCCATACATCACAACTGGAAAGACCATAGCACGAGTTATACGGATCTTGGTTGGCAGACTAATGTCTCTGCTCTTTACTAGGCGGTCAAGGCTAACCATTGCTCTCTTTCCCAGAAGCAGGCGTCTCCTAATTTCATGGCTGCAGTCTCCTTCCGAGGTAATCTTGGAGCCCAAGAAGAGAAAATCTGTCACAGCTTCCACTTCTTGTCCATTGATGCTCCAGGACTTGATAGGGCAAGACGCCATGATCTTTGTCTTTTTAATGTTCACTTTAAGCCCAAACTTCTCACTCTCTTCTTGTACGCGCATCAGAAATCTCTTGAGTTCCACTTCACTTTCTGCCATTAAAGTGGTATCATCCGCATATCTAAGGTTGTTGATACGTTTCCCAGCAATCTTCACTCCAGCTGAAGACTCGTCCAGACCGGCCTTCCTCATGATGCACTCTGCATCAGAGGTGGGCATTTGACCTCAAAAACCTCGACCTCACCTTAAACTCAAATAATATTTGGCGACCACATTCAACCTCAACCTCATCAATTGAGGTTGAGGTCCCCCAGGCGACCTCACCTCACTTTTCAGCTGACCATTAGTGACCTCACTCAACCTCACCTCAAGCTCAAAATGTGAGGTTGAGGTCGGGCGCTCGACCTCAAAAAAAAAAAGAATCTTTAAATTAAACCGTAACCTAAAGCAAATATACATTTCTCGGTAATCCTAAGGTATATAGGCTAGCCAGAATTTTGTCGTATGAAGACTGTATTTTACTCCTAATTTTATACAACAATTAATATCCCGGATAAAAGCAGAAAAACTCCGGACACTACATGTCCAACTCTGCACTAAAGTGGCAATCCTCTCACCCTCTTCGCCTACACTTTTGTGGTCGGTTTCAATCTAAGGCCTACATGGGTACCACGTTACTACGCATAGGCCCATAATGCAATACAAAGAGTTTATTCCATCTGACGCTCGTGAATAAGATTTGTATTAGAAATAAAACAAGCCAGTACTATAAACTGAAAAGACAAATGCTGTTGACCCTAGTGACGACGACAACAATGACAATATGCTCTTTTTATTTTCTTGCCACATAGCGCTTAACAGACAGGGACACAGCGAGACACACGGGACGGGCGCTTTTTTTTTTATCGCCCGTCTCGTATGTCTGGCTGTGTCCCTGTCTGTATACCGCTATGAGGCAAGAAAACCGACACCAACTCGCCCAAGCTTCCATCCTTGCTCTTTTTCTTAAATCGAAAAAAAAATTGATGATTGCCGAGCTCTCTTTTAATACACTGTACATTGATTTGCGACAGAATACATTAAATTAGGAAAAAATAGGAATACAGTCGTGCCTGGTTAGTATGGACGCTTTGGTTTCCGACCAAAACTGTCCATAAAGCGAGTCATTCATAATAACGAGTCATGAATAAAAACGAAAAGTATATAATTGAGAAAAAATTTATAATTAATGGCTGCTGTTTTAATTAATTTGGGTATATAAACACAGACGAGATGTCGATGCTACCCTCTTCTCCATAAATTCGTCGACCCGAAACGTCATGTCTGTTCTTAAACCTTGTCAGCCATCCTCTTGAGTAGCTGAAGTCAGTAACGCCTAGACAGAGCGTAGAATAATATTTCTCAGTAAACATCTCCCTGTTTTACTGAACCAAAATTCCGTAAGTCATCACAGGAAAACCTATCAAGACGGGGGAGGAGAAGCACCCATAATGTTGCCGAGGCAGCGAGCCTTCTCTTGAAGCATTTCGTCGCTCACGACAGCACCATTCGCGTACACATTCCCGAACCACATTAACAAGGCTGACTCCATTTCTTCGAACTCTGCTGGGCGCTGTCGGACTGTGGCTTTCGCTGCGATGCCGACGTTGAGCCATTTATCGGAGACCTGTAGTATATATAGATGGTATACCGTCGACCTGGCGAGTAGTTGAACTTGGGTCCAGTCTTTCACGGCTTGGATTGACTGAGATGGCTTTTGCCGCTTATATTCACAGATTTCCCGCTTCGCGCCTAAGTTCAGCTCCATTCTTTTGCGTTTAACTCCCGCCATTCCATAAGTCAGACTAAAGTTTAGGGTTACAGGCTCCTGCCTCTTTGCACTCTTCTTCCCTAGTTAACCTCCCTGACTTTCCGTTCTTCTGATTCTCTTTCTTGCCTTGTACTGTTTCTGTAAGGAAGCGAGGGAGTCAAGTTATCAGGCTACTATACAGGGGGCTATCAAACAGCCCTTTCCTGTGCCGTTTGTATGTGTTCCTATGAAACAAACACTGCACATTGAAGTAAAGTTTAGAACGACGGCTAGCTGAATACGAAGAGCTCAGACCTTGTCAAGGCCGCATCGTTGACTCAAGGCGAAGCCGACATTGGGTGCAAGATGTGGCAGTTCAGCAACGCAACAGTGACGAAAACCAGGAGCATGAGAAGGAAGGGCGTCCAGGACGAGGCGCCCGGTCCTGGTTGCGTGCTCGTCGCCTTTCTTTTGTCGCTCTACTTCGTGAGTGTGTCTTAACCCTGACCGAAAAGCGTTAACGGCTTCATGGAACACACTTTGTGTTCTGGGATAGAAAATCTTCAGTTCCCACCCCCAATTTTGGCGCTTGTCTTTCTTCTTATTATTTCTTTCTTACGCTTTTACCGGCCTCTCTTCTGTTCACGTTCAGCAGAATGTATTACAACCACATGTTGCTGTTTTTCCCGACTGCGGCCTCTAGTTGCGGCGCTGCCGCTGCACCCAGAAATCTCCCGGTTCCCTCCTTTTTTTTTTTTTGGGGGGGGGGGGGGGTCTTTCTTAGCTGACCCTCGGTTTGCTGTGTACGATCCCTCTCATTCACCCTCCTTTTGTCCTCCTCCTCCCTTCCTTTCCGCTCTTGCGCCCCCCCCCCACCCTCCTAAAACGACGCCACGCCCGCTTTGGTTCTTTCCAACTCCACAGGACTCGTTCAGGCATCCTACCGTATCGGCTGTCGCATTGGTTCCCGGCCTGCGCACCCTTCTTTAACTTGCGTTCGGACTCCCCTGCTTTTTTCAAACAATGTCCATATGAACGAGACAAAAATACATGGGCCGAATAGGCTGTGTGCATTCATCCGCTGTCCATTGTTCAGAGAGCGAGTTTCTATATTAATGAGGCATAAATACATTGAAAAATCTTCGCCCCCACAAAACTGTCTATAATTCGGGTCCTCCATATTAACGGATATTAACGGGGCACAAATTTTCCATAATAGCTACTCATGAAACGACTTGTGAAGACTAAATCCCCAACAAAACAAACAAAAGAGGAAAAGACAGCAAAACACCAATTACTCATAAAACTCGGCCAACGCCGAATAAACCTTCAGAAATTTTCGAAGAGGAATGCTGTTTATCTTATGAGGTTCCAACCGGCCACTTCTGGGCGTTTGTTTATAATTCTGTGATCCCGTGGCGTATTGCAAGAATTGGCGAAATTGCTTCTTCGAACACCACGCTTGCATTAAAAAATTACAAGGGTCGGAACTGCTAGGAAAGAGGGTTAAACGTGAACCACTTTGCTGTCGCGAACATATCAGCTCGCCCGTCAAATTTCGCCGGAGCAAAATGTCCGACAACTCCCACCCGCAAAAAAAAAAAAAAAAAAAAAAAACACGATATAAACACTTGTACGTCCGAACTGAATACTGGATGCCATTTCGCCAACAATTCTGAGACGAGCTTATTTGTGGTATTCACTTGCTTTCCTTTGAAGACTGAACTAATAAATTGCACGGTGGTGCCTCCGAAGCTGCTTTGCCTCATGCACCGTACGTGAATCTAGAGAAACCGTTTCCCCGTTAGTGTCGTATAGTTACAGCACATAAACGTAAAATAAAAACAAGAACAACACAAAGGAGGCGAGCAAGCAGCCCGGAGGGACCGCGCCCCCTGCTGTGCACGCGCTCCTCCCTTCGCCGTCCGTCTCCATGTCATCTGGTTTTGCTCATGCAGTGAATGCCGGACTGTCACCAATACACACCAAAAGGCAGTGGCGCATGTGTGCCAGCTCCGCTTTCAGAGACTAGATCGCGCTTTCCAATACTTGCAAAATAAAAATAAAAAAACTAAATGACCGCGCCGGTAAGTGGAAAGGAGAGTTGTGCTATGGGCCTCTGAACAGATGCCAAAGAAAGAGCCTAATGTGAGGAAAGAAGCCTGTTCTCTTTTCGGCAGTGTACGAACTTAATTGACATACAAGAAAATATATATAAAGAAATACCATGTTGACGAAAGTAATAACAAATGTCGCACATTAAAAACAGAAGAGAACTGCGCTTCGCAGAGCGTATAGAAGGTTTGAGACATCGACTTAGTACTGCATTCCTCAGTGCTAGCATGTAATTGGCTTCATTCACGTATATCTAAATCAATTTGTAAACAAAAAGACAAATGTCTGAAAAAAATTATTCCGACATCTCGCCACAAAAATATCCATCCGATTGATTTGTCCGTCTCGAGCAGACGGGAGCACAAAAGACACGCTCAGTTCGCCACACCAATTCGTCCGTCATAGACACCAAAATGTGGAGCCGGAAACCACCTCGATACTTTCTAGCACATAAAAACATGTAGGAGAACGCTTCTTTCTTTTTTTTTTCTGCGCCTGAATAAGAGATTTCAAGAGAAACCTGATATTTTGAAGTTAAGAATCCCTTACTCTCCTCCCTCCTCCTGCATTGCTTGATTTCACTAGAATTTGAGAGAGAAACAAAGGGCCTTAGCGGAGTGAAATCATTTTTTTTTTTTCATTGGCCTTTACTGTATGCAAGCCCCATATAATTTTTTTTTCTCTTCTATCTAGGCAAATAGTTAACATGCGCAGGCTTCTTTCCTGTATACCAGCGGCGTTTTATAAGCTGTGCCGTCCATTTCATCCTGTTGCATGTTTTACCGCTACACTAGCACCTTCATCCCATTGCAGTTGTTCGGGGCCACCTGTGAATCTGTTAGAAGAAACAAGCAGCACAAGGCCAAAGAGAGGTTGTTCTGGAGAATACAAGAATATAAATTTACAGGACCGGAATATAGAACGATGACGTACAATTCGTAAGGGGGAGACTTCGATAAAATGCTCAGATGGTACTGTGCCGGTTCTCCAGGTTTGTTCATATTTTCCTTTTTTTTTATCTGTCATTATCACGTCCCCTAACAATTTCGCTGCACCATTTTCTGTTAAGTTTCCGTGTAATGTACAGCGGGGTCCTTTATCGAATGTAAGGCAGCAGTCGTGACGTTAGCGTCTGGAAACGGGCATGCACACGACAAACAGTTCTGCTCCGCGTCGTCTGCGCAGACAATTTGCTTCGCTTTTTTGCTTGCTGCTTTCTTTGCGGCCTCCGACAAAAGCCCCGCAGGTCAACGTGAGTTATGTGCTTTGCGCGCTCCTGGGTGTTTGAGCCTGCGGTAAGCATTGGCACAAACAAGTCAGATGAAACGGGGGTGGCGGGCGGGGGGCATGAGGAGTTCGTAAAGTAAAAAAAAAAAAATATCTCCTTCCAAGAAGACCAGAGGGAAGCGTCCTCGGGCTGCGGACATTACGGTGGAATGTCGAAAGCTGGGCAGGGGTTGCGGCATCCGGTCTTCCGAACGGGGGGTAACCAAACACCGAGAGTCGGCGGGCACACCGCGGCAGTACGTACGCTCGAGTTCCGCGTCAAAAGGGGCGCTCTTCGAAGAAAGCCGCGGCAATAGCAAAAAGATTGGACCTCACAATTTCGACCTCACACAATGACGACCTCACTCAACCTCAAACTCACGCGTGAGGTTGAGGTCCAATTTCGTGACCTTAGTCAAAAAATTTCGAGCTGTCACCGACCTCACCTCAACCTCACCTCACTCCGTGAGGTTGAGGTCATTTTGAGGTTGAGGTCGACCTCATGAGGTCGAAACCTCATGAGGTTGCCCACCTCTGCTCTGCATATAGGTTAAATAGGCAGGGCGACAGTATGCAGCCTGGCCTCACTCCTTTCTCAATCGGAAACCAAGGAAACCAAGTCTGAAGGTAAGTCTTGATATTTTGCTCATCATAAGATTCATGCGAGCCTGCACTGCGCCTTAAAGGTTGTCCTTGCTCAGTTGGAAGTGCCGACGGCTAACAACTAAGTAATGCTTCATTGCTTGAATTTTATTTCTGCACTTCAAGTTTGTATGGTTGTTCACTTCTTTTCTCTTCAGGTGACATAGAAGGTTTCGTTGATCTTGGTGAACAGGCAGGAGATGATCAAAAGGGCGTCCTGGCTGATCATGGAACGGTCGTGCTGTTCCAACCTTTCACAGGTAAGGTTCATATTTGCAGACTGTATTGTATTGAATTGTATTGTCAACGTTGCTCATTTTTGAATATTTTCACCCTCAGGAAGCTGGACACAAGTCCTGGCCGCGTGTTTGCTTCAAGGGGCAACGTGAAGGCTCCGACACTGGCAAAAATAATTGTTGAGACTACTATTCTTGCGGAACAGGCAGGCCTTTATGTTGACGCTATAACATGTGACGGGGCCTCCTGGAATCGAAGCATGTGGCGTATTTTCGGAATACAGGGCAAGTGAATCACTATATGTAACGATGGGAAAAAATAAGCGTTTACGCATTGCTATAGCGTAAATTTTCTTGTTATTGAATGATGCATGGCATGACGGTGCAGAACATTCTAAGAGTGGGAACCACTTCATTGAATAAGTATTAAATACGTGCATGCAAATAAGATTTTTGTATAAGCCTAGTAGATGTAATGCATCACAATGCTTTGCTTATGCATGTCGTTGGCATTAGTTTTTATTTTGTGATGAAAATGGTGAAGTAAGCTGTAATATTTTTCCAACAGGCTGTGCTCGTCGACTGAGAAGTAGCACAAAACACCCACAAAGGCAGCTTTATTGTTTGTCCGGCTTTCCGCACTTACTGAAAAATGAATGGATTTGTGAGCTATATGACGCCATCTGCCCACTGCGGTATAATTGAGACCGCATGGGAAGCAGATTGTGAAAATGTAACGTTGAAGGCAATGCGCATTTATTTGAAAAAATGAAAGTGGATCTTGCATTTCAACTTTTGGGGGACCAAGTGATTAAGGGGATTTTCCTTCATAAGGATAAAATAAGCTCTGTGTACAGAACAGTGCAGCCAACAGAGGAGTTTCTGCAGTATATTCTAGGCACTATACCACCATGTACCATGCCCTGCACCGAGGGCGGTCCCTCGTTGCTGTCACGTGCCCCTACGTCACCGCTTGGACGAGCACGCCCCGTGCGGCCCGTCGGTCGGTAGGCCATACAGAAAAGGATCGGCGGCAGCTGTGCCAGCTGAGTACGAGTGTCGTCTGCTTCTACGCTTCTTGCTGCCGAGATGCCTTTCTGCTTTTTATTCGTTCTTTCTTTCTTTTGCGCTAGTTTTGACAGAGTAAAAGGACGAGGAACTTCGTTACATTTAGACAGCATCAAGGCAAATATAGAAATAATCATACGTATAGTTATTGCTCAGGACCAGCTTTGCTGTAATTTTTAGCAATCATTTAAGTAGAGATACGTGGGGTGCGATTTGTTTATAAAGTACGCATAATAGCCCTTTTACCGACCGGAACATAAGCAGATGATATATATCCCAGTACCGCGTACTTCACATTTGCAGCGGCCAGTGATCTTTCAAAACGCTTTAGATCGTCGTCGGTTTATATGTACCCTCCAAATAGCCGATTTCAAAATGCGAGTCTTGAAGGTACTTTTGGGAAATCTTGCAGTTGCTGTTGATCAGGCGAGTCACTCATCGTTCGATAGGTCGCCGTGGCTACGTATTCCACGACGAACAAGATGCGACGCGAGAAAGTCGGAGAGTGTCGGTGAACGCACGCTTTCAAAAAGAACAGAGCACGAGCGCCGGCCGTCTGCCCAGCTAGAACGTTGGAACCAGGGTGGTCCTCCAACTACCCCCCCCCCCCCCCCCCCCCGCCTTTTTTTTTTAAGGGAGAAAACAGAAGGGTGATGGGGGGGCAAAACTGATTAGGTTTCTTCCGCACATATATGAGAACCGGTGAACGGGGTGACCGCTCTTTCGTGAAATATCAGGGTGCAGTCTGTGAAGCAGTGCGAACGTGTATGTATGCGCTTCTCTTCCTGTCCCGGCCCTTCGAAGAATCTCCACACGCGACAGCATGTTGGGTGAAATGGCCGCCCTAAGCATGGTACCTGCCTTTCCTTTTCTTTTTCTTTTTGTTCTGTTTCCGGCTTTGCGTGCTGTGCTATAGTTCATATCATCGAACCAAAACTGACGTCGTCGAATCAAACTAAAGGAAGCGCTTCTCAACGAGCTATCTCAGCAACCGTGCAGCAGAGGCGAGCGACTAAATGCCCGTGGCGTTGCTGCTCACTCAAAAGCTCCAGCGACCACATGAAACCCAAGACTGGCTGGTGGTTTTCTTTTATTGTATTTCATTTTATTTAGCAATAAATACGTGCGCAAAATAGGTATCAAATGTTTATATAATCCCTTGACTAGCTTAGGCTAAACAAGTATATGCAAGTATATATACTGCACATGCAGGCCCGCACAAAGTATAAGTTCCATGCAGAAAATTTTCTCCTATGAAGAATATTTTAGGAGTGACATATCCCGTAAAGGAAATGATCACGGATTTTAGAGAACGTTTAAGAACCGATGTTTACTCATTCTTTTCAAATTATTGCAGAAAAAAAAAGGCCCGAAACAAAATCTTGTCCTGTGTAATTGAGATTTTTGGTTACTAATGCAGGTAACAGTACTAAGCAATTCTCGTTCGCTGTCCATAGAAACAATATAAGGCAAAAAAAAAAAAAAAGAATGCGACGCAAAAGCCCCGGAAATAAGCGAATACATCCTTTATTTTCTGAAATGTTGAGAAAGTGCACGGAACCAAACTAAAACGGAACACCGCAAACATTATAGTTTTTAAACTACTGAACGCCACGGTGCCACCACGATTGAATGTATTGCGCTCACAGTCACAGCCCACCAAAACGGACCGAAAGAGGAAGGTGACAATAACCAAACAAGTAAAACAAACCGTCTTGGTGCACTGTGAGTGAAATGAATACTTAACTCGCCGAAATTTCTGCTTTACTGACTGCTACTTCGTGCTACCTACAAACCTATTTAACACTTATATTTAGTGTCTGGCATGGTGAATGGTGGTGGTGGTGGTGGTGGTAGTGGTTATTTTATTTATATACAAAAGAAAGGAAAAGATGTTTGCCAGCCCCGGTATCTGCTATCTTAAGCACCTGAACTGGGGCGGCGGAAATAAAGGGATAGCGAGGAAGAGGTAGAGGAAATCAAAGAGGTGAGCGATAGGGAGAAAGGAAAGGGTAGGTAAAAATAAAAAAGAAATATATACACTATAGAACAATATACAGTAGTTTGCTTGAGGCCCACCCGCAAATGTCTTAGGTCACAGAGCACTCGGCACATCGGGCGGGCTCTGCGTTCATGCAAGTGTTTACGACGCCCGGAGGGGCACACTTTACAAAGCAATGACGGCCGACTTGGAGCGTGGTGATTGCAGGTTCATCATCATCATCATAAGCCTGATTATACCCACTGCAGGGCGAAGGCCTCTCCCATATTTCTCCACTTAACCCGGTTCTGTGCTAGCTGCATCCACTTGACCCCCGCGAATTGCTTAACCTCATCCGCCCACCTAACTTTCTGCCGCCCCCTGCTACGCTTTCCTTCCTTTGGAATCCAGTTTGTTACCCTCAGCGACCATCGGTTATCCTCTCTTCGCACTACATGTCCTGCCCATGTCCATTTCTTCTTCTTGATTTCCACTAGAATGTCGGTAACTTGAGTTATTTCTCTGACCCACTCTGCACGCTTTATATCTCTTAATGTTACCCCTACCATTTTTCAGGTGGCAGGTTGCGTTCGAGAAATTGGACTTAATTTTCTGGCATTGACTCATATATTACATATTGCTAATTTTACATGCATGGTAACTCTGATTAAGCAGAGTGGCTTGTTAATTGGGCGAGTTGGTTGAACATCATTTTAAAACAGCGCTATAGAGCAGGGACAGAGTGTGGACAGAGTGAAGCAGAATTGTGTATATGATTATCTGCTGACATGTGGAAAGACATACGTTGGTCGAACGGGACGCTGTTTAAATGGTAGGATCCGTGAGCACAAGAAAAATTCAGAGCAGAAAACGGACGGGAATCTTGTCGACCATTGTCAGGACTGTCATTGTGAACCGTGCTTCCAAACGACAGAATAGGCCAAAACCAAGAACAAATATCAAGAGAAAATATTGAGGCAGTAAACATAGCCGATTATAAAGAAGCATGCGTAAGCAGCACTTCCTAATACTTCAAGCGAAGGAAAGGGCTGAAAGATGCTGTAAGGTATGGGTGATAATTCTGAGGAGGAGTTTCGAAAAATATTCTGTGTATGTCAAAAGATATATCGGCTGATTTTGGCGTAAACTCTGAAGTGCCGCAACTGGTTGGCACTCATAAATATCAGGATAATTACTGTTCGATTTAGACTCAGGAATACTATAGGCGAGCGACGTTTGTTCCTTACATGGAGAACATCAGAGCTTCTCTAGAACGCCGCTTTTAAAACCACGGGGCATCATTACGCAGTTCGCAGTTTGTTCTGCCAACACATGTCTCTAAAGGTGTGGGGAGAAAAGTAGAAACAACAGGAGTATATAGCAAACACCGCGCTACGTTACTGACATATATTAATGAACCTGGACAAGATGCCACTTTCTTTGAGTCCCATCAATGGACGGGTGTTCGCTACAAACAGCACATGCGCTACTACAGCAACACTTTGTCGTGTCGTTTGCGGCATGAACCTCGTGTTCCTCGTTGTGCAAAGGACTTTTGCGGCGACAGAAGCCTCCCTGAGCTTCTATGAGGAGGAGCTTCTTTGATGCTTAAATTGTCGAATATATAACCTTATTAGCAGCGAAATTGACCTAGAGGTGGCGCCACCGTCGCCCCAAGAGTGTGGATCGGCAGACGGCGGCCGTAAACTTGGAAACAAACGGACAGCGCATGTATTTCTGCGAGCGCCGCCGGCTGCCGATCCACACTCTTGGAGCGGTGGCGGCGCTCGAAGATGCTGAAAGCTTTCTTTGATAACTCAAGAGGCAGTGCCCTACTTTTTGAAGCTAGATCAGGGTGCCCTAGAACACGCAGTATACAAAGAGAAATTTAACAATGGAGATGACGCATGTGCTGTATGTGGTAACTCCAGTGAAACAATTGACCATATTATACTCGAATGTAATGGTATCCATCCGGAAGTTGATGCAGGCGCAGTAACTGTTCCTGAAGCTCTGGGGTTTAGAGATACCAGTGGCCGGGTGAATAAACCAGCGGTGGAAGTTAGCAAAAAACGACTGGAAGATTGGTGGCTTAAAAGCAGAGAAGTGACATAATGTTAGTAATGTAGAAACAAAAAATTTAATAAATAGAATGATGATTTAGTTAACCAATCTAAAACAATAATTAAGATATAGGGAGAAAAATGAGCATGATAGCTACTGCTACCACTCCGTTTCAAAGGGGATGCTCCTATATTCCATCCATCCCTCCATCCGCTGTCTGTTTATTTCCAAGTTTACGGCGTTTTGCTGGCAAAGAAAACGTGCCACCTACAAGTCATGCGCGATTCTTAGATTGCTCCAATTGTTGAGAAAAAGTGTTGATTTGGCGAATGCTGCTGGAAAGAGGCGCAGATTGTAGGAAGGCAAGCAGTCACCTGTCTTTTAAACTTGCTGGCATCGTTTTGCATGCATTTTTTTTTGCTGTATCGCACTCGCGGCCCTGATATTTTGTTGCATTACACTTTCGAAATCTTGTTTTTCTGTTCGATTTTACCCCAGTTTGCTCGTGCTAGATAGATATACAGTTGTAAGACAGGCAAATTTAGAGTCAATTTCAGCGAGAGCATTTCACCTCGTGAAGTGTTACTGCATGATGTGACACGGTGCTACACTGTGAAGAAAATTACCACCCGAATTACCACAGCGCTGTGTTCGTCCCTATAGTCTTCCTTCTTCTTCTTTCCTTTGGCCGCGTGCCTTTGCGCTGAAGACTATGTCCTTAAATCTAGAATACCAACTAGCCCAACAACTAACTCTACCGAAATCTACTTCCTGCGAGCAACGTAGGTACTAAACTCCTAGGCATTTTCTCGCCCACGTCTATTTTTGTAAGTCGAAGCCGCCGCGCCTGTATACGTCTTCAACGATTGGGGCACTGCAGGGCACGGCGAAATCCAGGGTGCTAATAGTTGCTGTGGTATATCATCTTCCAAGCCTAAGTAAATGCAAGTTTCTTGCTTTGACCTTCTTTAGAAAAGAACATAGCCTGGTTCGCTACGTAGCCTTGATTCAAAGATTAACCTGATTGAATACAGTCCAAACAGCGTATACTGCGGGTTTGCCACATATTATTGCCTTGACTGCACATCAACTCCGACTAGAAAAAGCCGGAACTGCTTGCGAGTTGATACCCTAAATGATTTCCCACTGATACAGTGCAGGCACTCTAGTCGAAAAGGAAAGGTAAGTGGGCATGCATAGCGCGCCGAGTGGAGTAAGTACGTTCGCTGAACTCCCTACGAGGCGGGCGCTTTTTACAGCTTAATGAATGCGGCTTTGATTGATGGTACATTAGTAGTGTAATGACTGATGAAAATGCCTCTATATTTAGCTGTATGATGGGAAAATTCCACATTCGCAAAAAGTTACCACCTTCTATTGAAAGTTTGCGTCTGACGCTTGAGAAGACGAAAAAGGAAGAGGCGCGAGAGCGTGGGGCGTTGCAGAATGTGTGAGCACCATGTTGGGAGCTGGTGTGCCTTCCTTCTATAAATTTTTGTTCGAGACTTCACCGCATGCAGTACGTGTGTTATTTTTTATTTTTTCGGGCCAGATTTTGTGGTACTTTGCTAAGTTTGGGAGTGTCCTAGGCCCGGGAGGCAGCTCAAGCCAATGGTATCCTGGACTGAGGAAACCACCCTCACTGTTCCGTTACCAAATTAAAGTTTCCTCTCTCTCTCTCTCTCTGTCTATAAAGGTTTGGTGCCGAAAGCCGGGAGGGTGATGTGAACTCCTCCATCGATCCTCTCTGGAGGTTACAAAAATTCAACGACCCTCCGGGTAGATACCAGGAGTTCCGCCAACGAACCCCACCGGAGAAGAAGAGGGCTTCATTGAGACATCATGAACCGCATCGAAAGGCAGCGTGTCATCCTGCAGCGCGCTTTTCTGACCCGGATGTCCCATGAGGCAAGCGAACTTTTGAGCTCTGAAGCAGGAGATATTCTTGCGTTAAAGCTTATTCACTCGAGGCTGGAAACATGCAGCGACGACCTACGCGTACTAAACGAGAAAATGCATGCTTTGAAAGTCGATGTCTGCGCAGAAGACATAACAGCTGTATAAGTTTTCAGGTAACAACAAATAAAACACGGACAGGACACAAGAGCAAGAACACACAACAGCGCTCGTTGTGTGTTCTTGTTCTCGTATCCGATCTGTGTTTTTTGCGCTGTTACCTGAAGATGAATAAGCAACAAGCCCAAGCTGCTGTTCTGGCTGTACGAGAGTGTGAGGAGACTGCCACACGAATGATGACTATACTCCGTCGCCAGATCGAGGTTTTGCAAACGCCACCTCCTTCTGTGCTTGCTCCTTGTCATGCTACCAATACTGCTATTGAGGTCACGATGGCAGACAGTCAACCTACTGCGATGGCTGCTGCTGAAAAACCAGGCCGAGTTGGTTCCCGCCTGCCAAAGCTCAACTTGCTCCGGTTTGACGAGAGTGGCCGGAGTTGAGCAGTGTTTGCACATGGGGGCTATCTGTTCCGGAAATATCCTGCTGTATAAGAGGGGGTGTGGGAAACTGCCACTTTGTAGTTTGCGCCATTGGACAGCCTCGCATCTTGTTAGACCGCGGTGTGTGGGAGGATATCTGCATCTTTGGAGTCGGTAGTGCTAGAGTATGTCCGTTTAAGTGGTGAGCATATAGAGAAGCGCGTGAGATATTAGTTTCCGCGGAAGCAGGGTGGCTGATCATGCTCTCGGCTCGGCAGCTGAGATCTCGAGCAAGAGTGTGCGCCTGGGCGTTTCCGCTGAGCGACTCGTGTGCTGGAGCCCAAAGAAGTAAGCGAGATGCGGAAGAGGGTGCTGTAGAACGTAGAATGTGTAACGCCTGGCAAGATATACGGCCCGCATCGTAGTTGCGGATAGCCTGTTGAGAATCACTGATGACAACTTTGGTATTAGGATCGGCTAGCGCTAGCGCAATGGCAACCTCCTCAGCTGCGGTGACTGTTTCTGCATTGCGAATGCTGCAGGCTGTGTACCAGCTGCGGTGAGGGGCGAGAGCTACCGCTACCATCGCTGGCCTCGATGGATGGTAAGAGGCGTCCGTATACTTGACGTCCGGACGTCCGCTGAAATGTTTCTCGAATTGAAGAGCCCGGTCGACCCGTCTCTCGGCGTGGTGCTCCGGGTGCATCCGTTTGGGAATGGGCACTCTCATACACGTGGCGTGGACGTGTACACGCTACAACACAGACAACTCAAACACCCCAGAGACGTGGGAGTCTCTCCTGCGTACTTCCGAGCCAGCAGACCAACGCTGGCTTATCCAGCACGCGGTGGAGGCCGTGACATCCCAAGGAATCTCCGCCGACCTCCTCTAAGACAGCTCAACCGGTCCTTTGACTGGTCCCCTGTTTTTGGGTGCAATAAAAGAGTCACCACCACCACCTCTGGTTTGACGACAACGTGTCCCACTGGTTAGTCTTGGGACATGTACCACCATGCCGTCCGCACTAACGCAGACCTGAGCAATATAGATCGCTTTCGTTACTTGAAGAGCCTGCTCAGTGGAATGGCGGCACAAGCAATTGAGGGAATTCAAAAGTGAGAAACATCATACGGCGACGCCATCAACATACTATGACCCGCTTCGGGAATCAACAAGTTATTATTCAACGGTACTTGGCCAACCTCCGGACACTCAAGTCCATCAAATCTCCTACCGAAGTGGTTGCGTTACGTAGTTTTCTGGACTACGTCAACATCAACATCAAAGGGTTGCATGCGCTAGGTGTGCCTGAGTTATCCAACTCTACCATGCTGGTAGAGATCCTCGTAAATGTAATACCGAATGATGTCGTGATAGACTATACTACAAGCGGCGAAGCATCGAACCAAACGTCACTGAACAGCAGAAGCGAAACTTCAACGGTTACTAGAGCACCTACGCATCGAGGTGGAAGCTCGAGAACTAACTGGATTCATTGAACAATCGAGCAGTCAAGAGGTGCGTCACGGCTCGCCGGTTGTGAGAGCACGTAGTGATAACAATAAAGCATGCGGCTGGCGTCGGAGATCTTTGCCTTCGGGTTCTTCTGTACAGCGCCACGTCTGGTGAGTGCTTCAGCCGTTCGACGATGCACTCAACGCAATATTGCACTTGCGACATGAGTCTGCCACAGTGGAGGAGCCTCTTGGTCAGATCCTGTCGTTGTTTTCGATGCACGAATCCAGGGCATAGGTAAAAAAAATTGCCGTCGTAACATTCGCTGTTTGCAGTGCTGAGGCCCGCAAGCGGCTTCAATCTGCAAGCACGCTGATTATTCACGGTAAACAGCTACCACTGCAAACGGTGTCAGCTTGCATGTCTTGGCTAATGATGCAACGACAAGTAGCATGAAGACACAAGTGCTATTGCAAACATTTAGAACATGGCTGATCCCAGAGAGCCAGTCGATGTATATCAGATGTATACGTGATAACGGCAGCTAAATGATTTTCATTACAACCGACGTCTCAAGGAAATTATGACTACAACTTGTAAAGATGGTTGGTTTGGTTTATGGGGTTTAACATCCCAAAGCGACTCAGGCTATGAGAGATGCCGTAGTGGAGGACTCCGGATGTTTCGACCACCTGGGGTTATTTAACGTGCACTGACATCGCACAGCACACGGGCGCCTTGCTTTTCGCCTCCTTTGAAAAGCGGCCGCCGAGGCCGGGATTCGATCCCGCGTCCTTGGGAACAGTGGTCGAGCGCCGTAACCACTGCGCCACCCCGGCGGGGCACAACTTGTAAAGACTATCGATTTGACCATCAATGTGTTCGGGACAGCTACGGGAATCACCACCACGCAAGTTCAGTTTGGTGCGCCTACATCTGCAAAACCTATCCGTTTTGCACATGTAAGCGCACCAAACCATCAAACCACCATCAAACACGAAATCGAGACAGTCGAAGTTCCGTTTATTTGCGACGCACTGATTGAATGTCCTAGTGCACACCTGTTTAATTGTTAAACAGTTGGTTGGGGCAAAGGAATTCTTGCTGACACGATGTTTTCCCTGGCTTGAATGGCGGCAAAGAAAGCGAATTGCTTATTGGGGCAGGCCAAATTTCCAAGTTCCTTTCTAATTAAATCTGTTCCCATAACCAAGAAAATAGTCTCACCGCCATCGATACAAGACTTGGTTGGACTTTGCAAGGCCCTGTTTCATGTAATGGAAGCAATTTATCTCAAGTCGGGGCAGTCTGCGTGCTTTGAGCGTCCTCTGTCGACGTTTCAAATACACTCCAGTGTTTCAGGGAGCTGGACAGCATTGGCATATGTGACCCTTCAACGAGCGTTGCCAAGACAGAGTAGTTTAGAAGATCTTCCCGAGAACAACCAGCTGATAAACGTGCGCTATGAAGACACACTTCCGGGGAAGACCTTGGATGCTAACTTCGCTGGAAATCTTTCGGTGGCGCACCGCTACAGTACAGCATGGTTCAACGCCTTGGCGTTGGTGCCGACTTGCTTCAGCAGTACGACGAAGCAGTCAGACAATATTGCTGCGAAACCTTCAAAACTGTATTTGTTTTTTACAGCCGCCAGCATGCGGCCTTATCACTGTGATTCGGGCACGCGTATCAATTCTGTATCCCGTGCTTGCTAATGCTCGTTGTCGCGATAGGACGCGTTATCATTTTCTTTGTCGCGAACGATGCGCCGAGATCTGTCTCGAAGATCCCGATCACTTGCGTTGTTTCTACAACGTTTCAGGTGGTGATAGTAGCAGTTTGCGACGTTATCTAAATTGTTTTGAGCAGCCTTTAAATTGAGAGTTGACGAGTGTGCCGGGCATTCTTTGTTCGACGATCGACGAGCACGTTTGTTGCTATCGCCGCCGCCGAGTTGCTTAGTTCTTTTGCGGGCGCAAGTCAGCCCAATAAAGAGTTAATTTCAGTATCATCAAGCCTGTGTCTTCTTTTGGTGCCTACGGCCTTGTCACCACTACGTGACTTCTGGTGGAGGCGCTGCATTTGATCTTTCAAGCGAAGACCCCAGCCTTATTCCTGTCGCCCTGGGGGACCAGCCTACAGGTCACTGAACCAGCCGCAGACTCCAAGGCCTACAACCCGAACACGGTCTGCTGCCTGACCCCGTTCGACTCCGGAAGGCATCAACTTTGAAAATGGCCCAGTCAACAGCACCAGTCGTCTTCGTGCAGCCCCGGGAGCCCCCCATCTTCCGAGGACTGCCCAGTGAAGATGCGGAAGACTGGATGGACCTTTTCGACCTGTGGCAGAATTCAACGGCTGGAACGACGCTGCGAAACTCAGGCAAGTCTGCTTTGTTCTTCAAGGACATGCACGAGTTTGGTTCGAAAATCACAAGACTTCTTTAAATGATTGGGAGATATTCAAAACAGTTTTTGATGGCCTTTGCAAGTTCTGTCCGAAAAGAAAGAGCTCAGGCCCTCCTCCAATCAAGGATTCAACTCCCAAACGAGCCCGTCCTGGTCTGCGTAGAGGAGATGAAGTGCCTGTTTAGCCGCGCCGACCCTAACGTGACCGAAGATGCGAGAGTGAAATTTTAATGCGAGGCATTAAAGAGTCGCTTTTGCGGGGCTTGTTCGGAACCCGCCGAAAACTGTGGACGAATTTGAAAGTGAAGCATAGACCATCGAGAAGACGTTCGACACCTGGATGCGCCACTACGAGCGACCGCTTCAACCGGACTACTCAAGCCACTACCCCAGCGCATCTACAAGCGGAGCGAACCTTCGAAACCTCATCCGGGAGATCGTGCGAGAGGAGCTCCACCGATTGCTGTCATCATCGCAACAACCCCAGGTGGCAACGCTCGCGGACGTCTTCCGTGAAGAAGTCCAGCAGGCGCTGGGCGTTCCTAAAGCAATGGCTGCGACAGTTCCAGCACAAGAGGCAGTAGTGATGAACTACGCTGCTGCATTACGTCGCCCTGCGCCCCAATGTGATGACTTTCCAAGCCCTCGCCGCTACCGTCCTGCTCCTGAAAGCCGCCCCTTGGTCCCCGCCCGCCAAGCCTACCAACGACCCACAAGCCCCAGAAAGTGCGACGCCTGGAGGACAGCGAACAACGGGCCATTATGCTTCCACTGCGGTGAGGCCGGCCACATTCTGCGCCAATGTCCGTACCGACGAATCGGTCTCCGCGGATTTGCAGTCGACGCTCCACGACCACGCCCAGGTGAACGACCGCAAGAAATCACAGCTATCTGCTTAGCGGTGAGATTGCACCACCAAGCCGTCGATTCAGACCTCCATCGCCGTACAGGGCCCGCTTTGCGTCGCCTGGCAGCAACTACGATGAGAGTGTGCGCGGAAGGTCCCCAAGCCCGCGCAGGGGAAACTAAACTGAGCAACCTTTGGAGGTGAGTTGGGTAGCTTCACGGCGAAAACACGAAGATCCTCCACCGCCGACGATGAGTGACGACGCAGGTATTAAATCGGCGATCCACAACACGACAACGTCGACGAGATCACGACCAGACTTCAAGTTGACATCGCCGCCCAGCGACGTTACGACGGTGTGCCCCGGCCGTGACCCCAGCACAAGACGAAGCAGAGATTGAACACCAAAACCAACTTGCAATACTAGGACGCGAACAAGCGACCTTGATGTTGCTGTCGACGGACGCACGTTTACCGCCCTAGTGGACACCGGTGCCAACTACTCTGTCATCAGTGGAGCTTTCGCCGTCCAGCTCAAGAAAGTGACGACCACCTGGGACGGCCCGCTAATCGGCACCGCTAGTGGTAACCTTATTAAGCCGTCAGCGATGCAGCTCAAGGGTTACTGTTACCTAGCCTACCAGCTTCGTCGTCCTACAGCACTGTTCCAGCGAAGTGATTCTGGGCATAGATTTTCTGAACGAACATCCAGCGATCATCGACCTCCGATCGAAACTCATCAAGCTCTCGAACGACAAACCATACCTGCTACGAGACCTTTGACGCATCACGTCGCTCTCAACGTCCTCGACGGAGGACTGACCGTACCGCCTCGATCAAGCGTCATCTTCCCTGTGGTTACAACAGAAGTCGAAATCACGCAAGGGGTTGTCGAAGGAAACACTCAGTTACTGGATAGAGGAATAGGCATCGCAAGAGGCATCGTCCATTTCTGTCGTGGACAAGCTGATGTGCTCGTTACGAACTTCACCGACGAATACCGAAGCCTGAACAAGTGCATTACGATTGCTTTACTTGACGAGCTAGCGGACACCCGAGAAGTCTTCGCCCTCCCCAGCCAACTTGAAGACAATGCACCCAACCGCGTCCAGCAGCCCAATTTCGATATTAACCCAGCTCTCCCCCGAGACCGACAAGACCAGATTCGCACTCTTCTTGAAAACTACAGCAAGTGCTTTTCTTCAGCACTGAAGGTGCGGCAAACTTCGTTGGCAAAACATCGCATCATCACGGACGAAAACGCTTGACCGCTACGTCAAAGCCCCTACCGTGTAACGCCGCGAGAACGCCAGGCTATACGCGAACAAGTTGAGGAAATGCTGCGTGACGACGTGATCCAGCCATCCAACAGCCCTTGGGCTACACCAGTCGTTTTGGTGAAGAAAGACGGCACACTTCGCTTCTGCGTTGATTACCGCCACTTGAATGGTGTGGTACACGTAGCCGGTATAACAAGCAAAACGGTTTATTTATACATCAGGTAATGGCGCCCCCTTTCGCTCTGCTTGGCGCGGTCGCCCATGCCGGGGTCTCCCGGCGGTCCGCCTGGTTAGCTTGCCGCTTGTGGCGCTGTCGTCAGTGGCGCCCACAACGCCCCCCTTTCTTGAAAGGTTTGATCTCACAGGTCCAGGCGTTCTGGTCGCTTACAAACACGTCCACTTCTTGTGGCGCGCATGTCCTGCAACGGTTGCAGGTGTCTTGCTGTACGTCTTGCTTGTCCTTTGTCGGTTTGTACAACGTAGGACCCTGGTTCTGATGTTGGCTGTGTTACCACGCCGTGTGATGCAGCTCCAGCGAGGATGCGCACCGCTGTGCCTGGTGGTAAGCGCTCTCGGCTCCGTACATTGTGCCGGGTGTCGTATGATCGTTTTGCACGAGCTCTGTAGGCTTCATTATTGTGTGTGAATTCGTTGTCGTCCCACTTCAGGGCTAGCAGCTTCGAAGTGGTTGGTACTGTGGTGTTCAGACGACGACCCATTAAGAGTTCTCCTGGTGAAAACCCTTCCGCGCTGGGTGTGGCCCTGTAGGAAAGCAGCGCTTCGTGTATGTTGAAAGACTTCCTCAAAAGCTGCTTTGCTGTCTGCACAGCCCTCTCAGCCATACCGTTGCTCTGCGGGTAGTAAGGGCTTGAGGTTGTATGTGAGGCTCCCCAGTGATGCACTAGTTCTTTGAAATCTGTGGAAGTGAACTGCGGCCCGTTGTCTGTGCGTATTGTCCGTGGAACACCATACCATGCAAACATTGGCTCCAAGACTAGGGGTATGTTTTTGTAGCTGTCCTCGGCAGCTGTTCTAGCTCGAAAAATCGGGAGTAGTAGTCTACTACTACAACATACTCTTTCCCCTCCAGCGTAAAGAGATCCATGCGGACTGTGTCTCAAGGGTGTGCTGGCAATGGGGTTAGAAGCAGGGGTTCTGTTCCTGGCTTTCTGCGCTATCTGCAAGTTGGACACTTCCACGTAGTCTTCAATGTGCTTGCCTATGCCTGGCCACCATATGCATTCTGTTGCCCTCGCTCGGCACCTCGTTGTGCCCAAGTGGCCTGCATAGAGTTTTTCCAGAACCTCTACTCTGATTTCCGGCGGGATGATTATTCTGTCGCCTTTGAATAGCAGACCATCAACGAGCGAAATCTCACTAGCCACCTCGACGTACCTTTTCAGGTCAGATGACAGCCCATGTACAGTTGGCCATGATGTAGTGCAGAAGGTAGCCACCCTGGAAAGTGTTTCGTCTGACTGGATGCTTGCCCTGATTCTCTCCAGCATTTGGTTTGAAGCAGGGAACTGTTCAAGTGCTAATTCTTCAAACTCGCGCACTGCACTCTCGAGAGTTTTTCTTTGTCTGCTGGTTTCCCAGATGGCTTCCGGGACAGACGGTCAGCTGTGTACAGCTTTTTGCCGGGAGTGTTGGACATGGTGTAGTCGTACTCCAAAAGGCGCATCCTGAAACATTGAAGGCGAGGATTCAGCTCGTTAAGTCGTTTAGTCGTCAGCAGTGGTATTAACGGCTTGTGGTCAGTTTCCACGTGAAAGGTTGATCTCAGCAGGTATCTGGGGAAATGTTCGCAAGCCCATGTGATTGCCAGTGCCTTCTTTTCGATTTGGGCATATCTTTGTTCTGTATCCGTAAGGGAGCGTGATGCATATGCCACAGGTAGGAGCTTTTCGTGCGACTGGTGTAGAAGTAAAGCCCCAAGACCGTATGACGAAGCATCCACAGACACTGTGTGAGACAACTGAGCATTGTAGTGAGTGACAATCGGCGTCCTGCTTAAAGCTTGCTTGAGTTTGTCAAATCTGCTGCTGAGCTGGGCCCCAGTGCCAGTCAGCGTCTTGGCGGAGCAAGTCCCTGAGAGGCTTCGTTAAGTCTGCTAGCTCTGGAAGAAATTTCGCTAGGCGGTTTGCAGAGCCCAACAAAGACCTGACTTCTGACACATCACATGGTGGGTCGAGCTGGACTATGGCCCTTACCTTTTCCGGGTGGGCGCTGACTCCTGTTGAGTTTACGACGTGTCCTAAGAATGTTACTTCTGTTTGTCGAAAGGAGCACTTGTCGATGTTGAGGGTAACACCTGCGTCTTCCAGCTTCCTCAGCACCAGCAGTAGGTTGGTGTCGTGTTCCTCAGTTGTCTTCCCTGAGACAATGATGATATCTTGTAGACAACTCACACCATCTAGTCCTTCGAGCACACGGAGCATTTCTCGTTGGTAGAACTCTGGCGCTGTCGAGATTCCGAAGGGAAGCCTCAGGAACTGGAACCTGCCAACTGGTGGGATGAAGGTTGTGTATTCGCGAGAGTCCTTGGACAGTGGCACCTGCCAGTACCCTGCTCGGTCATCTAGGCGGCTGAAAACTGTTGCACCTGTTAATTTTTCAAGACACTCGTCCACCGTAGGCATGAGCACACGTTCGCGTATTTGTTGGTTGAGTTGACCATAGTCCACGCAGATGCGCAGCTCATTGTTCTTTTTTCGTGCGGCAACCATTGGAAAACACCACTCGGTTGCTCGCTTGGTCTTCTGGATGACTCCCAAGTCTTCCATCTTTTCTAGTTCTTTCTTCACAAGTGGAAGCAGTCGAAGAGGCACGCGCCTAGGATAATTGACTGCGTATGGCTCAGCATCTTTTTTGACTTCGATGCGGTACTCAGTCTTCATGACTCCAAGCCCAGACGTTAGCTTTGCGTATGACGCCAAGAGGTTAGAAACAGTTGATTGTGCGAGGATTTCGTCTAGCTCAAGAGGGCGCTGTAGAATTTAAAGTGATTCTATAGCTGGTCGACTGAGCAGCGGTTCTTTTAATCCTCTGATGATGAAGACTGCTTCTTAGACTTCAGTGCTGCGCCAGGTGACTGTTGCATCGATGTAGTCAACAGAGGCTATCGCTGTCTGGCCTGGGCCTATCAACAGCTGTTGCGTTGACGTGATGGGTCCCACGACGGTTCTGTCGTACTGGTCGTGTGCGATTGCAGTCACATCCGCGCCGGTGTCGACCTTGAAGGTAAAAGGCAAGTTGTTCGCGGTAGCAGTAATCCTCCACGGCGTGTTAACTCCTACTTCGATTTCGCCTAGATATAGCTCTCCGAGATCTTTTGGTCGTTGTCGGATACTCGAGGTCTCGTCCTTCGGCTTAGATATGCAGACGCGGCGTAGTGGCCTTTTTTCCCACACTGGTTGCATGTCTAGTCTATCGCGGGACACTGTGTCTCCGTCTGGTCACGTACACCACCACACCACTTGCAGCGTTCGTCTCCCGTCTTGTGTGTATGTTGAGGGCGCGACTTGAAAAGCACCTTCGCTTCGTTCCAGCGAGTTTTGACGTTTGTCTGGCTGCGAACGTCTCCCATGTCAAGAGCTGGCTGTTCGATGGAGCGAATTTCCTTGTGTTCAAGTTTAACGCTCTCTGAATTGCGGGCAGCTGTGGTTGCTTTTTCAAAAGTGAGTTCAGCGTCAAGCTGCAGGCTCTCGCTGAGTTTTACGTCTCGCAAGCCGATCACGAGCCTGTCCCGAATCAGTTCGTCTTTGAAAGTTCCGTAATCGCATCTTTCGGCGATCTTGAACAGTTCAGTTGCAAATGCGTCGACGTTTTCAGGCTGCTCTTATTTCCGAGAGTTAAATCACGCTCTCTCATAGATGACATTCTTTCGAGATAGGAAATGCTTTTCAAAAGCACTCACCAAGGCGGAGTATGATGCCATCTGTTCGTCTGTCAGCTTCAAAGCAGCGAGCACGTCCTCCGCTTCTTCGCCCATGGCGTAGAGTAATGTGTTGATTTGCGTCGTCTCGTCCTGTATTGTCAGACCGGAGATTAGTCGGTAGCGTTCCCACCTGCGGTGCCATCGTGTCCAATCTTCGGGCTTGCGGAAATCGAGCTTTGTCGGCAGTTCCATGGCGAGCGGGTTGAACGTCATTCTCGGAGTGCCGCTCGCGCGCTCTTTGTTCGCGCCGCGAGTGTCTGGCATGACGCTGCGGCCGTTTACGTTGGGCTCGCTGTCCTTGGGGTGTCACGCTGCGTTGGTTATCCCGCCGCTGCCGCCATGTGGTAGACGTAGCCGGTGTAACAAGAAAAATTGTTTATTTATACATTAGGTAATGGCGCCCGTTTTCGCTCTGCTTGGCGCGGTCGGCCATGCCGGTGTCTCCCGGCCGTCCGCCTGGTTAGCTTGCCGCTTGGGGCGCTGTCTTCAGTGGCACCCAGTTGACAGCCGTGTGACAGTTGACAGCCGTGGGGTGCGGACGCGTGTTCTATCGCTCCTCCGATTGCACGTGGCTACCGGAAACGGACGGACTGGCGACAGCGGGAGCTTCCGAAGCGTCAAATAGAAGAGTTCTTTCTTTATTAACTTTATTTCGTTTTCAGCTAGTTAGGTTAGGTGCAGCCAAAAGAATAGCTTTTAGCTCTTGGTCCTAGCGGCCTGGTTTTTCGTGCCGGCAGCTAGGTTTTCTTGGCGTTCATTATTCAGCTATCTTGTTTAGATAAATATTTTTTTCTAGGCTATTGGCATTCGCAGAATTGGTTTTTAACTCGTGTTTGCTAGTCGTTTCTTGTGTCTTCTTTTGGCAATCTGTATATTCTGAGAATTCGTAATAGATATAGTTCAGTCGATGAGCGCTTAAGAAGTGCTATCAAAAGAAGGTAAAGTGTACTAAGTGTGAGGCGCAGGTTAATCTCAAGGAAACGCGTTTTGACTCCGTAGGTGAAGCGGAAGGCAGCGACTTTTTGTGTCGGTGTTGCGTACTGAGTGCGCGTCTAGATAGATTTGATCAAGAAAGGGGCAGTTTAGTGTCTCGTGTGGATGATTTAGAAAATGAAGTTTGTTAAGAGCGGAAAATCAGAAACTGCTAGGACAGCTTACTCAAATTGAAAAAAAAGGGGCTGACTTTATCCTTGGAACCAACGAGGATGAACATTCCAATGCGGGCCACGTGGCAGGGGCCAGCACTGGCATGGAAGGTGGTGGTGGTGGTGGTGACTATGGTTTATTTTTTGGGGAGGGGGTACTGGTCACGTCTTATGTTAGCCATCTTTGTGGCATCACTCTTGGTGACCAGGGGGAAGGGGAAGTTGGGATTAGGGGAAGGTTGGGGAGGGGAAGGTTGCTGGCGCCGCCTATGTCGCCGCCATTTCCGCACGAAGCACTATGGGCCCATGCAGGCCTACAGTACAGAGCTGAGGCCAGACTCCTCCAGAAAAATCAGGAGGAGCCGGTGAGCAGAAAGTTGGTTCCGAGCTGGGAAGAGCAATTGCCCTTCCGTATCAGCAGGGAGACCAAGATTCCGATAGCCATTCAGAAGTTTCTGGCGATGGCCAGCGGAGGCTGGACACACGAGGAGCAAGTGTCCCAGTGTGCCAGTATTGCCGCAAGAGGGACAGGCTGGGCTGGGAGCTCGGCCACAGGCATACATGCGGGACGGAGTCCACGTGCAGCCTATTCGAAGTCGTAGGAGGAGGGATTTGTCCTTCCGTGAAAGTTTGTCAGAGAGCCGTTGGAGATGCTCACCAGCGGCAATACGACGGTCAGGATGGAAAGACCTTATCGACCTTCTCAAGAGGGGTCTTGAAAAGTCAAAAGGTGTGACAGCCTCAGTGACTGGGGCGCCGTTGTCGTGCGCCGCTTTGGCCAAGGCATCCGCCTCTTCATTGCCCTGGACTCCAGTATGTCCTGGAACCCAATGTAGGGCCAGTTGATACCCCGAGTCCTGAAGTGCTAGGAGACGGGCTCGGAGAATGTTCACCGAGAGGTTGGTGCCGTGGTAGATAGTCAGGAGCTGCAGAGCAGATCTGGAGTCGCACAGAACATTCACAGGTCCAGGAGGGACACTGGAAGCGATGAACTGTGCGGCTAGGTGTAGACCGGCCAGCTCAGCAGCTGTTGAACTGGCAGGGAATGACAGGCGGCAGGACCTAGACTGGTCTAGCTGCGGTGCTGTCATGGCAGCAGCTGCTTGCAAGGTAGCGGGTCGAACCGAGCCATCCGTAAAGAGGAGTGTAGATTCTCTACACTCCTCAAGGAGGGCTGCAGTTGTCTGCTGGAAGGCAGCTACAGGGGTGTGACGCTTGGTGTGACCATCCGTATCCAAAAAGACAGGAATTGGGGGTCGATTGGGTGGAGGAGGTAGGACTGAGAAACCTGGGACAGGACCGATGATTTCTCTGTACACTGTATACAGCTTACCCATACGAGAATGGGATTTGCTGTGCAGCCGTGCTAGGAGTGAGGCACCATCTGGAGCATGGCTGAGACGATCAATGTGAGTCAGTCCCCTCTGGGCGAGGAGAAGATCCAGAGGGTAGATACCAGCTTCCGCAAGGGTAGCGGGAATCTGTGAGGATTGAGGGACTCCGAGGAATCTTCTAATCCAACGCCTTCGAATCGTGTCGAGACGAATGACTCGAGTCGACCGAAGGGAGACGAAGGGAAGGGCATATAGGATGACCGAAGTCGCCGCTGCCTCGAAGAGCTTGATTGCCCAAGTGGAGGAGCAACCATTGCCATTTGCAAGGAGACGCTGGACTGCTCTTCCCACACGATCAAGATGGGGAATGAGGGCTTTGTCAGCTGGGATCCAGGTGAGACGGTCGTCAATTGTGAGACCTAGGTATTTCACCTGGCGTTTCCATGGAAGAGGGGTTCCTTCGATATGCAAAGTTGCAAGACGGCGGGAACTCCGTGCTCCTCTGGGATGGTAGACGAGGGCCTCAGACTTAGTAGCCGAGAGGGTCAATCCCTTAGATGATAGGAAGTACTGGACGCCGTCCAGTGCCTGTTGCATAGCCTTCCTAGCGGAGACAATACGTCTCTTTGGAGCTCGGATCCAGAGGGCTATGTCATCTGCATAGATGGAGCAGGAAACTTTGTGGATTCTGATCTGCTGAACGAACTTTGGCAGGCCAGCTAGGACGAGGTTGAACAGCCAAGGACTGAGGACTGATCCTTGGGGAACCCCAGATGTGACAGGACGAGGAGAGCTAAGTGTTTGCCCAACTCGAACTTGGAAGGTGCGATTGGAGAGGAATGCCGAGACAAAGCCACGCAGTTTCCCAGTCACTCCAAGGGCATCCAGAGCCTGCTCAATGATGGTATGGGGCAGGTTGTCAAAAGCGGACTGGACATCCAGAAGGACCAGGAAGACAACATCACCCGCATATTTGGCTTCCTCAAGGGTGGAGACCACATCTGCTATAGAGTCTGCAGTACAGCGGTGCTTCCGAAATCCTGTCTGCATCTCTGGAAGGAAGTTGGTTGCTCTGGCGATCCATGTGAGTCGTTCCAGGGCAATGAACTCCATGGTCTTGCAGGCAGCAGATGTGAGAGATACAGGACGGTAGGAGGATAGTTGTTTAGCCGGCTTACGGGGCTTAAGGATGGGAACAACGATGGCATTTCTCCAGTTGTCCGGTAGTATGCTGCTGTCCCATGTGTCGTTGAAGACTGCGAGGAGGCGCTTCTTCTCCGGGGCATCCAGATTACGGAGCATCTGGAGTGTAAGTCCGTCAGCGCCAGGAGCTGATTTCTTCTTCGAGCGGTTGAGGGCACATTGAAGCTCATGAGGGGCAATGGGTTCATTGCAGAGGGCAGAGATGGTCTGTGCCAAAGCTGCTGGTGGTGAAGGGGTAGCCCGAAGGGGCGAAGGGGGATTCGCCACTGGAAGTCCAGCGGATGGGGGGGGGCGTGGCTGACTTGGAAAGGAAGTCGGCAAGTTGCTCTGCCAAGTCTTGAAAGGAAATGCCTCTTGCGATGGCTGCTCCCAGGACAGGTTGTCGATTGGAGGCAACCTGCAAAAGGGATTTGAGGATGCGCCAGGCAGCAGAGGACTGTCTGGCTGACTGTATGGACTGGCAAATGCTGGCCCAGCTTTCCCGGGAACGACGATTGGCCTGCCGACGGCAGCAAGCATCGATCCTGCGGAAGGCCTTCCAATGTTCTGGATGGTGGGTGCGCTCGGCCACTCGCTCAGCCCTTCGTCTGGAGGCCCTAAGTCCGAGTAGACGTAGGTCCGGGACTGGTGCATGTAGTGGTACTGCGCAGGTGATTGTGGAGTTCTTGGCGCAGCGTCCAAGAAAATCCAGGAAGTCACCTGCAAGTGGGATGTCTTTCACTCGTTCTCTGAACTCGGCCCATTTGGTAATGGGGTAGAGCTTTTCCCTCCTCCTACCCCTCATAGAGGGGTTAAGGAAGATGGGAAAATGATCCGAGCCCAAAGAGTCAGGAGCTCTGGCCCACGAATAGTGGCAGGCATCAGAGATGAGAGCCAGGTCGATGAAAGAAGATCGTCCTGGCCGAATGAAGGTAGGGGAGGTAGGCTGTAGGAAACGAAGGCCAGCCGCGTTGATGGCGTCCAAGAGCTTTTTGCCTCGGGTGGTGCTGGACTGGTTGCCCCATGCCCTGTGGTGGGAGTTGAAATCCCCGCAGATAAGGACATCCTTACCTAGACGGGAATGAAGGGCAATGAGGCAGGAGGGGTCCCAAGGAACTCCTGGAGGGACATATACTGAAGCAACTGTAGTGTCCGTGTCACCCATACGGACGCGCACGGCACAGATCTCCAGTTGTCCTAGGTCAGGTTGGGCAACATCCATCAGTGTGTGGGGTATGTCACTCCTCACATAGATGGCTGTGCGGGGCCTGTGTTGTGGATGCGAAGGATCCAGGCAGGGGGCATCATTGCAGTCCTGGTTGGAGCAGCATGAGCGGCCAGAGTACCCGGTGAATCCTGGTAGTCGGAGGTTCTCCGCTGGGACTCGGGTCTCCTGTAAAGCAAAGACATCAAATTCCAGAGATTTCTGGAGGATTAGATCTTTGAGGTCCGCGTGTCGTAGTCGCAGGGAGTTGGTATTCCACTGCAAGACACGCGGTCTCCTGGGAACAGGGTTGCGTCTGTTCCTACGTCTGGCCATGATGGCGAGTGGTAGGGCTCCCAGTAATGAGAGCAGCAGCTTCTCCCAATCGGCGAGCGCCAGAGTTGGGTGGGAGCTGGGTCATGAGCGCTTGGACAGCAAGTCGTAGCGCTTCGGTTACCGAAGTGAGTGTGGCTTGGATATCCACCGCCACAGGTTGCTGAGGGGGCTCCCTAGCTGGTACGCTGGGGTGCTTGGGACTCCGTGACTGGAGGGCCTTTGAGTAGGATTCGAACTGGGTAGACCCAGACCCAGTGGGCTGAAGAGGGCGGAGCTCGTTGAGCACTTGCCGCCGATCTTCAGGTGTTGTTGTCTTGCGGAGAGCCGTGGTTAGCTGCTGTTGGTGTCGCCACTTGGGACACGAGGGATCAGCAGCCCGGTGCCGACCTCCGCAATGAAAACACTTGGGAGTGCTAGAAGTGCACTTCCGAGTGTGGTGTGATCCGCCGCAGATGGAGCAGCGATCAGGCCTGGTGCAAGCGGCGGAGACATGATTAAAGGCTCCGCAGCGGGTGCACTGGAGGGGACGAGCTTTCAGTGGTCGAACAGCAAACTTCATCCCGTTGATGTAGACATGGTTAGGTGGAGGGGCAGCGAAGCGGACGGAGACAGGGTGGCCTCGACGACGGACGCCGAGTATCTCAACATCAGCCTCAATGCCCTCGGCAATGTCCTGTTCCCGGACCTCGCGATCGACGCCGAAGATAGTGCCCACATGGAAGTCCATGCGGAAAGCCTCGAACGAGCGAACGGGAATATCGAGGAGGGACTTGAGGGTCAGGAGGTGATCGCGGGCTTCCTGGGATGACACATCAGCAGCCACGATGTTTCGTTTCCGGTTGAGCCGGATCTCGATGACCCCTGGCTGGCCATACAGATAGGCACTCATGTGTTCCTTGATGGTTGCCCTGAAAGAAGTGTTCTTCTCTCGAGGGGTGAACAGCACCGTGGCCACACGAGTCACCTTGGGGCGGTTGATTCGGCGTGTGACCGTAGTCCAACCACCGGTATCCCGATCGCGATCAGGAGCCGGATGGTTGGAGCGGGAAGGCTGTTGTGCCGCGGTGGAGTTAGCCTGGTCCTGAGTTAAATCAGAGGAGGTAAACCAGGGAACCTCAGGAGGCGAACCGGAGGATGGTAGGGCAGCGGTCTTGTCAGAATCTTGATGTTCAAGATCCTCGCCTAAGGCTGCAAAGTAGTTATGCAGAGTTACTTCACCTTGGGAAGTGAGCTCTTGCGAGGGTCCGGAGGAACGAGGCTTGCGGAGGCGGCTCGCAGTTGCGAGTACCTCGTCCAGTGCCTTGAGCTGGGAGGCAAGGTGTTCTTTTCCAGCTGGAAAGGAAGTAGATGAAGTGTTGCTCTCACCAGATATGACAGCCTCGAGTGCCTGGAGAGACGCCTCTGGCTGTCCGGTAGGGAGCAAAACAGGTGATCGGCACGAGTCGGACGACTCGGCTGTCGCAGCAGCATCGTCGGTGACCTTGCGCTGTTGGCGCTTGGCCTTTCCTTTGCGCTGAGGCTTGGGAGGTGGGTTGTCGGCAGGATCCTTCAGGAATTGCGCCGCTCTCAACCGGGTCACAGGGGGAGATGGGCTGCGGCTACCGGTCGGAGATGAAGAGACCTGGGGCGGTGGAGGCCCTGAGGCAGGAGGGGGGACAAGGTTGCGACGGGACTCCTCAATGGAGGGGGTCGTCAGCAACCGAAGACTGTCGTAGAAGTCTTCAAGTTGTCCCCGGACATGGCACTCGATGTTGGCACGAAAGGATGCCGGATCTCGGCCGAGGCTGCGAGTACGGCGGCGGACCGGTTGGGGACCGCCGCGGCGAGCGGCATGTTGCTCCATAGCAACAAAAACCTGAAAAAACTACAAGCGAAAAAAGCGGCCGAAACCGCAAATTAGTGCGCTTAAGCTCACCTTGAAAGCGACGGTAGGACGAAGAGTTGGTCCCAGCTGCAAGGCGGGACCATGCAGCCGGAAGCCCGGCACAACCCCGAAGGGGCCGGCGGCGGCGATGCGCTCCCTCAGTGGACCACGGTGGAAATCCGAGTGGTGGAATTCTCGGTAATTAATCCAGGTGAAAATCCACAGAGGGAGCACACAGGGGCCCCGCGGCACTCACACAGCACACGCGCAACGCGCCACAAGCACAGGGGAGGCTTCCGAGGCAGCGCGGCGCTGAGGAGCACGGCCGGGGAGCGAGCGGCGCGATGAGCGCGCGCGTACTCGTCGGAGCGAGCCGCGCACGCGTCCGAACGCGCCGAGAGCTGGAGGCGAAATGCGGCGACCACGGGAGCGCACGAAATCGAAGGGAGCGAGCGACGGAGGTCCGCTCTCGCTGAAGGTTCCGAGGGGACTGCATGGAAGGCATAAGCAAAGTAGGTCAGGCGGATCCGAACCGTCAGAGTTATTTAGAAGCAGCTAAGACGGCGGAAAAAAAGGAAGTCAGGAAGAATGAAAATCCCAGAGATAAGGACACAGATAACCGAAAGCAGGAGCCAACAGTTGGGAGAGGGAGAGAGAAGGCCCAGGTGCTTATCACCGGAGATTCTAACGTGAACAGGTGCAAGCGAGATATCTTGGAACATGTAAAGGGTGATAAGAGAGTGCTGGTTGGAGCCTTCCCAGGGAGAACAATGAGGGCAGTGCTAAAAGAGAGTAAAAATAGGCTGTTGAAGAATTCCGCAGAGCGCAGTATGGTAATAGTAGCCGCGGGGCTAAACGATGTCCTAAATGGTGACGCTGCAGGAGTGGTGGAAAGTTTAGCTAAGGGAGTTGACGAGATCAGGGAGATAGCACAGCAGACGCAGATAGTTGTATACACAGTACCAGAGGTGCTAGGATTGAACGGAAAGATGGAAAAGGACGTGGTGACAGTTAACCAGGACATAAGAAAGTTAAGCCTGGAGAAGCGTTTCGAAGTGGCTGAGGTAAACAGGGAGGTAAATAAAGCAGGTTTTGGTAGGGATTTTCAGCGAGATGGCATTCATTTTAACAGAAGGGTGGGAGCAGAGATCGGCTGGCGCCTGGCAGGCAGGGCTATAGCTTTTTTAGGGGGTCCGCGAGGACTCCGTGCGCAGAGGTAGTTAGAAGTGAAGCAGAAGAAAGTGTGATAATGGAGGCTGAGCCCCCAACAATGGCAAATAATAGGTCGAGGAAGAAAAGTACAAAAAAGAAATTTAACACTAGGATCAGCTACATAAACATGCAAGGAGGTAGAAAAAGAGCCAAATGGCAAGAGATAGAACAGCAGTTGAAGGATGACAAAATAGGTGCGTACGCTCTTTGCGAGACTCATCTCAGGGATCTAGAAGATCCGCCGTTTAGAGAAGGCTACGTCTGGGAAGGGTGCAACAGAACGAGAATGGAAAAAAAGGATGGAGGGGTAGGTATGTTGATACACCAGGGAACAATTTGGCAAATAATTAAATCATCTTGTAAAGAACATATCTGGGTTTCAGGAACAATTGCCGGCATAAGGACATAGCTAGGGGTAGTTTATTTAGGAACAGGACATCAATGCAGGCAAGAAAACAGGGATCTTGTTGAATGTCTCAGTGACGATATAAGCCAGTTTGGAAACGGGGTCAATATTACTCTACTGGGGGACATGAACGGCCACATCGACGATCAGGATTGATACACGGATTGTAACGGCAAGCTAATGCTAGGTTTCTGTGAGCGACACGATCTAGTTATAGTAAATAGAGAAACAAAATGTGAAGGCCAAATCACGTGGGAATTCCGAAACAGGCAGACGACCATTGACTATTGTCTAATGTCGCAGAAAATTTATAGCAAGGTCACAAAAATGGAAATTGACGAAGAAGGGGTGTAGTCTGGGAAGTGATCATAAACGTATTAGTCTGCAGATGGGGCCCTTGATGAAAAGAAAAATGGAACTTAGACAAAACGTAAACGCAAAATTAAACGACGATCAAATAGCGCAGATAGCAGCAGACATAGAGGAAGCAATAGAGAAAAGCCCCATGGAATACTGGGATTATGAACAGGTAGAACTACTCATAAGGAGAAAAATTCAGGAGGTTAAAGTAGCAAACCGCTGGAATGGAAAGAGGAAGCCACGGAGCTGGTGGAATAAGGAAATCGGGGAAGCTATTGAACAACGACGGGCTGCTTCAAGGGAACACCGAGTGGCAAAAGAAAGCACAGGTATCTCAGGAGGAAATCGACCAAAAATGGGAATCATATCGACAAAAGAAACTTCAGGTGCTGGCCCTCGTCCAAAGTAAAATAAAGCACTCCACCGATCGCTGGATGGCTGACATACACGATGCCTCTAGAGGCGGAGCAAGACAATTCTGGAACCATATAAGCTGGCTAGGGAAGAAGGATCAAAGAAAGCAGGATCGGATTCAAGATAACGAGGGAAATGGTTTAAAGGGAGATAACGCAGTGAACTACATTACATCAGTTATAGCCGAGTCATTTAAGAGCGACGATAGGGTAATCTCCGCAAATCAGGAAGCAACAGAAGGTAGCAGAATACAAAGTAGCTTAGAACTGACCAATATAAACTGGAAAAAGGCAGAAATTAATATTCCTAAAACACATCTACAGGAATAGATGGAATTCCGATCAAGCTGAATAATGAACTCGGTTCAAAAAGTAAGGAAACATTGTTAAAAGCTCTGGAAACAGTCATAACGAATAAGCAAATTCCGGACAGCTGGCGGCAGAGTAAAATGAATTTGATTTTTAAAGGGAAAGGAGACAGGATGCACATAAAATCCTACAGGCCGATTACCATAACATCTGTTATGTACAGGTTAGCCATGCAGGCGGTGAAATTAAAGGTGCAAGCATGGGTAGAAAGTAGCAAGATACTCGGAGAACTTCAGAACGGCTTTAGAAATGGTAGGCGCTTAGATGATAGATAGCCTGTTCGTGCTTATCCAATGCATCGAAATATCTAGAGTGGAAAATAGACCTTTGTATTTGGCCTTCCTGGACATAAACGGGGCGTACGACAACGTAAGCAGGGAACTCCTGTGGAACATATTAAAAGAAGAAGGTATCGGTTATGAGATAATAGAGTTCCTACACGAAATATACTGGGTTAACAAAGTAGAAATTACGTGGGAAGGGATAAGAGGTACGGAGGATGTCAAAGTATGCAAAAGATTAAGACAAGGCAGTCCTCTATCACCGGTGCTGTTCATGCTTTATATGATAAACCTGGAACGGAGGATACAAGACAGTAACCTAGGTTTTAACCTGTCATATAGATTAGGTGGAAAGGCGGTAGAGCAGCGCTTCCCCGGTTTGATGTATGCAGACGATATTGCGCTGCTAGCTGAGAGTCTGGAAGAATTGAAAACTCTAGTTCAGTATTGCGGAGACGAAGGGGACGCTCTAGGCTTCAGTTTCAGCGCAGTTAAGTCGGGTCTGATGATTTTCAACGGCTCAACTGATCAGGGTCTTAAAATACAAGGCCATGAAATACCTAGAGTAGCAGAATATAAATATCTGGGGGTATGGGCAAACGAAGGATTGGCATACATTGTAATACATGAGCAATCACTTAAGGCCAATGAAGCGTAGGGCATTGTGGGAATACAACAGTTATGAGGTTTTGACGGGTATTTGGAAAGGAATTATGGTGCCCGGACTTACTTTCGGAAATGCGGTTTTCTGCCTAAAATCTGAGGTACAGTCGACATTGGGAATAAATCAGAGAGCCGTTGGGCGACTAGCACTAGGTGTCCACGGCAAACCACAAATGAGGCAGTACAGGGAGGTTGGACTGGGCATCTTGCGAAGTACGGGAAGCTCAGAGTAAAATATTATATGAGGAACGCTGAGGAAATTGGACAGTAACAGATGGGCAGCTAAAGTATTTAAATACCTTTACTTAAAAAGCGTTGACTCACAATGGAGGAAAAGAACTAGGAAACTATCTGGTAAATATGCTAGTCGCAAGGACGGAGAAATAAAGAGCATTAAGCAAGGCGCAAAACACAGAAATTAAAAATTGGTTAAATTCGATGGAAAAGAAACAGAGTGTGGAATTATACCGAAAGTTGAAAATGCAGTTCAGAAAGGAAGCTTTCTTTGATAACTGAAGAGACAGTGCCCTACTGTTTGAAGCTAGATCAGGGTGCCTTAGAACACGCAGCTACAAAAAGAAATTTAACAATGAAGATGATGCATGTGCTGTATGTGGTAACTCCAGTGAAACAATGGACCATATTATACTCGAATGTAATGGTATCCATCCGGAACTTGATGCAGGCGCAGTCACTGTTCCTGAAGCTCTGTGGTTTATAGATACCAGTGGCCGGGTGAATAAACTGGCGGTGGAAACTAGCAAAAAACGACTGGAAGATTGGTGGCTTAAAAGCAGAAAAGTGACATAATGGTAGTAATGTAGGGACAAAAATTTAATAAATAGAATGATGGTTTAGTTAACCATTCTAAATCAATAAATAAGATACAAGGAGAAAAATGAGCATAATAGCTACTGCTACCACCCCGTTTCAAAAAGGACGCTCCTATATTCCATGCATTCATCCGGGGGTAATCGCCACGTGCCAGGTCCCACGCTGGCCGGTGCGAAGGGGCAATTTAAAAATTGAAAAATCCACGCCGGCCATTAAACGGTCAATGAAATGGCTCGAAAGGCCACATATAAACGTTTTCATTGCGCCGAAAGATTGGTTTCAGCACTCGCCCAATGTATAACCATGGGATGGAAAGCGGATTAGCCGTCCCGGCTAATCCGAAAAACCTCCTCAGCTTTTGATTCCGAGTTGTAGGCGCGAGGAGGAAAGCCTCCGCTTCTTTTCCCTCGATCTATCTCTTTTCCCTCTCTTCTGATTTCAGTTTTGACTTTTCGACCGCCACGCCGCCATCCCACGACCGTGGCATCGCGCGTCACCGGCGTCATTTGAACGGTGTGTGTGTGTTTTGCGAGCTCCACCAGCCGCTTTACCGTGTTGCCTTTGGTGCGCAGACTTTGCGCCTGTCAGTGCAAAGACAGCAGTGTTTGGTTTTGCGCCCATGACGTTCGAAATCTGTCCCGTGATGTGCGCCTTTTAAGATTCCCATGACTCAGTGAAGGACAGCGTTTAGGTTTGAATGGCACTTCTCCTGCCTCGTCTCTTCTGAACATTTTTCGGCTACAACTTGGATCTGCACGTAGAAGAGCTGGTACGCCTTCGGAGATATGGACGAGCAGATCAAGGCGAGTGCACACTGTGACATTTCATCCGTACGTGATGTATGTATGTATGTATTTTCTGTATTCTGTGTTTTCACGAATGTCGCTCCATTTTTAGAACAGTGATTCAGTTCACGTCCAAATTTTGAATAAAAGATGCGCAAAAGTTCAGTCGTGCATTTACGCTCTTTATCGCTTCGGTGAACCCTAGCTGTTCATGAGCGAGGTCGCATGCGTTGTGCGCGTATGCGATTTAGCTCTCTCAAGCTCCCTTTAATGCCCTTTTCCGCCTTATTTGTCAATGCTGCTGCGAGCAGATCGAGCTGTACATGGTGTAAGGCTGATGCGTGCTCTGCGGAGATCGCATTCTGTGCGCGTGTATGCACGCGAGCGAGCTGCCTTCAAAGCACTTTGCCATTGCTGCTGCGAGATGGTCGCGCAAGACGTAACACTGCGGCCAGCTTCCAACAGCAATGGCAAAGAAGGCAGAAAGATGCATTAAAGGCAGCTTGCTTGCTCGCATACGCGCGTACGGCGTGCGATCTCTGGAGAGCAAACATAAACCTCCCCCCCCCCTCCATCCCCCCACCCATCCAGAGTGCGTTTGGAAGCTCCCGGCTGTGCGAACGACCCCTCCCTGTGCGCCAAGAATGGTTCGGTAGGGCGTAACTGAAGGGGGGATTGGCGCTAGCGCTGTAATTCGTGGCCGCTGGGAGGTATAGGGAGTTTCCGCACAGCGGTATAACTCCTCAGAACGAAGCCAGTGATTTATTAATAATCTTTAAAAACAGCGATGGGTCCTCACGTGGCGGTGATATTTGATACTCCTTGGGATGTGACAACTAAGGAGAGTGACACGCCGTTTAGAGGCCACGACGTCCGGAAGCTGCTATGGTCTGCTCGAGTGCTGTATGCCTGAACCCCACTTGGCGCGTCAGATCCTGAGTGCGAAAAGTGCACGAGCTGGCGCGACTCAATATCGCACCGATCATACACTTCTTCTTTAGACCACGTTCCAGGTGCCCCCCCCCCCCTCCCGGTGTTTTCGACACAGGCACGGCTGAGAAACACTGTTTTGTACCAGAGACATAGAGAATTATATAGCAGAAGAGTGCAAATCTGGGCCAGTTGGTACATAGTGAAGAGGAGAACCAGTAAAAAAAATAAGGACAAAGAGAAGGGACGTAAACCACGACGACTGGACTAGCAACTGTGTTTATTAAAAACAGCAAAGCGCAAGGCTGACAGGGCATGCGCGACACATCAGCGCCACAATCCGGAAATCACGTGGAGAAAAAGACTCAAATCTATCGCCGGCGATCCAAGAAAGCGAATTCTTTTTCCAACAAGAGCACTGATGTCGTACTGATACGGATATCGCCATTCGCAGTGATGAAGTAGGCCTCTATAATTTCGCGCTATTCTTTGCCCTTAACTCTGAAAGGAATAGTGAGATTGCCTAGCAGGGCGTAGCTAGCAACCACACATCCTGCAATGGCGACGCAAAGTGCATCCATCATCAGTAGAATCCAGGGAATTGTGGTGTCCACGCAGCTGATAATTAATACATCGGCCTGTTTGGCATATATAAACCTTTTCGCAGGTAAGCGGAAGCTTGTAGACAACGCGAGTGGGACACTGCGTAAACAGGTTCTCAGTCAAACAAACAGGAGTTCTTGACCCGCCTCTTGTAAGCTATCTGGTTTGTGCTCGCGCATCACAAAAGGTGGGTTAACAGCTCCTGTATGACTCAGCATGAGCACCTGTTCACTCAGTGTGCCACGCGCGTTGTATACAAGTTATCGCTTACGTGCGAAAAGGTTTATTCGGACTCCAGGAATCAAAAGAGCACGCCCTGAACCGAGGAAATAAGTAAAAAAAAAAGAGACAATGTGGGGGACACCGATGCCTAGCCTTCGCAGGTATGACAGGACAACGTTAATGTCTCATCTGTTGTCGGGAATATGCTTGCTACAATGGAAACTAACAGCTGTATGTTCCGAAGGAAAAGAAATGTAAAAAGTGCCAGAACATCCCTACTGAACTGATATTAAGTACAAGCCTGGCAAGGCACTGCAACTCTATTTGGCAATTTAAATAGGATTCCTATGATATTATTAAGAGGTTTGCGGAGTATACTCCGCCATAAACTACAGTCGGGTTCTGTCTTCCAATCACAAGGTTGATCAACTGTTAACTGTTTTGCATGCATAATATGTGGAAGGGATTTATTCACATCTTTGCAGCGGGTAGGCTAAGCTTTGGCCCCTAACCGATATGAGCGAAAGGGAGAAAAACAATGCAGTCAGGGCAATGCAGAGGAAGGGAGGGAGATTCATTGGCACCCTGTCTCTCTCGAGCAGATCTTTTAACACCTGGCGCTACCTTTCACCGCGCGCTGGCAGGGGAGTGCTAATCTGTGTATCTGTGGGTAAATGTTTTTCAGTTTATATCGTTGACCTGCTACACGTGCCCCTTATGAGTGTATGTGCGTAGTGTACATTGCTACTCTTTCTTTCTCTTGCCAGATACAACTACAGCTGTTAGAAGCGCATTCTTTCCAAGTTTACGAGATATCCGTGACAGTCTACAAGTCTAGTTTGGGACAAGAAATATATATATATCCAGCTAACTTGGACCAAGAGTAAAAAAAATACAGCACAGTGAAACCAATTCAGAGCTGTTCAGAGTCACCTATGCTAACATGTAGTATTGTTTTCGTTCACCAAAGTTAATAATTATTGAAGACTAATTAGCTATTTTGTAATTATTGGCTTGAGAGAAAAAGTGTCAATGCAATAGTTGTAGATCTGGAAAAACAGGTAGCTATGTTGTTTCCATCACGCTACGACTTACGCCGCCCAATTTATAGGCCTTCAAAAAGTGCTGTCACGTGACCAGCTGTTACTTCTCTCATTCGCCAAGTGCGTACAACCAGCTTCATCGTAGAGAACACGGGCCAGAAAAGCAGATTTTGTTATCTCGGGCGCGACTGGAGGCTTTAAAGTGAGGCCGCAGTCACGAAGTTTTTTTTTCGCGAGGAGTCGCTTTCGGTAGGTAAAAATATCACTTTGCGGAAACGCGTGTTGGATGGGAACAACGTAGCTACCTGTTTTTCCAGAAGATCTGTAACTTTGGCATTGACACTTTTTCTCTCAAGCCAATAATTACAAAATAGCTAATTAGTCTTTACTACTTAATTACTTTAGTGAACGAAACAATTACTGGAGGTTAGCATAGGCGACTCTGAAGAGCTCTGAATGGGTTTCACTGTGCTAGGGCTAAACATATTCTTTAAAGTCGTGGTCCAAGTTAGCTAGGACGCCCTATATATATATAATTTACAACCAGGCTTGTCCACTGCTGTTTTATTTTTATGCCCGCTTTAAGTGCGGCAGATCACCTTTTGGGGTTGTTCACGCGCATCAAAATTGATTGATTTGACTCGATGGTGTTAGAGTAGATGGATCACCGTGGGCTCTGTTATGAATGACGTTTCGGCGAAAGGAGTGTCTTCGGCGAACATCGGTTTGCCTACGCGCCTTTTATCGTTCGCTGATAGGAACGTACGCGTGAACTCCATTATAAAAAAAGGTATTTCCGCATGTCAGATAGCGGTTGGAGTGGGAAGCGGTTGAGTGTAGCCTATTTTTGCTGGTAGTACCTGCCTGAGTTATGGAAAAATAAGCGATCTCATTACTTTCTGCGACGTCTGAACAAACGGCTTCACGTTACTTTCGCACGCATAAATGGGTTCGAAATATGCTCACCTTCTAGGTGGGAGCCGTGAGGGTAAGCCTCTCTTTCTATTTGTATTCAAGTTAATACAATGAGCAAAGCGGTTTTCAGCACACACCTGTGGCTCGGTTGCTAAGACGCTCGACTGCTGAGGTCGAGGAGGCGGGTTCAATCTCGTCCGCGTTTCGGTGGAAGCAAAACGGCAGAAGCCCGTGTATTCTGCGATGCGTAATGCACAATAAAAAATTGTTGGTGGCCGAAAATTTGGAACCCTCCACTACCGCATATGTCGACCGCTGTTCCCCTGAAACGCTAAACCCCGCTTGTTGCCACTAACTATTGTAGTGTTTATTTGTTGCTGCCAACAGCCGCAGGCATGCGGTCTTATCAATTTGCTCGTAAAGCGCAAAATAATCTATGCAGTGGCACGAAGGTTTTGTTTTGTTTGTGCATGATCGAAGCCACCTCGAGCCCGACTATCATTTTCCTCGCCACGCAAGATGCACCCAGATGTATCTCGAATGATTAATTATAGCTACTCGCACCGTTACTGAGATCGATAGAGATGTGAGTAGAGATCAGAGAGTAAATGCAACGTTACTAGAACTAGCTTCAGTTTTAAAACTCCCCGCCTCCGCTGTACATCGCGGGCGGCGCCCGGCGCCTTTCCCGGGTAGGTGGCGCGGCGGTCGAGACCGGCTCCTGACTGACGCCTTGGAGACAAGTGTTTCGGGGTAGCTCGGCCGGAAACGCTGATTGGCCCAAAATTTGTGACGTCATATATGACGTCACAAACAACGTAAAGGGTCACGTGATATTTTATGACGTCATGTCCGGATGTAGGGCGCATGTGTTTTCCCTAGGCTGTCTCTGGATTCCCCATGCTTTTGACTTTTGAGAGCGCCCGGACGTGACCCGGTGGCACGGCCGGCGGTGGTGGTTGGTTAAAACATTTACAAATAACAAATAAATGGTTACAGAGAGATGTTTGGGTTAGAGACGTATCAGTCTCCTCCCCTCACAATACTAGGTGGAGCTCCTATTCCGGGGCCCCATTGGCAAGCAACGCTGCCCGTGTCCATTGAACCAAGGCCTTTTGAGCCTTGAGGTCTTGACAGCCGAGCAGGGCCGCCTTCCAATCCTCTCTAGTTGGATTGGGGTTGGGGGGAATGGATGGGCTTGACTGGCACGCCCACACCATGTGGAAGGTGTCAGCCACCTCCCCACAGTACTGGCACGCACCATCAAAGGACGGGTTGAAATGTTTAAGCACCGCCGGGCACAGTACAGTATTGGTAAACATTTTGATGAGGAGGCGCTCGTCAGCGCGATCCAGTCCCTTACAAGGGGCCGGGTAGCGCCTGTGCTCCTCCTTGTAGTAATCGGTGATGTCTTTGAATGTGAGGGCCAGATTGTCTGTTTGGGAGTAGGCTTCAAAGGACAATGAGATAGCCCGGGGAGAGAGTGCGCGGGCGGCCTGATCGGCCTGTTCGTTTCCCTTGAGTCCCTGGTGACCGGGTGCCCAAATGAGGTTATGCGGAGTTGGGTCTATGTATCGGCAGCTAGATTGCAGTATACGCTGGGCAAGCGGGGGAGCCCATCCCAGCCTAGAATTCCGACAGTCCCCTCGCGAGTCGGTGATGATGTTTCGAATTGGGAATACTGAGAGCCAGAGCGATAGCAATCTTTGCGTGAGTTGTGCTGTAGGCTTTGAAAGTTCGCCCGTTAACCGTGTTTGTGTTGTGTACGACTGCAGCCGTATACCACCCGCCGTGGTAAGGGCCGGCAACATCCACATAATACACGTGTTGCTGGTGACCATAGTATCGCTTCAACGCTTCCGCGCGCGCCTGGTGACGACCGTTATGGTCTTCTTTGGACATGTTGCGGGGAAGGAGTCGGACCCGGAGGGCGCGTCTCCAGAGTTCTGGCACTTTCACCCTTTCCTCGATGTGGTAATCGTGTTTGATGTGTAGTCGGTCCAAGAGGCGGCGACCGGACGTGGTCTGTGTAAGACGCGTGTATTGGCTTAGTAAGTGGGCTTCCCGTAGCTCCCGGAAGGTGTTCACCACGCCCAGAGCCAGAAGTCTCTGGTAGGACGTGCTGACCGGAAGGTCGAGAGCTCGCTTGATGACTTTCCGGTGAATGGCCTCCAATTGATCCTCATCGTATTTACGCAGGCACAAGTAGGGTGTCGAGTAGAGGATTCTACTCGTTACAAAAGCATGGGCAAGCCGCAGTGCATCCTTGCTTCGTAATCCGCCCCGCTTGTTGGAGATCCGGCGGACCATACGGCTCACCTAGTCTCCGACCATGCGAAGTTTGGCCAGAGTGGTGTCAACTCTGCGTTGATGATGTATGAAGAGGCCAAGGACGCAGATCTCTTTGGCCTCCCGGATCGGTCCCGAGGGGAGACTGATGCGAAGCTGAGTTGTGTCTTGAGGGGAGGGACGTATGTGCACAAACTCAGATTTAGCTGGGGCGCACTGGAGTCCGCAGTAGGTCGCGTAGTCGTCGACTACGGTCGCCGCTGCCTGCAGGCAGGACTCCATGTGGCCCAGGTTACCTTGCGTGGCCCATATTGTGATATCATCCGCGTAAAGTGCGTGATGTATCCCGGGAAGAGAAGCCAATTTGGAGGGAAGATGAGGCATGGCTAAATTGAAGAGGAGGGGAGACAAGACAGCGCCTTGAGGTGTTCCCCTCGAGCCGATGGTGTATGGCCTGTGTTCCGCATCTTGTATGCGGATGTAGGCTTGGCGCTCTGTAAGGAATTGGTTTATGTAATTGAATGTTTTGTGACCACAGTTGGTGTGACTGAGGTGATCGAGGATTACTTCGTGCTTCACATTGTCAAATGCGCCTTTAAGGTCCAAGGCCAGGACCACCTTGTCATTATGGAGACATTCGACAGGATTTACGATGTCGTGGTGGAGCTAAAGGAGTATATCCTGTGTCGATTTTTGAGGGCGGAAACCGAACAGGGTGTCCGCGAAAATGTGCTGTGCTTCGAGAAATTCAGAGTCTGTCGCGCAACATTGTTTCCATCAGCTTGCCGGCACAAGACGTGAGAGAGATGGGGCGAAGGTTCTCCACATAAATAGGTTTTCCGGTTTTCAGGACACAGGTGACGACAGCCGACTTCCAATCGAGAGGCAGAGGAGTGTCTCCATCCCAAATGCTATTGATGTATTTGAGAAGCATGACATATGCTGCGTCGGGAAGGTTGGCCAAAAGCTTGACTGTAACCTTGTCGCACCCGGGTGCAGTGCCACGTTTCATCTTGCTTAAGGCCGCCCGGAGGTTGTGGAGCTGGAACGGAGTGTCCAGCTACGTGTTCTCTTTGCCTGCATACGAGTAGGCAACCGCCCGGACGTCCTTGGTGGTGCACAGGTATCGGTCCCTGAGCGTGTGCGCTAGCTGTGTTGTCATTCCTGTAAAGTTGTGCATGACCTTATGTAAGTGGCGTTGGGTTTCCGTGCGTGTTTGTGTTGGATCGATGAACGCGCGGAATAGGCGCCACGTATTACGACCAGACATCTGGCGCGCAGCCGTGTTGCACCTGTCTACCCAGTTAGTGTCGGCTAGCTGAGCAGCATATTCCGCGGCTTGATGTGTGAGTTCGAGGATGCGTTTTTTGAGGCGTTTGTTATGTTTCTGTTTTTTCCATATTTTGGTGAGGCTGCGGCGGGCCTCCCAGAGATGTAGGAGGTGGTTGTCTACGTCCGTTTGCGTTTCCGTGAGCTGTATCTGCCTTTCGTGTTGTTTCAGTGCAGACGTGAGTGATTTGTACCAGGTGTCATATCCCGACGGGAGGGTGTCTACGATAGACAGAGAGGTGCGGAATTTTGTCCAGTCTGGGACACAAGCTTGTGTTTGTGAACGTTTCAGTGGACGCGTATAGATGGTTGTGCAGATTATACAGTGACCGCTGCCAAGAGTTTGCTCCGTGTTCAGCCAGTCGGCATGGCGTATGTTGCGTGTAAATGTGTGGTCCGGGCAAGTGTCGCGTTGAATCGAATTTCCTACACTTGCTGGGTTGATGGGGTCAGTGTGGAGGGTGAGTCCGAGTGTAGAGAGAAGTTCCGCAAGCTTCCTCCCACGTGTGTTCTACCGGGGATACCCCCAGAGCCTGCTCGGAGCATTAAAATCACCGTCCTTTCCCGCTACCTGCATAGCTTGCGTGAAAATTTCGCTCAACGCAACATTCTTAAGTTTTGGGGGACAATAAATGCTTAGAATGTATACAGGTGAGTCAGACCGCCTTAGGGGCAGTACCGACACCATCGTGTATGCGAACGGTGGTGTTGTGGGGAGTGTGACTTCCTGAGTAGTATATTGCCTGTGAACAAGAATACATGTCTGCGGGTTGTGTTGAAATGTAGTGTAGTTTGTGAGCTTGATGCCTGCGCCGGGTTCCTGAAGGGCAACCGCGGCAACGAGGAATTCAGAGGTCTCAAGGTAGAGGCGGAGTTCATCCCGCTTCCTGTGGTTCTTGAGACCTCTGCAATTCCACTGCGTTAGTGTAAGTGGCTGAGTTGTTCTGGCTCTCGACTTAAGGTTGGGGGCCATGGTCGGATACGGAGGGCGGGATTACGTTGTTAAGACCTGCCAGTCCGCTAGTGCCCGGCGCAGACATGCAGTAGTCTTCACAAAAGGTCAGACTCATCGGGAATGACTCTGTTAAATTTTGAAGGGCGGTTAACGTCCCTCATTGCACCCATGCGTTTAAGAAAGCGAGGATTTTCCTGTATCCATTTTTGGATAATGTGAGTTACAGCTTGTGTCACCTGTGTGGTGACACTGTCAACCTGACGCGCGATTGTGTCATGGATAATTTTGGGAAGATCAGCCAGCTGCGTTTCCATCGCGGTGACCCGGGTCTCCAGAGTTCCGAAGCGACTCTCCGTATTATTAGGATTCTCCCTGTCTGTTATGTTTTCTTCCTCGTCGCTAGAGGAGGGTGGCGTAGTGATTTTGTTTTTCAGCGAGTTAAGCTCGCTGGCTAGTTTTTCGTTTTGGGCTCGCAAAAGGGCAAGCTCGCGTTTAAGTTCCTGCGTCTCGGCGGTGCTGGTGAGGGGGAGAGGGAAAAAAGAGGAGGCGACCCTCGCCGAGCTGCCTACCTTGGATTCTTTGCAGGCGGCGCCGCCAGGAGGAGGCTTTAGAGCTGGGAAAAAATTTAATAAATAGAATGATGGTTTAGTTAACCAATCTAAATCAATAATTAGGATATAGGGAAAAAAATGAGCACGATAGCTACTGCTACCCCCCCGTTTCAAAGGGGACGCTCCTATATTCCATCCATCCATCCATCCATCCATCCATCCATCCATCCATCCATCTATCCATCCATCCATCCATCCATCCATCCATCCATCCATCCATCCATCCATCCATCCATCCATCCATCCGTCCGTCCGTCCGTCCGTCCGTCCGTCCGTCCGTCCGTCCATCCATCCATCCATCCATCCATCCATCCATCCATCCATCCATCCATCCATCCATCCAACTCCGCGTCTCCGGGTGGTGGCGTTGATCTCGCTGTCTTGCCATTTGGTGGCGTTCCGCAGCGGTTTTGTATCTCCTGTTGGCGTTTCTGTTTTGAGGGGGGCCCGATGTCCTGGTAAATTTTCCCGTGCATTCGCGGGAGCTGGTGAGGTGCGGTCCCCCACAGATTATACACACTGGATTGCATTCGTGGGGGCCATCCCCTCATACCAGCCCCCACGTTTTGGCCACAAAGTCCGCATCTTTCATTCACTGGAGTGTGACAATTGTCCGCCCGATGACCCAGGGTGCCACAACGGTAGCACGCTGGCACTGTCTTCTTGTAACCCCTTACGGGAGTCAGTTCTGCATTGTAGTGTACGTACCGCGGAGCGTTATGTCCCGCGAAAGTGAGCACTGCTACGTTGGAGTTCCCCAGCTTGCGCACATGGACGAGTTTTCCACCATGCCACTGCACACTATGTTTCAAAGAGTCACTAAGCTCGATGAAGAATGTCAGTCGAACCTAATGACATTAAATTTTCTCGTGTAGCAGGGTAATAATGACATTAGATGCTAATGTCATTCGATACGAATGACATTAATTTGCTCGTGTGACAGAGGTATTAGACGGGTCATGACGGGTGCCTGCTTTAAAGACCGGGACTACACGACTAAGCTTCCAGTCGTCCGGAATTGAACTTGTAGCAATAGACTGTTCAAAGATTATTTGCAATTTGGCTGGAGATTTCCTTGGTGCATTTCAGTACCCATACTGGTATATTATCTATTCCCGGGGCACTTGAAACTAAGTTTGTCGATGATACTTGCAATACCGTTAGCAGTTATGGTAACAGGTGTCATTTGCGAAAATGAAAACTTGGATACAAGAGGAATGTCTGAGGTAGATTCATTGGTGAAAACCGAAGAGAAGAGTTCATTACGACACTACGGTCACCTGGTGAGACCACAAAACCATCAGGGTTAACCAAAGAGATATAATGCCTAGACGTATTACCAGGAGTTAAAAGTTTCCAGAATTTCTTGGGATTGGAGCGTATGATGTCCTGTAGGTCCTCGTGGTAAAAGTTTCTTTTTGAACTTTGTAAAAGTCTAGTGTATTCGCGAAGACACGTGAAATACGTTTCCCATCGTGATGCACTGGCTGAATCCTTTGCAAGACGGAAAAGTCGTTTCTTCCTCATTAAGAGTTTCCTGAGGGTGTTAGAAAACCAAGGTGTACTGGCATCGCCCCGAATGCATACAAGGGGTACGTATAGATCAATAAAGGTTATTAATGTTTGTTTAAAAAGTAACCAGGTATCGTGTACGGATCTTGTGGAGGAGGAGATACGAAAGAGGTGGAAAAATTTGTCTACTTCAGTGATGATGCTTGCAACATTGGCCTTATTATAATCACGAATGAGCTGCACTGATGGTTGACGAGTAGTGATGGGGATAGATAAGTTAAACAAGGTACAATGATTACTGAAGCCGGTAATTGATGGCAATGACTGGATACATTCAGGATCCGAAGTAAGAACAAGGTCAAAAGTATTGCTTAGGCGAGTTGGTGTGTCAACTCTTTGTGTAAAGTTAAAAGTCAAGACTAAATTTAGAAACTCTTTCGATTGACCAGTATTTGCGGATAAGTTGAACCAGCTAATGTCAGGAATGTTAAAATCGCCGCAGAGTAAGATGCGCGGGGATAACGGGTATTTAGTACAGTATCGAGTACATTTCGAGTACATTATCGAGTACAGTTTCTTAAATGAAATGTCGCTGTCTGGAGCACGATAGCATGCAAGCAATATGACCATACTAGATGGGAGCGATAACTTGATAGCAAACAATTTCATGATTGCAGATCGGCAAAACAGGAAATGACGGCACGCTCGATTATGCAAAGACTAGTACACCGCCTCCTCTCCGCACCACCCTATCACGTCTGTGTACTGTGAATGATCGCGCATCATGCAGCAGCTCGTCATTCGAGATGTCCGAGGTTAGCCACGATTAAGTGTCGCTATCGTTTATGAAGGCTTCAACAGCATCTTTCTTGGGCAGATAGCTACGAATGTTGGCTAGTAGAACAGCTAATGTTTGACATCTCCGATGACTGGCGGATTAGCGACGACAACCGTTAAAATTGCACTTCTTGGAAAGAATCTGTTTCAGAGTTATAAGTAAATTGTCGGTCATTCATGAAGAGATTATCGAATCGGATCTTAAATGTGGCGCTTCTTCCTTGGGCGTAAGAATAGAGTTTACTTCTGGTCCTTTCGCACACGTTAAGAATAATCGTCACGAATTGCATGAGCTATTTTTTAGTTTCGGTCCCGCAGATAAAACTGTTGATTTTTCCTTAAAACGGGCCAGTTTGACAACTATTGGGCGATTTTTATCTTCCTGGTAACGCCCTATCCTGTGCGCCCGTTCAATATCATCAGGGTCGACAGTAAGGCTAAGTTTAACCAAACAAAAATAAGTAATCAGAGATTCAGACTGAGCCCATGTTTCAGCGTGATCATCCTTAATTCCGAAAAAATCAAATTACAGCGGCGACGTCGATTCTCTGCGTCATCGTATTTGTCGGCAGGAACATTAATTTCTGCGGAATCTTTTTCTGCATTCGTCTGTGTAGTGCTAGAAGCATTCGGGTCGTTTACTTGATTCAACTCGACAATTTTTTCCAATGCATCAACGCGAGAAGATAAGCGGCCGACTATTCCTTCAATATCAGTTTGTGCAGCGCGTATTTTAGAGATTTCGGCGAGGACTACGGTTTGAGACTGTTTTAAGCAAGACAGTGCCTGCGAACTTGATTGAAGTGATACAGGTGCGTCCTCATTTGGAGGACCAGGATTTAATTCTACGTCGCCCGACAGGACAAGCAAAAGGAATACCAGGTGGGCGTTGAGACAAAAGCAATATGACAGAAACATCATTCTATGGTAGCAGTCAAGCAGGTCAGCGGAGCACAACACTGCGACCAAAAAGGGGCTGCTAGTACGGACACAGCTGGTATGAGAAAGGTAACTAACCTGCGCAAAAAGCGGCGGTTTCATGACCAGGTACTTCGCAGTGGCGTGCCCCGAATGGCGAGGTAAAATGATTTGGCGGTGTAGGTGCTGCCAAGGCAAAAATTCAGCGCAGCGAAGATCCACAGCAGGAAAGCCTGCGCAAAAAGCGGCGGTTTCATGACCAGGTACGTTGCAGTGGAGTGCCCTGAATGGCCCCAGAACGGTAGTCGCATTTGTAGCCAAGGCGTGGCTCCTGTGGTGACGGTGCTGTATGGATGCCAGGCAGGACATTCAACTGTAGCTTGATCTGGCGCGTGAAACGTGTCTTCTGCTGTCTTTACGATGATCACGGGAAGCTGCGAAGCAGCCTCACCGAGGTGACAGGCGGTGGCGGGGTAGGTGCTGCCAAGGCAGAAATTCAGTGCAGCGAAGATCCACAGCAGAAAAGCTTGCACAAAAAGCGGCGGTTTCATAACCAGGTACGTCGCAGTGGCGTGCCCCGAATGGCTTCAGAACGGTAGTCGCATTTGTAGTCAAGGCGTGGCTCCTGTGATGACGGTGCTGTATGGTTGCCAGGAAGGACATTCAACTGTAGCTGGATCTGGCGCGTGCAACGTGTCTTCTGCTGTCTTTACGATGATCACGGGAAGCTGCGAAGCAGCCTCACCGATGTGACAGGCGGTGGCGCGGTAGGCGCTACTAAGGCAGAAATTCAGTGCAGCCAAGATCCACAGCAGGAAAGCTTGCGCAAAAAGCTGCGGTTTCATGACCAGGTACGTCGCAGTGGCGTGTCCCGAATGGCCCCAGAACGGTAGTCGCACTTGTAGTCAAGGCGTGGTGGCTCCTGTGGTGACGGTGCTGTATGGTTGCCAGGCAGGGCATTCAACTGTAGCTGGATCTGGCGCGTGCAAAGTATTTTCTGCAGTCTTTGCGATGACCACGGGAAGCTGAGAAGCAGCCTCACCGAGGTGACAGGCGGTTACGGGGTAGGTGCTGCCAAGGCAGAAATTCAGCGCAGCGAAGATCTACAGCAGGAAAGCCTGCGCGAAAAGCGGCGGTTTCATGACCAAGTACATCGCAGTGGCGTGCCCCGAATGGCCCCAGAACGGTAGTCGCATTTGTAGTCAAGGCGTGGCTCCTCTGGTGGTGGCGCTGTATGGTTGCCAGGCAGGGCATTCAACTGTAGCTGGATCTGGCGCGAGCAGTGTCTTCTGCTGTCTTTACGATGATCACGGGAAGGTGCGAAGCAGCCTCACCGAGGTGACAGGCGGTGGCGGGGTAGGTGCTGCCAAGGCAGAAATTCAGCGCAGCGAAGATCCACAGCAGAAAAGCCTGCGCGAAAAGCGGTGGTTAACATGACCAGGTATGTCGCAGTGGCGTGCCCCGAATGGCCCCAGAACGGTGGTCGCATTTGTAGTCAAGGCGTGGCTCCTCTGGAGACGGTGCTGTATGGTTGCCAGGCAGGACATTCAACTGTAACTGGATCTGGCACGTGCAACGTGTCTTCTGCTGTCTTTACGATGATCACGGGAAGCTGCGAAGTAGCATCACCGAGATGACTGGCGCTGGCGGGGTAAGTGCTGCTAAGGCAGAAATTCAGGGCAGCCAAGATCCACAGCAGGAAAGCCTGCGCAAAAAGCGGCGGTTTCATGACCAGGTACGTTGCAGTGGTGTGCCCCGAATGGCCCCAGAACGGTAGTCGCATTTGTAGTCAAGGCGTGACTCCTGTGGTGACGGTGCTGTATGGTTGCCAGGCAGGACATTGAACTGTAGCTGGATCTGGCGCGTGAAACGTGTCTTCTGCTGTCTTTACGATGATCACGGGAAGCTGCGAAGCAGCCTCACCGAGGTGACACGCGGTGCCGGGGTAGGTGCTGCCAAGGCAGAAATTCAGCGTGGCGAAGATCCACAGCAGGAAAGCCTGCGCAAAAAGCGGCGGTTTCATGAGCAGCTACGTTGCAGTGGCGTGCCCCGAATGGCCCCAGAACGGGAGTCGCGTTTGTAGTCAAGGCGTGGCTCCTGTGGTGACGGTGCTGTATGGTTGCCAGGCAGGGCATTCAACTGTAGCTGGATCTGGCGCGTGCAACGTGTCTTCTGCTGTCTTTACGATGATCAAGGGAAGCTGAGAAGCAGCCTCACAGAGGTGACAGGCGGTGACGGGGTAGGTGCTGCCAAGGCAGAAATTCAGCGCAGCGAAGATCTACAGCAGGAAAGCCTGCGCGAAAAGCGGCGGTTTCATGACCAGGTACGTCGCAGTGGCGTGCCCCGAATGGCCCCAAAACGGTAGTATCATTTGCAGTGAATCCGTGGCTCCTCTGGTGACGGTGCTCTATGGTTGCCAGGCAGGGCATTCAACTGTAGCTGGATCTGGCGCGTGCAGTGTCTTCTGCTGTCTTTACGATGATCACGGGAAGCTGCGAAGCAGCCTCACCGAGGTGACAGGCGGTGGCGGGGTAGGTGCTGCCAAGGCAGAAATTCAGCGCAGCGAAGATCCACAGCAGAAAAGCCTGCGAGAAAAGCGGTGGTTAACATGACCAGGTTCGTCGCAGTGGCGTGCCCCGAATGGCCCCAGAACGGTAGTCGCATTTGTAGTCAAGGCGTGGCTCCTCTGGTGACAGTGCTGTATGGTTCCCAGGCAGGACATTCAACTGTAGCTGGATCTGGCGCGTGCAGTGTCTTCTGCTGTCTTTACGATGATCACGGGAAGCTGCGAAGCAGCCTCACCGAGGTGACAGGCGGTGGCGGGGTAGGTGCAACTAAGGCAGAAATTCAGCGCAGCGAAGATCCACAGCAGGAAAGCCTGCGCAAAAAGCGGCGGATTCATGACCAGGTACGTTGCAGTGGCGTGCCCCGAATGGCCCCAGAACGGTAGTCGCATTTGTAGTCAAGGCGTGGCTCCTGTGGTGACGGTGCTGTATGGTTGCCAGGCAGGACATTGAACTGTAGCTGGATCTGGCGCGTGAAACGTGTCTTCTGCTGTCTTTACGATGATCACGGGAAGCTGCGAAGCAGCCTCACCGAGGTGACAGACGGTGCCGGGGTAGGTGCTGCCAAGGCAGAAATTCAGCGTGGCCAAGATCCACAGCAGGAAAGCCTGCGCAAAAAGCGGCGGTTTCATGACCAGCTACGTTGCAGTGGCGTGCCCCGAATGGCCCCAGAACGGTAGTCGCGTTTGTAGTCAAGGCGTGGCTCCTGTGGTGACGGTACTGTATGGTTGCCAGGCAGGGCATTCAGCTGTAGCTGGATCTGGCGCGTGCAACGTGTCTTCTGCTGTCTTTACGATGATCACGGGAAGCTGCGAAGCAGCCTCACCGAGGTGACAGGCGGTGGCGGGGTAGGTGCTGCAAAGGCAGAAATTGAGCGCAGCGAAGATCCATAGCAGGAAAGCCTGCGCGAAAAGCGGCGGTTTCATGACCAGGTACGTTGCAGTGGCGTGCCCCGAATGGCCTCAGATTGGTAGTAACATTTGTAGTCAAGGCGTGGCTCCTGTGGTGATGGTGCTGTATGGTTGCCAGGCAGGGCATTAAACTGTAGCTGGATCTGGCGCGTGAAACGTGTCTTCTGCTGTCTTTACGATGATCACGGGAAGCTGCGAAGCAGCCTCATCGAGGTGACAGGCGGTGGCGGGGTAGGTGCTGCCAAGGCAGAAATTCAGCGCAGCCAAGATCCACAGCAGAAAAGCTTGCGCAAAAAGCTGCGGTTTCATGACCTGGTACGTCGCAGTGGCATGCCCCGAATGACCCCAGAACGGTAGTCGCATTTGTAGTCAAGGGGTGGCTCCTGTGGTGACGGTGCTGTATGGTTGCCAGGCAGGGCATTCAACTGTAGCTGGATCTGGCGCGTGCAAAGCGTCTTCTGCTGTCTTTACGATGATCACGGGAAGCTGCGAAGCAGCCTCATCGAGGTGACAGGTGGTGGCGGGGTAGGTGCTGCCAAGGCAGAAATTCAGCGCTGCGAAGATCCACAGCAGGAAAGCCTGCGCAAAAAGCGGCGGTTTCATGACCTGGTATGTTGCAGTGGTGTGCCCAGAATGGCAACCGAACGGTAGTCGCATTTGTAGTCAAGGCGTGGCTCCTGTGGTGACGGTGCTGTATTGTTGCCAGGCAGGACATTCAACTGTAGCTGGATCTGGCGCGTGAAACGTGTCTTCTGCTGTCTTTACGATGATCACGGGAAGCTGCGAAGCAGCCTCACCGAGGTGACAGGCGGTGGCGCGGTAGGTGCTACTAAGGCAGAAATTCAGTGCAGCCAAGATCCACAGCAGGAAAGCTTGCGCAAAAAGCTGCGGTTTCATGACCAGGTACGTCGCTGTGGCGTGCCCCGAATGGCCACAGATTGGTAGTAGCATTTGTAGTCAAGGCGTGGCTCCTGTGGTGACGGTGCTGTATGGTTGCCAGGCAGGGCATTCAACTGTAGCTGGATCTGGCGCGTGCAACGTGTCTTCTGCTGTCTTTACGACGATCACGGGAAGCTGCGAAGCAGCCTCACCGAGGTGACAGGCGGCGGCGGGGTAAGTGCTGCTAAGGCGGAAATTCAGCGCAGCCAAGATCCACAGCAGGAAAGCCTGCGCAAAATGCGGCGGTTTCATGACCTGGTACGTTGCAGTGGTGTGCCCCGAATGGCCCCAGAACGGTAGTCGCATTTGTAGCCAAGGCGTGGCTCCTCTGGTGACGGTGCTGTATGGTTGCCAGGCAGGGCATTCAACTGTAGCTGGATCTGGCGCGTGCAGTGTCTTCTGCTGTCTTTACGATGATGACGGGAAGCTGCGAAGCAGCCTCACCGAGGTGACAGGTGGTGGCGGGGTAGGTGCTGCCAAGGCAGAAATTCAGCGCTGCGAAGATCCACAGCAGGAAAGCCTGCGCAAAAAGCGGCGGTTTCATGACCAGGTACGTCGCAGTGGCGTGCCCCGAATGGCCCCAGAACGGTAGTCGCATTTGTAGCCAAGGCGTGGCTCCTGTGGTGACGGTCCTGTATGGTTGCCAGGCAGGAAATTCAACTGTAGCTGGATCTGGCGCGTGCAACGTGTCTTCTGCTGTCTTTCCGATGATCAAAGGAAGCTGCGAAGCAGCTACACCGAGGTGACAGGCGGTGGCGGGGTAAGTGCTGCTAAGGCAGAAATTCAGCGCAGCCAAGATCCACAGCAGGAAAGCCTGCGCAAAAAGCTGCGGTTTCATGACCTGGCACGTTGCAGTGGTGTGCCCCGAATGGCCCCAGAACGGTAGTCGCATTTGTAGCCAAGGCGTGGCTCCTCTGGTGACGGTGCTGTATGGTTGCCAGGCAGGGCATTCAACTGTAGCTGGATCTGGAGCGTGCAGTGTCTTCTGCTGTCTTTACGATGATCACGGGAAGCTGCGAAGCAGCCTCTCCGAGGTGACAGGTGGTGGCGGGGTAGGTGCTGACGAGGCAGAAATTCAGCGCAGCGAAGATCCACAGCAGGAAAGCCTGCGCAAAAAGCGGCGGTTTCATGACCAGGTACGTCGCAGTGGCGTGCCCCCGAATGGCCCCAGAATGGTAGTCGCATTTGTAGTCAAGGCGTGGCTCCTGTGGTGACGGTGCTGTATGGTTGCCAGGCTGACATTCAACAGTAGCAGGATCTGGCGCGTGCAACGTGTCTTCTGCTGTTTTACGATGATCACGGGAAGCTGCGAAGCAGCCTCACCGAGGTGACAGGCAGTGGCGGGGTAGGTGCTGCCAAGGCAGAAAGTCAGCGCAGCGGATGTCCACAGCAGGAAAGCCTGTGCGAAAAGCGGCGGTTTCATGACCAGGTACGTCGCAGTGGCGTGCCCCGAATGGCCCCAGAACGGTAGTCGCATTTGTAGTCAAGGCGTGGCTCCTGTGGTGACGGTGCTGTATGGTTGCCAGGCAGGACATTCAACTGTAGCTGGATCTGGCGCGAGCAACGTGTCTTCTGGTGTCTTTACGATCATCACGGGAAGCTGCGAAGCAGCCTCACCGAGGTGACAGGCGGTGGCGGGGTAGGTGCTGCCAAGGCAGGAAGTCAGCGCAGCGGATGTCCACAGCAGGAAAGCCTGTGCGAAAAGCGGCGGTTTCATGACCAGGTATGTTGCAGTGGCGTGCCCCGAATGGCCCCAGAACGGTAGTCCCATTTGTAGTCAAGGCGTGACTCCTCTGGTGACGGTGCTGTATGGTTGCCAGGCAGGGCATTCAACTGTAGCTGGATCTAGCGCGTGAAACGTGTCTTCTGCTGTCTTTACGATGATCACGGGAAGCTGCGAAGCAGCCTCACCGAGGTGACACGCGGTGCCGGGGTAGGTGCTGCCAAGGCAGAAATTCAGCGTGGCGAAGATCCACAGCAGGAAAGCATGCGCAAAAAGCGGCGGTTTCATGAGCAGCTACGTTGCAGTGGCGTGCCCCGAATGGCCCCAGAACGGGAGTCGCGTTTGTAGTCAAGGCGTGGCTCCTGTGGTGACGGTGCTGTATGGTTGCCAGGCAGGGCATTCAACTGTAGCTGGATCTGGCGCGTGCAACGTGTCTTCTGCTGTCTTTACGATGATCAAGGGAAGCTGCGAAGCAGCCACACCGAGGTGACAGGCGGTGGCGGGGTAGGTGCTGCAAAGGCAGAAATTCAGCGCAGCGAAGATCCATAGCAGGAAAGCTTGCGCGAAAAGCGGCGGTTTCATGACCAGGTACGTCGCAGTGGCGTGCCCCGAATGGCCTTAGATTGGTAGTAGCATTTGTAGTCAAGGCGTGGATCCTGTGGTGACGGTGCTGTATGGTTGCCAGGCAGGGCATTCAACTGTAGCTGGATCTGGCGCGTGCAACGTGTCTTCTGCTGTATTTACGACGATCACGGGAAGCTGCGAAGCAGCCTCACCGAGGTGACAGGCGGTGGCGGGGTAAGTGCTGCTAAGGCAGAAATTCAGCGCAGCCAAGATCCACAGCAGGAAAGCCTGCGCAAAAAGCGGCGGTTTCATGACCAGGTACGTCGCAGTGGCGTGCCCCGAATGGCCCCAGAACGGTAGTCGCATTTGTAGTCAAGGCGTGGCTCCTGTGGTGATGGTGCTGTATGGTTGGCAGGCAGGACATTCAACTGTAGCTGGATCTGGCGCGAGCAAAGTGTCTTCTTTTGTCTTTACGATGATCACGGGAAAGGGCGAACCAGCCTCAGTGAGGTGACAGGAGGTGGCGGGGTAGGTGCTGCCAAGGCAGAAAGTCAGCGGAGCGAATGTCCACAGCAGGAAAGCCTGTGCGAAAAGCGGCGGTTTCATGACCAGGTACGTCGCAGTGGCGTGCCCCGAATGGCCCCAGAACGGTAGTCGCATTTGTAGTCAAGGCGTGGCTCCTGTGGTGACGGTGCTGTATGGTTGCCAGGCAGGACATTCAACTGTAGCTGGATCTGGCGCGAGCAACGTGTCTTCTGGTGTCTTTAAGATGATCACGGGAAGCTGCGAAGCAGCCTCACCGAGGTGACAGGTGGTGGCGGGGTAGGTGCTGATGAGGCAGAAATTCAGCGCAGCGAAGATCCACAGCAGGAAAGCCTGCGCAAAAAGCGGCGGTTTCATGACCAGGTACGTCGCAGTGGCGTGCCCCGAATGGCCCCAGAACGGTAGTCGCATTTGTAGTCAAGGCGTGGCTCCTGTGGTGATGGTGCTCTATGGTTGCCAGACAGGGCATTCAACGGTAGCTGGATCTGGCGCGAGCAAAGTGTCTTCTTTTCTCTTTACGATGATCACGGGAAGCTGCGAAGCAGCCTCACCGAGGTGACAGGCGGTGGCGGGGTAGGTGCTGCAAAGGCAGAAATTCAGCGCAGCGAAGATCCATAGCAGGAAAGCCTGCGCGAAAAGCGGCGGTTTCATGACCAGGCACGTCGCAGTGGCGTGCCCCGAATGGCCTCAGATCGGTAGTAGCATTTGTAGTCAAGGCGTGGCTCCTGTGGTGACGGTGCTGTATGGTTGCCAGGCAGGGCATTCAACTGTAGCTGGATCTGGCACGTGCAACGTGTCTTCTGCTGTCTTTACGATGATCACGGGAAGCTGCAAAGCAGCCTCATCGAGATGACAGGCGGTGGCGGGGTAGTTGCTGCCAAGGCAGAAATTCAGCACAGCGAAGATCCACAGCAGGAAAGCCTGTTAAAAAGCGGCGGTTTCATGACGTGGAACGTTGCAGTGACGTGCCCCGAATGGCCCCAGAACGGTAGTCGCATTTGTAGTCAAGGCGTGGCTCCTGTGGTGACGGTGCTGTATGGTTGCCAGGCAGGACATTAAACTGTAGCTGGATCTGGCGCGTGCAACATGTCTTCTGCTGTCTTTACGATGATCACGGGAAGCTGCGAAGCAGCCTCACCGAGGTGACAGGCGGTGGCGGGGTAGGTGCTACTACGGCAGAAATTCAGTGCAGCGAAGATCCACAGCAGGAAAGCTTGCGCAAAAAGCTGCGGCTTCATGACCTGGTACGTCGCAGCGGCCTGCCCCGAATGACCCCAGAACGGTAGTCGCATTTGTAGTCAAGGCGTATCTCCTGTGGTGACGGTGCTGTATGGTTGCCAGGCAGGGCATTCAACTGTAGCTGGATCTGGCACGTGCAAAGTGTCTTCTGCTGTCTTTACGATGATCACGGGAAGCTGCGAAGCAGCCTCACCGAGGTGACAGGTGGTGGCCGGGTAGGTGCTGCCAAGGCAGAAATTCAGCGCTGCGAAGATCCACAGCAGGAAAGCCTGCGCAAAAAGCGGCGGTTTCATGACCAGGTACGTCGCAGTGGCGTGCCCCGAATGGCCCCAGAACGGTAGTCGCATTTGTAGCCAAGGCGTGGCTCCTGTGGTGACGGTCCTGTATGGTTGCCAGGCAGGAAATTCAACTGTAGCTGGATCTGGCGCGTGCAGTGTCTTCTGCTGTCTTTACGATGAGCACGGGAAGCTGCGAAGCAGCCTCACCGAGGTGACAGGTGGTGGCGGGGTAGGTGCTGACGAGGCTGAAATTCAGCGCAGCGAAGATCCACAGCAGGAAAGCCTGCGCAAAAAGCGGCGGTTTCATGACCAGGTACGTCGCAGTGGCGTGCCCCGAATGGCCCCAGAACGGTAGTCGCATTTGTAGTCAAGGCGTGGCTCCTGTGGTGACGGTGCTGTATGGTTGCCAGGCAGGACATTCAACTGTATCTGGATCTGGCGCGAGCAAAGTGTCTTCTTTTGTCTTTACGATGATCACGGGAAAGTGCGAAGCAGCCTCAATGAGGTGACAGGAGGTGGCGTGGTAGGTGCTGCCAAGGCAGAAAGTCAGCGCAGCTAATGTCCACAGCAGAAAAGCCTGCGCGAAAAGCGGCGGTTTCATGACTAGGTACGTCGCAGTGGCGTGCCCCGAATGGCCTTAGATTGGTAGTAGCATTTGTAGTCAAGGCGTGGCTCCTGTGGTGACGGTGCTGTATGGTTGCCAGGCAGGGCATTCAACTGTAGCTGGATCTGGCGCGTGCAACGTGTCTTCTGCTGTATTTACGACGATCACGGGAAGCTGCGAAGCAGCCTCACCGAGGTGACAGGCGGTGGCGGGGTAAGTGCTGCTAAGTCAGAAATTCAGCGCAGCCAAGATCCACAGCAGGAAAGCCTGCGCAAAAAGCGGCGGTTTCATGACCAGGTACGTCGCAGTGGCGTGCCCCGAATGGCCCCAGAACGGTAGTCGCATTTGTAGTCAAGGCGTGGCTCCTGTGGTGATTGTGCTGTATGGTTGGCAGGCAGGACATTCAACTGTAGGTGGATCTGGCGCGAGCAAAGTGTCTTCTTTTGTCTTTACGATGATCACGGGAAAGGGCGAACCAGCCTCAGTGAGGTGACAGGAGGTGGCGGGGTAGGTGCTGCCAAGGCAGAAAGTCAGCGGAGCGAATGTCCACAGCAGGAAAGCCTGTGCGAAAAGCGGCGGTTTCATGACCAGGTACGTCGCAGTGGCGTGCCCCGAATGGCCCCAGAACGGTAGTCGCATTTGTAGTCAAGGCGTGGCTCCTGTGGTGACGGTGCTGTATGGTTGCCAGGCAGGACATTCAACTGTAGCTGGATCTGGCGCGAGAAACGTGTCTTCTGGTGTCTTTAAGATGATCACGGGAAGCTGCGAAGCAGCCTCACCGAGGTGACAGGTGGTGGCGGGGTAGGTGCTGATGAGGCAGAAATTCAGCGCAGCGAAGATCCACAGCAGGAAAGCCTGCGCAAAAAGCGGCGGTTTCATGACCAGGTACGTCGCAGTGGCGTGCCCCGAATGGCCCCAGAACGGTAGTCGCATTTGTAGTCAAGGCGTGGCTCCTGTGGTGATGGTGCTCTATGGTTGCCAGACAGGGCATTCAACGGTAGCTGGATCTGGCGCGAGCAAAGTGTCTTCTTTTGTCTTTACGATGATCACGGGAAGCTGCGAAGCAGCCTCACCGAGGTGACAGGCGGTGGCGGGGTAGGTGCTGCAAAGGCAGAAATTCAGCGCAGCGAAGATCCATAGCAGGAAAGCCTGCGCGAAAAGCGGCGGTTTCATGACCAGGCACGTCGCAGTGGCGTGCCCCGAATGGCCTCAGATCGGTAGTAGCATTTGTAGTCAAGGCGTGGCTCCTGTGGTGACGGTGCTGTATGGTTGCCAGGCAGGGCATTCAACTGTAGCTGGATCTGGCACGTGCAACGTGTCTTCTGCTGTCTTTACGATGATCACGGGAAGCTGCAAAGCAGCCTCATCGAGATGACAGGCGGTGGCGGGGTAGTTGCTGCCAAGGCAGAAATTCAGCACAGCGAAGATCCACAGCAGGAAAGCCTGTTAAAAAGCGGCGGTTTCATGACGTGGAACGTTGCAGTGACGTGCCCCGAATGGTCCCAGAACGGTAGTCGCATTTGTAGTCAAGGCGTGGCTCCTGTGGTGACGGTGCTGTATGGTTGCCAGGCAGGACATTAAACTGTAGCTGGATCTGGCGCGTGCAACATGTCTTCTGCTGTCTTTACGATGATCACGGGAAGCTGCGAAGCAGCCTCACCGAGGTGACAGGCGGTGGCGGGGTAGGTGCTACTACGGCAGAAATTCAGTGCAGCGAAGATCCACAGCAGGAAAGCTTGCGCAAAAAGCTGCGGTTTCATGACCTTGTACGTCGCAGCGGCCTGCCCCGAATGACCCCAGAACGGTAGTCGCATTTGTAGTCAAGGCGTATCTCCTGTGGTGACGGTGCTGTATGGTTGCCAGGCAGGGCATTCAACTGTAGCTGGATCTGGCACGTGCAAAGTGTCTTCTGCTGTCTTTACGATGATCACGGGAAGCTGCGAAGCAGCCTCACCGAGGTGACAGGTGGTGGCGGGGTAGGTGCTGCCAAGGCAGAAATTCAGCGCTGCGAAGATCCACAGCAGGAAAGCCTGCGGAAAAAGCGGCGGTTTCATGACCAGGTACGTCGCAGTGGCGTGCCCCGAATGGCCCCAGAACGGTAGTCGCATTTGTAGCCAAGGCGTGGCTCCTGTGGTGACGGTCCTGTATGGTTGCCAGGCAGGAAATTCAACTGTAGCTGGATCTGGCGCGTGCAGTGTCTTCTGCTGTCTTTACGATGAGCACGGGAAGCTGCGAAGCAGCCTCACCGAGGTGACAGGTGGTGGCGGGGTAGGTGCTGACGAGGCTGAAATTCAGCGCAGCGAAGATCCACAGCAGGAAAGCCTGCGCAAAAAGCGGCGGTTTCATGACCAGGTACGTCGCAGTGGCGTGCCCCGAATGGCCCCAGAACGGTAGTCGCATTTGTAGTCAAGGCGTGGCTCCTGTGGTGACGGTGCTGTATGGTTGCCAGGCAGACATTCAACAGTAGCAGGATCTGGCGCGTGCAACGTGTCTTCTGCTGTTTTACGATGATCACGGGAAGCTGCGAAGCAGCCTCAACGAGGTGACAGGCGCGGGGTAGGTGCTACTAAGGCAGAAATTCAGCGCCGCGAAGATCCACAGCAGGAAAGCCGGCGCAAAAAGCGGCGGTTTCATGACCAGGTATGTTGCAGTGGCGTGACTAAAATGGCCCCAGAACGGTAGTCGCATTTGTAGTCAAGGCGTGGCTCCTGTGGTGACGGTGCTGTATGGTTGCCAGGCAGGACATTAAACTGTAGCTGGATCTGGCGCGTGCAACATGTCTTCTGCTGTCTTTACGATGATCACGGGAAGCTGCGGAGCAGCCTCACCGAGGTGACAGGCGGTGGCGGGGTAGGTGCTACTACGGCAGAAATTCAGTGCAGCGAAGATCCACAGCAGGAAAGCTTGCGCAAAAAGCTGCGGTTTCATGACCTGGTACGTCGCAGTGGCGTGCCCCGAATGACCCCAGAACGGTAGTCGCATTTGTAGTCAAGGCGTATCTCCTGTGGTGACGGTGCTGTATGGTTGCCAGGCAGGGCATTCAACTGTAGCTGGATCTGGCACGTGCAAAGTGTCTTCTGCTGTCTTTACGATGATCACGGGAAGCTGCGAAGCAGCCTCACCGAGGTGACAGGTGGTGGCGGGGTAGGTGCTGCCAAGGCAGAAATTCAGCGCTGCGAAGATCCACAGCAGGAAAGCCTGCGCAAAAAGCGGCGGTTTCATGACCAGGTACATCGCAGTGGCGTGCCCCGAATGGCCCCAGAACGGTAGTCGCATTTGTAGCCAAGGCGTGGCTCCTGTGGTGACGGTCCTGTATGGTTGCCAGGCAGGAAATTCAACTGTAGCTGGATCTGGCCCGTGCAGTGTCTTCTGCTGTCTTTACGATGATCACGGGAAGCTGCGAAGCAGCATCACCGAGGTGACAGGTGGTGGCGGGGTAGGCGCTGACGAGGCAGAAATTCAGCGCAGCGAAGATCCACAGCAGGAAAGCCTGCGCAAAAAGCGGCGGTTTCATGACCAGGTACGTCGCAGTGGCGTGCCCTGAATGGCCCCAGAACGGTAGTCGCATTTGCAGTCAAGGCGTGGCTCCTGTGGTGACGGTGCTGTATGGTTGCCACGCAGACATTCAACAGTAGCAGGGTCTGGCGCGTGCAACGTGTCTTCTGCTGTTTTACGATGATCACGGGAAGCTGCGAAGCAGCCTCAACGAGGTGACAGGCGCGGGGTAGGTGCTACTAAGGCAGAAATTCAGCGCCGCGAAGATCCACAGCAGGAAAGCCTGCGCAAAAAGCCGCGGTTTCATGACCAGGTATGTTGCAGTGGCATGACCAAAATGGCCCCAGAACAGTAGTCGCATTTGTAGTCAAGGCGTGGCTGCTGTGGTGACGGTGCTGTATGGTTGCCAGGCAGGACATTCAACTGTAGCTGGATCCGGCGCGAGCAAAGTGTCTTCTTTTGTCTTTACGATGATCACGGGAAAGTGCGAACCAGCCTCGTGAGGTGGCAGGAGGTGGCGGGGTAGGTGCTGCCAAGGCAGAAAGTCAGCGCAGCGAATGTCCACAGCAGGAAAGCCTGTGCGAAAAGCGGCGGTTTCATGACCAGGTACGTCGCAGTGGCGTGCCCCGAATGGCCCCAGAACGGTAGTCGCATTTGTAGTCAAGGCGTGGCTCCTGTGGTGACGGTGCTGTATGGTTGCCAGGCAGGACATTCAACTGTAGCTGGATCTGGCGCGAGCAACGTGTCTTCTGGCGTCTTGACGATGATCACGGGAAGCTGCGAAGCAGCCTCACCGAGGTGACAGGTGGTGGCGGGGTAGGTGCTGATGAGGCAGAAATTCAGCGCAGCGAAGATCCACAGCAGGAAAGCCTGCGCAAAAAGCGGCGGTTTCATGACCAGGTACGTCGCAGTGGCGTGCCCCAAGTGGCCCCAGAACGGTAGTCGCATTTGTAGTCAAGGCGTGGCTCCTGTGGTGACGGTGGTGTATGGTTGCCAGGCAGGGCATTCAACAGTAGCTGGATCTGGTGCGTGCAACGTGTCTTCTGCTGTTTTACGATGATCACGGGAAGCTGCGAAGCAGCCTCACCGAGGTGACAGGCGCGGGGTAGGTGCTACTAAGGCAGAAATTCAGCGCAGCGAAGATCCACAGCAGGAAAGCCTGCGCAAAAGCGGCGGTTTCATGACCAGGTATGTTGCAGTGGCGTGCCCCGAATGGCCCCAGAACGGTAGTCGCATTTGTAGTCAAGGCGTGGCTCCTGTGGTGACGGTGCTGTATGATTGTCAGGCAGGACATTCAACTATAGCTGGATCTGGCGCGAGCAAAGTGTCTTCTTTTGTCTTTACGATGATCACGGGAAAGTGCGAACCAGCCTCAGTGAGGTGACAGGAGGTGGCGGGGTAGGTGCTGCCAAGGCAGAAAGTCAGCGCAGCGAATGTCCACAGCAGGAAAGCCTGTGCGAAAAGCGGCGGTTTCATGACCAGGTACGTCGCAGTGGCGTGCCCCGAATGGCCCCAGAACGGTAGTCGCATTTGTAGTCAAGGCGTGGCTCCTGTGGTGACGGTGCTGTATGGTTGCCAGGCAGGACATTCAACTGTAGCTGGATCTGGCGCGAGCAACGTGTCTTCTGGTGTCTTTACGATCATCACGGGAAGCTGCGAAGCAGTCACCGAGGTGACAGGCGGAGGCGGGGTAGGTGCTACTGAGGCAGAAATTCAGTGCAGCGAATATCCACAGCAGGAAAGCTTGCGCAAAAAGGTGCGGTTTCATGACCAGGTACGTCGCTGTGGCGTGCCCCGAATTGCCTCAGATTGGTAGTAGCATTTGTAGTCAAGGCGTGGCTCCTGTGGTGACGGTGCTGTATGGTTGCCAGGCAGGGCATAAACTGTAGCTGGATCTGGCGCGTGCAACGTGTCTTCTGCTGTATTTACGACGATCACGGGAAGCTGCGAAGCAGCCTCACCGAGGTGACAGGCGGTGGCGGGGTAAGTGCTGCTAAGGCAGAAATTCAGCGCAGCCAAGATCTACAGCAGGAAAGCCAGCGCAAAAAGCGGCGGTTTTATGACCTGGTACGTTGCAGTGGTGTGCCCCGAATGGCCCCAGAACGGTAGTCGCATTTGTAGCCAGGGCGTGGCTCCTCTGGTGACGGTGCTGTATGGTTGCCAGGGAGGGCATTCAACTGTAGCTGGATCTGGCGCGTGCAACATGTCTTCTGCTGTCTTTCTGATGATCACAGGAAGCTGCGAAGCAGCTTCACCGAGGTGACAGGCGGTGGCGGGGTAAGTGCTGCTAAGGCAGAAATTCAGCGCAGCCAAGATCCACAGCAGGAAAGCCTGCGCAAAAAGCGGCGGTTTCATGACCAGGTACGTCGCAGTATTCTGCCCCGAATGGCCCTAGAACGGTAGTCGCATTTGTAGTCAAGGCGTGGCTCCTGTGGTGACGGTGCTGTATGGTTGCCAGGCAGGACATTCAACTGTAGCTGGATCTGGCGCGAGCAACGTGTCTTCTGGTGTCTTTACGATGATCACGGGAAGCTGCGAAGCAGCCTCACCGAGGTGACATGTGGTGGCGGGGCAGGTGCTGACGAGGCAGAAATTCAGCGCAGCGAAGATCCACAGCAGGAAAGCCTGCGCAAAAAGCGGCGGTTTCATGACCAGGTACGTCGCAGTGGCGTGCCCCAAATGGCCCCAGAATGGTAGTCGCATTTGTAGTCAAGGCGTGGCTCCTGTGGTGACGGTGCTGTATGGTTGCCAGGCAGACATTCAACAGTAGCTGGATCTGGCGCGTGCAACGTGACTTCTGCTGTTTTACAATGATCACGGGAAGCTGCGAAGCAGCCTCACCAAGGTGACAGGCGCGGGGTAGGTGCTACTAAGGCAGAAATTCAGCGCAGCGAAGATCAACAGCAGGAAAGCCTGCGCAAAAAGCGGCGGTTTCATGACCGGGTATGTTGCAGTGGCGTGCCCCGAATGGCCCCCGAACGGTAGTCGCATTTGTAGTCAAGGCGTGGCTCCTGTGGTGACGGTGCTGTATGGTTGCCAGGCAGGACATTCAACTGTAGCTGGATCTGGCGCGAGCAACGTGTCTTCTGGCGTCTACGATGATCACGGGAAGCTGCGAAGCAGCCTCACCGAGGTGACAGGTGGTGGCGGGGTAAGTGCTGATGAGGCAGAAATTCAGCGCAGCGAAGATCTACAGCAGGAAAGCCTGTGCAAAAAGCGGCGGTTTCATGACCAGGTACGTCGCAGTGGCGTGCCCCGAATGGCCCCAGAACGGTAGTCGCATTTGTAGCCAAGGCGTGGCTCCTGTGGTGACGGTCCTGTATGGTTGCCATGCAGGAAATTCAACTGTAGCTGGATCTGGCGCGTGCAGTGTCTTCTGCTGTCTTTACGATGATCACGGGAAGCTGCGAAGCAGCATCACCGAGGTGACAGGTGGTGGCGGGGTAGGTGCTGACGAGGCAGAAATTCAGCGCAGCGAAGATCCACAGCAGGAAAGCCTGCGCAAAAAGCGGCGGTTTCATGACCAGGTACGTCGCAGTGGCGTGCCCTGAATGGCCCCAGAACGGTAGTCGCATTTGTAGTCAAGGCGTGGCTCCTGTGGTGACGGTGCTGTATGGTTGCCACGCAGACATTCAACAGTAGCAGGGTCTGGCGCGTGCAACGTGTCTTCTGCTGTTTTACGATGATCACGGGAAGCTGCGAAGCAGCCTCAACGAGGTGACAGGCGCGGGGTAGGTGCTACTAAGGCAGAAATTCAGCGCCGCGAAGATCCACAGCAGGAAAGCCTGCGCAAAAAGCGGCGGTTTCATGACCAGGTATGTTGCAGTGGCATGACCAAAATGGCCCCAGAACAGTAGTCGCATTTGTAGTCAAGGCGTGGCTGCTGTGGTGACGGTGCTGTATGGTTGCCAGGCAGGACATTCAACTGTAGCTGGATCCGGCGCGAGCAAAGTGTCTTCTTTTGTCTTTACGATGATCACGGGAAAGGGCGAACCAGCCTCGTGAGGTGGCAGGAGGTGGCGGGGTAGGTGCTGCCAAGGCAGAAAGTCAGCGCAGCGAATGTCCACAGCAGGAAAGCCTGTGCGAAAAGCGGCGGTTTCATGACCAGGTACGTCGCAGTGGCGTGCCCCGAATGGCCCCAGAACGGTAGTCGCATTTGTAGTCAAGGCGTGGCTCCTGTGGTGATGGTGCTGTATGGTTGCCAGGCAGGACATTCAACTGTAGCTGGATCTGGTGCGTGCAACGTGTCTTCTGCTGTTTTACGATGATCACGGGAAGCTGCGAAGCAGCCTCACCGAGGTGACAGGCGCGGGGTAGGTGCTACTAAGGCAGAAATTCAGCGCAGCGAAGATCCACAGCAGGAAAGCCTGCGCAAAAAGCGGCGGTTTCATGACCAGGTATGTTGCAGTGGCGTGCCCCGAATGGCCCCAGAACGGTAGTCGCATTTGTAGTCAAGGCGTGGCTCCTGTGGTGACGGTGCTGTATGATTGTCAGGCAGGACATTCAACTATAGCTGGATCTGGCGCGAGCAAAGTGTCTTCTTTTGTCTTTACGATGATCACGGGAAAGTGCGAACCAGCCTCAGTGAGGTGACAGGAGGTGGCGGGGTAGGTGCTGCCAAGGCAGAAAGTCAGCGCAGCGAATGTCCACAGCAGGAAAGCCTGTGCGAAAAGCGGCGGTTTCATGACCAGGTACGTCGCAGTGGCGTGCCCCGAATGGCCCCAGAACGGTAGTCGCATTTGTAGTCAAGGCGTGGCTCCTGTGGTGACGGTGCTGTATGGTTGCCAGGCAGGACATTCAACTGTAGCTGGATCTGGCGCGAGCAACGTGTCTTCTGGTGTCTTTACGATCATCACGGGAAGCTGCGAAGCAGCCTCACCGAGGTGACAGGTGGTGGCGGGGTAGGCGTTGATGAGGCAGAAATTCAGCGCAGCGAAGATCCACAGCAGGAAAGCCTGCGCAAAAAGCGGCGGTTTCATGACCAGATACGTCGCAGTGGCGTGCCCCGAATGGCCCCAGAACGGTAGTCGCATTTGTAGTCAAGGCGTGGCTCCTGTGGTGACGGTGCTGTATGGTTGCCAGGCAGGGCATTCAACTGTAGCTGGATCTAGCGCGTGCAACGTGTCTTCTGCTGTCTTTACGATGATCACGGGAACCTGCGAAGCAGCCTCACCGAGGTGACAGGTGGTGGCGGGGTAAGTGCTGCTAAGGCAGGAATTCAGCGCAGCAAAGATCCACAGCAGGAAAGCCTGCGCGAAAAGCGGCGGTTTCATGACCAGGTACGTCGCAGTGGTGTGCCCCGAATGGCCCCAGAACGGTAGTCGCATTTGTAGTCAAGGCGTGGCTCCTGTGGTGACGGTGCTGTATGGTTGCCAGGCAGGACATTCAACTGTAGCTGGATCTGGCGCGAGCAAAGTGTCTTCTTTTGTCTTTACGATGATCACGGGAAAGTGCGAAGCAGCCTCGATGAGGTGACAGGAGGTGGCGGGGTAGGTGCTGCCAAGGCAGAAAGTCAGCGCAGCTAATGTCCACAGCAGGAAAGCCTGCGCGAAAAGCGGCGGTTTCATGACCAGGTACGTCGCAGTGGCGTGCCCCGAATGGCCCCAGAACGGTAGTCGCATTTGAGTCAAGGCGTGGCTCCTGTGGTGACGGTGCTGTATGGTTGCCAGGCAGGGCGTTCAACTGTAGCTGGATCTGGCGCGTGCAGTGTCTTCTGCTGTCTTTACGATGATCACGGGAAGCTGCGAAGCAGCCTCACCGAGGTGACAGGCGGTGGCGGGGTAGGTGCTGCCAAGGCAGAAATTCAGCGCAGCGAAGATCCACAGCAGGAAAGCCTGCGCGAGAAGCGGCGGTTTCATGACCAGGTACGTAACAGTGGCGTGCCCCGAATGGACCCAGAATGGTAGTCGCATTTGTAGTCAAGGCGTGGCTCCTGTGGTGGCGGGGCTGTATGGCTGCCAGGCAGGGAATTTAACTGTAGCTGGATCTGGCGCGTGCAACATATCTTCTGCTGTCTTTATGATGATCACGGGAAGCTGCGAAGCAGTCACCGAGGTGACAGGCGGAGGCGGGGTAGGTGCTACTGAGGCAGAAATTCAGTGCAGCGAATATCCACAGCAGGAAAGCTTGCGCAAAAAGGTGCGGTTTCATGACCAGGTACGTCGCTGTGGCGTGCCCCGAATGGCCTCAGATTGGTAGTAGCATTTGTAGTCAAGGCGTGGCTCCTGTGGTGACGGTGCTGTATGGTTGCCAGGCAGGGCATAAACTGTAGCTGGATCTGGCGCGTGCAACGTGTCTTCTGCTGTATTTACGACGATCACGGGAAGCTGCGAAGCAGCCTCACCGAGGTGACAGGCGGTGGCGGGGTAAGTGCTGCTAAGGCAGAAATTCAGCGCAGCCAAGATCTACAGCAGGAAAGCCAGCGCAAAAAGCGGCGGTTTTATGACCTGGTACGTTGCAGTGGTGTGCCCCGAATGGCCCAAGAACGGTAGTCGCATTTGTAGCCAGGGCGTGGCTCCTCTGGTGACGGTGCTGTATGGTTGCCAGGCAGGGCATTCAACTGTAGCTGGATCTGGCGCGTGCAACATGTCTTCTGCTGTCTTTCTGATGATCACAGGAAGCTGCGAAGCAGCTTCACCGAGGTGACAGGCGGTGGCGGGGTAAGTGCTGCTAAGGCAGAAATTCAGCGCAGCCAAGATCCACAGCAGGAAAGCCTGCGCAAAAAGCGGCGGTTTTATGACCAGGTACGTCGCAGTATTCTGCCCCGAATGGCCCTAGAACGGTAGTCGCATTTGTAGTCAAGGCGTGGCTCCTGTGGTGACGGTGCTGTATGGTTGCCAGGCAGGACATTCAACTGTAGCTGGATCTGGCGCGAGCAACGTGTCTTCTGGCGTCTACGATGATCACGGGAAGCTGCGAAGCAGCCTCACCGAGGTGACAGGTGGTGGCGGGGTAAGTGCTGATGAGGCAGAAATTCAGCGCAGCGAAGATCTACAGCAGGAAAGCCAGCGCAAAAAGCGGCGGTTTTATGACCTGGTACGTTGCAGTGGTGTGCCCCGAATGGCCCCAGAACGGTAGTCGCATTTGTAGCCAAGGCGTGGCTCCTCTGGTGACGGTGCTGTATGGTTGCCAGGCAGGGCATTCAACTGTAGCTGGATCTGGCGCGTGCAACATGTCTTCTGCTGTCTTTCTGATGATCACAGGAAGCTGCGAAGCAGCTTCACCGAGGTGACAGGCGGTGGCGGGGTAAGTGCTGCTAAGGCAGAAATTCAGCGCAGCCAAGATCCACAGCAGGAAAGCCTGCGCAAAAAGCGGCGGTTTCATGACCAGGTACGTCGCAGTATTGTGCCCCGAATGGCCCTAGAACGGTAGTCGCATTTGTAGTCAAGGCGTGGCTCCTGTGGTGACGGTGCTGTATGGTTGCCAGGCAGGACATTCAACTGTAGCTGGATCTGGCGCGAGCAACGTGTCTTCTGGTGTCTTTACGATGATCACGGGAAGCTGCGAAGCAGCCTCACCGAGGTGACATGTGGTGGCGGGGCAGGTGCTGACGAGGCAGAAATTCAGCGCAGCGAAGATCCACAGCAGGAAAGCCTGCGCAAAAAGCGGCGGTTTCATGACCAGGTACGTCGCAGTGGCGTGCCCCGAATGGCCCCAGAATGGTAGTCGCATTTGTAGTCAAGGCGTGGCTCCTGTGGTGACGGTGCTGTATGGTTGCCAGGCAGGACATTCAACTGTAGCTGGATCTGGCGCGAGCAAAGTGTCTTCTTTTGTCTTTACGATGATCACGGGAAAGTGCGAAGCAGCCTCAATGAGGTGACAGGAGGTGGCGGGGTAGGTGCTGCCAAGGCAGAAAGTCAGCGCAGCTAATGTCCACAGCAGGAAAGCCTGCGCGAAAAGCGGCGGTTTCATGACCAGGTACGTCGCAGTGGCGTGCCCCGAATGGCCCCAGAATGGTAGTCGCATTTGTAGTCAAGGCGTGGCTCCTGTGGTGACGGTGCTGTATGGTTGCCAGGCAGACATTCAACAGTAGCTGGATCTGGCGCGTGCAACGTGACTTCTGCTGTTTTACGATGACCACGGGAAGCTGCGAAGCAGCCTCACCGAGGTGACAGGCGGTGGCGGGGTAAGTGCTGCTAAGGCAGAAATTCAGTGCAGCGAAGATCCAGAGCAGGAAAGCCTGCGCAAAAAGCGGCGGTTTCATGACCAGGTATGTTGCAGTGTTGTGCCCCGAATGGCCCCGGTACGGTAGACCCATTTGTAGTCAAGGCGTGACTCCTGTGGTGACGGTGCTGTATGGTTGCCAGGCAGGGCATTCAACTGTAGCTGGATCTAGCGCGTGCAACGTGTCTTCTGCTGTCTTTACGATGATCACGGGAACCTGCGAAGCAGCCTCACCGAGGTGACAGGTGTTGGCGGGGTAAGTGCTGCTAAGGCAGGAATTCAGCGCAGCGAAGATCCACAGCAGGAAAGCCTGCGCGAAAAGCGGCGGTTTCATGACCAGGTACGTCGCAGTGCCGTGCCCCGAATGGCCCCAGAACGGTAGTCGCATTTGTAGTCAAGGCGTGGCTCCTGTGGTGACGGTGCTGTATGGTTGCCAGGCAGGACATTCAACTGTAGCTGGATCTGGCGCGAGCAAAGTGTCTTCTTTTGTCTTTACGATGATCACGGGAAAGTGCGAAGCAGCCTCAATGAGGTGACAGGAGGTGGCGGGGTAGGTGCTGCCAAGGCAGAAAGTCAGCGCAGCTAATGTCCACAGCAGGAAAGCCTGCGCGAAAAGCGGCGGTTTCATGACCAGGTACGTCGCAGTGGCGTGCCCCGAATGGCCTCAGATTGGTAGTAGCATTTGTAGTCAAGGCGTGGCTCCTGTGGTGACGGTGCTGTATGGTTGCCAGGCAGGGCATTCAACTGTAGCTGGATCTGGCGCGTGCAACGTGTCTTCTGCTGTATTTACGACGATCACGGGAAGCTGCGAAGCAGCCTCACCGAGGTGACAGGCGGTGGCGGGGTAAGTGCTGCTAAGACAGAAATTCAGCGCAGCCAAGATCTACAGCAGGAAAGCCAGCGCAAAAAGCGGCGGTTTTATGACATGGTACGTTGCAGTGGTGTGCCCCGAATGGCCCCAGAACGGTAGTCGCATTTGTAGCCAGGGCGTGGCTCCTCTGGTGACGGTGCTGTATGGTTGCCAGGCAGGGCATTCAACTGTAGCTGGATCTGGCACGTGCAACATGTCTTCTGCTGTCTTTCTGATGATCACAGGAAGCTGCGAAGCAGCTTCACCGAGGTGACAGGCGGTGGCGGGGTAAGTGCTGCTAAGGCAGAAATTCAGCGCAGCCAAGATCCACAGCAGGAAAGCCAGCGCAAAAAGCGGCGGTTTCATGACCAGGTACGTCGCAGTGGCATGCCCCGAATGGCCCCAGAACGGTAGTCGCATTTGTAGTCAAGGCGTGGCTCCTGTGGTGACGGTGCTGTATGGTTGCCAGGCAGGGCATTCAATGGTATCAGGATCTGGCGCGTGCAACGTGTCTTCTGCTGTTTTACGATGATCACGGGAAGCTGCGAAGCAGCCTCACCGAGGTGACAGGCGCGGGGTAGGTGCTACTAAGGCAGAAATTCAGCGCAGCGAAGATCCACAGCAGGAAAGCCTGCGCAAAAAGCGGCGGTTTCATGACCAGGTATGTTGCAGTGGCGTGCCCCGAATGGCCCCAGAACGGTAGTCGCATTTGTAGTCAAGGCGTGGCTTCTGTGGTGACGGTGCTGTATGGTTGCCAGGCAGGACATTCAACTGTAGCTGGATCTGGCGCGAGCAAAGTGTCTTCTTTTGTCTTTACGATGATCACGGGAAAGTGCGAACCAGCCTCAGTGAGGTGACAGGAGGTGGCGGGGTAGGTTCTGCCAAGGCAGAAAGTCAGCGGAGCGAATGTCCACAGCAGGAAAGTCTGTGCGAAAAGCGGCGGTTTCATGACCAGGTACGTCGCAGTGGCGTGCCCCGAATGACCCCAGAACGGTAGTCGCATTTGTAGTCAAGGCGTGGCTCCTGTGGTGACGGTGCTGTATGGTTGCCAGGCAGGACATTCAACTGTAGCTGGATCTGGCGCGAGCAACGTGTCTTCTGGTGTCTTTAAGATGATCACGGGAAGCTGCGAAGCAGCCTCACCGAAGTGACAGGTGGTGGCGGGGTAGGTGCTGATGAGGCAGAAATTCATCGCAGCGAAGATCCACAGCAGGAAAGCCTGCGCAAAAAGCGGCGGTTTCATGACCAGGTACGTCGCAGTGGCGTGCCCCGAATGGCCCCAGAACGGTAGTCGCATTTGTAGTCAAGGCGTGGCTCCTGTGGTGACGGTCCTGTATGGTTGCAAGGCAGGAAATTCAACTGTAGCTGGATCTGGCGCGTGCAGTGTCTTCTGCTGTCTTTACGATGAGCACGGGAAGCTGCGAAGCAGCCTCACCGAGGTGACAGGTGGTGGCGGGGTAGGTGCTGACGAGGCTGAAATTCAGCGCAGCGAAGATCCACAGCAGGAAAGCCTGTGCAAAAAGCGGCGGTTTAATGACCAGGTACGTCGCAGTGGCGTGCCCCGAATGGCCCCAGAACGGTAGTCGCATTTGTAGTCAAGGCGTGGCTCCTGTGGTGACGGTGCTGTATGGTTGCCAGGCAGACATTCAACAGTAGCAGGATCTGGCGCGTGCAACGTGTCTTCTGCTGTTTTACGATGATCACGGGAAGCTGCGAAGCAGCCTCAACGAGGTGACAGGCGCGGGGTAGGTGCTACTAAGGCAGAAATTCAGCGCCGCGAAGATCCACAGCAGGAAAGCCTGCGCAAAAAGCGGCGGTTTCATGACCAGGTATGTTGCAGTGGCGTGACTAAAATGGCCCCAGAACGGTAGTCGCATTTGTAGTCAAGGCGTGGCTGCTGTGGTGACGGTGCTGTATGGTTGCCAGGCAGGACATTCAACTGTAGCTGGATCCGGCGCGAGCAAAGTGTCTTCTTTTGTCTTTAGGATGATCACGGGAAAGTGCGAACCAGCCTCGTGAGGTGACAGGAGGTGGCGGGGTAGGTGCTGCAAAGGCAGAATATCAGCGCAGCGAAGATCCATAGCAGGAAAGCCTGCGCGAAAAGCGGCGGTTTCATGACCAGGCACGTCGCAGTGGCGTGCCCCGAATGGCCTCAGATCGGTAGTAGCATTTGTAGTCAAGGCGTGGCTCCTGTGGTGACGGTGCTGTATGGTTGCCAGGCAGGGCATTCAACTGTAGCTGGATCTGGCACGTGCAACGTGTCTTCTGCTGTCTTTACGATGATCACGGGAAGCTGCAAAGCAGCCTCATCGAGGTGACAGGCGGTGGCGGGGTAGTTGCTGCCAAGGCAGAAATTCAGCGCAGCGAAGATCCACAGCAGGAAAGCCTGTTAAAAAGCGGCGGTTTCATGACCAGGAACGTTGCAGTGGCGTGCCCCGAATGGCCCCAGAACGGTAGTCGCATTTGTAGTCAAGGCGTGGCTCCTGTGGTGACGGTGCTGTATGGTTGCCAGGCAGGACATTAAACTGTAGCTGGATCTGGCGCGTGCAACATGTCTTCTGCTGTCTTTACGATGATCACGGGAAGCTGCGGAGCAGCCTCACCGAGGTGACAGGTGGTGGCGGTGTAGGTGCTGCCAAGGCAGAAATTCAGCGCTGCGAAGATCCACAGCAGGAAAGCCTGCGCAAAAAGCGGCGGTTTCATGACCAGGTACGTCGCAGTGGCGTGCCCCGAATGGCCCCAGAACGGTAGTCGCATTTGTAGCCAAGGCGTGGCTCCTGTGGTGACGGTCCTGTATGGTTGCCAGGCAGGAAATTCAACTGTAGCTGGATCTGGCGCGTGCAGTGTCTTGTGCTGTCTTTACGATGATCACGGGAAGCTGCGAAGCAGCCTCACCGAGGTGACAGGTGGTGGCGGGGTAGGTGCTGACGAGGCAGAAATTCAGCGCAGCGAAGATCCACAGCAGGAAAGCCTGCGCAAAAAGCGGCGGTTTCATGACCAGGTACGTCGCAGTGGCGTGCCCCGAATGGCCCCAGAACGGTAGTCGCATTTGTAGTCAAGGCGTGGCTCCTGTAGTGACGGTGCTGTATGGTTGCCAGGCAGACATTCAACAGTAGCAGGATCTGGCGCGTGCAACGTGTCTTCTGCTGTTTTACGATGATCACGGGAAGCTGCGAAGCAGCCTCAACGAGGTGACAGGCGCGGGGTAGGTGCTACTAAGGCAGAAATTCAGCGCCGCGAAGATCCACAGCAGGAAAGCCTGCGCAAAAAGCGGCGGTTTCATGACCAGGTATGTTGCAGTGGCGTGACTAAAATGGCCCCAGAACGGTAGTCGCATTTGTAGTCAAGGCGTTGCTGCTGTGTTGACGGTGCTGTATGGTTGCCAGGCAGGACATTCAACTGTAGCTGGATCCGGCGCGAGCAAAGTGTCTTCTTTTGTCTTTACGATGATCACGGGAAAGTGCGAACCAGCCTCGTGAGGTGACAGGAGGTGGCGGGGTGGTGCTGCAAAGGCAGAAATTCAGCGCAGCGAAGATCCATAGCAGGAAAGCCTGCGCGAAAAGCGGCGGTTTCATGACCAGGCACGTCGCAGTGGCGTGCCCCGAATGGCCTCAGATCGGTAGTAGCATTTGTAGTCAAGGCGTGGCTCCTGTGGTGACGGTGCTGTATGGTTGCCAGGCAGGGCATTCAACTGTAGCTGGATCTGGCACGTGCAACGTGTCTTCTGCTGTCTTTACGATGATCACGGGAAGCTGCAAAGCAGCCTCATCGAGGTGACAGGCGGTGGCGGGGTAGTTGCTGCCAAGGCAGAAATTCAGCGCAGCGAAGATCCACAGCAGGAAAGCCTGTTAAAACGCGGCGGTTTCATGACCAGGAACGTTGCAGTGGCGTGCCCCGAATGGCCCCAGAACGGTAGTCGCATTTGTAGTCAAGGCGTGGCTCCTGTGGTGACGGTGCTGTATGGTTGCCAGGCAGGACATTCAACTGTAGCTGGATCTGGCGCGAGCAAAGTGTCTTCTTTTGTCTTTACGATGATCACGGGAAAGTGCGAAGCAGCCTCAATGAGGTGACAGGAGGTGGCGGGGTAGGTGCTGCCAAGGCAGAAAGTCAGCGCAGCTAATGTCCACAGCAGGAAAGCCTGCGCGAAAAGCGGCGGTTTCATGACCAGGTACGTCGCAGTGGCGTGCCCCGAATGGCCTCAGATTGGTAGTAGCATTTGTAGTCAAGGCGTGGCTCCTGTGGTGACGGTGCTGTATGGTTTGCAGGCAGGGAATTCAACTGTAGCTGGATCTGGCGCGTGCAACGTGTCTTCTGCTGTATTTACGACGATCACGGGAAGCTGCGAAGCAGCCTCACCGAGGTGACAGGCGGTGGCGGGGTAAGTGCTGCTAAGGCAGAAATTCAGCGCAGCCAAGATCTACAGCAGGAAAGCCAGCGCAAAAAGCGGCGGTTTTATGACATGGTACGTTGCAGTGGTGTGCCCCGAATGGCCCCAGAACGGTAGTCGCATTTGTAGCCAGGGCGTGGCTCCTCTGGTGACGGTGCTGTATGGTTGCCAGGCAGGGCATTCAACTGTAGCTGGATCTGGCACGTGCAACATGTCTTCTGCTGTCTTTCTGATGATCACAGGAAGCTGCGAAACAGCTTCACCGAGGTGACAGGCGGTGGCGGGGTAAGTGCTGCTAAGGCAGAAATTCAGCGCAGCCAAGATCCACAGCAGGAAAGCCAGCGCAAAAAGCGGCGGTTTCATGACCAGGTACGTCGCAGTGGCATGCCCCGAATGGCCCCAGAACGGTAGTCGCATTTGTAGTCAAGGCGTGGCTCCTGTGGTGACGGTGCTGTATGGTTGCCAGGCAGGGCATTCAACGGTATCTGGATCTGGCGCGTGCAACGTGTCTTCTGCTGTTTTACGATGATCACGGGAAGCTGCGAAGCAGCCTCACCGAGGTGACAGGCGCGGGGTAGGTGCTACTAAGGCAGAAATTCAGCGCAGCGAAGATCCACAGCAGGAAAGTCTCTGCGAAAAGCGGCGGTTTCATGACCAGGTACGTCGCAGTGGCGTGCCCCGAATGACCCCAGAACGGTAGTCGCATTTGTAGTCAAGGCGTGGCTCGTGTGGTGACGGTGCTGTATGGTTGCCAGGCAGGACATTCAACTGTAGCTGGATCTGGCGCGAGCAACGTGTCTTCTGGTGTCTTTAAGATGATCACGGGAAGCTGCGAAGCAGCCTCACCGAGGTGACAGGTGGTGGCGGGGTAGGTGCTGATGAGGCAGAAATTCAGCGCAGCGAAGATCCACAGCAGGAAAGCCTGCGCAAAAAGCGGCGGTTTCATGACCAGGTACGTCGCAGTGGCGTGCCCCGAATGGCCCCAGAACGGTAGTCGCATTTGTAGTCAAGGCGTGGCTCCTGTGGTGACGGTCCTGTATGGTTGCCAGGCAGGAAATTCAACTGTAGCTGGATCTGGCGCGTGCAGTGTCTTCTGCTGTCTTTACGATGAGCACGGGAAGCTGCGAAGCAGCCTCACCGAGGTGACAGGTGGTGGCGGGGTAGGTGCTGACGAGGCTGAAATTCAGCGCAGCGAAGATCCACAGCAGGAAAGCCTGCGCAAAAAGCGGCGGTTTCATGACCAGGTACGTCGCAGTGGCGTGCCCCGAATGGCCCCAGAACGGTAGTCGCATTTGTAGTCAAGGCGTGGCTCCTGTGGTGACGGTGCTGTATGGTTGCCAGGCAGACATTCAACAGTAGCAGGATCTGGCGCGTGCAACGTGTCTTCTGCTGTTTTACGATGATCACGGGAAGCTGCGAAGCAGCCTCAACGAGGTGACAGGCGCGGGGTAGGTGCTACTAAGGCAGAAATTCAGCGCCGCGAAGATCCACAGCAGGAAAGCCTGCGCAAAAAGCGGCGGTTTCATGACCAGGTATGTTGCAGTGGCGTGACTAAAATGGCCCCAGAACGGTAGTCGCATTTGTAGTCAAGGCGTGGCTGCTGTGGTGACGGTGCTGTATGGTTGCCAGGCAGGACATTCAACTGTAGCTGGATCCGGTGCGAGCAAAGTGTCTTCTTTTGTCTTTAGGATGATCACGGAAAAGTGCGAACCAGCCTCGTGAGGTGACAGGAGGTGGCGGGGTAGGTGCTGCAAAGGCAGAAATTCAGCGCAGCGAAGATCCATAGCAGGAAAGCCTGCGCGAAAAGCGGCGGTTTCATGACCAGGCACGTCGCAGTGGCGTGCCCCGAATGGCCTCAGATCGGTAGTAGCATTTGTAGACAAGGCGTGGCTCCTGTGGTGACGGTGCTGTATGGTTGCCAGGCAGGGCATTCAACTGTAGCTGGATCTGGCACGTGCAACGTGTCTTCTGCTGTCTTTACGATGATCACGGGAAGCTGCAAAGCAGCCTCATCGAGGTGACAGGCGGTGGCGGGGTAGTTGCTGCCAAGGCAGAAATTCAGCGCAGCGAAGATCCACAGCAGGAAAGCCTGTTAAAAAGCGGCGGTTTCATGACCAGGAACGTTGCAGTGGCGTGCCCCGAATGGCCCCAGAACGGTAGTCGCATTTGTAGTCAAGGCGTGGCTCCTGTGGTGACGGTGCTGTATGGTTGCCAGGCAGGACATTAAACTGTAGCTGGATCTGGCGCGTGCAACATGTCTTCTGCTGTCTTTACGATGATCACGGGAAGCTGCGGAGCAGCCTCACCGAGGTGACAGGCGGTGGCGGGGTAGGTGCTACTACGGCAGAAATTCAGTGCAGCGAAGATCCACAGCAGGAAAGCTTGCGCAAAAAGCTGCGGTTTCATGACCTGGTACGTCGCAGTGGCCTGCCCCGAATGACCCCAGAACGGTAGTCGCATTTGTAGTCAAGGCGTATCTCCTGTGGTGACGGTGCTGTATGGTTGCCAGGCAGGGCATTCAACTGTAGCTGGATCTGGCACGTGCAAAGTGTCTTCTGCTGTCTTTACGATGATCACGGGAAGCTGCGAAGCAGCCTCACCGAGGTGACAGGTGGTGGCGGTGTAGGTGCTGCCAAGGCAGAAATTCAGCGCTGCGAAGATCCACAGCAGGAAAGCCTGCGCAAAAAGCGGCGGTTTCATGACCAGGTACGTCGCAGTGGCGTGCCCCGAATGGCCCCAGAACGGTAGTCGCATTTGTAGCCAAGGCGTGGCTCCTGTGGTGACGGTCCTGTATGGTTGCCAGGCAGGAAATTCAACTGTAGCTGGATCTGGCGCGTGCAGTGTCTTGTGCTGTCTTTACGATGATCACGGGAAGCTGCGAAGCAGCCTCACCGAGGTGACAGGTGGTGGCGGGGTAGGTGCTGACGAGGCAGAAATTCAGCGCAGCGAAGATCCACAGCAGGAAAGCCTGCGCAAAAAGCGGCGGTTTCATGACCAGGTACGTCGCAGTGGCGTGCCCCGAATGGCCCCAGAACGGTAGTCGCATTTGTAGTCAAGGCGTGGCTCCTGTAGTGACGGTGCTGTATGGTTGCCAGGCAGACATTCAACAGTAGCAGGATCTGGCGCGTGCAACGTGTCTTCTGCTGTTTTACGATGATCACGGGAAGCTGCGAAGCAGCCTCAACGAGGTGACAGGCGCGGGGTAGGTGCTACTAAGGCAGAAATTCAGCGCCGCAAAGATCCACAGCAGGAAAGCCTGCGCAAAAAGCGGCGGTTTCATGACCAGGTATGTTGCAGTGGCGTGACTAAAATGGCCCCAGAACGGTAGTCGCATTTGTAGTCAAGGCGTTGCTGCTGTGGTGACGGTGCTGTATGGTTGCCAGGCAGGACATTCAACTGTAGCTGGATCCGGCGCGAGCAAAGTGTCTTCTTTTGTCTTTACGATGATCACGGGAAAGTGCGAACCAGCCTCGTGAGGTGACAGGAGGTGGCGGGGTGGTGCTGCAAAGGCAGAAATTCAGCGCAGCGAAGATCCATAGCAGGAAAGCCTGCGCGAAAAGCGGCGGTTTCATGACCAGGCACGTCGCAGTGGCGTGCCCCGAATGGCCTCAGATCGGTAGTAGCATTTGTAGTCAAGGCGTGGCTCCTGTGGTGACGGTGCTGTATGGTTGCCAGGCAGGGCATTCAACTGTAGCTGGATCTGGCACGTGCAACGTGTCTTCTGCTGTCTTTACGATGATCACGGGAAGCTGCAAAGCAGCCTCATCGAGGTGACAGGCGGTGGCGGGGTAGTTGCTGCCAAGGCAGAAATTCAGCGCAGCGAAGATCCACAGCAGGAAAGCCTGCGCAAAAAGCGGCGGTTTCATGACCAGGTATGTTGCAGTGGCGTGCCACGAATGGCCCCAGAACGGTAGTCGCATTTGTAGTCAAGGCGTGGCTCCTGTGGTGACGGTGCTGTATGGTTGCCACGCAGACATTCAACAGTAGCAGGGTCTGGCGCGTGCAACGTGTCTTCTGCTGTTTTACGATGATCACGGGAAGCTGCGAAGCAGCCTCACCGAGGTGACAGGTGGTGGCGGTGTAGGTGCTGATGAGGCAGAAATTCAGCGCAGCGAAGATCCACAGCAGGAAAGCCTGCGCAAAAAGCGGCGGTTTCATGACCAGGTACGTCGCAGTGGCGTGCCCCAAGTGGCCCCAGAACGGTAGTCGCATTTGTAGTCAAGGCGTGGCTCCTGTGGTGACGGTGCTGTATGGTTGCCAGGCAGGGCATTCAACAGTAGCTGGATCTGGTGCGTGCAACGTGTCTTCTGCTGTTTTACGATGATCACGGGAAGCTGCGAAGCAGCCTCACCGAGGTGACAGGCGCGGGGTAGGTGCTACTAAGGCAGAAATTCAGCGCAGCGAAGATCCACAGCAGGAAAGCCTGCGCAAAAAGCGGCGGTTTCATGACCAGGTATGTTGCAGTGGCGTGCCACGAATGGCCCCAGAACGGTAGTCGCATTTGTAGTCAAGGCGTGGCTCCTGTGGTGACGGTGCTGTATGATTGTCAGGCAGGACATTCAACTATAGCTGGATCTGGCGCGAGCAAAGTGTCTTCTTTTGTCTTTACGATGATCACGGGAAAGTGCGAACCAGCCTCAGTGAGGTGACAGGTGGTGGCGGGGTAGGTGCTGCCAAGGCAGAAAGTCAGCGCAGCGAATGTCCACAGCAGGAAAGCCTGTGCGAAAAGCGGCGGTTTCATGACCAGGTACGTCGCAGTGGCGTGCCCCGAATGGCCCCAGAACGGTAGTCGCATTTGTAGTCAAGGCGTGGCTCCTGTGGTGACGGTGCTGTATGGTTGCCAGGCAGGACATTCAACTGTAGCTGGATCTGGCGCGAGCAACGTGTCTTCTGGTGTCTTTACGATCATCACGGGAAGCTGCGAAGCAGCCTCACCGAGGTGACAGGCGGTGGCGGGGTAGGTGCTGCCAAGGCAGAAATTCAGCGCAGCGAAGATCCACAGCAGGAAAGCCTGCGCAAAAAGCGGCGGTTTCATGACCAGGTACGTCGCAGTGGCGTGCCCCGAATGGCCCCAGAACGGTAGTCGCATTTGTAGTCAAGGCGTGGCTCCTGTGATGACGGTGCTGTATGGTTGCCAGGCAGGGCATTCAACGGTAGCTGGATCTGGCGCGTGCAACGTGTCTTCTGCTGTTTTACGATGATCACGGGAAGCTGCGTAGCAGCCTCACCGAGGTGACAGGCGCGGGGTAGGTTTACTAAGGCAGAAATTCAGCGCAGCGAAGATCCACAGCAGGAAAGCCTGCGCAAAAAGCGGCGGTTTCATGACCAGGTATGTTGCAGTGGCGTGCCTAAAATGGCCCCAGAACGGTAGTCGCATTTGTAGTCAAGGCGTGGCTCCTGTGGTGACGGTGCTGTATGGTTGCCAGGCAGGACATTCAACTGTAGCTGGATCTGGCGCGAGCAAAGTGTCTTCTTTTGTCTTTACGATGATCACGGGAAAGTGCGAACCAGCCTCAGTGAGGTGACAGGAGGTGGCGGGGTAGGTGCTGCCAAGGCAGAAAGTCAGCGCAGCGAATGTCCACAGCAGCAAAGCCTGTGCGAAAAGCGGCGATTTCATGACCAGGTACGTCGCAGTGGCGTGCCCCGAATGGCCCCAGAACGGTAGTCGCATTTGTAGTCAAGGCGTGGCTCCTGTGGTGACGGTGCTGTATGGTTGCCAGGCAGGGCATTCAACGGTAGCTAGATCTGGCGCGTGCAATGTGTCTTCTGCTGTTTTACGATGATCACGGGAAGCTGCGAAGCAGCCTCACCGAGGTGACAGGCGCGGGGTAGATGTTACTAAGTCAGAAATTCAGCGCAGCGAAGATCCACAGCAGGAAAGCCTGCGCAAAAAGCGGCGGTTTCATGACCAGGTATGTTGCAGTGGCGTGCCCCGAATGGCCCCAGAACGGTAGTCGCATTTGTAGTCTAGGCGTGGCTCCTGTGGTGACGGTGCTGTATGGTTGCCAGGCAGGGTGTTCAACTGTAGCTGGATCTCGCGCGTGCAGTGTCTTCTGCTGTCTTTACGATGATCACGGGAAGCTGCGAAGCAGCCTCACCGAGGTGACAGGCGGTGGCGGGGTAGGTGCTGCCAAGGCAGAAATTCAGCGCAGCGAAGATCCACAGCAGGAAAGCCGGCGCAAAAAGCGGCGGTTTCATGACCAGGTACGTCGCAGTGGCGTGCCCCGAATGGCCCCAGAACGGTAGTCGCATTTGTAGTCAAGGCGTGGCTCCTGTGATGACGGTGCTGTATGGTTGCCAGGCAGGGCATTCAACGGTAGCTGGATCTGGCGCGTGCAACGTGTCTTCTGCTGTTTTACGATGATCACGGGAAGCTGCGTAGCAGCCTCACCGAGGTGACAGGCGCGGGGTAGGTTTACTAAGGCAGAAATTCAGCGCAGTGAAGATCCACAGCAGGAAAGCCTGCGCAAAAAGCGGCGGTTTCATGACCAGGTATGTTGCAGTGGCGTGCCTAAAATGGCCCCAGAACGGTAGTCGCATTTGTAGTCAAGGCGTGGCTCCTGTGGTGACGGTGCTGTATGGTTGCCAGGCAGGACATTCAACTGTAGCTGGATCTGGCGCGAGCAAAGTGTCTTCTTTTGTCTTTACGATAATCACGGGAAAGTGCGAACCAGCCTCAGTGAGGTGACAGGAGGTGGCGGGGTAGGTGCTGCCAAGGCAGAAAGTCAGCGCAGCGAATGTCCACAGCAGCAAAGCCTGTGCGAAAAGCGGCGATTTCATGACCAGGTACGTCGCAGTGGCGTGCCCCGAATGGCCCCAGAACGGTAGTCGTATTTGTAGTCAAGGCGTGGCTCCTGCGGTGACGGTGCTGTATGGTTGCCAGGCAGGATATTCAACTGTAGCTGGATCTGGCGCGAGCAACGTGTCTTCTGGTGTCTTTACGATCATCACGGAAAGCTGCGAAGCAGCCTCACCGAGGTGACAGGTGGTGGCGGGGTAGGTGCTGATGAGGCAGAAATTCAACGCAGCGAAGATCCACAGCAGGAAAGCCTGCGCAAAAAGCGGCGGTTTCATGACCAGGTACGTCGCAGTGGCGTGCCCCGAATGGCCCCAGAACGGTAGTCGCATTTGTAGTCAAGGCGTGGCTCCTGTGGTGACGGTGCTGTATGGTTGCCAGGCAGGGCATTCAACGGTAGCTGGATCTGGCGCGTGCAACGTGTCTTCTGCTGTTTTACGATGATCACGGGAAGCTGCGAAGCAGCCTCACCGAGGTGACAGGCGCGGGGTAGGTGCTACTAAGGCAGAAATTCAGTGCAGCGAAGATCCACAGCAGGAAAGCCTGCGCGAAAAGCTGCGGTTTCATGACCAGGTACGTCGCTGTGGCGTGCCCCGAATGGCCTCAGATTGGTAGTAGCATTTGTAGTCAAGGCGTTGCTCCTGTGGTGACGGTCCTCTATGTTTGCCAGGCAGGGCATTCAACTGTAGCTGGATCTGGCGCGTGCAACATGTCTTCTGCTGTCTTTCCGATGATCACAGGAAGCTGCGAAGCAGCTTCACCGAGGTGACACGCGGTGGCGGGGTTAGTGCTGCTAAGGCAGAAATTCAGCGCAGCCAAGATCCACAGCAGGAAAGCCTGCGCAAAAAGCGGTGGTTTCATGACCTGGTACGTTGCAGTGGTGTGCCCCGAATGGCCCCAGAACGGTAGTCGTATTTGTAGCCAAGGCGTGGCTCCTCTGGTGACGGTGCTGTATGGTTGCCAGGCAGAGCATTCAACTGTAGCTGGATCTGGCGCGTGCAGTGTCTTCTGCTGTCTTTACGATGATCACGGGAAGCTGCGAGGCAGCCTCACCGAGGTGACAGGTGGTGGCGGGGTAGGTGCTGACGAGGCAGAAATTCAGCGCAGCGAAGATCCACAGCAGGAAAGCCTGCGCAAAAAGCGGCGGTTTCATGACCAGGTACGTCGCAGTGGCGTGCCCCGAATGGCCCCAGAACGGTAGTCGCATTTGCAGTCTAGGCGTGGCTCATGTGGTGACGGTGCTGTATGGTTGCCAAGCAGGGCGTAAAACTGTAGCTGGATCTCGCGCGTGCAGTGTCTTCTGCTGTCTTTACGATGATCACGGGAAGCTGCGAAGCAGTCTCACCGAGGTGACAGGCGCTGGGTAGGTGCTACTAAGGCAGAAATTCAGCGCAGCGAAGATCCACAGCAGGAAAGCCTGCGCAAAAAGCGGTGGTTTCATGAGCAGGTATGTTGCAGTGGCGTGCCAAAAATGGCCCCAGAACGGTAGTCGCATTTGTACTCAAGGCGTGGCTCCTGTGGTGACGGTGCTGTATGGTTGCCAGGCAGGACATTCAACTGTAGCTGGATCTGGCGCGAGCAAAGTGTCTTCTTTTGTCTTTACGATGATCACGGGAAAGTGCGAACCAGCCTCAGTGAGGTGACAGGAGGTGGCGGGGTAGGTGCTGCCAAGGCAGAAAGTCAGCGCAGCGAATGTCCACAGCAGGAAAGCCTGTGCGAAAAGTGGCGGTTTCATGACCAGGTACGTCGCAGTAGCGTGCCCCGAATGGCCCCAGAAAGGTAGTCGCATTTGTAGTCAAGGCGTGGCTCCTGTGGTGACGGTGCTGTATGGTTGCCAGGCAGGACATTAAGCTGTAGCTGGATCTGGCGCGAGCAACGTGTCTTCTGGTGTCTTTACGATGATCACGGGAAGCTGCGAAGCAGCCTCACCGAGGTGACAGGTGGTGGCGGGGTAAGTGCTGATGAGGCAGAAATTCAGCGCAGCGAAGATCCACAGCAGGAAAGCCTGCGCAAAAAGCGGCGGTTTCATGACCAGGTACGTTGCAGTGGCGTGCCCCGAATGGCCCCAGAACGGTAGTCGCATTTGTAGTCAAGGCTTGGCTCCTGTGATGACGGTGCTGTATGGTTGCCAGGCAGGGCATTCAACGGTAGCTGGATCTGGCGCGTGCAACGTGTCTTCTGCTGTTTTACGATGATCACGGGAAGCTGCGTAGCAGCCTCACCGAGGTGACAGGCGCGGGGTAAGTTTACTAAGGCAGAAATTCAGCGCAGCGAAGATCCACAGCAGGAAAGCCTGCGCAAAAAGCGGCGGTTTCATGACCAGGTATGTTGCAGTGGCGTGCCTAAAATGGCCCCAGAACGGTAGTCGCATTTGTAGTCAAGGCGTGGCTTCTGTGGTGACGGTGCTGTATGGTTGCCAGGCAGGACATTCAACTGTAGCTGGATCTGGCGCGAGCAAAGTGTCTTCTTTTGTCTTTACGATAATCACGGGAAAGTGCGAACCAGCCTCAGTGAGGTGACAGGAGGTGGCGGGGTAGGTGCTGCCAAGGCAGAAAGTCAGCGCAGCGAATGTCCACAGCAGCAAAGCCTGTGCGAAAAGCGGCGATTTCATGACCAGGTACGTCGCAGTGGCGTGCCCCGAATGGCCCCAGAACGGTAGTCGTATTTGTAGTCAAGGCGTGGCTCCTGCGGTGACGGTGCTGTATGGTTGCCAGGCAGGATATTCAACTGTAGCTGGATCTGGCGCGAGCAACGTGTCTTCTGGTGTCTTTACGATCATCACGGGAAGCTGCGAAGCAGCCTCACCGAGGTGACAGGTGGTGGCGGGGTAGGTGCTGATGAGGCAGAAATTCAACGCAGCGAAGATCCACAGCAGGAAAGCCTGCGCAAAAAGCGGCGGTTTCATGACCAGGTACGTCGCAGTGGCGTGCCCCGAATGGCCCCAGAACGGTAGTCGCATTTGTAGTCAAGGCGTGGCTCCTGTGGTGACGGTGCTGTATGGTTGCCAGGCAGGGCATTCAACGGTAGCTGGATCTGGCGCGTGCAACGTGTCTTCTGCTGTTTTACGATGATCACGGGAAGCTGCGAAGCAGCCTCACCGAGGTGACAGGCGCGGGGTAGGTGCTACTAAGGCAGAAATTCAGTGCAGCGAGGATCCACAGCAGGAAAGCCTGCGCGAAAAGCTGCGGTTTCATGACCAGGTACGTCGCTGTGGCGTGCCCCGAATGGCCTCAGATTGCTAGTAGCATTTGTAGTCAAGGCGTTGCTCCTGTGGTGACGGTCCTCTATGTTTGCCAGGCAGGGCATTCAACTGTAGCTGGATCTGGCGCGTGCAACATGTCTTCTGCTGTCTTTCCGATGATCACAGGAAGCTGCGAAGCAGCTTCACCGAGGTGACACGCGGTGGCGGGGTTAGTGCTGCTAAGGCAGAAATTCAGCGCAGCCAAGATCCACAGCAGGAAAGCCTGCGCAAAAAGCGGTGGTTTCATGACCTGGTACGTTGCAGTGGTGTGCCCCGAATGGCCCCAGAACGGTAGTCGTATTTGTAGCCAAGGCGTGGCTCCTCTGGTGACGGTGCTGTATGGTTGCCAGGCAGAGCATTCAACTGTAGCTGGATCTGGCGCGTGCAGTGTCTTCTGCTGTCTTTACGATGATCACGGGAAGCTGCGAAGCAGCCTCACCGAGGTGACAGGTGGTGGCGGGGTAGGTGCTGACGAGGCAGAAATTCAGCGCAGCGAAGATCCACAGCAGGAAAGCCTGCGCAAAAAGCGGCGGTTTCATGACCAGGTACGTCGCAGTGGCGTGCCCCGAATGGCCCCAGAACGGTAGTCGCATTTGCAGTCAAGGCGTGGCTCATGTGGTGACGGTGCTGTATGGTTGCCAAGCAGGGCGTAAAACTGTAGCTGGATCTCGCGCGTGCAGTGTCTTCTGCTGTCTTTACGATGATCACGGGAAGCTGCGAAGCAGCCTCACCGAGGTGACAGGCGCGGGGTAGGTGCTACTAAGGCAGAAATTCAGCGCAGCGAAGATCCACAGCAGGAAAGCCTGCGCAAAAAGCGGCGGTTTCATGAGCAGGTATGTTGCAGTGGCGTGCCAAAAATGGCCCCAGAACGGTAGTCGCATTTGTACTCAAGGCGTGGCTCCTGTGGTGACGGTGCTGTATGGTTGCCAGGCAGGACATTCAACTGTAGCTGGATCTGGCGCGAGCAAAGTGTCTTCTTTTGTCTTTACGATGATCACGGGAAAGTGCGAACCAGCCTCAGTGAGGTGACAGGAGGTGGCGGGGTAGGTGCTGCCAAGGCAGAAAGTCAGCGCAGCGAATGTCCACAGCAGGAAAGCCTGTGCGAAAAGTGGCGGTTTCATGACCAGGTACGTCGCAGTAGCGTGCCCCGAATGGCCCCAGAAAGGTAGTCGCATTTGTAGTCAAGGCGTGGCTCCTGTGGTGACGGTGCTGTATGGTTGCCAGGCAGGACATTAAGCTGTAGCTGGATCTGGCGCGAGCAACGTGTCTTCTGGTGTCTTTACGATGATCACGGGAAGCTGCGAAGCAGCCTCACCGAGGTGACAGGTGGTGGCGGGGTAGGTGCTGATGAGGCAGAAATTCAGCGCAGCGAAGATCCACAGCAGGAAAGCCTGCGCAAAAAGCGGCGCTTTCATGACCAGGTACGTCGCAGTGGCGTGCCCCGAATGGCCCCAGAACGGTAGTCGCATTTGTAGTCAAGGCGTGGCTCCTGTGGTGATGGTGCTGTATGGTTGCCAGGCAGGGCATTCAACGGTAGCTGGATCTGGCGCGTGCAACGTGTCTTCTGCTGTTTTACGATGATCACGGGAAGCTGCGAAGCAGCCTCACCGAGGTGACAGGCGCGGGGTAGGTGCTACTAAGTCAGAAATTCAGCGCAGCGAAGATCCACAGCAGGAAAGCCTGCGCAAAAAGCGGCGGTTTCATGACCAGGTATGTTGCAGTGGCGTGCCCCGAATGGCCCCAAAACGGTAGTCGCATTTGTAGTCAAGGCGTGGCTCCTGTGGTGACGGTGCTGTATGGTTGCCAGGCAGGACATTCAACTGTAGCTGGATCTGGCGCGAGCAAAGTGTCTTCTTTTGTCTTTACGATGATCACGGGAAAGTGCGAAGCAGATTCAATGAGGTGACAGAAGGTGGCGGTTTAGGTGCTGCCAAGGCAGAAAGTCAGCGCAGCTAATGTCTACAGCAGCAAAGCCTGCGCGAAAAGTGGCGGTTTCATGACCAGGTACGTCGCAGTGGCGTGCCCCGAATGGCCCCAGAACGGTAGTCGCATTTGTAGTCAAGGCGTGGCTCCTGTGGTGACAGTGCTGTATGGTTGCCAGGCAGGGCGTTCAACTGTAGCTGGATCTCGCGCGTGCAGTGTCTTCTGCTGTCTTTACGATGATCACGGGAAGCTGCGAAGCAGCCTCACCGAGGTGACAGGCGGTGGCGGGGTAGGTGCTGCCAAGGCAGATATTAAGCGCAGCGAAGATCCACAGCAGGAAAGCCTGCGCAAAAAGCGGCGGTTTCATGAGCAGGTATGTTGCAGTGGCGTGCCAAAAATGGCCCCAGAACGGTAGTCGCATTTGTACTCAAGGCGTGGCTCCTGTGGTGACGGTGCTGTATGGTTGCCAGGCAGGACATTCAACTGTAGCTGGATCTGGCGCGAGCAAAGTGTCTTCTTTTGTCTTTACGATGATCACGGGAAAGTTCGAACCAGCCTCAGTGAGGTGACAGGAGGTGGCGGGGTAGGTGCTGCCAAGGCAGAAAGTCAGCGCAGCGAATGTCCACAGCAGGAAAGCCTGTGCGAAAAGTGGCGGTTTCATGACCAGGTACGTCGCAGTAGCGTGCCCCGAATGGCCCCAGAAAGGTAGTCGCATTTGTAGTCAAGGCGTGGCTCCTGTGGTGACGGTGCTGTATGGTTGCCAGGCAGGACATTAAGCTGTAGCTGGATCTGGCGCGAGCAACGTGTCTTCTGGTGTCTTTACGATGATCACGGGAAGCTGCGAAGCAGCCTCACCGAGGTGACAGGTGGTGGCGGGGTAGGTGCTGATGAGGCAGAAATTCAGCGCAGCGAAGATCCACAGCAGGAAAGCCTGCGCAAAAAGCGGCGGTTTCATGACCAGGTACGTCGCAGTGGCGTGCCCCGAATGGCCCCAGAACGGTAGTCGCATTTGTAGTCAAGGCGTGGCTCCTGTGGTGATGGTGCTGTATGGTTGCCAGGCAGGGCATTCAACGGTAGCTGGATCTGGCGCGTGCAACGTGTCTTCTGCTGTTTTACGATGATCACGGGAAGCTGCGAAGCAGCCTCACCGAGGTGACAGGCGCGGGGTAGGTGCTACTAAGTCAGAAATTCAGCGCAGCGAAGATCCACAGCAGGAAAGCCTGCGCAAAAAGCGGCGGTTTCATGACCAGGTATGTTGCAGTGGCGTGCCCCGAATGGCCCCAGAACGGTAGTCGCATTTGTAGTCAAGGCGTGGCTCCTGTGGTGACGGTGCTGTATGGTTGCCAGGCAGGACATTCAACTGTAGCTGGATCTGGCGCGAGCAAAGTGTCTTCTTTTGTCTTTACGATGATCACGGGAAAGTGCGAAGCAGCCTCAATGAGGTGACAGAAGGTGGCGGTTTAGGTGCTGCCAAGGCAGAAAGTCAGCGCAGCTAATGTCTACAGCAGCAAAGCCTGCGCGAAAAGTGGCGGTTTCATGACCAGGTACGTCGCAGTGGCGTGCCCCGAATGGCCCCAGAACGGTAGTCGCATTTGTAGTCAAGGCGTGGCTCCTGTGGTGACAGTGCTGTATGGTTGCCAGGCAGGGCGTTCAACTGTAGCTGGATCTCGCGCGTGCAGTGTCTTCTGCTGTCTTTACGATGATCACGGGAAGCTGCGAAGCAGCCTCACCGAGGTGACAGGCGGTGGCGGGGTAGGTGCTGCCAAGGCAGATATTCAGCGCAGCGAAGATCCACAGCAGGAAAGCCTGCGCAAAAAGCGGCGGTTTCATGACCAGGTACGTCGCAGTGGCGTGCCCCGAATGGCCCCAGAACGGTAGTCGCATTTGTAGTCAAGGCGTGGCTCCTGTGATGACGGTGCTGTATGGTTGCCAGGCAGGGCATTCAACGGTAGCTGGATCTGGCGCGTGCAACGTGTCTTCTGCTGTTTTACGATGATCACGGGAAGTTGCGTAGCAGCCTCACCGAGGTGACAGGCGCGGGGTAGGTTTACTAAGGCAGAAATTCAGCCCAGGAAGATCCACAGCAGGAAAGCCTGCGCAAAAAGCGGCGGTTTCATGACCAGGTATGTTGCAGTGACGTGCCTAAAATGGCCCCAGAACGGTAGTCGCATTTGTAGTCAAGGCGTGGCTCCTGTGGTGACGGTGCTGTATGGTTGCCAGGCAGGACATTCAACTGTAGCTGGATCTGGCGCGAGCAAAGTGTCTTCTTTTGTCTTTACGATGATCACGGGAAGCTGCGAAGCAGCCTCACCGAGGTGACAGGCGGTGGCGGGGTAGGTGCTGCCAAGGCAGAAATTCAGCGCAGCAAAGATCCACAGCAGGAAAGCCTGCGCAAAAAGCGGCGGTTTCATGACCAGGTACGTCGGAGTGGCGTGCCCCGAATGGCCCCAGAACGGTAGTCGTATTTGTAGTCAAGGCGTGGCTCCTGCGGTGACGGTGCTGTATGGTTGCCAGGCAGGACATTCAACTGTAGCTGGATCTGGCGCGAGCAACGTGTGGTCTGGTGTCTTTACGATCATCACGGGAAGCTGCGAAGCAGCCTCACCGAGGTGACAGGTGGTGGCGGGGTAGGTGCTGATGAGGCAGAAATTCAGCGCAGCGAAGATCCACAGCAGGAAAGCCTGCGCAAAAAGCGGCGGTTTCATGACCAGGTACGTCGCAGTGGCGTGCCCCGAATGGCCCCAGAACGGTAGTCGCATTTGTAGTCAAGGCGTGGCTCCTGTGGTGACGGTGCTGTATGGTTGCCAGGCAGGGCATTCAACGGTAGCTGGATCTGGCGCGTGCAACGTGTCTTCTGCTGTTTTACGATGATCACGGGAAGCTGCGAAGCAGCCTCACCGAGGTGACAGGCGCGGGGTAGATGCTACTAAGGCAGAAATTCAGTGCAGCGAAGATCCACAGCAGGAAAGCCTGCGCGAAAAGCTGCGGTTTCATGACCAGGTACGTCGCTGTGGCGTGCCCGGAATGGCCTCAGATTGGTAGTAGCATTTGTAGTCAAGGCGTTGCTCCTGTGGTGACGGTCCTCTATGTTTGCCAGGCAGGGCATTCAACTGTAGCTGGATCTGGCGCGTGCAACATGTCTTCTGCTGTCTTTCCGATGATCACAGGAAGCTGCGAAGCAGCTTCACCGAGGTGACACGCGGTGGCGGGGTTAGTGCTGCTAAGGCAGAAATTCAGCGCAGCCAAGATCCACAGCAGGAAAGCCTGCGCAAAAAGCGGTGGTTTCATGACCTGGTACGTTGCAGTGGTGTGCCCCGAATGGCCCCAGAACGGTAGTCGTATTTGTAGCCAAGGCGTGGCTCCTCTGGTGACGGTGCTGTATGGTTGCCAGGCAGAGCATTCAACTGTAGCTGGATCTGGCGCGTGCAGTGTCTTCTGCTGTCTTTACGATGATCACGGGAAGCTGCGAAGCAGCCTCACCGAGGTGACAGGTGGTGGCGGGGTAGGTGCTGACGAGGCAGAAATTCAGCGCAGCGAAGATCCACAGCAGGAAAGCCTGCGCGAAAAGTGGCGGTTTCATGACCAGGTACGTCGCAGTGGCGTGCCCCGAATGGCCCCAGAACGGTAGTCGCATTTGTAGTCAAGGCGTGGCTCCTGTGGTGACGGTGCTGTATGGTTGCCAGGCAGGGCGTTCAACTGTAGCTGGATCTCGCGCGTGCAGTGTCTTCTGCTGTCTTTACGATGATCACGGGAAGCTGCGAAGCAGCCTCACCGAGGTGACAGGTGGTGGCGGGGTAGGTGCTGACGAGGCAGAAATTCAGCGCAGCGAAGATCCACAGCAGGAAAGCCTGCGCGAAAAGTGGCGGTTTCATGACCAGGTACGTCGCAGTGGCGTGCCCCGAATGGCCCCAGAACGGTAGTCGCATTTGTAGTCAAGGCGTGGCTCCTGTGGTGACGGTGCTGTATGGTTGCCAGGCAGGGCGTTCAACTGTAGCTGGATCTCGCGCGTGCAGTGTCTTCTGCTGTCTTTACGATGATCACGGGAAGCTGCGAAGCAGCCTCACCGAGGTGACAGGCGGTGGCGGGGTAGGTGCTGCCAAGGCAGAAATTCAGCGCAGCAAAGATCCACAGCAGGAAAGCCTGCGCAAAAAGCGGCGGTTTCATGACCAGGTACGTCGGAGTGGCGTGCCCCGAATGGCCCCAGAACGGTAGTCGCATTTGTAGTCAAGGCGTGGCTCCTGTGATGACGGTGCTGTATGGTTGCCAGGCAGGGCATTCAACGGTAGCTGGATCTGGCGCGTGCAACGTGTCTTCTGCTGTTTTACAATGATCACGGGAAGCTGCGAAGCAGCCTCACCGAGGTGACAGGCGCGGGGTAGGTGCTACTAAGGCAGAAATTCAGTGCAGCGAAGATCCAGAGCAGGAAAGCCTGCGCAAAAAGCGGCGGTTTCATGACCAGGTATGTTGCAGTGACGTGCCCCGAATGGCCCCAGAACGGTAGTCGCATTTGTAGTCAAGGCGTGGCTCCTGTGGTGACGGTGCTGTATGGTTGCCAGGCAGGACATTCAACTGTAGCTGGATCTGGCGCGAGCAAAGTGTCTTCTTTTGTCTTTACGATGATCACGGGAAAGTGCGAAGCAGCCTCAATGAGGTGACAGAAGGTGGCGGTTTAGGTGCTGCCAAGGCAGAAAGTCAGCGCAGCTAATGTCTACAGCAGCAAAGCCTGCGCGAAAAGTGGCGGTTTCATGACCAGGTACGTCGCAGTGGCGTGCCCCGAATGGCCCCAGAACGGTAGTCGCATTTGTAGTCAAGGCGTGGCTCCTGTGGTGACAGTGCTGTATGGTTGCCAGGCAGGGCGTTCAACTGTAGCTGGATCTCGCGCGTGCAGTGTCTTCTGCTGTCTTTACGATGATCACGGGAAGCTGCGAAGCAGCCTCACCGAGGTGACAGGCGGTGGCGGGGTAGGTGCTGCCAAGGCAGATATTCAGCGCAGCGAAGATCCACAGCAGGAAAGCCTGCGCAAAAAGCGGCGGTTTCATGACCAGGTACGTCGCAGTGGCGTGCCCCGAATGGCCCCAGAACGGTAGTCGCATTTGTAGTCAAGGCGTGGCTCCTGTGATGACGGTGCTGTATGGTTGCCAGGCAGGGCATTCAACGGTAGCTGGATCTGGCGCGTGCAACGTGTCTTCTGCTGTTTTACGATGATCACGGGAAGCTGCGTAGCAGCCTCACCGAGGTGACAGGCGCGGGGTAGGTTTACTAAGGCAGAAATTCAGCCCAGGAAGATCCACAGCAGGAAAGCCTGCGCAAAAAGCGGCGGTTTCATGACCAGGTATGTTGCAGTGACGTGCCTAAAATGGCCCCAGAACGGTAGTCGCATTTGTAGTCAAGGCGTGGCTCCTGTGGTGACGGTGCTGTATGGTTGCCAGGCAGGACATTCAACTGTAGCTGGATCTGGCGCGAGCAAAGTGTCTTCTTTTGTCTTTACGATGATCACGGGAAAGTGCGAACCAGCCTCAGTGAGGTGACAGGAGGTGGCGGGGTAGGTGCTGCCAAGGCAGAAAGTCAGCGCAGCGAATGTCCACAGCAGCAAAGCCTGTGCGAAAAGCGGCGATTTCATGACCAGGTACGTCGCAGTGGCGTGCCCCGAATGGCCCCAGAACGGTAGTCGTATTTGTAGTCAAGGCGTGGCTCCTGCGGTGACGGTGCTGTATGGTTGCCAGGCAGGACATTCAACTGTAGCTGGATCTGGCGCGAGCAACGTGTCTTCTGGTGTCTTTACGATCATCACGGGAAGCTGCGAAGCAGCCTCACCGAGGTGACAGGTGGTGGCGGGGTAGGTGCTGATGAGGCAGAAATTCAGCGCAGCGAAGATCCACAGCAGGAAAGCCTGCGCAAAAAGCGGCGGTTTCATGACCAGGTACGTCGCAGTGGCGTGCCCCGAATGGCCCCAGAACGGTAGTCGCATTTGTAGTCAAGGCGTGGCTCCTGTGGTGACGGTGCTGTATGGTTGCCAGGCAGGGCATTCAACGGTAGCTGGATCTGGCGCGTGCAACGTGTCTTCTGCTGTTTTACGATGATCACGGGAAGCTGCGAAGCAGCCTCACCGAGGTGACAGGCGCGGGGTAGATGCTACTAAGGCAGAAATTCAGTGCAGCGAAGATCCACAGCAGGAAAGCCTGCGCGAAAAGCTGCGGTTTCATGACCAGGTACGTTGCAGTGGTGTGCCCCGAATGGCCCCAGAACGGTAGTCGTATTTGTAGCCAAGGCGTGGCTCCTCTGGTGACGGTGCTGTATGGTTGCCAGGCAGAGCATTCAACTGTAGCTGGATCTGGCGCGTGCAGTGTCTTCTGCTGTCTTTACGATGATCACGGGAAGCTGCGAAGCAGCCTCACCGAGGTGACAGGTGGTGGCGGGGTAGGTGCTGACGAGGCAGAAATTCAGCGCAGCGAAGATCCACAACAGGAAAGCCTGCGCGAAAAGTGGCGGTTTCATGACCAGGTACGTCGCAGTGGCGTGCCCCGAATGGCCCCAGAACGGTAGTCGCATTTGTAGTCAAGGCGTGGCTCCTGTGGTGACGGTGCTGTATGGTTGCCAGGCAGGGCGTTCAACTGTAGCTGGATCTCGCGCGTGCAGTGTCTTCTGCTGTCTTTACGATGATCACGGGAAGCTGCGAAGCAGCCTCACCGAGGTGACAGGTGGTGGCGGGGTAGGTGCTGACGAGGCAGAAATTCAGCGCAGCGAAGATCCACAGCAGGAAAGCCTGCGCGAAAAGTGGCGGTTTCATGACCAGGTACGTCGCAGTGGCGTGCCCCGAATGGCCCCAGAACGGTAGTCGCATTTGTAGTCAAGGCGTGGCTCCTGTGGTGACGGTGCTGTATGGTTGCCAGGCAGGGCGTTCAACTGTAGCTGGATCTCGCGCGTGCAGTGTCTTCTGCTGTCTTTACGATGATCACGGGAAGCTGCGAAGCAGCCTCACCGAGGTGACAGGTGGTGGCGGGGTAGGTGCTGACGAGGCAGAAATTCAGCGCAGCGAAGATCCACAGCAGGAAAGCCTGCGCGAAAAGTGGCGGTTTCATGACCAGGTACGTCGCAGTGGCGTGCCCCGAATGGCCCCAGAACGGTAGTCGCATTTGTAGTCAAGGCGTGGCTCCTGTGGTGACGGTGCTGTATGGTTGCCAGGCAGGGCGTTCAACTGTAGCTGGATCTCGCGCGTGCAGTGTCTTCTGCTGTCTTTACGATGATCACGGGAAGCTGCGAAGCAGCCTCACCGAGGTGACAGGCGGTGGCGGGGTAGGTGCTGCCAAGGCAGAAATTCAGCGCAGCAAAGATCCACAGCAGGAAAGCCTGCGCAAAAAGCGGCGGTTTCATGACCAGGTACGTCGGAGTGGCGTGCCCCGAATGGCCCCAGAACGGTAGTCGCATTTGTAGTCAAGGCGTGGCTCCTGTGATGACGGTGCTGTATGGTTGCCAGGCAGGGCATTCAACGGTAGCTGGATCTGGCGCGTGCAACGTGTCTTCTGCTGTTTTACAATGATCACGGGAAGCTGCGAAGCAGCCTCACCGAGGTGACAGGCGCGGGGTAGGTGCTACTAAGGCAGAAATTCAGTGCAGCGAAGATCCAGAGCAGGAAAGCCTGCGCAAAAAGCGGCGGTTTCATGACCAGGTATGTTGCAGTGACGTGCCCCGAATGGCCCCAGAACGGTAGTCGCATTTGTAGTCAAGGCGTGGCTCCTGTGGTGACGGTGCTGTATGGTTGCCAGGCAGGACATTCAACTGTAGCTGGATCTGGCGCGAGCAAAGTGTCTTCTTTTGTCTTTACGATGATCACGGGAAAGTGCGAAGCAGCCTCAATGAGGTGACAGAAGGTGGCGGTTTAGGTGCTGCCAAGGCAGAAAGTCAGCGCAGCTAATGTCTACAGCAGCAAAGCCTGCGCGAAAAGTGGCGGTTTCATGACCAGGTACGTCGCAGTGGCGTGCCCCGAATGGCCCCAGAACGGTAGTCGCATTTGTAGTCAAGGCGTGGCTCCTGTGGTGACAGTGCTGTATGGTTGCCAGGCAGGGCGTTCAACTGTAGCTGGATCTCGCGCGTGCAGTGTCTTCTGCTGTCTTTACGATGATCACGGGAAGCTGCGAAGCAGCCTCACCGAGGTGACAGGCGGTGGCGGGGTAGGTGCTGCCAAGGCAGATATTCAGCGCAGCGAAGATCCACAGCAGGAAAGCCTGCGCAAAAAGCGGCGGATTCATGACCAGGTACGTCGCAGTGGCGTGCCCCGAATGGCCCCAGAACGGTAGTCGCATTTGTAGTCAAGGCGTGGCTCCTGTGATGACGGTGCTGTATGGTTGCCAGGCAGGGCATTCAACGGTAGCTGGATCTGGCGCGTGCAACGTGTCTTCTGCTGTTTTACGATGATCACGGGAAGCTGCGTAGCAGCCTCACCGAGGTGACAGGCGCGGGGTAGGTTTACTAAGGCAGAAATTCAGCCCAGGAAGATCCACAGCAGGAAAGCCTGCGCAAAAAGCGGCGGTTTCATGACCAGGTATGTTGCAGTGACGTGCCTAAAATGGCCCCAGAACGGTAGTCGCATTTGTAGTCAAGGCGTGGCTCCTGTGGTGACGGTGCTGTATGGTTGCCAGGCAGGACATTCAACTGTAGCTGGATCTGGCGCGAGCAAAGTGTCTTCTTTTGTCTTTACGATGATCACGGGAAAGTGCGAACCAGCCTCAGTGAGGTGACAGGAGGTGGCGGGGTAGGTGCTGCCAAGGCAGAAAGTCAGCGCAGCGAATGTCCACAGCAGCAAAGCCTGTGCGAAAAGCGGCGATTTCATGACCAGGTACGTCGCAGTGGCGTGCCCCGAATGGCCCCAGAACGGTAGTCGTATTTGTAGTCAAGGCGTGGCTCCTGCGGTGACGGTGCTGTATGGTTGCCAGGCAGGACATTCAACTGTAGCTGGATCTGGCGCGAGCAACGTGTCTTCTGGTGTCTTTACGATCATCACGGGAAGCTGCGAAGCAGCCTCACCGAGGTGACAGGTGGTGGCGGGGTAGGTGCTGATGAGGCAGAAATTCAGCGCAGCGAAGATCCACAGCAGGAAAGCCTGCGCAAAAAGCGGCGGTTTCATGACCAGGTACGTCGCAGTGGCGTGCCCCGAATGGCCCCAGAACGGTAGTCGCATTTGTAGTCAAGGCGTGGCTCCTGTGGTGACGGTGCTGTATGGTTGCCAGGCAGGGCATTCAACGGTAGCTGGATCTGGCGCGTGCAACGTGTCTTCTGCTGTTTTACGATGATCACGGGAAGCTGCGAAGCAGCCTCACCGAGGTGACAGGCGCGGGGTAGATGCTACTAAGGCAGAAATTCAGTGCAGCGAAGATCCACAGCAGGAAAGCCTGCGCGAAAAGCTGCGGTTTCATGACCAGGTACGTCGCTGTGGCGTGCCCGGAATGGCCTCAGATTGGTAGTAGCATTTGTAGTCAAGGCGTTGCTCCTGTGGTGACGGTCCTCTATGTTTGCCAGGCAGGGCATTCAACTGTAGCTGGATCTGGCGCGTGCAACATGTCTTCTGCTGTCTTTCCGATGATCACAGGAAGCTGCGAAGCAGCTTCACCGAGGTGACACGCGGTGGCGGGGTTAGTGCTGCTAAGGCAGAAATTCAGCGCAGCCAAGATCCACAGCAGGAAAGCCTGCGCAAAAAGCGGTGGTTTCATGACCTGGTACGTTGCAGTGGTGTGCCCCGAATGGCCCCAGAACGGTAGTCGTATTTGTAGCCAAGGCGTGGCTCCTCTGGTGACGGTGCTGTATGGTTGCCAGGCAGAGCATTCAACTGTAGCTGGATCTGGCGCGTGCAGTGTCTTCTGCTGTCTTTACGATGATCACGGGAAGCTGCGAAGCAGCCTCACCGAGGTGACAGGCGGTGGCGGGGTAGGTGCTGCCAAGGCAGAAATTCAGCGCAGCAAAGATCCACAGCAGGAAAGCCTGCGCGAAAAGTGGCGGTTTCATGACCAGGTACGTCGCAGTGGCGTGCCCCGAATGGCCCCAGAACGGTAGTCGCATTTGTAGTCAAGGCGTGGCTCCTGTGGTGACGGTGCTGTATGGTTGCCAGGCAGGGCGTTCAACTGTAGCTGGATCTCGCACGTGCAGTGTCTTCTGCTGTCTTTACGATGATCACGGGAAGCTGCGAAGCAGCCTCACCGAGGTGACAGGTGGTGGCGGGGTAGGTGCTGACGAGGCAGAAATTCAGCGCAGCGAAGATCCACAGCAGGAAAGCCTGGCCGAAAAGTGGCGGTTTCATGACCAGGTACGTCGCAGTGGCGTGCCCCGAATGGCCCCAGAACGGTAGTCGCATTTGTAGTCAAGGCGTGGCTCCTGTGGTGACGGTGCTGTATGGTTGCCAGGCAGGGCGTTCAACTGTAGCTGGATCTCGCGCGTGCAGTGTCTTCTGCTGTCTTTACGATGATCACGGGAAGCTGCGAAGCAGCCTCACCGAGGTGACAGGCGGTGGCGGGGTAGGTGCTGCCAAGGCAGAAATTCAGCGCAGCAAAGATCCACAGCAGGAAAGCCTGCGCAAAAAGCGGCGGTTTCATGACCAGGTACGTCGGAGTGGCGTGCCCCGAATGGCCCCAGAACGGTAGTCGCATTTGTAGTCAAGGCGTGGCTCCTGTGATGACGGTGCTGTATGGTTGCCAGGCAGGGCATTCAACGGTAGCTGGATCTGGCGCGTGCAACGTGTCTTCTGCTGTTTTACAATGATCACGGGAAGCTGCGAAGCAGCCTCACCGAGGTGACAGGCGCGGGGTAGGTGCTACTAAGGCAGAAATTCAGTGCAGCGAAGATCCAGAGCAGGAAAGCCTGCGCAAAAAGCGGCGGTTTCATGACCAGGTATGTTGCAGTGACGTGCCCCGAATGGCCCCAGAACGGTAGTCGCATTTGTAGTCAAGGCGTGGCTCCTGTGGTGACGGTGCTGTATGGTTGCCAGGCAGGACATTCAACTGTAGCTGGATCTGGCGCGAGCAAAGTGTCTTCTTTTGTCTTTACGATGATCACGGGAAAGTGCGAAGCAGCCTCAATGAGGTGACAGAAGGTGGCGGTTTAGGTGCTGCCAAGGCAGAAAGTCAGCGCAGCTAATGTCTACAGCAGCAAAGCCTGCGCGAAAAGTGGCGGTTTCATGACCAGGTACGTCGCAGTGGCGTGCCCCGAATGGCCCCAGAACGGTAGTCGCATTTGTAGTCAAGGCGTGGCTCCTGTGGTGACAGTGCTGTATGGTTGCCAGGCAGGGCGTTCAACTGTAGCTGGATCTCGCGCGTGCAGTGTCTTCTGCTGTCTTTACGATGATCACGGGAAGCTGCGAAGCAGCCTCACCGAGGTGACAGGCGGTGGCGGGGTAGGTGCTGCCAAGGCAGATATTCAGCGCAGCGAAGATCCACAGCAGGAAAGCCTGCGCAAAAAGCGGCGGTTTCATGACCAGGTACGTCGCAGTGGCGTGCCCCGAATGGCCCCAGAACGGTAGTCGCATTTGTAGTCAAGGCGTGGCTCCTGTGATGACGGTGCTGTATGGTTGCCAGGCAGGGCATTCAACGGTAGCTGGATCTGGCGCGTGCAACGTGTCTTCTGCTGTTTTACGATGATCACGGGAAGCTGCGTAGCAGCCTCACCGAGGTGACAGGCGCGGGGTAGGTTTACTAAGGCAGAAATTCAGCCCAGGAAGATCCACAGCAGGAAAGCCTGCGCAAAAAGCGGCGGTTTCATGACCAGGTATGTTGCAGTGACGTGCCTAAAATGGCCCCAGAACGGTAGTCGCATTTGTAGTCAAGGCGTGGCTCCTGTGGTGACGGTGCTGTATGGTTGCCAGGCAGGACATTCAACTGTAGCTGGATCTGGCGCGAGCAAAGTGTCTTCTTTTGTCTTTACGATGATCACGGGAAAGTGCGAACCAGCCTCAGTGAGGTGACAGGAGGTGGCGGGGTAGGTGCTGCCAAGGCAGAAAGTCAGCGCAGCGAATGTCCACAGCAGCAAAGCCTGTGCGAAAAGCGGCGATTTCATGACCAGGTACGTCGCAGTGGCGTGCCCCGAATGGCCCCAGAACGGTAGTCGTATTTGTAGTCAAGGCGTGGCTCCTGCGGTGACGGTGCTGTATGGTTGCCAGGCAGGACATTCAACTGTAGCTGGATCTGGCGCGAGCAACGTGTCTTCTGGTGTCTTTACGATCATCACGGGAAGCTGCGAAGCAGCCTCACCGAGGTGACAGGTGGTGGCGGGGTAGGTGCTGATGAGGCAGAAATTCAGCGCAGCGAAGATCCACAGCAGGAAAGCCTGCGCAAAAAGCGGCGGTTTCATGACCAGGTACGTCGCAGTGGCGTGCCCCGAATGGCCCCAGAACGGTAGTCGCATTTGTAGTCAAGGCGTGGCTCCTGTGGTGACGGTGCTGTATGGTTGCCAGGCAGGGCATTCAACGGTAGCTGGATCTGGCGCGTGCAACGTGTCTTCTGCTGTTTTACGATGATCACGGGAAGCTGCGAAGCAGCCTCACCGAGGTGACAGGCGCGGGGTAGATGCTACTAAGGCAGAAATTCAGTGCAGCGAAGATCCACAGCAGGAAAGCCTGCGCGAAAAGTTGCGGTTTCATGACCAGGTACGTCGCTGTGGCGTGCCCGGAATGGCCTCAGATTGGTAGTAGCATTTGTAGTCAAGGCGTTGCTCCTGTGGTGACGGTCCTCTATGTTTGCCAGGCAGGGCATTCAACTGTAGCTGGATCTGGCGCGTGCAACATGTCTTCTGCTGTCTTTCCGATGATCACAGGAAGCTGCGAAGCAGCTTCACCGAGGTGACACGCGGTGGCGGGGTTAGTGCTGCTAAGGCAGAAATTCAGCGCAGCCAAGATCCACAGCAGGAAAGCCTGCGCAAAAAGCGGTGGTTTCATGACCTGGTACGTTGCAGTGGTGTGCCCCGAATGGCCCCAGAACGGTAGTCGTATTTGTAGCCAAGGCGTGGCTCCTGTGGTGACGGTGCTGTATGGTTGCCAGGCAGAGCATTCAACTGTAGCTGGATCTGGCGCGTGCAGTGTCTTCTGCTGTCTTTACGATGATCACGGGAAGCTGCGAAGCAGCCTCACCGAGGTGACAGGTGGTGGCGGGGTAGGTGCTGACGAGGCAGAAATTCAGCGCAGCGAAGATCCACAGCAGGAAAGCCTGCGCGAAAAGTGGCGGTTTCATGACCAGGTACGTCGCAGTGGCGTGCCCCGAATGGCCCCAGAACGGTAGTCGCATTTGTAGTCAAGGCGTGGCTCCTGTGGTGACGGTGCTGTATGGTTGCCAGGCAGGGCGTTCAACTGTAGCTGGATCTCGCGCGTGCAGTGTCTTCTGCTGTCTTTACGATGATCACGGGAAGCTGCGAAGCAGCCTCACCGAGGTGACAGGCGGTGGCGGGGTAGGTGCTGCCAAGGCAGAAATTCAGCGCAGCAAAGATCCACAGCAGGAAAGCCTGCGCAAAAAGCGGCGGTTTCATGACCAGGTACGTCGGAGTGGCGTGCCCCGAATGGCCCCAGAACGGTAGTCGCATTTGTAGTCAAGGCGTGGCTCCTGTGATGACGGTGCTGTATGGTTGCCAGGCAGGGCATTCAACGGTAGCTGGATCTGGCGCGTGCAACGTGTCTTCTGCTGTTTTACAATGATCACGGGAAGCTGCGAAGCAGCCTCACCGAGGTGACAGGCGCGGGGTAGGTGCTACTAAGGCAGAAATTCAGTGCAGCGAAGATCCAGAGCAGGAAAGCCTGCGCAAAAAGCGGCGGTTTCATGACCAGGTATGTTGCAGTGACGTGCCCCGAATGGCCCCAGAACGGTAGTCCCATTTGTAGTCAAGGCGTGGCTCCTGTGGTGACGGTGCTGTATGGTTGCCAGGCAGGGCATTCAACTGTAGATGGATCTAGCGCGAACAACGTGTCTTCTGCTGTCTTTACGATGATCACGGGAAAGTGCGAACCAGCCTCATTGAGATGACAGGAGGTGGCGGGGTAGGTGCTGCCAGGGCAGAAAGTCAGCGCAGCGAATGTCCACAGCAGGAAAGCCTGTGCGAAAAGCGGCGGTTTCATGACCAGGTACGTCGCAGTAGCGTGCCCCGAATGGCCCCAGAAAGGTAGTCGCATTTGTAGTCAAGGCGTGGCTCCTGTGGTGACGGTGCTGTATGGTTGCCAGGCAGGACATTCAGCTGTAGCTGGATCTGGCGCGAGCAACGTGTCTTCTGGTGTCTTTACGATGATCACGGGAAGCTGCGAAGCAGCCTCACCGAGGTGACAGGTGGTGGCGGGGTAGGTGCTGATGAGGCAGAAATTCAGCGCAGCGAAGATCCACAGCAGGAAAGCCTGCGCAAAAAGCGGCGGTTTCATGACCAGGTACGTCGCAGTGGCGTGCCCCGAATGGCCCCAGAACGGTAGTCGCATTTGTAGTCAAGGCGTGGCTCCTGTGGTGACGGTGCTGTATGGCTGCCAGGCAGGGCATTCAACGGTAGCTGGATCTGGCGCGTGCAACGTGTCTTCTGCTGTTTTACGATGATCACGGGAAGCTGCGAAGCAGCCTCACCGAGGTGACAGGCGCGGGGTAGGTGCTACTAAGGCAGAAATTCAGCGCAGCGAAGATCCACAGCAGGAAAGCCTGCGCAAAAAGCGGCGGTTTCATGACCAGGTATGTTGCAGTGGCGTGCCCCGAATGGCCCCAGAACGGTAGTCGCATTTGTAGTCAAGGCGTGGCTCCTGTGGTGGCGGTGCTGTATGGTTGCCAGGCAGGACATTCAACTGTAGCTTGATCTGGCGCGAGCAACGTGTCTTCTGGTGTCTTTACGATGATCACGGGAAAGTGCGAACCAGCCTCAGTGAGATGACAGGAGGTGGCGGGGTAGGTGCTGCCAGGGCAGAAAGTCAGCGCAGCGAATGTCCACAGCAGGAAAGCCTGTGCGAAAAGCGGCGGTTTCATGACCAGGTACGTCGCAGTAGCGTGCCCCGAATGGCCCCAGAAAGGTAGTCGCATTTGTAGTCAAGGCGTGGCTCCTGTGGTGACGGTGCTGTATGGTTGCCAGGCAGGACATTCAGCTGTAGCTGGATCTGGCGCGAGCAACGTGTCTTCTGGTGTCTTTACGATGATCACGGGAAGCTGCGAAGCAGCCTCACCGAGGTGACAGGTGGTGGCGGGGTAGGTGCTGATGAGGCAGAAATTCAGCGCAGCGAAGATCCACAGCAGGAAAGCCTGCGCAAAAAGCGGCGGTTTCATGACCAGGTACGTCGCAGTGGCGTGCCCCGAATGGCCCCAGAACGGTAGTCGCATTTGTAGTCAAGGCGTGGCTCCTGTGGTGACGGTGCTGTATGGCTGCCAGGCAGGGCATTCAACGGTAGCTGGATCTGGCGCGTGCAACGTGTCTTCTGCTGTTTTACGATGATCACGGGAAGCTGCGAAGCAGCCTCACCGAGGTGACAGGCGCGGGGTAGGTGCTACTAAGGCAGAAATTCAGCGCAGCGAAGATCCACAGCAGGAAAGCCTGCGCAAAAAGCGGCGGTTTCATGACCAGGTATGTTGCAGTGGCGTGCCCCGAATGGCCCCAGAACGGTAGTCGCATTTGTAGTCAAGGCGTGGCTCCTGTGGTGGCGGTGCTGTATGGTTGCCAGGCAGGACATTCAACTGTAGCTTGATCTGGCGCGAGCAACGTGTCTTCTGGTGTCTTTACGATCATCACGGGAAGCTGCGAAGCAGCCTCACCGAGGTGACAGGCGGTGGCGGGGTAGGTGCTGCCAAGGCAGAAATTCAGCGCAGCGAAGATCCACAGCAGGAAAGCCTGCGCAAAAAGCGGCGGTTTCATGACCAGGTACGTCGCAGTGGCGTGCCCCGAATGGCCCCAGAACGGTAGTCGCATTTGTAGTCAAGGCGTGGCTCCTGTGGTGACGGTGCTGTATGGTTGCCAGGCAGGATATTCAACTGTAGCTGGATCTGGCGCGTGCAACATGTCTTCTGCTGTCTTTCCGATGATCACAGGAAGCTGCGAAGCAGCTTCACCGAGGTGACACGCGGTGGCGGGGTTAGTGCTGCTAAGGCAGAAATTCAGCGCAGCCAAGATCCACAGCAGGAAAGCCTGCGCAAAAAGCGGTGGTTTCATGACCTGGTACGTTGCAGTGGTGTGCCCCGAATGGCCCCAGAACGGTAGTCGTATTTGTAGCCAAGGCGTGGCTCCTCTGGTGACGGTGCTGTATGGTTGCCAGGCAGAGCATTCAACTGTAGCTGGATCTGGCGCGTGCAGTGTCTTCTGCTGTCTTTACGATGATCACGGGAAGCTGCGAAGTAGCCTCACCGAGGTGACAGGTGGTGGCGGGGTAGGTGCTGACGAGGCAGAAATTCAGCGCAGCGAAGATCCACAGCAGGAAAGCCTGCGCGAAAAGTGGCGGTTTCATGACCAGGTACGTCGCAGTGGCGTGCCCCGAATGGCCCCAGAACGGTAGTCGCATTTGTAGTCAAGGCGTGGCTCCTGTGGTGACGGTGCTGTATGGTTGCCAGGCAGACATTCAACAGTAGCTGGATCTGGCGCGTGCAACGTGTCTTCTGCTGTTTTACGATGATCACGGGAAGCTGCGAAGCAGCCTCACCGAGGTGACAGGCGCGGGGTAGGTGCTACTAAGGCAGAAATTCAGCGCAGCGAAGATCCACAGCAGGAAAGCCTGCGCAAAAAGCGGCGGTTTCATGAGCAGGTATGTTGCAGTGGCGTGCCAAAAAAGGCCCCAGAACGATAGTCGCATTTGTAGTCAAGGCGTGGCTCCTGTGGTGACGGTGCTGTATGGTTGCCAGGCAGGACATTCAACTGTAGCTGGATCTGGCGCGAGCAAAGTGTCTTCTTTTGTCTTTACGATGATCACGGGAAAGTGCGAACCAGCCTCAGTGAGGTGACAGGAGGTGGCGGGGTAGGTGCTGCCAAGGCAGAAAGTCAGCGCAGCGAATGTCCACAGCAGCAAAGCCTGCGCAAAAAGCGGCGATTTCATGACCAGGTACGTCGCAGTGGCGTGCCCCGAATGGCCCCAGAACGGTAATCGCATTTGTAGTCAAGGCGTGGCTCCTGTGGTGACGGTGCTGTATGGTTGCCAGGCAGGGCATTCAACGGTAGCTGGATCTGGCGCGTGCAACGTGTCTTCTGCTGTTTTACGATGATCACGGGAAGCTGCGAAGCAGCCTCACCGAGGTGACAGGCGCGGGGTAGGTGCTGCCAAGGCAGAAATTCAGCGCAGCGAAGATCCACAGCAGGAAAGCCTGCGCGAGAAGCGGCGGTTTCATGACCAGGTACGTTGCAGTGGCGTGCCCCGAATGGACCCAGAATGGTAGTCGCATTTGTAGTCAAGGCGTGGCTCCTGTGATGACGGTGCTGTATGGTTGCCAGGCAGGGCATTCAATGGTAGCTGGATCTGGCGCGTGCAACATATCTTCTGCTGTCTTTATGATGATCACGGGAAGCTGCGAAGCAGAGTCACCGAGGTGACAGGCGGAGGCGGGGTATGTGCTACTGAGGCAGAAATTGAGTGCAGCGAATATCCACAGCAGGAAAGCTTGCGCAAAAAGCTGCAGTTTCATGACCAGGTATGTTGCAGTGGCGTGCCCAAAATGGCCCCAGAACGGTAGTCGCATTTGTAGTCAAGGCGTGGCTCCTGTGGTGACGGTGCTGTATGGTTGCCAGGCAGACATTCAACAGTAGCTGGATCTGGCGCGTGCAACGTGTCTTCTGCTGTTTTACGATGATCACGGGAAGCTGCGAAGCAGCCTAACCGAGGTGACAGGCGCGGGGTAGGTGCTACTAAGGCAGAAATTCAGCGCAGCGAAGATCCACAGCAGGAAAGCCTGCGCAAAAAGCGGCGGTTTCATGAGCAGGTATGTTGCAGTGGCGTGCCAAAAATGGCCCCAGAACGATAGTCGCATTTGTAGTCAAGGCGTGGCTCCTGTGGTGACGGTGCTGTATGGTTGCCAGGCAGGACATTCAACTGTAGCTGGATCTGGCGCGAGCAAAGTGTCTTCTTTTGTCTTTACGATGATCACGGGAAAGTGCGAACCAGCCTCAGTGAGGTGACAGGAGGTGGCGGGGTAGGTGCTGCCAAGGCAGAAAGTCAGCGCAGCGAATGTCCACAGCAGCAAAGCCTGCGCAAAAAGCGGCGATTTCATGACCAGGTACGTCGCAGTGGCGTGCCCCGAATGGCCCCAGAACAATAATCGCATTTGTAGTCAAGGCGTGGCTCCTGTGGTGACAGTGCTGTATGGTTGCCAGGCAGGGCATTCAACGGTAGCTGGATCTGGCGCGTGCAACGTGTCTTCTGCTGTTTTACGATGATCACGGGAAGCTGCGAAGCAGCCTCACCGAGGTGACAGGCGCGGGGTAGGTGCTGCCAAGGCAGAAATTCAGCGCAGCGAAGATCCACAGCAGGAAAGCCTGCGCGAGAAGCGGCGGTTTCATGACCAGGTACGTTGCAGTGGCGTGCCCCGAATGGACCCAGAATGGTAGTCGCATTTGTAGTCAAGGCGTGGCTCCTGTGATGACGGTGCTGTATGGTTGCCAGGCAGGGCATTCAATGGTAGCTGGATCTGGCGCGTGCAACATATCTTCTGCTGTCTTTATGATGATCACGGGAAGCTGCGAAGCAGAGTCACCGAGGTGACAGGCGGAGGCGGGGTATGTGCTACTGAGGCAGAAATTGAGTGCAGCGAATATCCACAGCAGGAAAGCTTGCGCAAAAAGCTGCAGTTTCATGACCAGGTATGTTGCAGTGGCGTGCCCAAAATGGCCCCAGAACGGTAGTCGCATTTGTAGTCAAGGCGTGGCTCCTGTGGTGACGGTGCTGTATGGTTGCCAGGCAGGATATTCAACTGTAGCTGGATCTGGCGCGAGCAAAGTGTCTTCTTTTGTCTTTACGATGATCACGGGAAAGTGCGAACCAGCCTCAGTGAGGTGACAGGCGCGGGGTAGGTGCTGCCAAGGCAGAAATTCAGCGCAGCGAAGATCCACAGCAGGAAAGCCTGCGCGAGAAGCGGCGGTTTCATGACCAGGTACGTCGCAGTAGCGTGCCCCGAATGGCCCCAGAAAGGTAGTCGCATTTGTAGTCAAGGCGTGGCTCCTGTGGTGACGGTGCTGTATGGTTGCCAGGCGGGACATTCAGCTGTAGCTGGATCTGGCGCGAGCAACGTGTCTTCTGGTGTCTTTACGATGATCAGGGGAAGCTGCGAAGCAGCCTCACCGAGGTGACAGGTGGTGGCGGGGTAGGTGCTGATGAGGCAGAAATTCAGCGCAGCGAAGATCTACAGCAGGAAAGCCTGCGCAAAAAGCGGCGGTTTCATGACCAGGTACGTCGCAGTGGCGTGCCCCGAATGGCCCCAGAACGGTAGTCGCATTTGTAGTCAAGGCGTGGCTCCTGTGGTGACGGTGCTGTATGGTTGCCAGGTAGGGCATTCAACGGTAGCTGAATCTGGCGAGTGCAACGTGTCTTCTGCTGTTTTACGATGATCACGGGAAGCTGCGAAGCAGCCTCACCGAGGTGACAGGCGCGGGGTAGGTGCTACTAAGTCAGAAATTCAGAGCAGCGAAGATCCACAGCAGGAAAGCCTGCGCAAAAAGCGGCGGTTTCATGACCAGGTATGTTGCAGTGGCGTGCCCCGAATGGCCCCAGAACGGTAGTCGCATTTGTAGTCAAAGCGTGGCTCCTGTGGTGACGGTGCTGTATGGTTGCCAGGCAGGACATTCAACTGTAGCTGGATCTGGCGCGAGCAAAGTGTCTTCTTTTGTCTTTACGATGATCACGGGAAAGTGCGAAGCAGCCTTAATGAGGTGACAGAAGGTGGCGGGGTAGGTGCTGCCAAGGCAGAAAGTCAGCGCAGCTAATGTCCACAGCAGGAAAGCCTGCGCGAAAAGTGGCGGTTTCATGACCAGGTACGTCGCAGTGGCGTGCCCCGAATGGCCCCAGAACGGTAGTCGCATCTGTAGTCAAGGCGTGGCTCCTGTGGTGACGGTGCTGTATGGTTGCCAGGCAGGGCGTTCAACTGTAGCTGGATCTGGCGCGTGCAGTGTCTGCTGCTGTATTTACGATGATCACGGGAAGCTGCGAAGCAGCCTCACCGAGGTGACAGGCGGTGGCGGGGTAGGTGCTGTCAAGGCAGAAATTCAGCGCAGCGAAGATACACAGCAGGAAAGCCTGTGCGAGAAGCGGCAGTTTCATGACCAGGTACGTCGCAGTGGCGTGCCCCGAATGGACCCAGAACGGTAGTCGCATTTGTAGTCAAGGCGTGGCTCCTGTGGTGACGGTGCTGTATGGTTGCCAGGCAGGGCGTTCAACTGTAGCTGGATCTCGCGCGTGCAGTGTCTTCTGCTGTCTTTACGATGATCACGGGAAGCTGCGAAGCAGCCTCACTGAGGTGACAGGCGGTGGCGGGGTAGGTGCTGCCAAGGCAGAATTTCAGCGCAGCGAAGATCCACAGCAGGAAAGCCTGCGCAAAAAGCGGCGGTTTCATGACCAGGTATGTCGCAGTGGCGTGCCCCGAATGGCCCTAGAACGGTAGTCGCATTTGTAGTCAAGGCGTGGCTCCTGTGATGACGGTGCTGTATGGTTGCCAGGCAGGGCATTCAACGGTAGCTGGATCTGGCGCGTGCAACGTGTCTTCTGCTGTTTTACGATGATCACGGGAAGCTGCGAAGCAGCCTCACCGAGGTGACAGGCGCGGGGTAGGTGCTACTAAGGCAGAAATTCAGTGCAGCGAAGATCCAGAGCAGGAAAGCCTGCGCAAAAAGCGGCGGTTTCATGACCAGGTACGTCGCAGTAGCGTGCCCCGAATGGCCCCAGAAAGGTAGTCGCATTTGTAGTCAAGGCGTGGCTCCTGTGGTGACGGTGCTGTATGGTTGCCAGGCAGGACATTCAGCTGTAGCTGGATCTGGCGCGAGCAACGTGTCTTCTGGTGTCTTTACGATGATCACGGGAAGCTGTGAAGCAGCCTCACCGAGGTGACAGGTGGTGGCGGGGTAGGTGCTGATGAGGCAGAAATTTAGCGCAGCGAAGATCCACAGCAGGAAAGCCTGCGCAAAAAGCGGCGGTTTCATGACCAGGTACGTCGCAGTGGCGTGCCCCGAATGGCCCCAGAACGGTAGTCGCATTTGTAGTCAAGGCGTGGCTCCTGTGGTGACGGTGCTGTATGGCTGCCAGGCAGGGCATTCAATGGTAGCTGGATCTGGCGCGTGCAACGTGTCTTCTGCTGTTTTACGATGATCACGGGAAGCTGCGAAGCAGCCTCACCGAGGTGACAGGCGCGGGGTAGGTGCTACTAAGGCAGAAATTCAGCGCAGCGAAGATCCACAGCAGGAAAGCCTGCGCAAAAAGCGGCGGTTTCATGACCAGGTATGTTGCAGTGGCGTGCCCCGAATGGCCCCAGAACGGTAGTCGCATTTGTAGTCAAGGCGTGGCTCCTGTGGTGAGGGTGCTGTATGGTTGCCAGGCAGGACATTCAACTGTAGCTGGATCTGGCGCGAGCAAAGTGTCTTCTTTTGTCTTTACGATGATCACGGGAAAGAGCGAAGCAGCCTCAATGAGGTGACAGGAGGTGGCGGGCTGGGTGCTGCCAAGGCAGAAAGTCAGCGCAGCTAATGTCCACAGCAGGAAAGCCTGCGCGAAAAGGGCCGGTTTCATGACCAGGTACGTCGCAGTGGCGTGCCCCGAATGGCCCCAGAACGGTAGTCGCATTTGTAGTCAAGGCGTGGCTCCTGTGGTGACGGTGCTGTATGGTTGCCAGGCAGGGCGTTCAACTGTAGCTGGATCTGGCGCGTGCAGTGTCTTCTGCTGTATTTACGATGATCACGGGAAGCTGCGAAGCAGCCTCACCGAGGTGACAGGCGGTGGCGGGGTAGGTGCTGTCAAGGCAGAAATTCAGCGCAGCGAAGATCCACAGCAGGAAAGCCTGTGCGAGAAGCGGCAGTTTCATGACCAGGTACGTCGCAGTGGCGTGCCCCGAATGGACCCAGAACGGTAGTCGCATTTGTAGTCAAGGCGTGGCTCCTGTGGTGGCGGTGCTGTATGGTCGCCAGGCAGGACATTGAACTGTAGCTTGATCTGGCGCGAGCAACGTGTCTTCTGGTGTCTTTACGATCATCACGAGAAGCTGCGAAGCAGCCTCACCGAGGTGACAGGCGGTGGCGGGGTAGGTGCTGCCAAGGCAGAAATTCAGCGCAGCGAAGATCCACAGCAGGAAAGCCTGCGCAAAAAGCGTCGGTTTCATGACCAGGTACGTCGCAGTGGCGTGCCCCGAATGGCCCCAGAACGGTAGTCGCATTTGTAGTCAAGGCGTGGCTCCTGTGATGACGGTGCTGTATGGTTGCCAGGCAGGGCATTCAACGGTAGCTGGATCTGGCGCGCGCAACGTGTCTTCTGCTGTTTTACGATGATCACGGGAAGCTGCGAAGCAGCCTCACCGAGGTGACAGGCGCGGGGTAGGTGCTACTAAGGCAGAAATTCAGTGCAGCGAATATCCACAGCAGGAAAGCTTGCGCAAAAAGCTGCGGTTTCATGACCAGGTATGTTGCAGTGGCGTGCCCAAAATGGCCCCAGAACGGTAGTCGCATTTGTAGTCAAGGCGTGGCTCCTGTGGTGACGGTGCTGTGTGGTTGCCAGGCAGGATATTCAACTGTAGCTGGATCTGGCGCGAGCAAAGTGTCTTCTTTTGTCTTTACGATGATCACGGGAAAGTGCGAACCAGCCTCAGTGAGGTGACAGGAGGTGGCGGGGTAGGTGCTGCCAAGGCAGAAAGTCAGCGCAGCGAATGTCCACAGCAGGAAAGCCTGTGCGAAAAGCGGCGGTTTCATGACCAGGTACGTCGCAGTAGCGGGCCCCGAATGGCCCCAGAAAGGTCGTCGCATTTGTAGTCAAGGCGTGGCTCCTGTGGTGACGGTGCTGTATGGTTGCCAGGCAGGACATTAAGCTGTAGCTGGATCTGGCGCGAGCAACGTGTCTTCTGGTGTCTTTACGATGATCACGGGAAGCTGCGAAGCAGCCTCACCGAGGTGACAGGTGGTGGCGGGGTAGGTGCTGATGAGGCAGAAATTCAGCGCAGCGAAGATCCACAGCAGGAAAGCCTGCGCAAAAAGCGGCGGTTTCATGACCAGGTACGTCGCAGTGGCGTGCCCCGAATGGCCCCAGAACGGTAATCGCATTTGTAGTCAAGGCGTGGCTCCTGTGGTGACGGTGCTGTATGGTTGCCAGGCAGGGCATTCAACGGTAGCTGGATCTGGCGCGTGCAACGTGTCTTCTGCTGTTTTACGATGATCACGGGAAGCTGCGAAGCAGCCTCACCGAGGTGACAGGCGCGGGGTAGGTGCTGCCAAGGCAGAAATTCAGCGCAGCGAAGATCCACAGCAGGAAAGCCTGCGCGAGAAGCGGCGGTTTCATGACCAGGTACGTTGCAGTGGCGTGCCCCGAATGGACCCAGAATGGTAGTCGCATTTGTAGTCAAGGCGTGGCTCCTGTGATGACGGTGCTGTATGGTTGCCAGGCAGGGCATTCAATGGTAGCTGGATCTGGCGCGTGCAACATATCTTCTGCTGTCTTTATGATGATCACGGGAAGCTGCGAAGCAGAGTCACCGAGGTGACAGGCGGAGGCGGGGTATGTGCTACTGAGGCAGAAATTGAGTGCAGCGAATATCCACAGCAGGAAAGCTTGCGCAAAAAGCTGCAGTTTCATGACCAGGTATGTTGCAGTGGCGTGCCCAAAATGGCCCCAGAACGGTAGTCGCATTTGTAGTCAAGGCGTGGCTCCTGTGGTGACGGTGCTGTATGGTTGCCAGGCAGACATTCAACAGTAGCTGGATCTGGCGCGTGCAACGTGTCTTCTGCTGTTTTACGATGATCACGGGAAGCTGCGAAGCAGCCTCACCGAGGTGACAGGCGCGGGGTAGGTGCTACTAAGGCAGAAATTCAGCGCAGCGAAGATCCACAGCAGGAAAGCCTGCGCAAAAAGCGGCGGTTTCATGAGCAGGTATGTTGCAGTGGCGTGCCAAAAATGGCCCCAGAACGATAGTCGCATTTGTAGTCAAGGCGTGGCTCCTGTGGTGACGGTGCTGTATGGTTGCCAGGCAGGACATTCAACTGTAGCTGGATCTGGCGCGAGCAAAGTGTCTTCTTTTGTCTTTACGATGATCACGGGAAAGTGCGAACCAGCCTCAGTGAGGTGACAGGAGGTGGCGGGGTAGGTGCTGCCAAGGCAGAAAGTCAGCGCAGCGAATGTCCACAGCAGCAAAGCCTGCGCAAAAAGCGGCGATTTCATGACCAGGTACGTCGCAGTGGCGTGCCCCGAATGGCCCCAGAACAATAATCGCATTTGTAGTCAAGGCGTGGCTCCTGTGGTGACGGTTCTGTATGGTTGCCAGGCAGGGCATTCAACGGTAGCTGGATCTGGCGCGTGCAACGTGTCTTCTGCTGTTTTACGATGATCACGGGAAGCTGCGAAGCAGCCTCACCGAGGTGACAGGCGCGGGGTAGGTGCTGCCAAGGCAGAAATTCAGCGCAGCGAAGATCCACAGCAGGAAAGCCTGCGCGAGAAGCGGCGGTTTCATGACCAGGTACGTTGCAGTGGCGTGCCCCGAATGGACCCAGAATGGTAGTCGCATTTGTAGTCAAGGCGTGGCTCCTGTGGTGACGGTGCTGTATGGTTGCCAGGCAGGGCGTTCAACTGTAGCTGGATCTGGCGCGTGCAGTGTCTTCTGCTGTATTTACGATGATCACGGGAAGCTGCGAAGCAGCCTCACCGAGGTGACAGGCGGTGGCGGGGTAGGTGCTGTCAAGGCAGAAATTCAGCGCAGCGAAGATCCACAGCAGGAAAGCCTGTGCGAGAAGCGGCAGTTTCATGACCAGGTACGTCGCAGTGGCGTGCCCCGAATGGACCCAGAACGGTAGTCGCATTTGTAGTCAAGGCGTGGCTCCTGTGGTGGCGGTGCTGTATGGTCGCCAGGCAGGACATTGAACTGTAGCTTGATCTGGCGCGAGCAACGTGTCTTCTGGTGTCTTTACGATCATCACGAGAAGCTGCGAAGCAGCCTCACCGAGGTGACAGGCGGTGGCGGGGTAGGTGCTGCCAAGGCAGAAATTCAGCGCAGCGAAGATCCACAGCAGGAAAGCCTGCGCAAAAAGCGTCGGTTTCATGACCAGGTACGTCGCAGTGGCGTGCCCCGAATGGCCCCAGAACGGTAGTCGCATTTGTAGTCAAGGCGTGGCTCCTGTGATGACGGTGCTGTATGGTTGCCAGGCAGGGCATTCAACGGTAGCTGGATCTGGCGCGCGCAACGTGTCTTCTGCTGTTTTACGATGATCACGGGAAGCTGCGAAGCAGCCTCACCGAGGTGACAGGCGCGGGGTAGGTGCTACTAAGGCAGAAATTCAGTGCAGCGAATATCCACAGCAGGAAAGCTTGCGCAAAAAGCTGCGGTTTCATGACCAGGTATGTTGCAGTGGCGTGCCCAAAATGGCCCCAGAACGGTAGTCGCATTTGTAGTCAAGGCGTGGCTCCTGTGGTGACGGTGCTGTGTGGTTGCCAGGCAGGATATTCAACTGTAGCTGGATCTGGCGCGAGCAAAGTGTCTTCTTTTGTCTTTACGATGATCACGGGAAAGTGCGAACCAGCCTCAGTGAGGTGACAGGAGGTGGCGGGGTAGGTGCTGCCAAGGCAGAAAGTCAGCGCAGCGAATGTCCACAGCAGGAAAGCCTGTGCGAAAAGCGGCGGTTTCATGACCAGGTACGTCGCAGTAGCGGGCCCCGAATGGCCCCAGAAAGGTCGTCGCATTTGTAGTCAAGGCGTGGCTCCTGTGGTGACGGTGCTGTATGGTTGCCAGGCAGGACATTAAGCTGTAGCTGGATCTGGCGCGAGCAACGTGTCTTCTTGTGTCTTTACGATGATCACGGGAAGCTGCGAAGCAGCCTCACCGAGGTGACAGGTGGTGGCGGGGTAGGTGCTGATGAGGCAGAAATTCAGCGCAGCGAAGATCCACAGCAGGAAAGCCTGCGCAAAAAGCGGCGGTTTCATGACCAGGTACGTCGCAGTGGCGTGCCCCGAATGGCCCCAGAACGGTAATCGCATTTGTAGTCAAGGCGTGGCTCCTGTGGTGACGGTGCTGTATGGTTGCCAGGCAGGGCATTCAACGGTAGCTGGATCTGGCGCGTGCAACGTGTCTTCTGCTGTTTTACGATGATCACGGGAAGCTGCGAAGCAGCCTCACCGAGGTGACAGGCGCGGGGTAGGTGCTGCCAAGGCAGAAATTCAGCGCAGCGAAGATCCACAGCAGGAAAGCCTGCGCGAGAAGCGGCGGTTTCATGACCAGGTACGTTGCAGTGGCGTGCCCCGAATGGACCCAGAATGGTAGTCGCATTTGTAGTCAAGGCGTGGCTCCTGTGATGACGGTGCTGTATGGTTGCCAGGCAGGGCATTCAATGGTAGCTGGATCTGGCGCGTGCAACATATCTTCTGCTGTCTTTATGATGATCACGGGAAGCTGCGAAGCAGAGTCACCGAGGTGACAGGCGGAGGCGGGGTATGTGCTACTGAGGCAGAAATTGAGTGCAGCGAATATCCACAGCAGGAAAGCTTGCGCAAAAAGCTGCAGTTTCATGACCAGGTATGTTGCAGTGGCGTGCCCAAAATGGCCCCAGAACGGTAGTCGCATTTGTAGTCAAGGCGTGGCTCCTGTGGTGACGGTGCTGTATGGTTGCCAGGCAGACATTCAACAGTAGCTGGATCTGGCGCGTGCAACGTGTCTTCTGCTGTTTTACGATGATCACGGGAAGCTGCGAAGCAGCCTCACCGAGGTGACAGGCGCGGGGTAGGTGCTACTAAGGCAGAAATTCAGCGCAGCGAAGATCCACAGCAGGAAAGCCTGCGCAAAAAGCGGCGGTTTCATGAGCAGGTATGTTGCAGTGGCGTGCCAAAAATGGCCCCAGAACGATAGTCGCATTTGTAGTCAAGGCGTGGCTCCTGTGGTGACGGTGCTGTATGGTTGCCAGGCAGGACATTCAACTGTAGCTGGATCTGGCGCGAGCAAAGTGTCTTCTTTTGTCTTTACGATGATCACGGGAAAGTGCGAACCAGCCTCAGTGAGGTGACAGGAGGTGGCGGGGTAGGTGCTGCCAAGGCAGAAAGTCAGCGCAGCGAATGTCCACAGCAGCAAAGCCTGCGCAAAAAGCGGCGATTTCATGACCAGGTACGTCGCAGTGGCGTGCCCCGAATGGCCCCAGAACAATAATCGCATTTGTAGTCAAGGCGTGGCTCCTGTGGTGACGGTTCTGTATGGTTGCCAGGCAGGGCATTCAACGGTAGCTGGATCTGGCGCGTGCAACGTGTCTTCTGCTGTTTTACGATGATCACGGGAAGCTGCGAAGCAGCCTCACCGAGGTGACAGGCGCGGGGTAGGTGCTGCCAAGGCAGAAATTCAGCGCAGCGAAGATCCACAGCAGGAAAGCCTGCGCGAGAAGCGGCGGTTTCATGACCAGGTACGTTGCAGTGGCGTGCCCCGAATGGACCCAGAATGGTAGTCGCATTTGTAGTCAAGGCGTGGCTCCTGTGATGACGGTGCTGTATGGTTGCCAGGCAGGGCATTCAATGGTAGCTGGATCTGGCGCGAGCAAAGTGTCTTCTTTTGTCTTTACGATGATCACGGGAAAGTGCGAAGCAGCCTTAATGAGGTGACAGAAGGTGGCGGGGTAGGTGCTGCCAAGGCAGAAAGTCAGCGCAGCTAATGTCCACAGCAGGAAAGCCTGCGCGAAAAGTGGCGGTTTCATGACCAGGTACGTCGCAGTGGCGTGCCCCGAATGGCCCCAGAACGGTAGTCGCATCTGTAGTCAAGGCGTGGCTCCTGTGGTGACGGTGCTGTATGGTTGCCAGGCAGGGCGTTCAACTGTAGCTGGATCTGGCGCGTGCAGTGTCTGCTGCTGTATTTACGATGATCACGGGAAGCTGCGAAGCAGCCTCACCGAGGTGACAGGCGGTGGCGGGGTAGGTGCTGTCAAGGCAGAAATTCAGCGCAGCGAAGATACACAGCAGGAAAGCCTGTGCGAGAAGCGGCAGTTTCATGACCAGGTACGTCGCAGTGGCGTGCCCCGAATGGACCCAGAACGGTAGTCGCATTTGTAGTCAAGGCGTGGCTCCTGTGGTGACGGTGCTGTATGGTTGCCAGGCAGGGCGTTCAACTGTAGCTGGATCTCGCGCGTGCAGTGTCTTCTGCTGTCTTTACGATGATCACGGGAAGCTGCGAAGCAGCCTCACTGAGGTGACAGGCGGTGGCGGGGTAGGTGCTGCCAAGGCAGAATTTCAGCGCAGCGAAGATCCACAGCAGGAAAGCCTGCGCAAAAAGCGGCGGTTTCATGACCAGGTATGTCGCAGTGGCGTGCCCCGAATGGCCCTAGAACGGTAGTCGCATTTGTAGTCAAGGCGTGGCTCCTGTGATGACGGTGCTGTATGGTTGCCAGGCAGGGCATTCAACGGTAGCTGGATCTGGCGCGTGCAACGTGTCTTCTGCTGTTTTACGATGATCACGGGAAGCTGCGAAGCAGCCTCACCGAGGTGACAGGCGCGGGGTAGGTGCTACTAAGGCAGAAATTCAGTGCAGCGAAGATCCAGAGCAGGAAAGCCTGCGCAAAAAGCGGCGGTTTCATGACCAGGTATGTTGCAGTGACGTGCCCCGAATGGCCCCAGAACGGTAGTCCCATTTGTAGTCAAGGCGTGGCTCCTGTGGTGACGGTGCTGTATGGTTGCCAGGCAGGGCATTCAACTGTATATGGATCTAGCGCGAACAACGTGTCTTCTGCTGTCTTTACGATGATCACGGGAAAGTGCGAACCAGCCTCAGTGAGATGACAGGAGGTGGCGGGGTAGGTGCTGCCAAGGCAGAAAGTCAGCGCAGCGAATGTCCACAGCAGGAAAGCCTGTGCGAAAAGCGGCGGTTTCATGACCAGGTACGTCGCAGTAGCGTGCCCCGAATGGCCCCAGAAAGGTAGTCGCATTTGTAGTCAAGGCGTGGCTCCTGTGGTGACGGTGCTGTATGGTTGCCAGGCAGGACATTCAGCTGTAGCTGGATCTGGCGCGAGCAACGTGTCTTCTGGTGTCTTTACGATGATCACGGGAAGCTGTGAAGCAGCCTCACCGAGGTGACAGGTGGTGGCGGGGTAGGTGCTGATGAGGCAGAAATTTAGCGCAGCGAAGATCCACAGCAGGAAAGCCTGCGCAAAAAGCGGCGGTTTCATGACCAGGTACGTCGCAGTGGCGTGCCCCGAATGGCCCCAGAACGGTAGTCGCATTTGTAGTCAAGGCGTGGCTCCTGTGGTGACGGTGCTGTATGGCTGCCAGGCAGGGCATTCAATGGTAGCTGGATCTGGCGCGTGCAACGTGTCTTCTGCTGTTTTACGATGATCACGGGAAGCTGCGAAGCAGCCTCACCGAGGTGACAGGCGCGGGGTAGGTGCTACTAAGGCAGAAATTCAGCGCAGCGAAGATCCACAGCAGGAAAGCCTGCGCAAAAAGCGGCGGTTTCATGACCAGGTATGTTGCAGTGGCGTGCCCCGAATGGCCCCAGAACGGTAGTCGCATTTGTAGTCAAGGCGTGGCTCCTGTGGTGAGGGTGCTGTATGGTTGCCAGGCAGGACATTCAACTGTAGCTGGATCTGGCGCGAGCAAAGTGTCTTCTTTTGTCTTTACGATGATCACGGGAAAGAGCGAAGCAGCCTCAATGAGGTGACAGGAGGTGGCGGGCTGGGTGCTGCCAAGGCAGAAAGTCAGCGCAGCTAATGTCCACAGCAGGAAAGCCTGCGCGAAAAGGGCCGGTTTCATGACCAGGTACGTCGCAGTGGCGTGCCCCGAATGGCCCCAGAACGGTAGTCGCATTTGTAGTCAAGGCGTGGCTCCTGTGGTGACGGTGCTGTATGGTTGCCAGGCAGGGCGTTCAACTGTAGCTGGATCTGGCGCGTGCAGTGTCTTCTGCTGTATTTACGATGATCACGGGAAGCTGCGAAGCAGCCTCACCGAGGTGACAGGCGGTGGCGGGGTAGGTGCTGTCAAGGCAGAAATTCAGCGCAGCGAAGATCCACAGCAGGAAAGCCTGTGCGAGAAGCGGCAGTTTCATGACCAGGTACGTCGCAGTGGCGTGCCCCGAATGGCCCCAGAACGGTAGTCGCATTTGTAGTCAAGGCGTGGCTCCTGTGATGACGGTGCTGTATGGTTGCCAGGCAGGGCATTCAACGGTAGCTGGATCTGGCGCGCGCAACGTGTCTTCTGCTGTTTTACGATGATCACGGGAAGCTGCGAAGCAGCCTCACCGAGGTGACAGGCGCGGGGTAGGTGCTACTAAGGCAGAAATTCAGTGCAGCGAATATCCACAGCAGGAAAGCTTGCGCAAAAAGCTGCGGTTTCATGACCAGGTATGTTGCAGTGGCGTGCCCAAAATGGCCCCAGAACGGTAGTCGCATTTGTAGTCAAGGCGTGGCTCCTGTGGTGACGGTGCTGTGTGGTTGCCAGGCAGGATATTCAACTGTAGCTGGATCTGGCGCGAGCAAAGTGTCTTCTTTTGTCTTTACGATGATCACGGGAAAGTGCGAACCAGCCTCAGTGAGGTGACAGGAGGTGGCGGGGTAGGTGCTGCCAAGGCAGAAAGTCAGCGCAGCGAATGTCCACAGCAGGAAAGCCTGTGCGAAAAGCGGCGGTTTCATGACCAGGTACGTCGCAGTAGCGGGCCCCGAATGGCCCCAGAAAGGTCGTCGCATTTGTAGTCAAGGCGTGGCTCCTGTGGTGACGGTGCTGTATGGTTGCCAGGCAGGACATTAAGCTGTAGCTGGATCTGGCGCGAGCAACGTGTCTTCTGGTGTCTTTACGATGATCACGGGAAGCTGCGAAGCAGCCTCACCGAGGTGACAGGTGGTGGCGGGGTAGGTGCTGATGAGGCAGAAATTCAGCGCAGCGAAGATCCACAGCAGGAAAGCCTGCGCAAAAAGCGGCGGTTTCATGACCAGGTACGTCGCAGTGGCGTGCCCCGAATGGCCCCAGAACGGTAATCGCATTTGTAGTCAAGGCGTGGCTCCTGTGGTGACGGTGCTGTATGGTTGCCAGGCAGGGCATTCAACGGTAGCTGGATCTGGCGCGTGCAACGTGTCTTCTGCTGTTTTACGATGATCACGGGAAGCTGCGAAGCAGCCTCACCGAGGTGACAGGCGCGGGGTAGGTGCTGCCAAGGCAGAAATTCAGCGCAGCGAAGATCCACAGCAGGAAAGCCTGCGCGAGAAGCGGCGGTTTCATGACCAGGTACGTTGCAGTGGCGTGCCCCGAATGGACCCAGAATGGTAGTCGCATTTGTAGTCAAGGCGTGGCTCCTGTGATGACGGTGCTGTATGGTTGCCAGGCAGGGCATTCAATGGTAGCTGGATCTGGCGCGTGCAACATATCTTCTGCTGTCTTTATGATGATCACGGGAAGCTGCGAAGCAGAGTCACCGAGGTGACAGGCGGAGGCGGGGTATGTGCTACTGAGGCAGAAATTGAGTGCAGCGAATATCCACAGCAGGAAAGCTTGCGCAAAAAGCTGCAGTTTCATGACCAGGTATGTTGCAGTGGCGTGCCCAAAATGGCCCCAGAACGGTAGTCGCATTTGTAGTCAAGGCGTGGCTCCTGTGGTGACGGTGCTGTATGGTTGCCAGGCAGACATTCAACAGTAGCTGGATCTGGCGCGTGCAACGTGTCTTCTGCTGTTTTACGATGATCACGGGAAGCTGCGAAGCAGCCTCACCGAGGTGACAGGCGCGGGGTAGGTGCTACTAAGGCAGAAATTCAGCGCAGCGAAGATCCACAGCAGGAAAGCCTGCGCAAAAAGCGGCGGTTTCATGAGCAGGTATGTTGCAGTGGCGTGCCAAAAATGGCCCCAGAACGATAGTCGCATTTGTAGTCAAGGCGTGGCTCCTGTGGTGACGGTGCTGTATGGTTGCCAGGCAGGACATTCAACTGTAGCTGGATCTGGCGCGAGCAAAGTGTCTTCTTTTGTCTTTACGATGATCACGGGAAAGTGCGAACCAGCCTCAGTGAGGTGACAGGAGGTGGCGGGGTAGGTGCTGCCAAGGCAGAAAGTCAGCGCAGCGAATGTCCACAGCAGCAAAGCCTGCGCAAAAAGCGGCGATTTCATGACCAGGTACGTCGCAGTGGCGTGCCCCGAATGGCCCCAGAACAATAATCGCATTTGTAGTCAAGGCGTGGCTCCTGTGGTGACGGTTCTGTATGGTTGCCAGGCAGGGCATTCAACGGTAGCTGGATCTGGCGCGTGCAACGTGTCTTCTGCTGTTTTACGATGATCACGGGAAGCTGCGAAGCAGCCTCACCGAGGTGACAGGCGCGGGGTAGGTGCTGCCAAGGCAGAAATTCAGCGCAGCGAAGATCCACAGCAGGAAAGCCTGCGCGAGAAGCGGCGGTTTCATGACCTGGTACGTTGCAGTGGCGTGCCCCGAATGGACCCAGAATGGTAGTCGCATTTGTAGTCAAGGCGTGGCTCCTGTGATGACGGTGCTGTATGGTTGCCAGGCAGGGCATTCAATGGTAGCTGGATCTGGCGCGTGCAACATATCTTCTGCTGTCTTTATGATGATCACGGGAAGCTGCGAAGCAGAGTCACCGAGGTGACAGGCGGAGGCGGGGTATGTGCTACTGAGGCAGAAATTGAGTGCAGCGAATATCCACAGCAGGAAAGCTTGCGCAAAAAGCTGCAGTTTCATGACCAGGTATGTTGCAGTGGCGTGCCCAAAATGGCCCCAGAACGGTAGTCGCATTTGTAGTCAAGGCGTGGCTCCTGTGGTGATGGTGCTGTATGGTTGCCAGGCAGGATATTCAACTGTAGCTGGATCTGGCGCGAGCAAAGTGTCTTCTTTTGTCTTTACGATGATCACGGGAAAGTGCGAACCAGCCTCAGTGAGGTGACAGGCGCGGGGTAGGTGCTGCCAAGGCAGAAATTCAGCGCAGCGAAGATCCACAGCAGGAAAGCCTGCGCGAGAAGCGGCGGTTTCATGACCAGGTACGTCGCAGTAGCGTGCCCCGAATGGCCCCAGAAAGGTAGTCGCATTTGTAGTCAAGGCGTGGCTCCTGTGGTGACGGTGCTGTATGGTTGCCAGGCGGGACATTCAGCTGTAGCTGGATCTGGCGCGAGCAACGTGTCTTCTGGTGTCTTTACGATGATCAGGGGAAGCTGCGAAGCAGCCTCACCGAGGTGACAGGTGGTGGCGGGGTAGGTGCTGATGAGGCAGAAATTCAGCGCAGCGAAGATCTACAGCAGGAAAGCCTGCGCAAAAAGCGGCGGTTTCATGACCAGGTACGTCGCAGTGGCGTGCCCCGAATGGCCCCAGAACGGTAGTCGCATTTGTAGTCAAGGCGTGGCTCCTGTGGTGACGGTGCTGTATGGTTGCCAGGCAGGGCATTCAACGGTAGCTGAATCTGGCGAGTGCAACGTGTCTTCTGCTGTTTTACGATGATCACGGGAAGCTGCGAAGCAGCCTCACCGAGGTGACAGGCGCGGGGTAGGTGCTACTAAGTCAGAAATTCAGAGCAGCGAAGATCCACAGCAGGAAAGCCTGCGCAAAAAGCGGCGGTTTCATGACCAGGTATGTTGCAGTGGCGTGCCCCGAATGGCCCCAGAACGGTAGTCGCATTTGTAGTCAAAGCGTGGCTCCTGTGGTGACGGTGCTGTATGGTTGCCAGGCAGGACATTCAACTGTAGCTGGATCTGGCGCGAGCAAAGTGTCTTCTTTTGTCTTTACGATGATCACGGGAAAGTGCGAAGCAGCCTTAATGAGGTGACAGAAGGTGGCGGGGTAGGTGCTGCCAAGGCAGAAAGTCAGCGCAGCTAATGTCCACAGCAGGAAAGCCTGCGCGAAAAGTGGCGGTTTCATGACCAGGTACGTCGCAGTGGCGTGCCCCGAATGGCCCCAGAACGGTAGTCGCATCTGTAGTCAAGGCGTGGCTCCTGTGGTGACGGTGCTGTATGGTTGCCAGGCAGGGCGTTCAACTGTAGCTGGATCTGGCGCGTGCAGTGTCTGCTGCTGTATTTACGATGATCACGGGAAGCTGCGAAGCAGCCTCACCGAGGTGACAGGCGGTGGCGGGGTAGGTGCTGTCAAGGCAGAAATTCAGCGCAGCGAAGATACACAGCAGGAAAGCCTGTGCGAGAAGCGGCAGTTTCATGACCAGGTACGTCGCAGTGGCGTGCCCCGAATGGACCCAGAACGGTAGTCGCATTTGTAGTCAAGGCGTGGCTCCTGTGGTGACGGTGCTGTATGGTTGCCAGGCAGGGCGTTCAACTGTAGCTGGATCTCGCGCGTGCAGTGTCTTCTGCTGTCTTTACGATGATCACGGGAAGCTGCGAAGCAGCCTCACTGAGGTGACAGGCGGTGGCGGGGTAGGTGCTGCCAAGGCAGAATTTCAGCGCAGCGAAGATCCACAGCAGGAAAGCCTGCGCAAAAAGCGGCGGTTTCATGACCAGGTATGTCGCAGTGGCGTGCCCCGAATGGCCCTAGAACGGTAGTCGCATTTGTAGTCAAGGCGTGGCTCCTGTGATGACGGTGCTGTATGGTTGCCAGGCAGGGCATTCAACGGTAGCTGGATCTGGCGCGTGCAACGTGTCTTCTGCTGTTTTACGATGATCACGGGAAGCTGCGAAGCAGCCTCACCGAGGTGACAGGCGCGGGGTAGGTGCTACTAAGGCAGAAATTCAGTGCAGCGAAGATCCAGAGCAGGAAAGCCTGCGCAAAAAGCGGCGGTTTCATGACCAGGTATGTTGCAGTGACGTGCCCCGAATGGCCCCAGAACGGTAGTCCCATTTGTAGTCAAGGCGTGGCTCCTGTGGTGACGGTGCTGTATGGTTGCCAGGCAGGGCATTCAACTGTATATGGATCTAGCGCGAACAACGTGTCTTCTGCTGTCTTTACGATGATCACGGGAAAGTGCGAACCAGCCTCAGTGAGATGACAGGAGGTGGCGGGGTAGGTGCTGCCAAGGCAGAAAGTCAGCGCAGCGAATGTCCACAGCAGGAAAGCCTGTGCGAAAAGCGGCGGTTTCATGACCAGGTACGTCGCAGTAGCGTGCCCCGAATGGCCCCAGAAAGGTAGTCGCATTTGTAGTCAAGGCGTGGCTCCTGTGGTGACGGTGCTGTATGGTTGCCAGGCAGGACATTCAGCTGTAGCTGGATCTGGCGCGAGCAACGTGTCTTCTGGTGTCTTTACGATGATCACGGGAAGCTGTGAAGCAGCCTCACCGAGGTGACAGGTGGTGGCGGGGTAGGTGCTGATGAGGCAGAAATTTAGCGCAGCGAAGATCCACAGCAGGAAAGCCTGCGCAAAAAGCGGCGGTTTCATGACCAGGTACGTCGCAGTGGCGTGCCCCGAATGGCCCCAGAACGGTAGTCGCATTTGTAGTCAAGGCGTGGCTCCTGTGGTGACGGTGCTGTATGGCTGCCAGGCAGGGCATTCAATGGTAGCTGGATCTGGCGCGTGCAACGTGTCTTCTGCTGTTTTACGATGATCACGGGAAGCTGCGAAGCAGCCTCACCGAGGTGACAGGCGCGGGGTAGGTGCTACTAAGGCAGAAATTCAGCGCAGCGAAGATCCACAGCAGGAAAGCCTGCGCAAAAAGCGGCGGTTTCATGACCAGGTATGTTGCAGTGGCGTGCCCCGAATGGCCCCAGAACGGTAGTCGCATTTGTAGTCAAGGCGTGGCTCCTGTGGTGAGGGTGCTGTATGGTTGCCAGGCAGGACATTCAACTGTAGCTGGATCTGGCGCGAGCAAAGTGTCTTCTTTTGTCTTTACGATGATCACGGGAAAGAGCGAAGCAGCCTCAATGAGGTGACAGGAGGTGGCGGGCTGGGTGCTGCCAAGGCAGAAAGTCAGCGCAGCTAATGTCCACAGCAGGAAAGCCTGCGCGAAAAGGGCCGGTTTCATGACCAGGTACGTCGCAGTGGCGTGCCCCGAATGGCCCCAGAACGGTAGTCGCATTTGTAGTCAAGGCGTGGCTCCTGTGGTGACGGTGCTGTATGGTTGCCAGGCAGGGCGTTCAACTGTAGCTGGATCTGGCGCGTGCAGTGTCTTCTGCTGTATTTACGATGATCACGGGAAGCTGCGAAGCAGCCTCACCGAGGTGACAGGCGGTGGCGGGGTAGGTGCTGTCAAGGCAGAAATTCAGCGCAGCGAAGATCCACAGCAGGAAAGCCTGTGCGAGAAGCGGCAGTTTCATGACCAGGTACGTCGCAGTGGCGTGCCCCGAATGGACCCAGAACGGTAGTCGCATTTGTAGTCAAGGCGTGGCTCCTGTGGTGGCGGTGCTGTATGGTCGCCAGGCAGGACATTGAACTGTAGCTTGATCTGGCGCGAGCAACGTGTCTTCTGGTGTCTTTACGATCATCACGAGAAGCTGCGAAGCAGCCTCACCGAGGTGACAGGCGGTGGCGGGGTAGGTGCTGCCAAGGCAGAAATTCAGCGCAGCGAAGATCCACAGCAGGAAAGCCTGCGCAAAAAGCGTCGGTTTCATGACCAGGTACGTCGCAGTGGCGTGCCCCGAATGGCCCCAGAACGGTAGTCGCATTTGTAGTCAAGGCGTGGCTCCTGTGATGACGGTGCTGTATGGTTGCCAGGCAGGGCATTCAACGGTAGCTGGATCTGGCGCGCGCAACGTGTCTTCTGCTGTTTTACGATGATCACGGGAAGCTGCGAAGCAGCCTCACCGAGGTGACAGGCGCGGGGTAGGTGCTACTAAGGCAGAAATTCAGTGCAGCGAATATCCACAGCAGGAAAGCTTGCGCAAAAAGCTGCGGTTTCATGACCAGGTATGTTGCAGTGGCGTGCCCAAAATGGCCCCAGAACGGTAGTCGCATTTGTAGTCAAGGCGTGGCTCCTGTGGTGACGGTGCTGTGTGGTTGCCAGGCAGGATATTCAACTGTAGCTGGATCTGGCGCGAGCAAAGTGTCTTCTTTTGTCTTTACGATGATCACGGGAAAGTGCGAACCAGCCTCAGTGAGGTGACAGGAGGTGGCGGGGTAGGTGCTGCCAAGGCAGAAAGTCAGCGCAGCGAATGTCCACAGCAGGAAAGCCTGTGCGAAAAGCGGCGGTTTCATGACCAGGTACGTCGCAGTAGCGGGCCCCGAATGGCCCCAGAAAGGTCGTCGCATTTGTAGTCAAGGCGTGGCTCCTGTGGTGACGGTGCTGTATGGTTGCCAGGCAGGACATTAAGCTGTAGCTGGATCTGGCCCGAGCAACGTGTCTTCTGGTGTCTTTACGATGATCACGGGAAGCTGCGAAGCAGCCTCACCGAGGTGACAGGTGGTGGCGGGGTAGGTGCTGATGAGGCAGAAATTCAGCGCAGCGAAGATCCACAGCAGGAAAGCCTGCGCAAAAAGCGGCGGTTTCATGACCAGGTACGTCGCAGTGGCGTGCCCCGAATGGCCCCAGAACGGTAGTCGCATTTGTAGTCAAGGCGTGGCTCCTGTGGTGATGGTGCTGTATGGTTGCCAGGCAGGGCATTCAACGGTAGCTGGATCTGGCGCGTGCAACGTGTCTTCTGCTGTTTTACGATGATCACGGGAAGCTGCGAAGCAGCCTCACCGAGGTGACAGGCGCGGGGTAGGTGCTACTAAGTCAGAAATTCAGCGCAGCGAAGATCCACAGCAGGAAAGCCTGCGCAAAAAGCGGCGGTTTCATGACCAGGTATGTTGCAGTGGCGTGCCCCGAATGGCCCCAGAACGGTAGTCGCATTTGTAGTCAAGGCGTGGCTCCTGTGGTGACGGTGCTGTATGGTTGCCAGGCAGGACATTCAACTGTAGCTGGATCTGGCGCGAGCAAAGTGTCTTCTTTTGTCTTTACGATGATCACGGGAAAGTGCGAAGCAGCCTCAATGAAGTGACAGAAGGTGGCGGGGTAGGTGCTGCCAAGGCAGAAAGTCAGCGCAGCTAATCTCCACAGCAGGAAAGCCTGCGCGAAAAGTGGCGGTTTCATGACCAGGTACGTCGCAGTGGCGTGCCCCGAATGGCCCCAGAACGGTAGTCGCATTTGTAGTCAAGGCGTGGCTCCTGTGGTGACGGTGCTGTATGGTTGCCAGGCAGGGCGTTCAACTGTAGCTGGATCTGGCGCGTGCAGTGTCTTCTGCTGTCTTTACGATGATCACGGGAAGCTGCGAAGCAGCGTCACCGAGGTGACAGGCGGTGGCGGGGTAGGTGCTGCCAAGGCAGAAATTCAGCGCAGCGAAGATCCACAGCAGGAAAGCCTGCGCAAAAAGCGGCGGTTTCATGACCAGGTACGTCGCAGTGGCGTGCCCCGAATGGCCCCAGAACGGTAGTCGCATTTGTAGTCAAGGCGTAGCTCCTGTGATGACGGTGCTGTATGGTTGCCAGGCACGGCATTCAACGGTAGCTGGATCTGGCGCGTGCAACGTGTCTTCTGCTGTTTTACGATGATCACGGGAAGCTGCGAAGCAGCCTCACCGAGGTGACAGGCGCGGGGTAGGTGCTACTAAGGCAGAAATTCAGTGCAGCGAAGATCCAGAGCAGGAAAGCCTGCGCAAAAAGCGGCGGTTTCATGACCAGGTATGTTGCAGTGACGTGCCCCGAATGGCCCCAGAACGGTAGTCCCATTTGTAGTCAATGCGTGGCTCCTGTGGTGACGGTGCTGTATGGTTGCCATGCAGGGCATTCAACTGTAGGTGGATCTAGCGCGAACAACGTGTCTTCTGCTGTCTTTACGATGATCACGGGAACCTGCGAAGCAGCCTCACCGAGGTGACAGGTGGTGGCGGGGTAAGTGCTGCTAAGGCAGGAATTCAGCGCAGCGAAGATCCACAGCAGGAAAGCCTGCGCGAAAAGCGGCGGTTTCATGACCAGGTACGTCGCATTGGCGTGCCCCGAATGGCCCCAGAACGGTAGTCGCATTTGTAGTCAAGGCGTGGCTCCTGTGGTGACGGTGCTGTATGGTTGCCAGGCAGGACATTCAACTGTAGCTGGATCTGGCGCGAGCAAAGTGTCTTCTTTTGTCTTTACGATGATCACGGGAAAGTGCGAAGCAGCCTCAATGAGGTGACAGAAGGTGGAGGGGTAGGTGCTGCCAAGGCAGAAAGTCAGCGCAGCTAATGTCCACAGCAGGAAAGCCTGCGCGAAAAGCGGCGGTTTCATGACCAGGTACGTCGCAGTGGCGTGCCCCGAATGGCCCCAGAACGGTAGTCGCATTTGTAGTCAAGGCGTGGCTCCTGTGGTGACGGTGCTGTATGGTTGCCAGGACGGGCGTTCAACTGTAGCTGGATCTGGCGCGTGCAGTGTCTTCTGCTGTTTTTACGATGATCACGGGAAGCTGCGAAGCAGCCTTACCGATGTGACAGGTGGTGGCGGGGTAGGTGCTGATGAGGCAGAAATTCAGCGCAGCGAAGATCCACAGCAGGAAAGCCTGCGCAAAAAGCGGCGGTTTCATGACCAGGTATGTTGCAGTGACGTGCCCAAAATGGCCCCAGAACGGTAGTCGCATTTGTAGTCAAGGCGTGGCTCCTGTGGTGACGGTGCTGTATGGTTGCCAGGCAGGACATTCAACTGTAGCTGGATCTAGCGCGAGCAAAGTGTCTTCTTTTGTCTTTACGATGATCACGGGAAAGAGCGAAGCAGCCTCACCGAGGTGACAGGCGGTGGCGGGGTAGGTGCTGTCAAGGCAGAAATTCAGCGCAGCGAAGATCCACAGCAGGAAAGCCTGCGCGAGAAGCGGCAGTTTCATGACCAGGTACGTCGCTGTGGCGTGCCCCGAATGGACCCAGAATGGTAGTCGCATTTGTAGTCAAGGCGTGGCTCCTGTGGTGGCGGTGCTGTATGGTTGCCAGGCAGGACATTCAACTGTAGCTTGATCTGGCGCGAGCAACGTGTCTTCTGGTGTCTTTACGATCATCACGGGAAGCTGCGAAGCAGCCTCACCGAGGTGACAGGCGGTGGCGGGGTAGGTGCTGTCAAGGCAGAAATTCAGCGCAGCGAAGATCCACAGCAGGAAAGCCTGCGCAAAAAGCGGCGGTTTCATGACCAGGTATGTTGCAGTGACGTGCCCAAAATGGCCCCAGAACGGTAGTCGCATTTGTAGTCAAGGCGTGGCTCCTGTGATGACGGTGCTGTATGGTTGCCAGGCAGGACATTCAACTGTAGCTGGATCTGGCGCGAGCGAAGTGTCTTCTTTTGTCTTTACGATGATCACGGGAAAGTGCGAACCAGCCTCAGTGAGGTGACAGGAGGTGGCGGGGTAGGTGCTGCCAAGGCAGAAAGTCAGCGCAGCGAATGCCCACAGCAGGAAAGCCTGTGCGAAAAGCGGCGGTTTCATGACCAGGTACGTCGCAGTGGCGTGCCCCGAATGGCTCCAGAACGGTAGTCGCATTTGTAGTCAAGGCGTGGCTCCTGTGGTGACGGTGCTGTATGGTTGCCAGGCAGGGCATTCAACGGTAGCTGGATCTGGCGCGTGCAACGTGTCTTCTGCTGTTTTACGATGATCACGGGAAGCTGCAAAGCAGCCTCACCGAGGTGACAGGCGCGGGGTAGGTGCTACTAAGGCAGAAATTCAGTGCAGCGAAGATCCAGAGCAGGAAAGCCTGCGCAAAAAGCGGCGGTTTCATGACCAGGTATGTTGCAGTGGCGTGCCCCGAATGGCCCCAGAACGATAGTCCCATTTGTAGTCAAGGCGTGGCTCCTGTGGTGACGGTGCTGTATGGTTGCCAGGCAGGACATTCAACTGTAGCTGGATCTGGCGCGAGCAACGTGTCTTCTGGTGTCTTTACGATGATCACGGGAAGCTGCGAAGCAGCCTCACCGAGGTGACAGGTGGTGGCGGGGTAGGTGCTGATGAGGCAGAAATTCAGCGCAGCTAATGTCCACAGCAGGAAAGCCTGCGCGAAAAGTGGCGGTTTCATGACCAGGTACGTCGCAGTGGCGTGCCCCGAATGGCCCCAGAACGGTAGTCGCATCTGTAGTCAAGGCGTGGCTCCTGTGGTGACGGTGCTGTATGGTTGCCAGGCAGGGCGTTCAACTGTAGCTGGAACTCGCGCGTGCAGTGTCTTCTGCTGTCTTTACGATGATCACGGGAAGCTGCGAAGCAGCCTCACCGAGGTGACAGGCGGTGGCGGGGTAGGTGCTGCCAAGGCATAAATTCAGCGCAGCGAAGATCCACAGCAGGAAAGCCTGCGCAAAAAGCGGCGGTTTCATGAGCAGGTACGTCGCAGTGGCGTGCCCCGAATGGCCCCAGAACGGTAGTCGCATTTGTAGTCAAGGCGTGGCTCCTGTGATGATGGTGCTGTATGGTTGCCAGGCAGGGCATTCAACGGTAGCTGGATCTGGCGCGTGCAACGTGTCTTCTGCTGTTTTACGATGATCACGGGAAGCTGCGAAGCAGCCTCACCGAGGTGACAGGCGCGGGGTAGGTGCTACTAAGGCAGACATTCAGTGCAGCGAAGATCCAGAGCAGGAAAGCCTGCGCAAAAAGCGGCGGTTTCATGACCAGGTATGTTGCAGTGACATGCCCCGAATGGCCCCAGAACGGTAGTCCCATTTGTAGTCAAGGCGTGGCTCCTGTTGTGACGGTGCTGTATGGTTGCCAGGCAGGGCATTCAACTGTAGATGGATCTAGCGCGAACAACGTGTCTTCTGCTGTCTTTACAATGATCACGGGAAAGTGCGAACCAGCCTCAGTGAGATGACAGGAGGTGGCGGGGTAGGTGCTGCCAAGGCAGAAAGTCAGCGCAGCGAATGTCCACAGCAGGAAAGCCTGTGCGAAAAGCGGCGGTTTCATGACCAGGTACGTCGCAGTAGCGTGCCCCGAATGGCCCCAGAATGGTAGTCGCATTTGTAGTCAATTCGTGGCTCCTGTGGTGACGGTGCTGTATGGTTGCCAGGCAGGACATTCAGCTGTAGCTGGATCTGGCGCGAGCAACGTGTCTTCTGGTGTCTTTACGATGATCACGGGAAGCTGCGAAGCAGCCTCACCGAGGTGTCAGGTGGTGGCGGGGTAGGTGCTGATGAGGCAGAAATTCAGCGCAGCGAAGATCCACAGCAGGAAAGCCTGCGCAAAAAGCGGCGGTTTCATGACCAGGTACGTCGCAGTGGCGTGCCCCGAATGGCCCCAGAACGGTAGTCGCATTTGTAGTCAAGGCGTGGCTCCTGTGGTGATGGTGCTGTATGGCTGCCAGGCAGGGCATTCAACGGTAGCTGGATCTGGCGCGTGCAACGTGTCTTCTGCTGTTTTACGATGATCACGGGAAGCTGCGAAGCAGCCTCACCGAGGTGACAGGCGCGGGGTAGGTGCTACTAAGGCAGAAATTCAGCGCAGCGAAGATCCACAGCAGGAAAGCCTGTGCGAGAAGCGGCAGTTTCATGACCTGGTACGTTGCAGTGGCGTGCCCCGAATGGACCCAGAACGGCAGTCGCATTTGTAGTCAAGGCGTGGCTCCTGTGGTGGCGGTGCTGTATGGTCGCCAGGCAGGACATTCAACTGTAGCTTGATCTGGCGCGAGCAACGTGTCTTCTGGTGTCTTTACGATCATCACGGGAAGCTGCGAAGCAGCCTCACCGAGGTGACAGGCGGTGGCGGGGTAGGTGCTGCCAAGGCAGAAATTCAGCGCAGCGAAGATCCACAGCAGGAAAGCCTGCGCAAAAAGCGGCGGTTTCATGACCAGGTACGTCGCAGTGGCGTGCCCCGAATGGCCCCAGAACGGTAGTCGCATTTGTAGTCAAGGCGTGGCTCCTGTGATGACGGTGCTGTATGGTTGCCAGGCAGGGCATTCAACGGTAGCTGGATCTGGCGCGCGCAACGTGTCTTCTGCTGTTTTACGATGATCACGGGAAGCTGCGAAGCAGCCTCACCGAGGTGACAGGCGCGGGGTAGGTGCTACTAAGGCAGAAATTCAGTGCAGCGGATATCCACAGCAGTAAAGCTTGCGCAAAAAGCTGCGGATTCATGACCAGGTATGTTGCAGTGGCGTGCCCAAAATGGCCCCAGAACGGTAGTCGCATTTGTAGTCAAGGCGTGGCTCCTGTGGTGACGGTGCTGTATGGTTGCCAGGCAGGATATTCAACTGTAGCTGGATCTGGCGCGAGCAAAGTGTCTTCTTTTGTCTTTACGATGATCACGGGAAAGTGCGAACCAGCCTCAGTGAGGTGACAGGAGGTGGCGGGGTAGGTGCTGCCAAGGCAGAAAGTCAGCGCAGCGAATGTCCACAGCAGGAAAGCCTGTGCGAAAAGCGGCGGTTTCATGACCAGGTACGTCGCAGTAGCGGGCCCCGAATGGCCCCAGAAAGGTAGTCGCATTTGTAGTCAAGGCGTGGCTCCGGTGGTGACGGTGCTGTATGGTTGCCAGGCAGGACATTAAGCTGTAGCTGGATCTGGCGCGAGCAACGTGTCTTCTGGTGTCTTTACGATGATCACGGAAAGCTGCGAAGCAGCCTCACCGAGGTGACAGGTGGTGGCGGGGTAGGTGCTGATGAGGCAGAAATTCAGCGCAGCGAAGATCCACAGCAGGAAAGCCTGCGCAAAAAGCGGCGGTTTCATGACCAGGTACGTCGCAGTGGCGTGCCCCGAATGGCCCCAGAACGGTAGTCGCATTTGTAGTCAAGGCGTGGCTCCTGTGGTGATGGTGCTGTATGGTTGCCAGGCAGGGCATTCAACGGTAGCTGGATCTGGCGCGTGCAACGTGTCTTCTGCTGTTTTACGATGATCACGGGAAGCTGCGAAGCAGCCTCACCGAGGTGACAGGCGCGGGGTAGGTGCTACTAAGTCAGAAATTCAGCGCAGCGAAGATCCACAGCAGGAAAGCCTGCGCAAAAAGCGGCGGTTTCATGACCAGGTATGTTGCAGTGGCGTGCCCCGAATGGCCCCAGAACGGTAGTCGCATTTGTAGTCAAGGCGTGGCTCCTGTGGTGACGGTGCTGTATGGTTGCCAGGCAGGACATTCAACTGTAGCTGGATCTGGCGCGAGCAAAGTGTCTTCTTTTGTCTTTACGATGATCACGGGAAAGTGCGAAGCAGCCTCAATGAGGTGACAGAAGGTGGCGGGGTAGGTGCTGCCAAGGCAGAAAGTCAGCGCAGCTAATGTCCACAGCAGGAAAGCCTGCGCGAAAAGTGGCGGTTTCATGACCAGGTACGTCGCAGTGGCGTGCCCCGAATGGCCCCAGAACGGTAGTCGCATTTGTAGTCAAGGCGTGGCTCCTGTGGTGACGGTGCTGTATGGTTGCCAGGCAGGGCGTTCAACTGTAGCTGGATCTCGCGCGTGCAGTGTCTTCTGCTGTCTTTACGATGATCACGGGAAGCTGCGAAGCAGCCTCACCGAGGTGACAGGCGGTGGCGGGGTAGGTGCTGCCAAGGCAGAAATTCAGCGCAGCGAAGATCCACAGCAGGAAAGCCTGCGCAAAAAGCGGCGGTTTCATGACCAGGTACGTCGCAGTGGCGTGCCCCGAATGGCCCCAGAACGGTAGTCGCATTTGTAGTCAAGGCGTGGCTCCTGTGATGACGGTGCTGTATGGTTGCCAGGCACGGCATTCAATGATAGCTGGATCTGGCGCGTGCAACGTGTCTTCTGCTGTTTTACGATGATCACGGGAAGCTGCGAAGCAGCCTCACCGAGGTGACAGGCGCGGGGTAGGTGCTACTAAGGCAGAAATTCAGTGCAGCGAAGATCCAGAGCAGGAAAGCCTGCGCAAAAAGCAGCGGTTTCATGACCAGGTATGTTGCAGTGACGTGCCCCGAATGGCCCCAGAACAGTAGTCCCATTTGTAGTCAATGCGTGGCTCCTGTGGTGACGGTGCTGTATGGTTGCCAGGCAGGGCATTCAACTGTAGGTGGATCTAGCGCGAACAACGTGTCTTCTGCTGTCTTTACGATGATCACGGGAACCTGCGAAGCAGCCTCACCGAGGTGACAGGTGGTGGCGGGGTAAGTGCTGCTAAGGCAGGAATTCAGCGCAGCGAAGATCCACAGCAGGAAAGCCTGCGCGAAAAGCGGCGGTTTCATGACCAGGTACGTCGCATTGGCGTGCCCCGAATGGCCCCAGAACGGTAGTCGCATTTGTAGTCAAGGCGTGGCTCCGGTGGTGACGGTGCTGTATGGTTGCCAGGCAGGACATTCAACTGTAGCTGGATCTGGCGCGAGCAAAGTGTCTTCTTTTGTCTTTACGATGATCACGGGAAAGTGCGAAGCAGCCTCAATGAGGTGACAGAAGGTGGAGGGGTAGGTGCTGCCAAGGCAGAAAGTCAGCGCAGCTAATGTCCACAGCAGGAAAGCCTGCGCGAAAAGCGGCGGTTTCATGACCAGGTACGTCGCAGTGGCGTGCCCCGAATGGCCCCAGAACGGTAGTCGCATTTGTAGTCAAGGCGTGGCTCCTGTGGTGACGGTGCTGTATGGTTGCCAGGCAGGGCGTTCAACTGTAGCTGGATCTGGCGCGTGCAGTGTCTTCTGCTGTCTTTACGATGATCACGGGAAGCTGCGAAGCAGCCTCACCGAGGTGACAGGCGCGGGGTAGGTGCTACTAAGGCAGAAATTCAGCGCAGATAAATCCACAGCAGGAAAGCCTGCGCAAAAAGCGGCGGTTTCATAACCAGGTATGTTGCAGTGGCGTGCCCCGAATGGCCCCAGAACGGTAGTCGCATTTGTAGTCAAGGCGTGGCTCCTGTGGTGACGGTGTTGTATGGTTGCCAGGCAGGACATTCAACTGTAGCTGGATCTGGCGCGAGCAAAGTGTCTTCTTTTGTCTTTACGATGATCACGGGAAAGAGCGAAGCAGCCTCAATGAGGTGACAGGAGGTGGCGGGGTGGGTGCTGCCAAGGCAGAAAGTCAGCGCAGCTAATGTCCACAGCAGGAAAGCCTGCGCGAAAAGGGCCGGTTTCATGACCAGGTACGTCGCAGTGGCGTGCCCCGAATGGCCCCAGAACGGTAGTCGCATTTGTAGTCAAGGCGTGGCTCCTGTGGTGACGGTGCTGTATGGTTGCCAGGCAGGGCGTTCAACTGTAGCTGGATTTGGCGCGTGCAGTGTCTTCTGCTGTCTTTACGATAATCACGGGAAGCTGCGAAGCAGCCTCACCGAGGTGACAGGTGGTGGCGGGGTAGGTGCTGATGAGGCAGAAATTCAGCGCAGCGAAGATCCACAGCAGGAAAGCCTGCGCAAAAAGCGGCGGTTTCATGACCAGGTATGTTGCAGTGACGTGCCCAAAATGGCCCCAGAACGGTAGTCGCATTTGTAGTCAAGGCGTGGCTCCTGTGGTGACGGTGCTGTATGGTTGCCAGGCAGGACATTCAACTGTAGCTGGATCTGGCGCGAGCAAAGTGTCTTCTTTTGTCTTTACGATGATCACGGGAAAGAGCGAAGCAGCCTCACCGAGGTGACAGGCGGTGGCGGGGTAGGTGCTGTCAAGGCAGAAATTCAGCGCAGCGAAGATCCACAGCAGGAAAGCCTGCGCGAGAAGCGGCAGTTTCATGACCAGGTACGTCGCAGTGGCGTGCCCCGAATGGACCCAGAATGGTAGTCGCATTTGTAGTCAAGGCGTGGCTCCTGTGGTGGCGGTGCTGTATGGTTGCCCGGCAGGACATTCAACTGTAGCTTGATCTGGCGCGAGCAACGTGTCTTCTGGTGTCTTTACGATCATCACGGGAAGCTGCGAAGCAGCCTCACCGAGGTGACAGGCGGTGGCGGGGTAGGTGCTGTCAAGGCAGAAATTCAGCGCAGCGAAGATCCACAGCAGGAAAGCCTGCGCAAAAAGCGGCGGTTTCATGACCAGGTATGTTGCAGTGACGTGCCCAAAATGGCCCCAGAACGGTAGTCGCATTTGTAGTCAAGGCGTGGCTCCTGTGGTGACGGTGCTGTATGGTTGCCAGGCAGGACATTCAACTGTAGCTATATCTGGCGCGAGCGAAGTGTCTTCTTTTGTCTTTACGATGATCACGGGAAAGTGCGAACCAGCCTCAGTGAGGTGACAGGAGGTGGCGGGGTAGGTGCTGCCAAGGCAGAAAGTCAGCGCAGCGAATGTCCACAGCAGGAAAGCCTGTGCGAAAAGCGGCGGTTTCATGACCAGGTACGTCGCAGTGGCGTGCCCCGAATGGCTCCAGAACGGTAGTCGCATTTGTAGTCAAGGCGTGGCTCCTGTGGTGACGGTGCTGTATGGTTGCCAGGCAAGGCATTCAATGGTATCTGGATCTGGCGCGTGCAACGTGTCTTCTGCTGTTTTACGATGATCACGGGAAGCTGCAAAGCAGCCTCACCGAGGTGACAGGCGCGGGGTAGGTGCTACTAAGGCAGAAATTCAGTGCAGCGAAGATCCAGAGCAGGAAAGCCTGCGCAAAAAGCGGCAGTTTCATGACCAGGTATGCTGCAGTGGCGTGCCCCGAATGGCCCCAGAACGATAGTCCCATTTGTAGTCAAGGCGTGGCTCCTGTGGTGACGGTGCTGTATGGTTGCCAGGCAGGACATTCAACTGTAGCTGGATCTGGCGCGAGCAACGTGTCTTCTGGTGTCTTTACGATGATCACGGGAAGCTGCGAAGCAGCCTCACCGAGGTGACAGGTGGTGGCGGGGTAGGTGCTGCCAAGGCAGAAAGTCAGCGCAGCTAATGTCCACAGCAGGAAAGCCTGCGCGAAAAGCGGCGGTTTCATGACCAGGTACGTCGCAGTGGCGTGCCCCGAATGGCTCCAGAACGGTAGTCACATTTGTAGTCAAGGCGTGGCTCCTGTGGTGACGGTGCTGTATGGTTGCCAGGCAGACATTCAACAGTAGCTGGATCTGGCGCGTGCACCGTGTCTTCTGCTGTTTTACGATGATCACGGGAAGCTGCGAAGCAGCCTCACCGAGGTGACAGGCGCGGGGTAGGTGCTACTAAGGCAGAAATTCAGCGCAGCGAAGATCCATAGCAGGAAAGCCTGCGCAAAAAGCGGCGGTTTCATGACCAGGTATGTTGCAGTGGCGTGCCCCGAATGGCCCCAGAACGATAGTCCCATTTGTAGTCAAGGCGTGGCTCCTGTGGTGACGGTGCTGTATGGTTGCCAGGCAGGACATTCAACTGTAGCTGGATCTGGCGCGAGCAACGTGTCTTCTGGTGTCTTTACGATGATCACGGGAAGCTGCGAAGCAGCCTCACCGAGGTGACAGGTGGTGGCGGGGTAGGTGCTGCCAAGGCAGAAAGTCAGCGCAGCTAATGTCCACAGCAGGAAAGCCTGCGCGAAAAGCGGCGGTTTCATGACCAGGTACGTCGCAGTGGCGTGCCCCGAATGGCTCCAGAACGGTAGTCACATTTGTAGTCAAGGCGTGGCTCCTGTGGTGACGGTGCTGTATGGTTGCCAGGCAGACATTCAACAGTAGCTGGATCTGGCGCGTGCAACGTGTCTTCTGCTGTTTTACGATGATCACGGGAAGCTGCGAAGCAGCCTCACCGAGGTGACAGGCGCGGGGTAGGTGCTACTAAGGCAGAAATTCAGCGCAGCGAAGATCCATAGCAGGAAAGCCTGCGCAAAAAGCGGCGGTTTCATGACCATGTATGTTGCAGTGGCGTGCCCCGAATGGCCCCAGAACGGTAGTCGCATTTGTAGTCAAGGCGTGGCTCCTGTGGTGACTGTGCTGTACGATTGCCAGGCAGGACATTCAACTCTAGCTGGATCTGGCGCGAGCAAAGTGTCTTCTTTTGTCTTTACGATGATCGCGGGAAACAGCGAAGCAGCCTCAATGAGGTGACAGGCGGTGGCGGGGTAGGTGCTGCCAAGGCAGAAATTCAGCGCAGCGAAGATCCACTGCAGGAAAGCCTGCGCAAAAAGCGGCGGTTTCATGACTAGGTACGTCGCAGTGGCGTGCCCCGAATGGCCCCAGAACGGTAGTCGCATTTGTAGTCAAGGCGTGGCTCCTGTGGTGACGGTGCTGTATGGTTGCCAGGCAGGACATTCAACTGTAGCTGGATCTGGCGCGAGCAAAGTGTCTTCTTTTGTCTTTACGATGATCACGGGAAAGAGCGAAGCAGCCTCAATGAGGTGACAGGAGGTGGCGGGGTGGGTGCTGCCAAGGCAGAAAGTCAGCGCAGCTAATGTCCACAGCAGGAAAGCCTGCGCGAAAAGGGCCGGTTTCATGACCAGGTACGTCGCAGTGGCGTGCCCCGAATGGCCCCAGAACGGTAGTCGCATTTGTAGTCAAGGCGTGGCTCCTGTGGTGACGGTGCTGTATGGTTGCCAGGCAGGGCGTTCAACTGTAGCTGGATCTGGCGCGTGCAGTGTCTTCTGCTGTCTTTACGATGATCACGGGAAGCTGCGAAGCAGCCTCACCGAGGTGACAGGCGGTGGCGGGGTAGGTGCTGTCAAGGCAGAAATTCAGCGCAGCGAAGATCCACAGCAGGAAAGCCTGCGCAAAAAGCGGCGGTTTCATGACCAGGTATGTTGCAGTGACGTGCCCAAAATGGCCCCAGAACGGTAGTCGCATTTGTAGTCAAGGCGTGGCTCCTGTGGTGGCGGTGCTGTATGTTTGCCAGGCAGGACATTCAACTGTAGCTGGATCTGGCGCGAGCGAAGTGTCTTCTTTTGTCTTTACGATGATCACGGGAAAGTGCGAACCAGCCTCAGTGAGGTGACAGGAGGTGGCGGGGTAGGTGCTGCCAAGGCAGAAAGTCAGCGCAGCGAATGTCCACAGCAGGAAAGCCTGTGCGAAAAGCGGCGGTTTCATGACCAGGTACGTCGCAGTGGCGTGCCCCGAATGGCTCCAGAACGGTAGTCGCATTTGTTGTCAAGGCGTGGCTCCTGTGGTGACGGTGCTGTATGGTTGCGAGGCAGGGCATTCAACGGTAGCTGGATCTGGCGCGAGCAACGTGTCTTCTGGTGTCTTTACGATGATCACGGGAAGCTGCGAAGCAGCCTCACCGAGGTGACAGGTGGTGGCGGGGTAGGTGCTGATGAGGCAGAAATTCAGCGCAGCGAAGATCCACAGCAGGAAAGCCTGCGCAAAAAGCGGCGGTTTCATGACCAGGTACGTCGCAGTGGCGTGCCCCGAATGGCCCCAGAACGGTAGTCGCATTTGTAGTCAAGGCGTGGCTCCTGTGGTGACGGTGCTGTATGGTTGCCAGGCAGGGCATTCAACGGTAGCTGGATCTGGCGCGTGCAACGTGTCTTCTGCTGTTTTACGATGATCACGGGAAGCTGCGAAGCAGCCTCACCGAGGTGACAGGTGGTGGCGGGGTAGGTGCTGATGAGGCAGAAATTCAGCGCAGCGAAGATCCACAGCAGGAAAGCCTGCGCAAAAAGCGGCGGTTTCATGACCAGCTACGTCGCAGTGGCGTGCCCCGAATGGCCCCAGAACGGTAGTCGCATTTGTAGTCAAGGCATGGCTCCTGTGGTGACGGCGCTGTATGGTTGCCAGGCAGGGCATTCAACGGTAGCTGGATCTGGCGCGTGCAACGTGTCTTCTGCTGTTTTACGATGATCACGGGAAGCTGCGAAGCAGCCTCACCGAGGTGACAGGCGCGGGGTAGGTGCTACTAAGTCAGAAATTCAGCGCAGCGAAGATCCACAGCAGGAAAGCCTGCGCAAAAAGTGGCGGTTTCATGACCAGGTATGTTGCAGAGGCGTGCCCCGAATGGCCCCAGAACGGTAGTCACATTTGTAGTCAAGGCGTGGCTCCTGTGGTGACGGTGCTGTATGGTTGCCAGGCAGGACATTCAACTGTAGCTTGATCTGGCGCGAGCAACGTGTCTTCTGGTGTCTTTCCGATCATCACGGGAAGCTGCGAAGCAGCCACACCGAGGTGACAGGTGGTGGCGGGGTAGGTGCTGATGAGGCAGAAATTCAGCGCAGCGAAGATCCACAGCAGGAAAGCCTGCGCAAAAAGCGGCGGTTTCATGACCAGGTACGTCGCAGTGGCGTGCCCCGAATGGCCCCAGAACGGTAGTCGCATTTGTAGTCAAGGCGTGGCTCCTGTGGTGACGGTGCTGTATGGTTGCCAGGCAGTGCATTCAACGGTAGCTGGATCTGGCGCGTGCAACGTGTCTTCTGCTGTTTTACGATGATCACGGGAAGCTGCGAAGCAGCCTCACCGAGGTGACAGGCGCGGGGTAGGTGCTACTGAGTCAGAAATTCAGCACAGCGAAGATCCACAGCAGGAAAGCCTGCGCAAAAAGCGGCGGTTTCATGACCAGGTATGTTGCAATGGCGTGCCCCGAATGGCCCCAGAACGGTAGTCCCATTTGTAGTCAAGGCGTGGCTCCTGTGGTGACGGTGCTGTATGGTTGCCAGGCAGGACATTCAACTGTAGCTGGATCTGGCGCGAGCAAAGTGTTCTTTTGTCTTTACGATGATCACGGGAAACAGCGAAGCAGCCTCAATGAGGTGACAGGCGGTGGCGGGGTAGGTGCTGCCAAGGCAGAAATTCAGCGCAGCGAAGATCCACTGCAGGAAAGCCTGCGCAAAAAGCGGCGGTTTCATGACTAGGTACGTCGCAGTGGCGTGCCCCGAATGGCCCCAGAACGGTAGTCGCATTTGTAGTCAAGGCGTGGCTCCTGTGGTGACGGTGCTGTATGGTTGCCAGGCAGGACATTCAACTGTAGCTGGATCTGGCGCGAGCAAAGTGTCTTCTTTTGTCTTTGCGATGATCACGGGAAAGTGCGAACCAGCCTCAGTGAGGTGACAGGAGGTGGCGGGGTAGGTGCTGCCAAGGCAGAAAGTCAGCGCAGCGAATGTCCACAGCAGGAAAGCCTGTGCGAAAAGCGGCGGTTTCATGACCAGGTACGTCGCAGTGGCGTGCCCCGAATGGCTCCAGAACGGTAGTCGCATTTGTAGTCAAGGCGTGGCTCCTGTGGTGACGGTGCTGTATGGTTGCCAGGCAGGGCATTCAACCGTAGCTGGATCTGGCGCGAGCAACGTGTCTTCTGGTGTCTTTACGATGATCACGGGAAGCTGCGAAGCAGCCTCACCGAGGTGACAGGTGGTGGCGGGGTAGGTGCTGATGAGGCAGAAATTCAGCGCAGCGGAGATCCACAGCAGGAAAGCCTGCGCAAAAAGCGGCGGTTTCATGACCAGGTACGTCGCAGTGGCGTGCCCCGAATGGCCCCAGAACGGTAGTCGCATTTGTAGTCAAGGCGTGGCTCCTGTGGTGACGGTGCTGTATGGTTGCCAGGCAGGGCATTCAACGGTAGCTGGATCTGGTGCGTGCAACGTGTCTTCTGCTGTTTTACGATGATCACGGGAAGCTGCGAAGCAGCCTCACCGAGGTGACAGGTGGTGGCGGGGTAGGTGCTGATGAGGCAGAAATTCAGCGCAGCGAAGATCCACAGCAGGAAAGCCTGCGCAAAAAGTGGCGGTTTCATGACCAGGTATGTTGCAGAGGCGTGCCCCGAATGGCCCCAGAATGGTAGTCGCATTTGTAGTCAAGGCGTGGCTCCTGTGGTGACGGTGCTGTATGGTTGCCAGGCAGGACATTCAACTGTAGCTTGATCTGGCGCGAGCAACGTGTCTTCTGGTGTCTTTCCGATCATCACGGGAAGCTGCGAAGCAGCCACACCGAGGTGACAGGTGGTGGCGGGGTAGGTGCTGATGAGGCAGAAATTCAGCGCAGCGAAGATCCACAGCAGGAAAGCCTGCGCAAAAAGCGGCGGTTTCATGACCAGGTACGTCGCAGTGGCGTGCCCCGAATGGCCCCAGAACGGTAGTCGCATTTGTAGTCAAGGCGTGGCTCCTGTGGTGACGGTGCTGTATGGTTGCCAGGCAGGGCATTCAACGGTAGCTGGATCCGGCGCGTGCAACGTGTTTTCTGCTGTTTTACGATGATCACGGGAAGCTGCGAAGCAGCCTCACCGAGGTGACAGGCGCGGGGTAGGTGCTATTGAGTCAGAAATTCAGCACAGCGAAGATCCACAGCAGGAAAGCCTGCGCAAAAAGCGGCGGTTTCATGACCAGGTATGTTGCAGTGGCGTGCCCCGAATGGCCCCAGAACGGTAGTCCCATTTGTAGTCAAGGCGTGGCTCCTGTGGTGACGGTGCTGTATGGTTGCCAGGCAGGACATTCAACTGTAGCTGGATCTGGCGCGAGCAAAGTGTCTTCTTTTGTCTTTGCGATGATCACGGGAAAGTGCGAACCAGCCTCAGTGAGGTGACAGGAGGTGGCGGGGTAGGTGCTGCCAAGGCAGAAAGTCAGCGCAGCGAATGTCCACAGCAGGAAAGCCTGTGCGAAAAGCGGCGGTTTCATGACCAGGTACGTCGCAGTGGCGTGCCCCGAATGGCTCCAGAACGGTAGTCGCATTTGTAGTCAAGGCGTGGCTCCTGTGGTGACGGTGCTGTATGGTTGCCAGGCAGGGCATTCAACGGTAGCTGGATCTGGCGCGAGCAACGTGTCTTCTGGTGTCTTTACGATGATCACGGGAAGCTGCGAAGCAGCCTCACCGAGGTGACAGGTGGTGGCGGGGTAGGTGCTGATGAGGCAGAAATTCAGCGCAGCGAAGATCCACAGCAGGAAAGCCTGCGCAAAAAGCGGCGGTTTCATGACCAGGTATGTTGCAGTGGCGTGCCCCGAATGGCCCCAGAACGGTAGTCCCATTTGTAGTCAAGGCGTGGCTCCTGTGGTGACGGTGCTGTATGGTTGCCAGGCAGGGCATTCAACGGTAGCTGGATCTGGTGCGTGCAACGTGTCTTCTGCTGTTTTACGATGATCACGGGAAGCTGCGAAGCAGCCTCACCGAGGTGACAGGTGGTGGCGGGGTAGGTGCTGATGAGGCAGAAATTCAGCGCAGCGAAGATCCACAGCAGGAAAGCCTGCGCAAAAAGCGGCGGTTTCATGACCAGGTACGTCGCAGTGGCGTGCCCCGAATGGCCCCAGAACGGTAGTCGCATTTGTAGTCAAGGCGTGGCTCCTGTGGTGACGGTGCTGTATGGTTGCCAGGCAGGGCATTCAACGGTAGCTGGATCTGGCGCGTGCAACGTGTCTTCTGCTGTTTTACGATGATCACGGGAAGCTGCGAAGCAGCCTCACCGAGGTGACAGGCGCGGGGTAGGTGCTACTAAGTCAGAAATTCAGCGCAGCGAAGATCCACAGCAGGAAAGCCTGCGCAAAAAGTGGCGGTTTCATGACCAGGTATGTTGCAGAGGCGTGCCCCGAATGGCCCCAGAATGGTAGTCGCATTTGTAGTCAAGGCGTGGCTCCTGTGGTGACGGTGCTGTATGGTTGCCAGGCAGGACATTCAACTGTAGCTTGATCTGGCGCGAGCAACGTGTCTTCTGGTGTCTTTCCGATCATCACGGGAAGCTGCGAAGCAGCCACACCGAGGTGACAGGTGGTGGCGGGGTAGGTGCTGATGAGGCAGAAATTCAGCGCAGCGAAGATCCACAGCAGGAAAGCCTGCGCAAAAAGCGGCGGTTTCATGACCAGGTACGTCGCAGTGGCGTGCCCCGAATGGCCCCAGAACGGTAGTCGCATTTGTAGTCAAGGCGTGGCTCCTGTGGTGACGGTGCTGTATGGTTGCCAGGCAGGGCATTCAACGGTAGCTGGATCCGGCGCGTGCAACGTGTTTTCTGCTGTTTTACGATGATCACGGGAAGCTGCGAAGCAGCCTCACCGAGGTGACAGGCGCGGGGTAGGTGCTATTGAGTCAGAAATTCAGCACAGCGAAGATCCACAGCAGGAAAGCCTGCGCAAAAAGCGGCGGTTTCATGACCAGGTATGTTGCAGTGGCGTGCCCCGAATGGCCCCAGAACGGTAGTCCCATTTGTAGTCAAGGCGTGGCTCCTGTGGTGACGGTGCTGTATGGTTGCCAGGCAGGACATTCAACTGTAGCTGGATCTAGCGCGTGCAACGTGTCTTCTGCTGTCTTTACGATGATCACGGGAACCTGCGAAGAAGCCTGACCGAGGTGACAGGTGGTGGCGGGGTAAGTGCTGCTAAGGCAGGAATTCAGCGCAGCGAAGATCCACAGCAGGAAAGCCTGCGCGAAAAGCGGCGGTTTCATGACCAGGTACGTCGCAGTGGCGTGCCCCGAATGGCCCCAGAACGGTAGTCGCATTTGTAGTCAAGGCGTGGCTCCTGTGGTGACGGTGCTGTATGGTTGCCAGGCAGGACATTCAACTGTAGCTGGATCTGGCGCGAGCAAAGTGTCTTCCTTTGTCTTTACGATGATCACGGGAAGCTGCAAAGCAGCCTCACCGAGGTGACAGGCGCGGGGTAGGTGCTACTAAGGCAGAAATTCAGTGCAGCGAAGATCCAGAGCAGGAAAGCCTGCGCAAAAAGCGGCGGTTTCATGACCAGGTATGTTGCAGTGGCGTGCCCCGAATGGCCCCAGAACGATAGTCCCATTTGTAGTCAAGGCGTGGCTCCTGTGGTGACGGTGCTGTATGGTTGCCAGGCAGGATATTCAACTGTAGCTGGATCTGGCGCGAGCAACGTGTCTTCTGGTGTCTTTACGATGATCACGGGAAGCTGCGAAGCAGCCTCACCGAGGTGACAGGTGGTGGCGGGGTAGGTGCTGCCAAGGCAGAAAGTCAGCGCAGCTAATGTCCACAGCAGGAAAGCCTGCGCGAAAAGCGGCGGTTTCATGACCAGGTACGTCGCAGTGGCGTGCCCCGAATGGCTCCAGAACGGTAGTCACATTTGTAGTCAAGGCGTGGCTCCTGTGGTGACGGTGCTGTATGGTTGCCAGGCAGGGCATTCAACGGTAGCTGGATCTGGCGCGTGCAACGTGTCTTCTGCTGTTTTACGATGATCACGGGAAGCTGCGAAGCAGCCTCACCGAGGTGACAGGCGCGGGGTAGGTGCTACTGAGTCAGAAATTCAGCACAGCGAAGATCCACAGCAGGAAAGCCTGCGCAAAAAGCGGCGGTTTCATGACCAGGTATGTTGCAGTGGCGTGCCCCTAATGGCCCCAGAACGGTAGTCCCATTTGTAGTCAAGGCGTGACTCCTGTGGTGACGGTGCTGTATGGTTGCCAGGCAGGACATTCAACTGTAGCTGGATCTAGCGCGTGCAACGTGTCTTCTGCTGTCTTTACGATGATCACGGGAACCTGCGAAGAAGCCTGACCGAGGTGACAGGTGGTGGCGGGGTAAGTGCTGCTAAGGCAGGAATTCAGCGCAGCGAAGATCCACAGCAGGAAAGCCTGCGCGAAAAGCGGCGGTTTCATGACCAGGTACGTCGCAGTGGCGTGCCCCGAATGGCCCCAGAACGGTAGTCGCATTTGTAGTCAAGGCGTGGCTCCTGTGGTGACGGTGCTGTATGGTTGCCAGGCAGGACATTCAACTGTAGCTGGATCTGGCGCGAGCAAAGTGTCTTCTTTTGTCTTTACGATGATCACGGGAAACAGCGAAGCAGCCTCAATGAGGTGACAGGCGGTGGCGGGGTAGGTGCTGCCAAGGCAGAAATTCAGCGCATCGAAGATCCACTGCAGGAAAGCCTGCGCAAAAAGCGGCGGTTTCATGACTAGGTACGTCGCAGTGGCGTGCCCCGAATGGCCCCAGAACGGTAGTCGCATTTGTAGTCAAGGCGTGGCTCCTGTGGTGACGGTGCTGTATGGTTGCCAGGCAGGACATTCAACTGTAGCTGGATCTGGCGCGAGCAAAGTGTCTTCTTTTGTCTTTACGATGATCACGGGAAAGTGCGAACCAGCCTCAGTGAGGTGACAGGAGGTGGCGGGGTAGGTGCTGAGAAGGCAGAAAGTCAGCGCAGCGAATGTCCACAGCAGGAAAGCCTGTGCGAAAAGCGGCGGTTTCATGACCAGGTACGTCGCAGTGGCGTGCCCCGAATGGCTCCAGAACGGTAGTCGCATTTGTAGTCAAGGCGTGGCTCCTGCGGTGACGGTGCTGTATGGTTGCCAGGCAGGGCATTCAACGGTAGCTGGATCTGGCGCGAGCAACGTGTCTTCTGGTGTCTTTACGATGATCACGGGAAGCTGCGAAGCAGCCTCACCGAGGTGACAGGTGGTGGCGGGGTAGGTGCTGATGAGGCAGAAATTCAGCGCAGCGAAGATCCACAGCAGGAAAGCCTGCGCAAAAAGCGGCGGTTTCATGACCAGGTACGTCGCAGTGGCGTGCCCCGAATGGCCCCAGAACGGTAGTCGCATTTGTAGTCAAGGCGTGGCTCCTGTGGTGACGGTGCTGTACGGTTGCCAGGCAGGGCATTCAACGGTAGCTGGATCTGGCGCGTGCAACGTGTCTTCTGCTGTTTTACGATGATCACGGGAAGCTGCGAAGCAGCCTCACCGAGGTGACAGGCGCGGGGTAGGTGCTACTAAGTCAGAAATTCAGCGCAGCGAAGATCCACAGCAGGAAAGCCTGCGCAAAAAGTGGCGGTTTCATGACCAGGTATGTTGCAGAGGCGTGCCCCGAATGGCCCCAGAACGGTAGTCGCATTTGTAGTCAAGGCGTGGCTCCTGTGGTGACGGTGCTGTATGGTTGCCAGACAGGACATTCAACTGTAGCTTGATCTGGCGCGAGCAACGTGTCTTCTGGTGTCTTTCCGATCATCACGGGAAGCTGCGAAGCAGCCACACCGAGGTGACAGGTGGTGGCGGGGTAGGTGCTGATGAGGCAGAAATTCAGCGCAGCGAAGATCCACAGCAGGAAAGCCTGCTCAAAAAGCGGCGGTTTCATGACCAGGTACGTCGCAGTGGCGTGCCCCGAATGGCCCCAGAACGGTAGTCGCATTTGTAGTCAAGGCGTGGCTCCTGTGGTGACGGTGCTGTATGGTTGCCAGGCAGGGCATTCAACGGTAGCTGGATCCGGCGCGTGCAACGTGTTTTCTGCTGTTTTACGATGATCACGGGAAGCTGCGAAGCAGCCTCACCGAGGTGACAGGCGCGGGGTAGGTGCTATTGAGTCAGAAATTCAGCACAGCGAAGATCCACAGCAGGAAAGCCTGCGCAAAAAGCGGCGGTTTCATGACGAGGTATGTTGCAGTGGCGTGCCCCGAATGGCCCCAGAACGGTAGTCCCATTTGTAGTCAAGGCGTGGCTCCTGTGGTGACGGTGCTGTATGGTTGCCAGGCAGGACATTCAACTGTAGCTGGATCTAGCACGTGCAACGTGTCTTCTGCTGTCTTTACGATGATCACGGGAACCTGCGAAGAAGCCTGACCGAGGTGACAGGTGGTGGCGGGGTAAGTGCTGCTAAGGCAGGAATTCAGCGCAGCGATGATCCACAGCAGGAAAGCCTGCGCGAAAAGCGGCGGTTTCATGACCAGGTACGTCGCAGTGGCGTGCCCCGAATGGCCCCAGAACGGTAGTCGCATTTGTAGTCAAGGCGTGGCTCCTGTGGTGACGGTGCTGTATGGTTGCCAGGCAGGACATTCAACTGTAGCTGGATCTGGCGCGAGCAAAGTGTCTTCTTTTGTCTTTACGATGATCACGGGAAAGTGGGAAGCAGCCTCAATGAGGTGGCAGAAGGTGGCGGGGTAGGTGCTGCCAAGGCAGAAAGTCAGCGCAGCTAATGTCCACAGCAAGAAAGCCTGCGCGAAAAGCGGCGGTTTCATGACCAGGTACGTCGCAGTGGCGTGCCCCGAATGGCCCCAGAACGGTAGTCGCATTTGTAGTCAAGGCGTGGCTCCTGTGGTGACGGTGCTGTATGGTTGCCAGGCAGGGCGTTCAACGGTAGCTGGATCTGGCGCGTGCAACGTGTCTTCTGCTGTTTTACGATGATCACGGGAAGCTGCAAAGCAGCCTCACCGAGGTGACAGGCGCGGGGTAGGTGCTACTAAGGCAGAAATTCAGTGCAGCGAAGATCCAGAGCAGGAAAGCCTGCGCAAAAAGCGGCGGTTTCATGACCAGGTATGTTGCAGTGGCGTGCCCCAAATGGCCCCAGAACGGTAGTCGCATTTGTAGTCAAGGCGTGGCTCCTGTGGTGACGGTGCTGTATGGTTGCCAGGCAGTGCATTCAACGGTAGCTGGATCTGGCGCGTGCAACGTGTCTTCTGCTGTTTTACGATGATCACGGGAAGCTGCGAAGCAGCCTCACCGAGGTGACAGGCGCGGGGTAGGTGCTACTGAGTCAGAAATTCAGCACAGCGAAGATCCACAGCAGGAAAGCCTGCGCAAAAAGCGGCGGTTTCATGACCAGGTATGTTGCAATGGCGTGCCCCGAATGGCCCCAGAACGGTAGTCCCATTTGTAGTCAAGGCGTGGCTCCTGTGGTGACGGTGCTGTATGGTTGCCAGGCAGGACATTCAACTGTAGCTGGATCTGGCGCGAGCAAAGTGTTCTTTTGTCTTTACGATGATCACGGGAAACAGCGAAGCAGCCTCAATGAGGTGACAGGCGGTGGCGGGGTAGGTGCTGCCAAGGCAGAAATTCAGCGCAGCGAAGATCCACTGCAGGAAAGCCTGCGCAAAAAGCGGCGGTTTCATGACTAGGTACGTCGCAGTGGCGTGCCCCGAATGGCCCCAGAACGGTAGTCGCATTTGTAGTCAAGGCGTGGCTCCTGTGGTGACGGTGCTGTATGGTTGCCAGGCAGGACATTCAACTGTAGCTGGATCTGGCGCGAGCAAAGTGTCTTCTTTTGTCTTTGCGATGATCACGGGAAAGTGCGAACCAGCCTCAGTGAGGTGACAGGAGGTGGCGGGGTAGGTGCTGCCAAGGCAGAAAGTCAGCGCAGCGAATGTCCACAGCAGGAAAGCCTGTGCGAAAAGCGGCGGTTTCATGACCAGGTACGTCGCAGTGGCGTGCCCCGAATGGCTCCAGAACGGTAGTCGCATTTGTAGTCAAGGCGTGGCTCCTGTGGTGACGGTGCTGTATGGTTGCCAGGCAGGGCATTCAACCGTAGCTGGATCTGGCGCGAGCAACGTGTCTTCTGGTGTCTTTACGATGATCACGGGAAGCTGCGAAGCAGCCTCACCGAGGTGACAGGTGGTGGCGGGGTAGGTGCTGATGAGGCAGAAATTCAGCGCAGCGGAGATCCACAGCAGGAAAGCCTGCGCAAAAAGCGGCGGTTTCATGACCAGGTACGTCGCAGTGGCGTGCCCCGAATGGCCCCAGAACGGTAGTCGCATTTGTAGTCAAGGCGTGGCTCCTGTGGTGACGGTGCTGTATGGTTGCCAGGCAGGGCATTCAACGGTAGCTGGATCTGGTGCGTGCAACGTGTCTTCTGCTGTTTTACGATGATCACGGGAAGCTGCGAAGCAGCCTCACCGAGGTGACAGGTGGTGGCGGGGTAGGTGCTGATGAGGCAGAAATTCAGCGCAGCGAAGATCCACAGCAGGAAAGCCTGCGCAAAAAGTGGCGGTTTCATGACCAGGTATGTTGCAGAGGCGTGCCCCGAATGGCCCCAGAATGGTAGTCGCATTTGTAGTCAAGGCGTGGCTCCTGTGGTGACGGTGCTGTATGGTTGCCAGGCAGGACATTCAACTGTAGCTTGATCTGGCGCGAGCAACGTGTCTTCTGGTGTCTTTCCGATCATCACGGGAAGCTGCGAAGCAGCCACACCGAGGTGACAGGTGGTGGCGGGGTAGGTGCTGATGAGGCAGAAATTCAGCGCAGCGAAGATCCACAGCAGGAAAGCCTGCGCAAAAAGCGGCGGTTTCATGACCAGGTACGTCGCAGTGGCGTGCCCCGAATGGCCCCAGAACGGTAGTCGCATTTGTAGTCAAGGCGTGGCTCCTGTGGTGACGGTGCTGTATGGTTGCCAGGCAGGGCATTCAACGGTAGCTGGATCCGGCGCGTGCAACGTGTTTTCTGCTGTTTTACGATGATCACGGGAAGCTGCGAAGCAGCCTCACCGAGGTGACAGGCGCGGGGTAGGTGCTATTGAGTCAGAAATTCAGCACAGCGAAGATCCACAGCAGGAAAGCCTGCGCAAAAAGCGGCGGTTTCATGACCAGGTATGTTGCAGTGGCGTGCCCCGAATGGCCCCAGAACGGTAGTCCCATTTGTAGTCAAGGCGTGGCTCCTGTGGTGACGGTGCTGTATGGTTGCCAGGCAGGACATTCAACTGTAGCTGGATCTGGCGCGAGCAAAGTGTCTTCTTTTGTCTTTGCGATGATCACGGGAAAGTGCGAACCAGCCTCAGTGAGGTGACAGGAGGTGGCGGGGTAGGTGCTGCCAAGGCAGAAAGTCAGCGCAGCGAATGTCCACAGCAGGAAAGCCTGTGCGAAAAGCGGCGGTTTCATGACCAGGTACGTCGCAGTGGCGTGCCCCGAATGGCTCCAGAACGGTAGTCGCATTTGTAGTCAAGGCGTGGCTCCTGTGGTGACGGTGCTGTATGGTTGCCAGGCAGGGCATTCAACGGTAGCTGGATCTGGCGCGAGCAACGTGTCTTCTGGTGTCTTTACGATGATCACGGGAAGCTGCGAAGCAGCCTCACCGAGGTGACAGGTGGTGGCGGGGTAGGTGCTGATGAGGCAGAAATTCAGCGCAGCGAAGATCCACAGCAGGAAAGCCTGCGCAAAAAGCGGCGGTTTCATGACCAGGTATGTTGCAGTGGCGTGCCCCGAATGGCCCCAGAACGGTAGTCCCATTTGTAGTCAAGGCGTGGCTCCTGTGGTGACGGTGCTGTATGGTTGCCAGGCAGGGCATTCAACGGTAGCTGGATCTGGTGCGTGCAACGTGTCTTCTGCTGTTTTACGATGATCACGGGAAGCTGCGAAGCAGCCTCACCGAGGTGACAGGTGGTGGCGGGGTAGGTGCTGATGAGGCAGAAATTCAGCGCAGCGAAGATCCACAGCAGGAAAGCCTGCGCAAAAAGCGGCGGTTTCATGACCAGGTACGTCGCAGTGGCGTGCCCCGAATGGCCCCAGAACGGTAGTCGCATTTGTAGTCAAGGCGTGGCTCCTGTGGTGACGGTGCTGTATGGTTGCCAGGCAGGGCATTCAACGGTAGCTGGATCTGGCGCGTGCAACGTGTCTTCTGCTGTTTTACGATGATCACGGGAAGCTGCGAAGCAGCCTCACCGAGGTGACAGGCGCGGGGTAGGTGCTACTAAGTCAGAAATTCAGCGCAGCGAAGATCCACAGCAGGAAAGCCTGCGCAAAAAGTGGCGGTTTCATGACCAGGTATGTTGCAGAGGCGTGCCCCGAATGGCCCCAGAATGGTAGTCGCATTTGTAGTCAAGGCGTGGCTCCTGTGGTGACGGTGCTGTATGGTTGCCAGGCAGGACATTCAACTGTAGCTTGATCTGGCGCGAGCAACGTGTCTTCTGGTGTCTTTCCGATCATCACGGGAAGCTGCGAAGCAGCCACACCGAGGTGACAGGTGGTGGCGGGGTAGGTGCTGATGAGGCAGAAATTCAGCGCAGCGAAGATCCACAGCAGGAAAGCCTGCGCAAAAAGCGGCGGTTTCATGACCAGGTACGTCGCAGTGGCGTGCCCCGAATGGCCCCAGAACGGTAGTCGCATTTGTAGTCAAGGCGTGGCTCCTGTGGTGACGGTGCTGTATGGTTGCCAGGCAGGGCATTCAACGGTAGCTGGATCCGGCGCGTGCAACGTGTTTTCTGCTGTTTTACGATGATCACGGGAAGCTGCGAAGCAGCCTCACCGAGGTGACAGGCGCGGGGTAGGTGCTATTGAGTCAGAAATTCAGCACAGCGAAGATCCACAGCAGGAAAGCCTGCGCAAAAAGCGGCGGTTTCATGACCAGGTATGTTGCAGTGGCGTGCCCCGAATGGCCCCAGAACGGTAGTCCCATTTGTAGTCAAGGCGTGGCTCCTGTGGTGACGGTGCTGTATGGTTGCCAGGCAGGACATTCAACTGTAGCTGGATCTAGCGCGTGCAACGTGTCTTCTGCTGTCTTTACGATGATCACGGGAACCTGCGAAGAAGCCTGACCGAGGTGACAGGTGGTGGCGGGGTAAGTGCTGCTAAGGCAGGAATTCAGCGCAGCGAAGATCCACAGCAGGAAAGCCTGCGCGAAAAGCGGCGGTTTCATGACCAGGTACGTCGCAGTGGCGTGCCCCGAATGGCCCCAGAACGGTAGTCGCATTTGTAGTCAAGGCGTGGCTCCTGTGGTGACGGTGCTGTATGGTTGCCAGGCAGGACATTCAACTGTAGCTGGATCTGGCGCGAGCAAAGTGTCTTCCTTTGTCTTTACGATGATCACGGGAAGCTGCAAAGCAGCCTCACCGAGGTGACAGGCGCGGGGTAGGTGCTACTAAGGCAGAAATTCAGTGCAGCGAAGATCCAGAGCAGGAAAGCCTGCGCAAAAAGCGGCGGTTTCATGACCAGGTATGTTGCAGTGGCGTGCCCCGAATGGCCCCAGAACGATAGTCCCATTTGTAGTCAAGGCGTGGCTCCTGTGGTGACGGTGCTGTATGGTTGCCAGGCAGGATATTCAACTGTAGCTGGATCTGGCGCGAGCAACGTGTCTTCTGGTGTCTTTACGATGATCACGGGAAGCTGCGAAGCAGCCTCACCGAGGTGACAGGTGGTGGCGGGGTAGGTGCTGCCAAGGCAGAAAGTCAGCGCAGCTAATGTCCACAGCAGGAAAGCCTGCGCGAAAAGCGGCGGTTTCATGACCAGGTACGTCGCAGTGGCGTGCCCCGAATGGCTCCAGAACGGTAGTCACATTTGTAGTCAAGGCGTGGCTCCTGTGGTGACGGTGCTGTATGGTTGCCAGGCAGGGCATTCAACGGTAGCTGGATCTGGCGCGTGCAACGTGTCTTCTGCTGTTTTACGATGATCACGGGAAGCTGCGAAGCAGCCTCACCGAGGTGACAGGCGCGGGGTAGGTGCTACTGAGTCAGAAATTCAGCACAGCGAAGATCCACAGCAGGAAAGCCTGCGCAAAAAGCGGCGGTTTCATGACCAGGTATGTTGCAGTGGCGTGCCCCTAATGGCCCCAGAACGGTAGTCCCATTTGTAGTCAAGGCGTGACTCCTGTGGTGACGGTGCTGTATGGTTGCCAGGCAGGACATTCAACTGTAGCTGGATCTAGCGCGTGCAACGTGTCTTCTGCTGTCTTTACGATGATCACGGGAACCTGCGAAGAAGCCTGACCGAGGTGACAGGTGGTGGCGGGGTAAGTGCTGCTAAGGCAGGAATTCAGCGCAGCGAAGATCCACAGCAGGAAAGCCTGCGCGAAAAGCGGCGGTTTCATGACCAGGTACGTCGCAGTGGCGTGCCCCGAATGGCCCCAGAACGGTAGTCGCATTTGTAGTCAAGGCGTGGCTCCTGTGGTGACGGTGCTGTATGGTTGCCAGGCAGGACATTCAACTGTAGCTGGATCTGGCGCGAGCAAAGTGTCTTCTTTTGTCTTTACGATGATCACGGGAAACAGCGAAGCAGCCTCAATGAGGTGACAGGCGGTGGCGGGGTAGGTGCTGCCAAGGCAGAAATTCAGCGCATCGAAGATCCACTGCAGGAAAGCCTGCGCAAAAAGCGGCGGTTTCATGACTAGGTACGTCGCAGTGGCGTGCCCCGAATGGCCCCAGAACGGTAGTCGCATTTGTAGTCAAGGCGTGGCTCCTGTGGTGACGGTGCTGTATGGTTGCCAGGCAGGACATTCAACTGTAGCTGGATCTGGCGCGAGCAAAGTGTCTTCTTTTGTCTTTACGATGATCACGGGAAAGTGCGAACCAGCCTCAGTGAGGTGACAGGAGGTGGCGGGGTAGGTGCTGAGAAGGCAGAAAGTCAGCGCAGCGAATGTCCACAGCAGGAAAGCCTGTGCGAAAAGCGGCGGTTTCATGACCAGGTACGTCGCAGTGGCGTGCCCCGAATGGCTCCAGAACGGTAGTCGCATTTGTAGTCAAGGCGTGGCTCCTGCGGTGACGGTGCTGTATGGTTGCCAGGCAGGGCATTCAACGGTAGCTGGATCTGGCGCGAGCAACGTGTCTTCTGGTGTCTTTACGATGATCACGGGAAGCTGCGAAGCAGCCTCACCGAGGTGACAGGTGGTGGCGGGGTAGGTGCTGATGAGGCAGAAATTCAGCGCAGCGAAGATCCACAGCAGGAAAGCCTGCGCAAAAAGCGGCGGTTTCATGACCAGGTACGTCGCAGTGGCGTGCCCCGAATGGCCCCAGAACGGTAGTCGCATTTGTAGTCAAGGCGTGGCTCCTGTGGTGACGGTGCTGTACGGTTGCCAGGCAGGGCATTCAACGGTAGCTGGATCTGGCGCGTGCAACGTGTCTTCTGCTGTTTTACGATGATCACGGGAAGCTGCGAAGCAGCCTCACCGAGGTGACAGGCGCGGGGTAGGTGCTACTAAGTCAGAAATTCAGCGCAGCGAAGATCCACAGCAGGAAAGCCTGCGCAAAAAGTGGCGGTTTCATGACCAGGTATGTTGCAGAGGCGTGCCCCGAATGGCCCCAGAACGGTAGTCGCATTTGTAGTCAAGGCGTGGCTCCTGTGGTGACGGTGCTGTATGGTTGCCAGACAGGACATTCAACTGTAGCTTGATCTGGCGCGAGCAACGTGTCTTCTGGTGTCTTTCCGATCATCACGGGAAGCTGCGAAGCAGCCACACCGAGGTGACAGGTGGTGGCGGGGTAGGTGCTGATGAGGCAGAAATTCAGCGCAGCGAAGATCCACAGCAGGAAAGCCTGCTCAAAAAGCGGCGGTTTCATGACCAGGTACGTCGCAGTGGCGTGCCCCGAATGGCCCCAGAACGGTAGTCGCATTTGTAGTCAAGGCGTGGCTCCTGTGGTGACGGTGCTGTATGGTTGCCAGGCAGGGCATTCAACGGTAGCTGGATCCGGCGCGTGCAACGTGTTTTCTGCTGTTTTACGATGATCACGGGAAGCTGCGAAGCAGCCTCACCGAGGTGACAGGCGCGGGGTAGGTGCTATTGAGTCAGAAATTCAGCACAGCGAAGATCCACAGCAGGAAAGCCTGCGCAAAAAGCGGCGGTTTCATGACGAGGTATGTTGCAGTGGCGTGCCCCGAATGGCCCCAGAACGGTAGTCCCATTTGTAGTCAAGGCGTGGCTCCTGTGGTGACGGTGCTGTATGGTTGCCAGGCAGGACATTCAACTGTAGCTGGATCTAGCACGTGCAACGTGTCTTCTGCTGTCTTTACGATGATCACGGGAACCTGCGAAGAAGCCTGACCGAGGTGACAGGTGGTGGCGGGGTAAGTGCTGCTAAGGCAGGAATTCAGCGCAGCGATGATCCACAGCAGGAAAGCCTGCGCGAAAAGCGGCGGTTTCATGACCAGGTACGTCGCAGTGGCGTGCCCCGAATGGCCCCAGAACGGTAGTCGCATTTGTAGTCAAGGCGTGGCTCCTGTGGTGACGGTGCTGTATGGTTGCCAGGCAGGACATTCAACTGTAGCTGGATCTGGCGCGAGCAAAGTGTCTTCTTTTGTCTTTACGATGATCACGGGAAAGTGGGAAGCAGCCTCAATGAGGTGGCAGAAGGTGGCGGGGTAGGTGCTGCCAAGGCAGAAAGTCAGCGCAGCTAATGTCCACAGCAAGAAAGCCTGCGCGAAAAGCGGCGGTTTCATGACCAGGTACGTCGCAGTGGCGTGCCCCGAATGGCCCCAGAACGGTAGTCGCATTTGTAGTCAAGGCGTGGCTCCTGTGGTGACGGTGCTGTATGGTTGCCAGGCAGGGCGTTCAACGGTAGCTGGATCTGGCGCGTGCAACGTGTCTTCTGCTGTTTTACGATGATCACGGGAAGCTGCAAAGCAGCCTCACCGAGGTGACAGGCGCGGGGTAGGTGCTACTAAGGCAGAAATTCAGTGCAGCGAAGATCCAGAGCAGGAAAGCCTGCGCAAAAAGCGGCGGTTTCATGACCAGGTATGTTGCAGTGGCGTGCCCCGAATGGCTCCAGAACGGTAGTCACATTTGTAGTCAAGGCGTGGCTCCTGTGGTGACGGTGCTGTATGGTTGCCAGGCAGACATTCAACAGTAGCTGGATCTGGCGCGTGCAACGTGTCTTCTGCTGTTTTACGATGATCACGGGAAGCTGCGAAGCAGCCTCACCGAGGTGACAGGCGCGGGGTAGGTGCTACTAAGGCAGAAATTCAGCGCAGCGAAGATCCATAGCAGGAAAGCCTGCGCAAAAAGCGGCGGTTTCATGACCATGTATGTTGCAGTGGCGTGCCCCGAATGGCCCCAGAACGGTAGTCGCATTTGTAGTCAAGGCGTGGCTCCTGTGGTGACTGTGCTGTACGATTGCCAGGCAGTTTCATGACCAGGTACGTCGCAGTGGCGTGCCCCGAATGGCCCCAGAACGGTAGTCGCATTTGTAGTCAAGGCGTGGCTCCTGTGGTGACGGTGCTGTATGGTTGCCAGGCAGGGCGTTCAACTGTAGCTGGATCTGGCGCGAGCAAAGTGTCTTCTTTTGTCTTTACGATGATCACGGGAAACAGCGAAGCAGCCTCAATGAGGTGACAGGCGGTGGCGGGGTAGGTGCTGCCAAGGCAGAAATTCAGCGCAGCGAAGATCCACTGCAGGAAAGCCTGCGCAAAAAGCGGCGGTTTCATGACTAGGTACGTCGCAGTGGCGTGCCCCGAATGGCCCCAGAACGGTAGTCGCATTTGTAGTCAAGGCGTGGCTCCTGTGGTGACGGTGCTGTATGGTTGCCAGGCAGGACATTCAACTGTAGCTGGATCTGGCGCGAGCAAAGTGTCTTCTTTTGTCTTTACGATGATCACGGGAAAGAGCGAAGCAGCCTCAATGAGGTGACAGGAGGTGGCGGGGTGGGTGCTGCCAAGGCAGAAAGTCAGCGCAGCTAATGTCCACAGCAGGAAAGCCTGCGCGAAAAGGGCCGGTTTCATGACCAGGTACGTCGCAGTGGCGTGCCCCGAATGGCCCCAGAACGGTAGTCGCATTTGTAGTCAAGGCGTGGCTCCTGTGGTGACGGTGCTGTATGGTTGCCAGGCAGGGCGTTCAACTGTAGCTGGATCTGGCGCGTGCAGTGTCTTCTGCTGTCTTTACGATGATCACGGGAAGCTGCGAAGCAGCCTCACCGAGGTGACAGGCGGTGGCGGGGTAGGTGCTGTCAAGGCAGAAATTCAGCGCAGCGAAGATCCACAGCAGGAAAGCCTGCGCGAGAAGCGGCAGTTTCTTGACCAGGTACATCGCAGTGGCGTGCCCCGAATGGACCCAGAATGGTAGTCGCATTTGTAGTCAAGGCGTGGCTCCAGTGGTGGCGGTGCTGTATGGTTGCCAGGCAGAACATTCAACTGTAGCTTGATCTGGCGCGTGCAACGTGTCTTCTGGTGTCTTTACGATCATCACGGGAAGCTGCGAAGCAGCCTCACCGAGGTGACAAGTGGTGGCGGGGTAGGTGCTGATGAGGCAGAAATTTAGCGCAGCGAAGATCCACAGAAGGAAAGCCTGCGCAAAAAGCGGCGGTTTCATGACCAGGTATGTTGCAGTGACGTGCCCAAAATGGCCCCAGAACGGTAGTCGCATTTGTAGTCAAGGCGTGGCTCCTGTGGTGGCGGTGCTGTATGTTTGCCAGGCAGGACATTCAACTGTAGCTGGATCTGGCGCGAGCGAAGTGTCTTCTTTTGTCTTTACGATGATCACGGGAAAGTGCGAACCAGCCTCAGTGAGGTGACAGGAGGTGGCGGGGTAGGTGCTGCCAAGGCAGAAAGTCAGCGCAGCGAATGTCCACAGCAGGAAAGCCTGTGCGAAAAGCGGCGGTTTCATGACCAGGTACGTCGCAGTGGCGTGCCCCGAATGGCTCCAGAACGGTAGTCGCATTTGTAGTCAAGGCGTGGCTCCTGTGGTGACGGTGCTGTATGGTTGCCAGGCAGGGCATTCAACGGTAGCTGGATCTGGCGCGAGCAACGTGTCTTCTGGTGTCTTTACGATGATCACGGGAAGCTGCGAAGCAGCCTCACCGAGGTGACAGGTGGTGGCGGGGTAGGTGCTGATGAGGCAGAAATTCAGCGCAGCGAAGATCCACAGCAGGAAAGCCTGCGCAAAAAGCGGCGGTTTCATGACCAGATGCGTCGCAGTGGCGTGCCCCGAATGGCCCCAGAACGGTAGTCGCATTTGTAGTCAAGGCGTGGCTCCTGTGGTGACGGTGCTGTATGGTTGCCAGGCAGCGCATTCAACGGTAGCTGGATCTGGCGCGTGCAACGTGTCTTCTGCTGTTTTACAATGATCGCGGGAAGCTGCGAAGCAGCCTCACCGAGGTGACAGGTGGTGGCGGGGTAGGTGCTGATGAGGCAGAAATTCAGCGCAGCGAAGATCCACAGCAGGAAAGCCTGCGCAAAAAGCGGCGGTTTCATGACCAGGTACGTCGCAGTGGCGTGCCCCGAATGGCCCCAGAACGGTAGTCCCATTTGTAGTCAAGGCGTGGCTCCTGTGGTGACGGTGCTGTATGGTTGCCAGGCAGGACATTCAACTGTAGCTGGATCTGGCGCGAGCAAAGTGTCTTCTTTTGTCTTTACGATGATCACGGGAAAGTGGGAAGCAGCCTCAATGAGGTGGCAGAAGGTGGCGGGGTAGGTGCTGCCAAGGCAGAAAGTCAGCGCAGCTAATGTCCACAGCAAGAAAGCCTGCGCGAAAAGCGGCGGTTTCATGACCAGGTACGTCGCAGTGGCGTGCCCCGAATGGCCCCAGAACGGTAGTCGCATTTGTAGTCAAGGCGTGGCTCCTGTGGTGACGGTGCTGTATGGTTGCCAGGCAGGGCGTTCAACGGTAGCTGGATCTGGCGCGTGCAACGTGTCTTCTGCTGTTTTACGATGATCACGGGAAGCTGCAAAGCAGCCTCACCGAGGTGACAGGCGCGGGGTAGGTGCTACTAAGGCAGAAATTCAGTGCAGCGAAGATCCAGAGCAGGAAAGCCTGCGCAAAAAGCGGCGGTTTCATGACCAGGTATGTTGCAGTGGCGTGCCCCGAATGGCTCCAGAACGGTAGTCACATTTGTAGTCAAGGCGTGGCTCCTGTGGTGACGGTGCTGTATGGTTGCCAGGCAGACATTCAACAGTAGCTGGATCTGGCGCGTGCAACGTGTCTTCTGCTGTTTTACGATGATCACGGGAAGCTGCGAAGCAGCCTCACCGAGGTGACAGGCGCGGGGTAGGTGCTACTAAGGCAGAAATTCAGCGCAGCGAAGATCCATAGCAGGAAAGCCTGCGCAAAAAGCGGCGGTTTCATGACCATGTATGTTGCAGTGGCGTGCCCCGAATGGCCCCAGAACGGTAGTCGCATTTGTAGTCAAGGCGTGGCTCCTGTGGTGACTGTGCTGTACGATTGCCAGGCAGTTTCATGACCAGGTACGTCGCAGTGGCGTGCCCCGAATGGCCCCAGAACGGTAGTCGCATTTGTAGTCAAGGCGTGGCTCCTGTGGTGACGGTGCTGTATGGTTGCCAGGCAGGGCGTTCAACTGTAGCTGGATCTGGCGCGAGCAAAGTGTCTTTTTTGTCTTTACGATGATCACGGGAAACAGCGAAGCAGCCTCAATGAGGTGACAGGCGGTGGCGGGGTAGGTGCTGCCAAGGCAGAAATTCAGCGCAGCGAAGATCCACTGCAGGAAAGCCTGCGCAAAAAGCGGCGGTTTCATGACTAGGTACGTCGCAGTGGCGTGCCCCGAATGGCCCCAGAACGGTAGTCGCATTTGTAGTCAAGGCGTGGCTCCTGTGGTGACGGTGCTGTATGGTTGCCAGGCAGGACATTCAACTGTAGCTGGATCTGGCGCGAGCAAAGTGTCTTCTTTTGTCTTTACGATGATCACGGGAAAGAGCGAAGCAGCCTCAATGAGGTGACAGGAGGTGGCGGGGTGGGTGCTGCCAAGGCAGAAAGTCAGCGCAGCTAATGTCCACAGCAGGAAAGCCTGCGCGAAAAGGGCCGGTTTCATGACCAGGTACGTCGCAGTGGCGTGCCCCGAATGGATTCAGAACGGTAGTCGCATTTGTAGTCAAGGCGTGGCTCCTGTGGTGACGGTGCTGTATGGTTGCCAGGCAGGGCGTTCAACTGTAGCTGGATCTGGCGCGTGCAGTGTCTTCTGCTGTCTTTACGATGATCACGGGAAGCTGCGAAGCAGCCTCACCGAGGTGACAGGCGGTGGCGGAGTAGGTGCTGTCAAGGCAGAAATTCAGCGCAGCGAAGATCCACAGCAGGAAAGCCTGCGCGAGAAGCGGCAGTTTCTTGACCAGGTACGTCGCAGTGGCGTGCCCCGAATGGACCCAGAATGGTAGTCGCATTTGTAGTCAAGGCGTGGCTCCAGTGGTGGCGGTGCTGTATGGTTGCCAGGCAGAACATTCAACTGTAGCTTGATCTGGCGCGTGCAACGTGTCTTCTGGTGTCTTTACGATCATCACGGGAAGCTGCGAAGCAGCCTCACCGAGGTGACAAGTGGTGGCGGGGTAGGTGCTGATGAGGCAGAAATTTAGCGCAGCGAAGATCCACAGCAGGAAAGCCTGCGCAAAAAGCGGCGGTTTCATGACCAGGTATGTTGCAGTGACGTGCCCAAAATGGCCCCAGAACGGTAGTCGCATTTGTAGTCAAGGCGTGGCTCCTGTGGTGGCGGTGCTGTATGTTTGCCAGGCAGGACATTCAACTGTAGCTGGATCTGGCGCGAGCGAAGTGTCTTCTTTTGTCTTTACGATGATCACGGGAAAGTGCGAACCAGCCTCAGTGAGGTGACAGGAGGTGGCGGGGTAGGTGCTGCCAAGGCAGAAAGTCAGCGCAGCGAATGTCCACAGCAGGAAAGCCTGTGCGAAAAGCGGCGGTTTCATGACCAGGTACGTCGCAGTGGCGTGCCCCGAATGGCTCCAGAACGGTAGTCGCATTTGTAGTCAAGGCGTGGCTCCTGTGGTGACGGTGCTGTATGGTTGCCAGGCAGGGCATTCAACGGTAGCTGGATCTGGCGCGAGCAACGTGTCTTCTGGTGTCTTTACGATGATCACGGGAAGCTGCGAAGCAGCCTCACCGAGGTGACAGGTGGTGGCGGGGTAGGTGCTGATGAGGCAGAAATTCAGCGCAGCGAAGATCCACAGCAGGAAAGCCTGCGCAAAAAGCGGGGGTTTCATGACCAGGTACGTCGCAGTGGCGTGCCCCGAATGGCCCCAGAACGGTAGTCGTATTTGTAGTCAAGGCGTGGCTCCTGTGGTGACGGTGCTGTATGGTTGCCAGGCAGCGCATTCAACGGTAGCTGGATCTGGCGCGTGCAACGTGTCTTCTGCTGTTTTACAATGATCACGGGAAGCTGCGAAGCAGCCTCACCGAGGTGACAGGTGGTGGCGGGGTAGGTGCTGATGAGGCAGAAATTCAGCGCAGCGAAGATCCACAGCAGGAAAGCCTGCGCAAAAAGCGGCGGTTTCATGACCAGGTACGTCGCAGTGGCGTGCCCCGAATGGCCCCAGAACGGTAGTCCCATTTGTAGTCAAGGCGTGGCTCCTGTGGTGACGGTGCTGTATGGTTGCCAGGCAGGACATTCAACTGTAGCTGGATCTGGCGCGAGCAAAGTGTCTTCTTTTGTCTTTACGATGATCACGGGAAAGTGGGAAGCAGCCTCAATGAGGTGGCAGAAGGTGGCGGGGTAGGTGCTGCCAAGGCAGAAAGTCAGCGCAGCTAATGTCCACAGCAAGAAAGCCTGCGCGAAAAGCGGCGGTTTCATGACCAGGTACGTCGCAGTGGCGTGCCCCGAATGGCCCCAGAACGGTAGTCGCATTTGTAGTCAAGGCGTGGCTCCTGTGGTGACGGTGCTGTATGGTTGCCAGGCAGGACATTCAACTGTAGCTGGATCTGGCGCGAGCAAAGTGTCTTCTTTTGTCTTTACGATGATCACGGGAAACTGCGAAGCAGCCTCAATGAGGTGACAGGCGGTGGGGGGGTAGGTGCTGCCAAGGCAGAAATTCAGCGCAGCGAAGATCCACTGCAGGAAAGCCTGCGCAAAAAGCGGCGGTTTCATGACTAGGTACGTCGCAGTGGCGTGCCCCGAATGGCCCCAGAACGGTAGTCGCATTTGTAGTCAAGGCGTGGCTCCTGTGGTGACGGTGCTGTATGGTTGCCAGGCAGGACATTCAACTGTAGCTGGATCTGGCGCGAGCAAAGTGTCTTCTTTTGTCTTTACGATGATCACGGGAAAGTGCGAACCAGCCTCAGTGAGGTGACAGGAGGTGGCGGGGTAGGTGCTGCCAAGGCAGAAAGTCAGCGCAGCGAATGTCCACAGCAGGAAAGCCTGTGCGAAAAGCGGCGGTTTCATGACCAGGTACGTCGCAGTGGCGTGCCCCGAATGGCTCCAGAACGGTAGTCGCATTTGTAGTCAAGGCGTGGCTCCTGTGGTGACGGTGCTGTATGGTTGCCAGGCAGGACATTCAACTGTAGCTTGATCTGGCGCGAGCAACGTGTCTTCTGGTGTCTTTCCGATCATCACGGGAAGCTGCGAAGCAGCCACACCGAGGTGACAGGTGGTGGCGGGGTAGGTGCTGATGAGGCAGAAATTCAGCGCAGCGAAGATCCACAGCAGGAAAGCCTGCGCAAAAAGCGGCGGTTTCATGACCAGGTACGTCGCAGTGGCGTGCCCCGAATGGCCCCAGAACGGTAGTCGCATTTGTAGTCAAGGCGTGGCTCCTGTGGTGACGGTGCTGTATGGTTTCCAGGCAGGGCATTCAACGGTAGCTGGATCCGGCGCGTGCAACGTGTTTTCTGCTGTTTTACGATGATCACGGGAAGCTGCGAAGCAGCCTCACCGAGGTGACAGGCGCGGGGTAGGTGCTATTGAGTCAGAAATTCAGCACAGCGAAGATCCACAGCAGGAAAGCCTGCGCAAAAAGCGGCGGTTTCATGACCAGGTATGTTGCAGTGGCGTGCCCCGAATGGCCCCAGAACGGTAGTCCCATTTGTAGTCAAGGCGTGGCTCCTGTGGTGACGGTGCTGTATGGTTGCCAGGCAGGACATTCAACTGTAGCTGGATCTAGCGCGTGCAACGTGTCTTCTGCTGTCTTTACGATGATCACGGGAACCTGCGAAGAAGCCTGACCGAGGTGACAGGTGGTGGCGGGGTAAGTGCTGCTAAGGCAGGAATTCAGCGCAGCGAAGATCCACAGCAGGAAAGCCTGCGCGAAAAGCGGCGGTTTCATGACCAGGTACGTCGCAGTGGCGTGCCCCGAATGGTCCCAGAACGGTAGTCGCATTTGTAGTCAAGGCGTGGCTCCTGTGGTGACGGTGCTGTATGGTTGCCAGGCAGGACATTCAACTGTAGCTGGATCTGGCGCGAGCAAAGTGTCTTCTTTTGTCTTTACGATGATCACGGGAAAGTGGGAAGCAGCCTCAATGAGGTGGCAGAAGGTGGCGGGGTAGGTGCTGCCAAGGCAGGAATTCAGCGCAGCTAATGTCCACAGCAAGAAAGCCTGCGCGAAAAGCGGCGGTTTCATGACCAGGTACGTCGCAGTGGCGTGCCCCGAATGGCCCCAGAACGGTAGTCGCATTTGTAGTCAAGGCGTGGCTCCTGTGGTGACGGTGCTGTATGGTTGCCAGGCAGGGCGTTCAACGGTAGCTGGATCTGGCGCGTGCAACGTGTCTTCTGCTGTTTTACGATGATCACGGGAAGCTGCAAAGCAGCCTCACCGAGGTGACAGGTGCGGGGTAGGTGCTACTAAGGCAGAAATTCAGTGCAGCGAAGATCCAGAGCAGGAAAGCCTGCGCAAAAAGCGGCGGTTTCATGACCAGGTATGTTGCAGTGGCGTGCCCCGAATGGCCCCAGAACGATAGTCCCATTTGTAGTCAAGGCGTGGCTCCTGTGGTGACGGTGCTGTATGGTTGCCAGGCAGGACATTCAACTGTAGCTGGATCTGGCGCGAGCAACGTGTCTTCTGGTGTCTTTATGATGATCACGGGAAGCTGCGAAGCAGCCTCACCGAGGTGACAGGTGGTGGCGGGGTAGGTGCTGCCAAGGCAGAAAGTCAGCGCAGCTAATGTCCACAGCAGGAAAGCCTGCGCGAAAAGCGGCGGTTTCATGACCAGGTACGTTGCAGTGGCGTGCCCCGAATGGCTCCAGAACGGTAGTCACATTTGTAGTCAAGGCGTGGCTCCTGTGGTGACGGTGCTGTATGGTTGCCAGGCAGACATTCAACAGTAGCTGGATCTGGCGCGTGCAACGTGTCTTCTGCTGTTTTACGATGATCACGGGAAGCTGCGAAGCAGCCTCACCGAGGTGACAGGCGCGGGGTAGGTGCTACTAAGGCAGAAATTCAGCGCAGCGAAGATCCATAGCAGGAAAGCCTGCGCAAAAAGCGGCGGTTTCATGACCATGTATGTTGCAGTGGCGTGCCCCGAATGGCCCCAGAACGGTAGTCGCATTTGTAGTCAAGGCGTGGCTCCTGTGGTGACTGTGCTGTACGATTGCCAGGCAGGACATTCAACTGTAGCTGGATCTGGCGCGAGCAAAGTGTCTTCTTTTGTCTTTACGATGATCACGGGAAACAGCGAAGCAGCCTCAATGAGGTGACAGGCGGTGGCGGGGTAGGTGCTGCCAAGGCAGAAATTCAGCGCAGCGAAGATCCACTGCAGGAAAGCCTGCGCAAAAAGCGGCGGTTTCATGACTAGGTACGTCGCAGTGGCGTGCCCCGAATGGCCCCAGAACGGTAGTCGCATTTGTAGTCAAAGTGTGGCTCCTGTGGTGACGGTGCTGTATGGTTGCCAGGCAGGACATTCAACTGTAGCTGGATCTGGCGCGAGCAAAGTGTCTTCTTTTGTCTTTACGATGATCACGGGAAAGAGCGAAGCAGCCTCAATGAGGTGACAGGAGGTGGCGGGGTGGGTGCTGCCAAGGCAGAAAGTCAGCGCAGCGAATGTCCACAGCAGGAAAGCCTGAGCGAAAAGCGGCGGTTTCATGACCAGGTACGTCGCAGTGGCGTGCCCCGAATGGCTCCAGAACGGTAGTCGCATTTGTAGTCAAGGCGTGGCTCCTGTGGTGACGGTGCTGTATGGTTGCCAGGCAGGGCATTCAACGGTAGCTGGATCTGGCGCGAGCAACGTGTCTTCTGGTGTCTTTACGATGATCACGGGAAGCTGCGAAGCAGCCTCACCGAGGTGACAGGTGGTGGCGGGGTAGGTGCTGATGAGGCAGAAATTCAGCGCAGCGAAGATCCACAGCAGGAAAGCCTGCGCAAAAAGCGGCGGTTTCATGACCAGGTACGTCGCAGTGGCGTGCCCCGAATGGCCCCAGAACGGTAGTCGCATTTGTAGTCAAGGCGTGGCTCCTGTGGTGACGGTGCTGTATGGTTGCCAGGCAGGGCATTCAACGGTAGCTGGATCTGGTGCGTGCAACGTGTCTTCTGCTGTTTTACGATGATCACGGGAAGCTGCGAAGCAGCCTCACCGAGGTGACAGGTGGTGGCGGGGTAGGTGCTGATGAGGCAGAAATTCAGCGCAGCGAAGATCCACAGCAGGAAAGCCTGCGCAAAAAGCGGCGGTTTCATGACCAGGTACATCGCAGTGGCGTGCCCCGAATGGCCCCAGAACGGTAGTCGCATTTGTAGTCAAGGCGTTGCTCCTGTGGTGACGGTGCTGTATGGTTGCCAGGCAGACATTCAACAGTAGCTGGATCTGGCGCGTGCAACGTGTCTTCTGCTGTTTTACGATGATCACGGGAAGCTGCGAAGCAGCCTCACCGAGGTGACAGGCGCGGGGTAGGTGCTACTAAGTCAGAAATTCAGCGCAGCGAAGATCCACAGCAGGAAAGCCTGCGCAAAAAGTGGCGGTTTCATGACCAGGTATGTTGCAGAGGCGTGCCCCGAATGGCCCCAGAACGGTAGTCGCATTTGTAGTCAAGGCGTGGCTCCTGTGGTGACGGTGCTGTATGGTTGCCAGGCAGGACATTCAACTGTAGCTTGATCTGGCGCGAGCAACGTGTCTTCTGGTGTCTTTCCGATCATCACGGGAAGCTGCGAAGCAGCCACACCGAGGTGACAGGTGGTGGCGGGGTAGGTGCTGATGAGGCAGAAATTCAGCACAGCGAAGATCCACAGCAGGAAAGCCTGCGCAAAAAGCGGCGGTTTCATGACCAGGTATGTTGCAGTGGCGTGCCCCGAATGGCCCCAGAACGGTAGTCCCATTTGTAGTCAAGGCGTGGCTCCTGTGGTGACGGTGCTGTATGGTTGCCAGGCAGGCAATTCAACTGTAGCTGGATCTAGCGCGTGCAACGTGTCTTCTGCTGTCTTTACGATGATCACGGGAACCTGCGAAGAAGCCTGACCGAGGTGACAGGTGGTGGCGGGGTAAGTGCTGCTAAGGCAGGAATTCAGCGCAGCGAAGATCCACAGCAGGAAAGCCTGCGCGAAAAGCGGCGGTTTCATGACCAGGTACGTCGCAGTGGCGTGCCCCGAATGGCCCCAGAACGGTAGTCGCATTTGTAGTCAAGGCGTGGCTCCTTTGGTGACGGTGCTGTATGGTTGCCAGGCAGGACATTCAACTGTAGCTGGATCTGGCGCGAGCAAAGTGTCTTCTTTTGTCTTTACGATGATCACGGGAAAGTGGGAAGCAGCCTCAATGAGGTGGCAGAAGGTGGCGGGGTAGGTGCTGCCAAGGCAGGAATTCAGCGCAGCTAATGTCCACAGCAAGAAAGCCTGCGCGAAAAGCGGCGGTTTCATGACCAGGTACGTCGCAGTGGCGTGCCCCGAATGGCCCCAGAACGGTAGTCACATTTGTAGTCAAGGCGTGGCTCCTGTGGTGACGGTGCTGTATGGTTGCCAGGCAGGGCGTTCAACGGTAGCTGGATCTGGCGCGTGCAACGTGTCTTCTGCTGTTTTACGATGATCACGGGAAGCTGCAAAGCAGCCTCACCGAGGTGACAGGCGCGGGGTAGGTGCTACTAAGGCAGAAATTCAGTGCAGCGAAGATCCAGAGCAGGAAAGCCTGCGCAAAAAGCGGCGGTTTCATGACCAAGTATGTTGCAGTGGCGCGCCCCGAATGGCCCCAGAACGATAGTCCCATTTGTAGTCAAGGCGTGGCTCCTGTGGTGACGGAGCTGTATGGTTGCCAGGCAGGACATTCAACTGTAGCTGGATCTGGCGCGAGCAACGTGTCTTCTGGTGTCTTTATGATGATCACGGGAAGCTGCGAAGCAGCCTCACCGAGGTGACAGGTGGTGGCGGGGTAGGTGCTGCCAAGGCAGAAAGTCAGCGCAGCTAATGTCCACAGCAGGAAAGCCTGCGCGAAAAGCGGCGGTTTCATGACCAGGTACGTTGCAGTGGCGTGCCCCGAATGGCTCCAGAACGGTAGTCACATTTGTAGTCAAGGCGTGGCTCCTGTGGTGACGGTGCTGTATGGTTGCCAGGCAGACATTCAACAGTAGCTGGATCTGGCGCGTGCAACGTGTCTTCTGCTGTTTTACGATGATCACGGGAAGCTGCGAAGCAGCCTCACCGAGGTGACAGGCGCGGGGTAGGTGCTACTAAGGCAGAAATTCAGCGCAGCGAAGATCCATAGCAGGAAAGCCTGCGCAAAAAGCGGCGGTTTCATGACCATGTATGTTGCAGTGGCGTGCCCCGAATGGCCCCAGAACGGTAGTCGCATTTGTAGTCAAGGCGTGGCTCCTGTGGTGACTGTGCTGTACGATTGCCAGGCAGGACATTCAACTGTAGCTGGATCTGGCGCGAGCAAAGTGTCTTCTTTTGTCTTTACGATGATCACGGGAAACAGCGAAGCAGCCTCAATGAGGTGACAGGCGGTGGCGGGGTAGGTGCTGCCAAGGCAGAAATTCAGCGCAGCGAAGATCCACTGCAGGAAAGCCTGCGCAAAAAGCGGCGGTTTCATGACTAGGTACGTCGCAGTGGCGTGCCCCGAATGGCCCCAGAACGGTAGTCGCATTTGTAGTCAAGGCGTGGCTCCTGTGGTGACGGTGCTGTATGGTTGCCAGGCAGGACATTCAACTGTAGCTGGATCTGGCGCGAGCAAAGTGTCTTCTTTTGTCTTTACGATGATCACGGGAAAGAGCGAAGCAGCCTCAATGAGGTGACAGGAGGTGGCGGGGTGGGTGCTGCCAAGGCAGCAAGTCAGCGCAGCTAATGTCCACAGCAGGAAAGCCTGCGCGAAAAGGGCCGGTTTCATGACCAGGTACGTCGCAGTGGCGTGCCCCGAATGGCCCCAGAACGGTAGTCGCATTTGTAGTCAAGGCGTGGCTCCTGTGGTGACGGTGCTGTATGGTTGCCAGGCAGGGCGTTCAACTGTAGCTGGATCTGGCGCGTGCAGTGTCTTCTGCTGTCTTTATGATGATCACGGGAAGCTGCGAAGCAGCCTCACCGAGGTGACAGGCGGTGGCGGGGTAGGTGCTGTCAAGGCAGAAATTCAGCGCAGCGAAGATCCACAGCAGGAAAGCCTGCGCGAGAAGCGGCAGTTTCTTGACCAGGTACGTCGCAGTGGCGTGCCCCGAATGGACCCAGAATGGTAGTCGCATTTGTAGTCAAGGCGTGGCTCCAGTGGTGGCGGTGCTGTATGGTTGCCAGGCAGAACATTCAACTGTAGCTTGATCTGGCGCGTGCAACGTCTCTTCTGGTGTCTTTACGATCATCACGGGAAGCTGCGAAGCAGCCTCACCGAGGTGACAAGTGGTGGCGGGGTAGGTGCTGATGAGGCAGAAATTTAGCGCAGCGAAGATCCACAGCAGGAAAGCCTGCGCAAAAAGCGGCGGTTTCATGACCAGGTATGTTGCAGTGACGTGCCCAAAATGGCCCCAGAACGGTAGTCACATTTGTAGTCAAGGCGTGGCTCCTGTGGTGGCGGTGCTGTATGTTTGCCAGGCAGGACATTCAACTGTAGCTGGATCTGGCGCGAGCGAAGTGTCTTCTTTTGTCTTTACGATGATAACGGGAAAGTGCGAACCAGCCTCAGTGAGGTGACAGGAGGTGGCGGGGTAGGTGCTGCCAAGGCAGAAAGTCAGCGCAGCGAATGTCCACAGCAGGAAAGCCTGTGCGAAAAGCGGCGGTTTCATGACCAGGTACGTCGCAGTGGCGTGCCCCGAATGGCTCCAGAACGGTAGTCGCATTTGTAGTCAAGGCGTGGCTCCTTTGGTGACGGTGCTGTATGGTTGCCAGGCAGGGCATTCAACGGTAGCTGGATCTGGCGCGAGCAACGTGTCTTCTGGTGTCTTTACGACGATCACGGGAAGCTGCGAAGCAGCCTCACCGAGGTGACAGGTGGTGGCGGGGTAGGTGCTGATGAGGCAGAAATTCAGCGCAGCGAAGATCCACAGCAGGAAAGCCTGCGCGAAAAGCGGCGGTTTCATGACCAGGTACGTCGCAGTGGCGTGCCCCGAATGGCCCCAGAACGGTAGTCGCATTTGTAGTCAAGGCGTGGCTCCTGTGGTGACGGTGCTGTATGGTTGCCAGGCAGGACATTCAACTGTAGCTGGATCTGGCGCGAGCAAAGTGTCTTCTTTTGTCTTTACGATGATCACGGGAAAGTGGGAAGCAGCCTCAATGAGGTGGCAGAAGGTGGCGGGGTAGGTGCTGCCAAGGCAGGAATTCAGCGCAGCTAATGTCCACAGCAAGAAAGCCTGCGCGAAAAGCGGCGTTTTCATGACCAGGTACGTCGCAGTGGCGTGCCCCGAATGGCCCCAGAACGGTAGTCGCATTTGTAGTCAAGGCGTGGCTCCTGTGGTGACGGTGCTGTATGGTTGCCAGGCAGGACATTCAACTGTAGCTTGATCTGGCGCGAGCAACGTGTCTTCTGGTGTCTTTCCGATCATCACGGGAAGCTGCGAAGCAGCCACACCGAGGTGACAGGTGGTGGCGGGGTAGGTGCTGATGAGGCAGAAATTCAGCGCAGCGAAGATCCACAGCAGGAAAGCCTGCGCAAAAAGCGGCGGTTTCATGACCAGGTACGTCGCAGTGGCGCGCCCCGAATGGCCCCAGAACGATAGTCCCATTTGTAGTCAAGGCGTGGCTCCTGTGGTGACGGTGCTGTATGGTTGCCAGGCAGGACATTCAACGGTAGCTGGATCTGGCGCGAGCAACGTGTCTTCTGCTGTTTTACGATGATCACGGGAAGCTGCGAAGCAGCCTCACCGAGGTGACAGGCGCGGGGTAGGTGCTACTGAGTCAGAAATTCAGCACAGCGAAGATCCACATCAGGAAAGCCTGCGCAAAAAGCGGCGGTTTCATGACCAGGTATGTTGCAGTGGCGTGCCCCGAATGGCCCCAGAACGGTAGTCCCATTTGTAGTCAAGGCGTGGCTCCTGTGGTGACGGTGCTGTATGGTTGCCAGGCAGGACATTCAACTGTAGCTGGATCTAGCGCGTGCAACGTGTCTTCTGCTGTCTTTACGATGATCACGGGAACCTGCGAAGAAGCCTGACCGAGGTGACAGGTGGTGGCGGGGTAAGTGCTGCTAAGGCAGGAATTCAGCGCAGCGAAGATCCACAGCAGGAAAGCCTGCGCGAAAAGCGGCGGTTTCATGACCAGGTACGTCGCAGTGGCGTGCCCCGAATGGCCCCAGAACGGTAGTCGCATTTGTAGTCAAGGCGTGGCTCCTGTGGTGACGGTGCTGTATGGTTGCCAGGCAGGACATTCAACTGTAGCTGGATCTGGCGCGAGCAAAGTGTCTTCTTTTGTCTTTACGATGATCACGGGAAACAGCGAAGCAGCCTCAATGAGGTGACAGGCGGTGGCGGGGTAGGTGCTGCCAAGGCAGAAATTCAGCGCAGCGAAGATCCACTGCAGGAAAGCCTGCGCAAAAAGCGGCGGTTTCATGACTAGGTACGTCGCAGTGGCGTGCCCCGAATGGCCCCAGAACGGTAGTCGCATTTGTAGTCAAGGCGTGGCTCCTGTGGTGACGGTGCTGTATGGTTGCCAGGCAGGACATTCAACTGTAGCTGGATCTGGCGCGAGCAAAGTGTCTTCTTTTGTCTTTACGATGATCACGGGAAAGTGCGAACCAGCCTCAGTGAGGTGACAGGAGGTGGCGGGGTAGGTGCTGCCAAGGCAGAAAGTCAGCGCAGCGAATGTCCACAGCAGGAAAGCCTGTGCGAAAAGCGGCGGTTTCATGACCAGGTACGTCGCAGTGGCGTGCCCCGAATGGCTCCAGAACGGTAGTCGCATTTGTAGTCAAGGCGTGGCTCCTGTGGTGACGGTGCTGTATGGTTGCCAGGCAGGGCATTCAACGGTAGCTGGATCTGGCGCGAGCAACGTGTCTTCTGGTGTCTTTACGATGATCACGGGAAGCTGCGAAGCAGCCTCACCGAGGTGACAGGTGGTGGCGGGGTAGGTGCTGATGAGGCAGAAATTCAGCGCAGCGAAGATCCACAGCAGGAAAGCCTGCGCAAAAAGCGGCGGTTTCATGACCAGGTACGTCGCAGTGGCGTGCCCCGAATGGCCCCAGAACGGTAGTCGCATTTGTAGTCAAGGCGTGGCTCCTGTGGTGACGGTGCTGTATGGTTGCCAGGCAGGGCATTCAACGGTAGCTGGATCTGGTGCGTGCAACGTGTCTTCTGCTGTTTTACGATGATCACGGGAAGCTGCGAAGCAGCCTCACCGAGGTGACAGGTGGTGGCGGGGTAGGTGCTGATGAGGCAGAAATTCAGCGCAGCGAAGATCCACAGCAGGAAAGCCTGCGCAAAAAGCGGCGGTTTCATGACCAGGTACATCGCAGTGGCGTGCCCCGAATGGCCCCAGAACGGTAGTCGCATTTGTAGTCAAGGCGTGGCTCCTGTGGTGACGGTGCTGTATGGTTGCCAGGCAGACATTCAACAGTAGCTGGATCTGGCGCGTGCAACGTGTCTTCTGCTGTTTTACGATGATCACGGGAAGCTGCGAAGCAGCCTCACCGAGGTGACAGGCGCGGGGTAGGTGCTACTAAGTCAGAAATTCAGCGCAGCGAAGATCCACAGCAGGAAAGCCTGCGCAAAAAGTGGCGGTTTCATGACCAGGTATGTTGCAGAGGCGTGCCCCGAATGGCCCCAGAACGGTAGTCGCATTTGTAGTCAAGGCGTGGCTCCTGTGGTGACGGTGCTGTATGGTTGCCAGGCAGGACATTCAACTGTAGCTTGATCTGGCGCGAGCAACGTGTCTTCTGGTGTCTTTCCGATCATCACGGGAAGCTGCGAAGCAGCCACACCGAGGTGACAGGTGGTGGCGGGGTAGGTGCTGATGAGGCAGAAATTCAGCACAGCGAAGATCCACAGCAGGAAAGCCTGCGCAAAAAGCGGCGGTTTCATGACCAGGTATGTTGCAGTGGCGTGCCCCGAATGGCCCCAGAACGGTAGTCCCATTTGTAGTCAAGGCGTGGCTCCTGTGGTGACGGTGCTGTATGGTTGCCAGGCAGGCAATTCAACTGTAGCTGGATCTAGCGCGTGCAACGTGTCTTCTGCTGTCTTTACGATGATCACGGGAACCTGCGAAGAAGCCTGACCGAGGTGACAGGTGGTGGCGGGGTAAGTGCTGCTAAGGCAGGAATTCAGCGCAGCGAAGATCCACAGCAGGAAAGCCTGCGCGAAAAGCGGCGGTTTCATGACCAGGTACGTCGCAGTGGCGTGCCCCGAATGGCCCCAGAACGGTAGTCACATTTGTAGTCAAGGCGTGGCTCCTGTGGTGACGGTGCTGTATGGTTGCCAGGCAGGGCGTTCAACGGTAGCTGGATCTGGCGCGTGCAACGTGTCTTCTGCTGTTTTACGATGATCACGGGAAGCTGCAAAGCAGCCTCACCGAGGTGACAGGCGCGGGGTAGGTGCTACTAAGGCAGAAATTCAGTGCAGCGAAGATCCAGAGCAGGAAAGCCTGCGCAAAAAGCGGCGGTTTCATGACCAAGTATGTTGCAGTGGCGCGCCCCGAATGGCCCCAGAACGATAGTCCCATTTGTAGTCAAGGCGTGGCTCCTGTGGTGACGGTGCTGTATGGTTGCCAGGCAGGACATTCAACTGTAGCTGGATCTGGCGCGAGCAACGTGTCTTCTGGTGTCTTTATGATGATCACGGGAAGCTGCGAAGCAGCCTCACCGAGGTGACAGGTGGTGGCGGGGTAGGTGCTGCCAAGGCAGAAAGTCAGCGCAGCTAATGTCCACAGCAGGAAAGCCTGCGCGAAAAGCGGCGGTTTCATGACCAGGTACGTTGCAGTGGCGTGCCCCGAATGGCTCCAGAACGGTAGTCACATTTGTAGTCAAGGCGTGGCTCCTGTGGTGACGGTGCTGTATGGTTGCCAGGCAGACATTCAACAGTAGCTGGATCTGGCGCGTGCAACGTGTCTTCTGCTGTTTTACGATGATCACGGGAAGCTGCGAAGCAGCCTCACCGAGGTGACAGGCGCGGGGTAGGTGCTACTAAGGCAGAAATTCAGCGCAGCGAAGATCCATAGCAGGAAAGCCTGGGCAAAAAGCGGCGGTTTCATGACCATGTATGTTGCAGTGGCGTGCCCCGAATGGCCCCAGAACGGTAGTCGCATTTGTAGTCAAGGCGTGGCTCCTGTGGTGACTGTGCTGTACGATTGCCAGGCAGGACATTCAACTGTAGCTGGATCTGGCGCGAGCAAAGTGTCTTCTTTTGTCTTTACGATGATCACGGGAAACAGCGAAGCAGCCTCAATGAGGTGACAGGCGGTGGCGGGGTAGGTGCTGCCAAGGCAGAAATTCAGCGCAGCGAAGATCCACTGCAGGAAAGCCTGCGCAAAAAGCGGCGGTTTCATGACTAGGTACGTCGCAGTGGCGTGCCCCGAATGGCCCCAGAACGGTAGTCGCATTTGTAGTCAAGGCGTGGCTCCTGTGGTGACGGTGCTGTATGGTTGCCAGGCAGGACATTCAACTGTAGCTGGATCTGGCGCGAGCAAAGTGTCTTCTTTTGTCTTTACGATGATCACGGGAAAGAGCGAAGCAGCCTCAATGAGGTGACAGGAGGTGGCGGGGTGGGTGCTGCCAAGGCAGCAAGTCAGCGCAGCTAATGTCCACAGCAGGAAAGCCTGCGCGAAAAGGGCCGGTTTCATGACCAGGTACGTCGCAGTGGCGTGCCCCGAATGGCCCCAGAACGGTAGTCGCATTTGTAGTCAAGGCGTGGCTCCTGTGGTGACGGTGCTGTATGGTTGCCAGGCAGGGCGTTCAACTGTAGCTGGATCTGGCGCGTGCAGTGTCTTCTGCTGTCTTTATGATGATCACGGGAAGCTGCGAAGCAGCCTCACCGAGGTGACAGGCGGTGGCGGGGTAGGTGCTGTCAAGGCAGAAATTCAGCGCAGCGAAGATCCACAGCAGGAAAGCCTGCGCGAGAAGCGGCAGTTTCTTGACCAGGTACGTCGCAGTGGCGTGCCCCGAATGGACCCACAATGGTAGTCGCATTTGTAGTCAAGGCGTGGCTCCAGTGGTGGCGGTGCTGTATGGTTGCCAGGCAGAACATTCAACTGTAGCTTGATCTGGCGCGTGCAACGTCTCTTCTGGTGTCTTTACGATCATCACGGGAAGCTGCGAAGCAGCCTCACCGAGGTGACAAGTGGTGGCGGGGTAGGTGCTGATGAGGCAGAAATTTAGCGCAGCGAAGATCCACAGCAGGAAAGCCTGCGCAAAAAGCGGCGGTTTCATGACCAGGTATGTTGCAGTGACGTGCCCAAAATGGCCCCAGAACGGTAGTCACATTTGTAGTCAAGGCGTGGCTCCTGTGGTGGCGGTGCTGTATGTTTGCCAGGCAGGACATTCAACTGTAGCTGGATCTGGCGCGAGCGAAGTGTCTTCTTTTGTCTTTACGATGATAACGGGAAAGTGCGAACCAGCCTCAGTGAGGTGACAGGAGGTGGCGGGGTAGGTGCTGCCAAGGCAGAAAGTCAGCGCAGCGAATGTCCACAGCAGGAAAGCCTGTGCGAAAAGCGGCGGTTTCATGACCAGGTACGTCGCAGTGGCGTGCCCCGAATGGCTCCAGAACGGTAGTCGCATTTGTAGTCAAGGCGTGGCTCCTTTGGTGACGGTGCTGTATGGTTGCCAGGCAGGGCATTCAACGGTAGCTGGATCTGGCGCGAGCAACGTGTCTTCTGGTGTCTTTACGACGATCACGGGAAGCTGCGAAGCAGCCTCACCGAGGTGACAGGTGGTGGCGGGGTAGGTGCTGATGAGGCAGAAATTCAGCGCAGCGAAGATCCACAGCAGGAAAGCCTGCGCGAAAAGCGGCGGTTTCATGACCAGGTACGTCGCAGTGGCGTGCCCCGAATGGCCCCAGAACGGTAGTCGCATTTGTAGTCAAGGCGTGGCTCCTGTGGTGACGGTGCTGTATGGTTGCCAGGCAGGACATTCAACTGTAGCTGGATCTGGCGCGAGCAAAGTGTCTTCTTTTGTCTTTACGATGATCACGGGAAAGTGGGAAGCAGCCTCAATGAGGTGGCAGAAGGTGGCGGGGTAGGTGCTGCCAAGGCAGGAATTCAGCGCAGCTAATGTCCACAGCAAGAAAGCCTGCGCGAAAAGCGGCGGTTTCATGACCAGGTACGTCGCAGTGGCGTGCCCCGAATGGCCCCAGAACGGTAGTCGCATTTGTAGTCAAGGCGTGGCTCCTGTGGTGACGGTGCTGTATGGTTGCCAGGCAGGACATTCAACTGTAGCTTGATCTGGCGCGAGCAACGTGTCTTCTGGTGTCTTTCCGATCATCACGGGAAGCTGCGAAGCAGCCACACCGAGGTGACAGGTGGTGGCGGGGTAGGTGCTGATGAGGCAGAAATTCAGCGCAGCGAAGATCCACAGCAGGAAAGCCTGCGCAAAAAGCGGCGGTTTCATGACCAGGTACGTCGCAGTGGCGCGCCCCGAATGGCCCCAGAACGATAGTCCCATTTGTAGTCAAGGCGTGGCTCCTGTGGTGACGGTGCTGTATGGTTGCCAGGCAGGACATTCAACGGTAGCTGGATCTGGCGCGAGCAACGTGTCTTCTGCTGTTTTACGATGATCACGGGAAGCTGCGAAGCAGCCTCACCGAGGTGACAGGCGCGGGGTAGGTGCTACTGAGTCAGAAATTCAGCACAGCGAAGATCCACATCAGGAAAGCCTGCGCAAAAAGCGGCGGTTTCATGACCAGGTATGTTGCAGTGGCGTGCCCCGAATGGCCCCAGAACGGTAGTCGCATTTGTAGTCAAGGCGTGGCTCCTGTGGTGACGGTGCTGTATGGTTGCCAGGCAGGACATTCAACTGTAGCTGGATCTGGCGCGAGCAAAGTGTCTTCTTTTGTCTTTACGATGATCACGGGAAAGTGCGAACCAGCCTCAGTGAGGTGACAGGAGGTGGCGGGGTAGGTGCTGCCAAGGCAGAAAGTCAGCGCAGCGAATGTCCACAGCAGGAAAGCCTGTGCGAAAAGCGGCGGTTTCATGACCAGGTACGTCGCAGTGGCGTGCCCCGAATGGCTCCAGAACGGTAGTCGCATTTGTAGTCAAGGCGTGGCTCCTGTGGTGACGGTGCTGTATGGTTGCCAGGCAGGGCATTCAACGGTAGCTGGATCTGGCGCGAGCAACGTGTCTTCTGGTGTCTTTACGATGATCACGGGAAGCTGCGAAGCAGCCTCACCGAGGTGACAGGTGGTGGCGGGGTAGGTGCTGATGAGGCAGAAATTCAGCGCAGCGAAGATCCACAGCAGGAAAGCCTGCGCAAAAAGCGGCGGTTTCATGACCAGGTACGTCGCAGTGGCGTGCCCCGAATGGCCCCAGAACGGTAGTCGCATTTGTAGTCAAGGCGTGGCTCCTGTGGTGACGGTGCTGTATGGTTGCCAGGCAGGGCATTCAACGGTAGCTGGATCTGGTGCGTGCAACGTGTCTTCTGCTGTTTTACGATGATCACGGGAAGCTGCGAAGCAGCCTCACCGAGGTGACAGGTGGTGGCGGGGTAGGTGCTGATGAGGCAGAAATTCAGCGCAGCGAAGATCCACAGCAGGAAAGCCTGCGCAAAAAGCGGCGGTTTCATGACCAGGTACATCGCAGTGGCGTGCCCCGAATGGCCCCAGAACGGTAGTCGCATTTGTAGTCAAGGCGTGGCTCCTGTGGTGACGGTGCTGTATGGTTGCCAGGCAGACATTCAACAGTAGCTGGATCTGGCGCGTGCAACGTGTCTTCTGCTGTTTTACGATGATCACGGGAAGCTGCGAAGCAGCCTCACCGAGGTGACAGGCGCGGGGTAGGTGCTACTAAGTCAGAAATTCAGCGCAGCGAAGATCCACAGCAGGAAAGCCTGCGCAAAAAGTGGCGGTTTCATGACCAGGTATGTTGCAGAGGCGTGCCCCGAATGGCCCCAGAACGGTAGTCGCATTTGTAGTCAAGGCGTGGCTCCTGTGGTGACGGTGCTGTATGGTTGCCAGGCAGGACATTCAACTGTAGCTTGATCTGGCGCGAGCAACGTGTCTTCTGGTGTCTTTCCGATCATCACGGGAAGCTGCGAAGCAGCCACACCGAGGTGACAGGTGGTGGCGGGGTAGGTGCTGATGAGGCAGAAATTCAGCACAGCGAAGATCCACAGCAGGAAAGCCTGCGCAAAAAGCGGCGGTTTCATGACCAGGTATGTTGCAGTGGCGTGCCCCGAATGGCCCCAGAACGGTAGTCCCATTTGTAGTCAAGGCGTGGCTCCTGTGGTGACGGTGCTGTATGGTTGCCAGGCAGGCAATTCAACTGTAGCTGGATCTAGCGCGTGCAACGTGTCTTCTGCTGTCTTTACGATGATCACGGGAACCTGCGAAGAAGCCTGACCGAGGTGACAGGTGGTGGCGGGGTAAGTGCTGCTAAGGCAGGAATTCAGCGCAGCGAAGATCCACAGCAGGAAAGCCTGCGCGAAAAGCGGCGGTTTCATGACCAGGTACGTCGCAGTGGCGTGCCCCGAATGGCCCCAGAACGGTAGTCACATTTGTAGTCAAGGCGTGGCTCCTGTGGTGACGGTGCTGTATGGTTGCCAGGCAGGGCGTTCAACGGTAGCTGGATCTGGCGCGTGCAACGTGTCTTCTGCTGTTTTACGATGATCACGGGAAGCTGCAAAGCAGCCTCACCGAGGTGACAGGCGCGGGGTAGGTGCTACTAAGGCAGAAATTCAGTGCAGCGAAGATCCAGAGCAGGAAAGCCTGCGCAAAAAGCGGCGGTTTCATGACCAAGTATGTTGCAGTGGCGCGCCCCGAATGGCCCCAGAACGATAGTCCCATTTGTAGTCAAGGCGTGGCTCCTGTGGTGACGGTGCTGTATGGTTGCCAGGCAGGACATTCAACTGTAGCTGGATCTGGCGCGAGCAACGTGTCTTCTGGTGTCTTTATGATGATCACGGGAAGCTGCGAAGCAGCCTCACCGAGGTGACAGGTGGTGGCGGGGTAGGTGCTGCCAAGGCAGAAAGTCAGCGCAGCTAATGTCCACAGCAGGAAAGCCTGCGCGAAAAGCGGCGGTTTCATGACCAGGTACGTTGCAGTGGCGTGCCCCGAATGGCTCCAGAACGGTAGTCACATTTGTAGTCAAGGCGTGGCTCCTGTGGTGACGGTGCTGTATGGTTGCCAGGCAGACATTCAACAGTAGCTGGATCTGGCGCGTGCAACGTGTCTTCTGCTGTTTTACGATGATCACGGGAAGCTGCGAAGCAGCCTCACCGAGGTGACAGGCGCGGGGTAGGTGCTACTAAGGCAGAAATTCAGCGCAGCGAAGATCCATAGCAGGAAAGCCTGGGCAAAAAGCGGCGGTTTCATGACCATGTATGTTGCAGTGGCGTGCCCCGAATGGCCCCAGAACGGTAGTCGCATTTGTAGTCAAGGCGTGGCTCCTGTGGTGACTGTGCTGTACGATTGCCAGGCAGGACATTCAACTGTAGCTGGATCTGGCGCGAGCAAAGTGTCTTCTTTTGTCTTTACGATGATCACGGGAAACAGCGAAGCAGCCTCAATGAGGTGACAGGCGGTGGCGGGGTAGGTGCTGCCAAGGCAGAAATTCAGCGCAGCGAAGATCCACTGCAGGAAAGCCTGCGCAAAAAGCGGCGGTTTCATGACTAGGTACGTCGCAGTGGCGTGCCCCGAATGGCCCCAGAACGGTAGTCGCATTTGTAGTCAAGGCGTGGCTCCTGTGGTGACGGTGCTGTATGGTTGCCAGGCAGGACATTCAACTGTAGCTGGATCTGGCGCGAGCAAAGTGTCTTCTTTTGTCTTTACGATGATCACGGGAAAGAGCGAAGCAGCCTCAATGAGGTGACAGGAGGTGGCGGGGTGGGTGCTGCCAAGGCAGCAAGTCAGCGCAGCTAATGTCCACAGCAGGAAAGCCTGCGCGAAAAGGGCCGGTTTCATGACCAGGTACGTCGCAGTGGCGTGCCCCGAATGGCCCCAGAACGGTAGTCGCATTTGTAGTCAAGGCGTGGCTCCTGTGGTGACGGTGCTGTATGGTTGCCAGGCAGGGCGTTCAACTGTAGCTGGATCTGGCGCGTGCAGTGTCTTCTGCTGTCTTTATGATGATCACGGGAAGCTGCGAAGCAGCCTCACCGAGGTGACAGGCGGTGGCGGGGTAGGTGCTGTCAAGGCAGAAATTCAGCGCAGCGAAGATCCACAGCAGGAAAGCCTGCGCGAGAAGCGGCAGTTTCTTGACCAGGTACGTCGCAGTGGCGTGCCCCGAATGGACCCACAATGGTAGTCGCATTTGTAGTCAAGGCGTGGCTCCAGTGGTGGCGGTGCTGTATGGTTGCCAGGCAGAACATTCAACTGTAGCTTGATCTGGCGCGTGCAACGTCTCTTCTGGTGTCTTTACGATCATCACGGGAAGCTGCGAAGCAGCCTCACCGAGGTGACAAGTGGTGGCGGGGTAGGTGCTGATGAGGCAGAAATTTAGCGCAGCGAAGATCCACAGCAGGAAAGCCTGCGCAAAAAGCGGCGGTTTCATGACCAGGTATGTTGCAGTGACGTGCCCAAAATGGCCCCAGAACGGTAGTCACATTTGTAGTCAAGGCGTGGCTCCTGTGGTGGCGGTGCTGTATGTTTGCCAGGCAGGACATTCAACTGTAGCTGGATCTGGCGCGAGCGAAGTGTCTTCTTTTGTCTTTACGATGATAACGGGAAAGTGCGAACCAGCCTCAGTGAGGTGACAGGAGGTGGCGGGGTAGGTGCTGCCAAGGCAGAAAGTCAGCGCAGCGAATGTCCACAGCAGGAAAGCCTGTGCGAAAAGCGGCGGTTTCATGACCAGGTACGTCGCAGTGGCGTGCCCCGAATGGCTCCAGAACGGTAGTCGCATTTGTAGTCAAGGCGTGGCTCCTTTGGTGACGGTGCTGTATGGTTGCCAGGCAGGGCATTCAACGGTAGCTGGATCTGGCGCGAGCAACGTGTCTTCTGGTGTCTTTACGACGATCACGGGAAGCTGCGAAGCAGCCTCACCGAGGTGACAGGTGGTGGCGGGGTAGGTGCTGATGAGGCAGAAATTCAGCGCAGCGAAGATCCACAGCAGGAAAGCCTGCGCGAAAAGCGGCGGTTTCATGACCAGGTACGTCGCAGTGGCGTGCCCCGAATGGCCCCAGAACGGTAGTCGCATTTGTAGTCAAGGCGTGGCTCCTGTGGTGACGGTGCTGTATGGTTGCCAGGCAGGACATTCAACTGTAGCTGGATCTGGCGCGAGCAAAGTGTCTTCTTTTGTCTTTACGATGATCACGGGAAAGTGGGAAGCAGCCTCAATGAGGTGGCAGAAGGTGGCGGGGTAGGTGCTGCCAAGGCAGGAATTCAGCGCAGCTAATGTCCACAGCAAGAAAGCCTGCGCGAAAAGCGGCGGTTTCATGACCAGGTACGTCGCAGTGGCGTGCCCCGAATGGCCCCAGAACGGTAGTCGCATTTGTAGTCAAGGCGTGGCTCCTGTGGTGACGGTGCTGTATGGTTGCCAGGCAGGACATTCAACTGTAGCTTGATCTGGCGCGAGCAACGTGTCTTCTGGTGTCTTTCCGATCATCACGGGAAGCTGCGAAGCAGCCACACCGAGGTGACAGGTGGTGGCGGGGTAGGTGCTGATGAGGCAGAAATTCAGCGCAGCGAAGATCCACAGCAGGAAAGCCTGCGCAAAAAGCGGCGGTTTCATGACCAGGTACGTCGCAGTGGCGCGCCCCGAATGGCCCCAGAACGATAGTCCCATTTGTAGTCAAGGCGTGGCTCCTGTGGTGACGGTGCTGTATGGTTGCCAGGCAGGACATTCAACGGTAGCTGGATCTGGCGCGAGCAACGTGTCTTCTGCTGTTTTACGATGATCACGGGAAGCTGCGAAGCAGCCTCACCGAGGTGACAGGCGCGGGGTAGGTGCTACTGAGTCAGAAATTCAGCACAGCGAAGATCCACATCAGGAAAGCCTGCGCAAAAAGCGGCGGTTTCATGACCAGGTATGTTGCAGTGGCGTGCCCCGAATGGCCCCAGAACGGTAGTCCCATTTGTAGTCAAGGCGTGGCTCCTGTGGTGACGGTGCTGTATGGTTGCCAGGCAGGACATTCAACTGTAGCTGGATCTAGCGCGTGCAACGTGTCTTCTGCTGTCTTTACGATGATCACGGGAACCTGCGAAGAAGCCTGACCGAGGTGACAGGTGGTGGCGGGGTAAGTGCTGCTAAGGCAGGAATTCAGCGCAGCGAAGATCCACAGCAGGAAAGCCTGCGCGAAAAGCGGCGGTTTCATGACCAGGTACGTCGCAGTGGCGTGCCCCGAATGGCCCCAGAACGGTAGTCGCATTTGTAGTCAAGGCGTGGCTCCTGTGGTGACGGTGCTGTATGGTTGCCAGGCAGGACATTCAACTGTAGCTGGATCTGGCGCGAGCAAAGTGTCTTCTTTTGTCTTTACGATGATCACGGGAAACAGCGAAGCAGCCTCAATGAGGTGACAGGCGGTGGCGGGGTAGGTGCTGCCAAGGCAGAAATTCAGCGCAGCGAAGATCCACTGCAGGAAAGCCTGCGCAAAAAGCGGCGGTTTCATGACTAGGTACGTCGCAGTGGCGTGCCCCGAATGGCCCCAGAACGGTAGTCGCATTTGTAGTCAAGGCGTGGCTCCTGTGGTGACGGTGCTGTATGGTTGCCAGGCAGGACATTCAACTGTAGCTGGATCTGGCGCGAGCAAAGTGTCTTCTTTTGTCTTTACGATGATCACGGGAAAGTGCGAACCAGCCTCAGTGAGGTGACAGGAGGTGGCGGGGTAGGTGCTGCCAAGGCAGAAAGTCAGCGCAGCGAATGTCCACAGCAGGAAAGCCTGTGCGAAAAGCGGCGGTTTCATGACCAGGTACGTCGCAGTGGCGTGCCCCGAATGGCTCCAGAACGGTAGTCGCATTTGTAGTCAAGGCGTGGCTCCTGTGGTGACGGTGCTGTATGGTTGCCAGGCAGGGCATTCAACGGTAGCTGGATCTGGCGCGAGCAACGTGTCTTCTGGTGTCTTTACGATGATCACGGGAAGCTGCGAAGCAGCCTCACCGAGGTGACAGGTGGTGGCGGGGTAGGTGCTGATGAGGCAGAAATTCAGCGCAGCGAAGATCCACAGCAGGAAAGCCTGCGCAAAAAGCGGCGGTTTCATGACCAGGTACGTCGCAGTGGCGTGCCCCGAATGGCCCCAGAACGGTAGTCGCATTTGTAGTCAAGGCGTGGCTCCTGTGGTGACGGTGCTGTATGGTTGCCAGGCAGGGCATTCAACGGTAGCTGGATCTGGTGCGTGCAACGTGTCTTCTGCTGTTTTACGATGATCACGGGAAGCTGCGAAGCAGCCTCACCGAGGTGACAGGTGGTGGCGGGGTAGGTGCTGATGAGGCAGAAATTCAGCGCAGCGAAGATCCACAGCAGGAAAGCCTGCGCAAAAAGCGGCGGTTTCATGACCAGGTACGTCGCAGTGGCGTGCCCCGAATGGCCCCAGAACGGTAGTCGCATTTGTAGTCAAGGCGTGGCTCCTGTGGTGACGGTGCTGTATGGTTGCCAGGCAGGGCATTCAACGGTAGCTGGATCTGGCGCGTGCAACGTGTCTTCTGCTGTTTTACGATGATCACGGGAAGCTGCGAAGCAGCCTCACCGAGGTGACAGGCGCGGGGTAGGTGCTACTAAGTCAGAAATTCAGCGCAGCGAAGATCCACAGCAGGAAAGCCTGCGCAAAAAGTGGCGGTTTCATGACCAGGTATGTTGCAGAGGCGTGCCCCGAATGGCCCCAGAACGGTAGTCGCATTTGTAGTCAAGGCGTGGCTCCTGTGGTGACGGTGCTGTATGGTTGCCAGGCAGGACATTCAACTGTAGCTTGATCTGGCGCGAGCAACGTGTCTTCTGGTGTCTTTCCGATCATCACGGGAAGCTGCGAAGCAGCCACACCGAGGTGACAGGTGGTGGCGGGGTAGGTGCTGATGAGGCAGAAATTCAGCGCAGCGAAGATCCACAGCAGGAAAGCCTGCGCAAAAAGCGGCGGTTTCATGACCAGGTAGGTCGCAGTGGCGTGCCCCGAATGGCCCCAGAACGGTAGTCGCATTTGTAGTCAAGGCGTGGCTCCTGTGGTGACGGTGCGGTATGGTTGCCAGGCAGACATTCAACAGTAGCTGGATCTGGCGCGTGCAACGTGTCTTCTGCTGTTTTACGATGATCACGGGAAGCTGCGAAGCAGCCTCACCGAGGTGACAGGCGCGGGGTAGGTGCTACTAAGGCAGAAATTCAGCGCAGCGAAGATCCATAGCAGGAAAGCCTGCGCAAAAAGCGGCTGTTTCATGACCAGGTATGTTGCAGTGGCGTGCCCCGAATGGCCCCAGAACGGTAGTCGCATTTGTAGTCAAGGCGTGGCTCCTGTGGTGACGGTGCTGTATGATTGCCAGGCAGGACATTCAACTGTAGCTGGATCTGGCGCGAGCAAAGTGTCTTCTTTTGTCTTTACGATGATCACGGGAAAGAGCGAAGCAGCCTCAATGAGGTGACAGGAGGTGGCGGGGTAGGTGCTGCCAAGGCAGAAAGTCAGCGCAGCTAATGTCCACAGCAGGAAAGCCTGCGCGAAAAGGGCCGGTTTCATGACCAGGTACGTCGCAGTGGCGTGCCCCGAATGGCCCCAGAACGGTAGTCGCATTTGTAGTCAAGGCGTGGCTCCTGTGGTGACGGTGCTGTATGGTTGCCAGGCAGGGCTTTCAACTGTAGCTGGATCTGGCGCGTGCAGTGTCTTCTGCTGTCTTTACGATGATCACGGGAAGCTGCGAAGCAGCCTCACCGAGGTGACAGGCGGTGGCGGGGTAGGTGCTGCCAAGGCAGAAATTCAGCGCAGCGAAGATCCACAGCAGGAAAGCCTGCGCGAGAAGCGGCAGTTTCATGACCAGGTACGTCGCAGTGGCGTGCCCCGAATGGACCCATAATGGTAGTCGCATTTGTAGTCAAGGCGTGGCTCCTGTGGTGGCGGTGCTGTATGGTTGCCAGGCAGGACATTCAACTGTAGCTGGATCTAGCGCGTGCAACGTGTCTTCTGCTGTCTTTACGATGATCACGGGAACCTGCGAAGAAGCCTGACCGAGGTGACAGGTGGTGGCGGGGTAAGTGCTGCTAAGGCCGGAATTCAGCGCTGCGAAGATCCACAGCAGGAAAGCCTGCGCGAAAAGGGGCGGTTTCATGACCAGGTACGTCGCAGTGGCGTGCCCCGAATGGCCCCAGAACGGTAGTCGCATTTGTAGTCAAGGCGTGGCTCCTGTGGTGACGGTGCTGTATGGTTGCCAGGCAGGACATTCAACTGTAGCTGGATCTGGCGCGAGCAAAGTGTCTTCTTTTGTCTTTACGATGATCACGGGAAACAGCGAAGCAGCCTCAATGAGGTGACAGGCGGTGGCGGGGTAGGTGCTGCCAAGGCAGAAATTCAGCGTAGCGAAGATCCACTGCAGGAAAGCCTGCGCAAAAAGCGGCGGTTTCATGACTAGGTACGTCGCAGTGGCGTGCCCCGAATGGCTCCAGAACGGTAGTCGCATTTGTAGTCAAGGCGTGGCTCCTGTGGTGACGGTGCTGTATGGTTGCCAGGCAGGGCATTCAACGGTAGCTGGATCTGGCGCGTGCAACGTGTCTTCTGCTGTTTTACGATGATCACGGGAAGCTGCAAAGCAGCCTCACCGAGGTGACAGGCGCGGGGTAGGTGCTACTAAGGCAGAAATTCAGTGCAGCGAAGATCCAGAGCAGGAAAGCCTGCGCAAAAAGCGGCGGTTTCTTGACCAGGTATGTTGCAGTGGCGTGCCCCGAATGGCCCCAGAACGGTAGTCCCATTTGTAGTCAAGGCGTGGCTCCTGTGGTGACGGTGCTGTATGGTTGCCAGGCAGGGAATTCAACTGTAGCTGGATCTAGCGCGTGCAACGTGTCTTCTACTGTCTTTACGATGATCACGGGAACCTGCGAAGCAGCCTCACCGAGGTGACAGGTGGTGGCGGGGTAAGGGCTGCTAAGGCAGGAATTCAGCGCAGCGAAGATCCACAGCAGGAAAGCCTGCGCGAAAAGCAGCGGTTTCATGACCAGGTACGTCGCAGTGGCGTGCCCCGAATGGCCCCAGAACGGTAGTCGCATTTGTGGTCAAGGCGTGGCTCCTGTGGTGACGGTGCTGTATGGTTGCCAGGCAGGACATTCAACTGTAGCTGGATCTGGCGCGAGCAAAGTGTCTTCTTTTGTCTTTACGATGATCACGGGAAAGTGCGAAGCAGCCTCAATGAGGTGACAGGAGGTGGCGGGGTAGGTGCTGCCAAGGCAGAAAGTCAGCGCAGCGAATGTCCACAGCAGGAAAGCCTGTGCGAAAAGCGGCGGTTTCATGACCAGGTACATCGCAGTGGCGTGCCCCGAATGGCTCCAGAACGGTAGTCGCATTTGTAGTCAAGGCGTGGCTCCTGTGGTGACGGTGCTGTATGGTTGCCAGGCAGGGCATTCAACGGTAGCTGGATCTGGCGCGTGCAACGTGTCTTCTGCTGTTTTACGATGATCACGGGAAGCTGCAAAGCAGCCTCACCGAGGTGACAGGCGCGGGGTAGGTGCTACTAAGGCAGAAATTCAGTGCAGCGAAGATCCAGAGCAGGAAAGCCTGCGCAAAAAGCGGCGGTTTCATGACCAGGTATGTTGCAGTGGCGTGCCCCGAATGGCCCTAGAACGGTAGTCCCATTTGTAGTCAAGGCGTGGCTCCTGTGGTGACGGTGCTGTATGTTTGCCAGGCAGGGAATTCAACTGTAGCTGGATCTAGCGCGTGCAACGTGTCTTCTACTGTCTTTACGATGATAACGGGAACCTGCGAAGCAGCCTGAACGAGGTGACAGGTGGTGGCGGGGTAAGGGCTGCTAAGGCAGGAATTCAGCGCAGCGAAGATCCACAGCAGGAAAGCCTGCGCGAAAAGCGGCGGTTTCATGACCAGGTACGTCGCAGTGGCGTGCCCCGAATGGCCCCAGAACGGTAGTCGCATTTGTAGTCAAGGCGTGGCTCCTGTGGTGACGGTGCTGTATGGTTGCCAGGCAGGACATTCAACTGTAGCTGGATCTGGCGCGAGCAAAGTGTCTTCTTTTGTCTTTACGATGATCACGGGAAAGTGCGAAGCAGCCTCAATGAGGTGGCAGAAGGTGGCGGGGTAGGTGCTGCCAAGGCAGAAAGTCAGCGCAGCTAATGTCCACAGCAAGAAAGCCTGCGCGAAAAGCGGCGGTTTCATGACTAGGTACGTCGCAGTGGCGTGCCCCGAATGGCCCCAGAACGGTAGTCGCATTTGTAGTCAAGGCGTGGCTCCTGTGGTGACGGTGCTGTATAGTTGCCAGGCAGGGCATTCAACGGTAGCTGGATCTGGCGCGTGCAACGTGTCTTCTGCTGTTTTACGATGATCACGGGAAGCTGCGAAGCAGCCTCACCGAGGTGACAGGCGCGGGGTAGGTGCTACTAAGTCAGAAATTCAGCGCAGCGAAGATCCACAGCAGGAAAGCCTGCGCAAAAAGTGGCGGTTTCATGACCAGGTATGTTGCAGAGGCGTGCCCCGAATGGCCCCAGAACGGTAGTCGCATTTGTAGTCAAGGCGTGGCTCCTGTGGTGACGGTGCTGTATGGTTGCCAGGCAGGACATTCAACTGTAGCTTGATCTGGCGCGAGCAACGTGTCTTCTGGTGTCTTTCCGATCATCACGGGAAGCTGCGAAGCAGCCACACCGAGGTGACAGGTGGTGGCGGGGTAGGTGCTGATGAGGCAGAAATTCAGCGCAGCGAAGATCCACAGCAGGAAAGCCTGCGCAAAAAGCGGCGGTTTCATGACCAGGTAGGTCGCAGTGGCGTGCCCCGAATGGCCCCAGAACGGTAGTCGCATTTGTAGTCAAGGCGTGGCTCCTGTGGTGACGGTGCGGTATGGTTGCCAGGCAGGGCAATCAACGGTAGCTGGATCCGGCGCGTGCAACGTGTTTTCTGCTGTTTTACGATGATCACGGGAAGCTGCGAAGCAGCCTCACCGAGGTGACAGGCGGTGGCGGGGTAGGTGCTGCCAAGGCAGAAATTCAGCGCAGCGAAGATCCACTGCAGGAAAGCCTGCGCAAAAAGCGGCGGTTTCATGACTAGGTACGTCGCAGTGGCGTGCCCCGAATGGCCCCAGAACGGTAGTCGCATTTGTAGTCAAGGCGTGGCTCCTGTGGTGACGGTGCTGTATGGTTGCCAGGCAGACATTCAACAGTAGCTGGATCTGGCGCGTGCAACGTGTCTTCTGCTGTTTTACGATGATCACGGGAAGCTGCGAAGCAGCCTCACCGAGGTGACAGGCGCGGGGTAGGTGCTACTAAGGCAGAAATTCAGCGCAGCGAAGATCCATAGCAGGAAAGCCTGCGCAAAAAGCGGCTGTTTCATGACCAGGTATGTTGCAGTGGCGTGCCCCGAATGGCCCCAGAACGGTAGTCGCATTTGTAGTCAAGGCGTGGCTCCTGTGGTGACGGTGCTGTATGATTGCCAGGCAGGACATTCAACTGTAGCTGGATCTGGCGCGAGCAAAGTGTCTTCTTTTGTCTTTACGATGATCACGGGAAAGAGCGAAGCAGCCTCAATGAGGTGACAGGAGGTGGCGGGGTAGGTGCTGCCAAGGCAGAAAGTCAGCGCAGCTAATGTCCACAGCAGGAAAGCCTGCGCGAAAAGGGCCGGTTTCATGACCAGGTACGTCGCAGTGGCGTGCCCCGAATGGCCCCAGAACGGTAGTCGCATTTGTAGTCAAGGCGTGGCTCCTGTGGTGACGGTGCTGTATGGTTGCCAGGCAGGGCTTTCAACTGTAGCTGGATCTGGCGCGTGCAGTGTCTTCTGCTGTCTTTACGATGATCACGGGAAGCTGCGAAGCAGCCTCACCGAGGTGACAGGCGGTGGCGGGGTAGGTGCTGCCAAGGCAGAAATTCAGCGCAGCGAAGATCCACAGCAGGAAAGCCTGCGCGAGAAGCGGCAGTTTCATGACCAGGTACGTCGCAGTGGCGTGCCCCGAATGGACCCATAATGGTAGTCGCATTTGTAGTCAAGGCGTGGCTCCTGTGGTGGCGGTGCTGTATGGTTGCCAGGCAGGACATTCAACTGTAGCTGGATCTAGCGCGTGCAACGTGTCTTCTGCTGTCTTTACGATGATCACGGGAACCTGCGAAGAAGCCTGACCGAGGTGACAGGTGGTGGCGGGGTAAGTGCTGCTAAGGCCGGAATTCAGCGCTGCGAAGATCCACAGCAGGAAAGCCTGCGCGAAAAGGGGCGGTTTCATGACCAGGTACGTCGCAGTGGCGTGCCCCGAATGGCCCCAGAACGGTAGTCGCATTTGTAGTCAAGGCGTGGCTCCTGTGGTGACGGTGCTGTATGGTTGCCAGGCAGGACATTCAACTGTAGCTGGATCTGGCGCGAGCAAAGTGTCTTCTTTTGTCTTTACGATGATCACGGGAAACAGCGAAGCAGCCTCAATGAGGTGACAGGCGGTGGCGGGGTAGGTGCTGCCAAGGCAGAAATTCAGCGTAGCGAAGATCCACTGCAGGAAAGCCTGCGCAAAAAGCGGCGGTTTCATGACTAGGTACGTCGCAGTGGCGTGCCCCGAATGGCTCCAGAACGGTAGTCGCATTTGTAGTCAAGGCGTGGCTCCTGTGGTGACGGTGCTGTATGGTTGCCAGGCAGGGCATTCAACGGTAGCTGGATCTGGCGCGTGCAACGTGTCTTCTGCTGTTTTACGATGATCACGGGAAGCTGCAAAGCAGCCTCACCGAGGTGACAGGCGCGGGGTAGGTGCTACTAAGGCAGAAATTCAGTGCAGCGAAGATCCAGAGCAGGAAAGCCTGCGCAAAAAGCGGCGGTTTCTTGACCAGGTATGTTGCAGTGGCGTGCCCCGAATGGCCCCAGAACGGTAGTCCCATTTGTAGTCAAGGCGTGGCTCCTGTGGTGACGGTGCTGTATGGTTGCCAGGCAGGGAATTCAACTGTAGCTGGATCTAGCGCGTGCAACGTGTCTTCTACTGTCTTTACGATGATCACGGGAACCTGCGAAGCAGCCTCACCGAGGTGACAGGTGGTGGCGGGGTAAGGGCTGCTAAGGCAGGAATTCAGCGCAGCGAAGATCCACAGCAGGAAAGCCTGCGCGAAAAGCAGCGGTTTCATGACCAGGTACGTCGCAGTGGCGTGCCCCGAATGGCCCCAGAACGGTAGTCGCATTTGTGGTCAAGGCGTGGCTCCTGTGGTGACGGTGCTGTATGGTTGCCAGGCAGGACATTCAACTGTAGCTGGATCTGGCGCGAGCAAAGTGTCTTCTTTTGTCTTTACGATGATCACGGGAAAGTGCGAAGCAGCCTCAATGAGGTGACAGGAGGTGGCGGGGTAGGTGCTGCCAAGGCAGAAAGTCAGCGCAGCGAATGTCCACAGCAGGAAAGCCTGTGCGAAAAGCGGCGGTTTCATGACCAGGTACATCGCAGTGGCGTGCCCCGAATGGCTCCAGAACGGTAGTCGCATTTGTAGTCAAGGCGTGGCTCCTGTGGTGACGGTGCTGTATGGTTGCCAGGCAGGGCATTCAACGGTAGCTGGATCTGGCGCGTGCAACGTGTCTTCTGCTGTTTTACGATGATCACGGGAAGCTGCAAAGCAGCCTCACCGAGGTGACAGGCGCGGGGTAGGTGCTACTAAGGCAGAAATTCAGTGCAGCGAAGATCCAGAGCAGGAAAGCCTGCGCAAAAAGCGGCGGTTTCATGACCAGGTATGTTGCAGTGGCGTGCCCCGAATGGCCCTAGAACGGTAGTCCCATTTGTAGTCAAGGCGTGGCTCCTGTGGTGACGGTGCTGTATGTTTGCCAGGCAGGGAATTCAACTGTAGCTGGATCTAGCGCGTGCAACGTGTCTTCTACTGTCTTTACGATGATAACGGGAACCTGCGAAGCAGCCTGAACGAGGTGACAGGTGGTGGCGGGGTAAGGGCTGCTAAGGCAGGAATTCAGCGCAGCGAAGATCCACAGCAGGAAAGCCTGCGCGAAAAGCGGCGGTTTCATGACCAGGTACGTCGCAGTGGCGTGCCCCGAATGGCCCCAGAACGGTAGTCGCATTTGTAGTCAAGGCGTGGCTCCTGTGGTGACGGTGCTGTATGGTTGCCAGGCAGGACATTCAACTGTAGCTGGATCTGGCGCGAGCAAAGTGTCTTCTTTTGTCTTTACGATGATCACGGGAAAGTGCGAAGCAGCCTCAATGAGGTGGCAGAAGGTGGCGGGGTAGGTGCTGCCAAGGCAGAAAGTCAGCGCAGCTAATGTCCACAGCAAGAAAGCCTGCGCGAAAAGCGGCGGTTTCATGACTAGGTACGTCGCAGTGGCGTGCCCCGAATGGCCCCAGAACGGTAGTCGCATTTGTAGTCAAGGCGTGGCTCCTGTGGTGACGGTGCTGTATGGTTGCCAGGCATGGCGTTCAACTGTAGCTGGATCTGGCGCGTGCAGTGTCTTCTGCTGTCTTTACGATGATCACGGGAAGCTGCGAAGCAGCCTCACCGAGGTGACAGGCGGTGGCGGGGTAGGTGCTGCCAAGGCAGAAATTCAGCGCAGCGAAGATCCACAGCAGGAAAGCCTGCGCAAAAAGCGGCGGTTTCATGACCAGGTATGTTGCAGTGACGCGCCCAAAATGGCCCCAGAACGGTAGTCGCATTTGTAGTCAAGGCGTGGCTCCTGTGGTGACGGTGCTGTACGGTTGCCAGGCAGGACATTCAACTGTAGCTGGATCTGGCGCGAGCGAAGTGTCTTCTTTTGTCTTTACGATGATCACGGGAAAGTGCGAACCAGCCTCAGTGAGGTGACAGGAGGTGGCGGGGTAGGTGCTGCCAAGGCAGAAAGTCAGCGCAGCGAATGTCCACAGCAGGAAAGCCTGTGCGAAAAGCGGCGGTTTCATGACCAGGTACGTCGCAGTGGCGTGCCCCGAATGGCTCGAGAACGGTAGTCGCATTTGTAGTCAAGGCGTGGCTCCTGTGGTGACGGTGCTGTATGGTTGCCAGGCAGGGCATTCAACGGTAGCTGGATCTGGCGCGAGCAACGTGTCTTCTGGTGTCTTTACGATGATCACGGGAAGCTGCGAAGCAGCCTCACCGAGGTGACAGGTGGTGGCGGGGTAGGTGCTGATGTGGCAGAAATTCAGCGCAGCGAAGATCCACAGCAGGAAAGCCTGCGCAAAAAGCGGCGGTTTCATGACCAGGTACGTCGCAGTGGCGTGCCCCGAATGGCCCCAGAACGGTAGTCGCATTTGTAGTCAAGGCGTGGCTCCTGTGGTGACGGTGCTGTATGGTTGCCAGGCAGGGCATTCAACAGTAGCTGGATCTGGCGCGAGCGAAGTGTCTTCTTTTGTCTTTACGATGATCACGGGAAAGTGCGAACCAGCCTCAGTGAGGTGACAGGAGGTGGCGGGGTAGGTGCTGCCAAGGCAGAAAGTCAGCGCAGCGAATGTCCACAGCAGGAAAGCCTGTGCGAAAAGCGGCGGTTTCATGACCAGGTACGTCGCAGTGGCGTGCCCCGAATGGCTCCAGAACGGTAGTCGCATTTGTAGTCAAGGCGTGGCTCCAGTGGTGACGGTGCTGTATGGTTGCCAGGCAGGGCATTCAACGGTAGCTGGATCTGGCGCGAGCAACGTGTCTTCTGGTGTCTTTACGATGATCACGGGAAGCTGCGAAGCAGCCTCACCGAGGTGACAGGTGGTGGCGGGGTAGGTGCTGATGTGGCAGAAATTCAGCGCAGCGAAGATCCACAGCAGGAAAGCCTGCGCAAAAAGCGGCGGTTTCATGACCAGGTACGTCGCAGTGGCGTGCCCCGAATGGCACCAGAACGGTAGTCGCATTTGTAGTCAAGGCGTGGCTCCTGTGGTGACGGTGCTGTATGGTTGCCAGGCAGGGCATTGAACGGTAGCTGGATCTGGCGCGTGCAACGTGTCTTCTGCTGTTTTACGATGATCACGGGAAGCTGCGAAGCAGCCTCACCGAGGTGACAGGTGGTGGCGGGGTAGGTGCTGATGAGGCAGAAATTCAGCGCAGTGAAGATCCACAGCAGGAAAGCCTGCGCAAAAAGCGGCGGTTTCATGACCAGGTACGTCGCAGTGGCGTGCCCCGAATGGCCCCAGAACGGTAGTCGCATTTGTAGTCAAGGCGTGGCTCCTGTGGTGACGGTGCTGTATGGTTGCCAGGCCGGGCATTCAACGGTAGCTGGATCTGGCGCGTGCAATGTGTCTTCTGCTGTTTTACGATGATCACGGGAAGCTGCGAAGCAGCCTCACCGAGGTGACAGGCGCGGGGTAGGTGCTACTAAGTCAGAAATTCAGCGCAGCGAAGATCCACAGCAGGAAAGCCTGCGCAAAAAGTGGCGGTTTCATGACCAGGTATGTTGCAGAGGCGTGCCCCGAATGGCCCCAGAACGGTAGTCGCATTTGTAGTGAAGGCGTGGCTCCTGTGGTGACGGTGCTGTATGGTTGCCAGGCAGGACATTCAACTGTAGCTTGATCTGGCGCGAGCAATGTGTCTTCTGGTGTCTTTACGATCATCACGGGAAGCTGCGAAGCAGCCTCACCGAGGTGACAAGTGGTGGCGGGGTAGGTGCTGATGAGGCAGGAATTCAGCGCAGCGAAGATCCACAGCAGGAAAGCCTGCGCGAAAAGCGGCGGTTTCATGACCAGGTACGTCGCAGTGGCGTGCCCCGAATGGCCCCAGAACGGTAGTCGCATTTGTAGTCAAGGCGTGGCTCCTGTGGTGACGGTGCTGTATGGTTGCCAGGCAGGACATTCAACTGTAGCTGGATCTGGCGCGAGCAAAGTGTCTTCTTTTGTCTTTACGATGATCACGGGAAAGTGGGAAGCAGCCTCAATGAGGTGGCAGAAGGTGGCGGGGTAGGTGCTGCCAAGGCAGGAATTCAGCGCAGCTAATGTCCACAGCAAGAAAGCCTGCGCGAAAAGCGGCGGTTTCATGACCAGGTACGTCGCAGTGGCGTGCCCCGAATGGCCCCAGAACGGTAGTCGCATTTGTAGTCAAGGCGTGGCTCCTGTGGTGACGGTGCTGTATGGTTGCCAGGCAGGGCGTTCAACGGTAGCTGGATCTGGCGCGTGCAACGTGTCTTCTGCTGTTTTACGATGATCACGGGAAGCTGCAAAGCAGCCTCACCGAGGTGACAGGCGCGGAGTAGGTGCTACTAAGGCAGAAATTCAGTGCAGCGAAGGTCCAGAGCAGGAAAGCCTGCGCAAAAAGCGGCGCTTTCATGACCAGGTATGTTGCAGTGGCGTGCCCCGAATGGCCCCAGAACGATAGTCCCATTTGTAGTCAAGGCGTGGCTCCTGTGGTTACGGTGCTGTATGGTTGCCAGGCAGGACATTCAACTGTAGCTGGATCTGGCGCGAGCAACGTGTCTTCTGGTGTCTTTACGATGATCACGGGAAGCTGCGAAGCAGCCTCACCGAGGTGACAGGTGGTGGCGGGGTAGGTGCTGCCAAGGCAGAAAGTCAGCGCAGCTAATGTCCACAGCAGGAAAGCCTGCGCGAAAAGCGGCGGTTTCATGACCAGGTACGTTGCAGTGGCGTGCCCCGAATGGCTCCAGAACGGTAGTCACATTTGTAGTCAAGGCGTGGCTCCTGTGGTGACGGTGCTGTATGGTTGCCAGGCAGACATTCAACAGTAGCTGGATCTGGCGCGTGCAACGTGTCTTCTGCTGTTTTACGATGATCACGGGAAGCTGCGAAGCAGCCTCACCGAGGTGACAGGCGCGGGGTAGGTGCTACTAAGGCAGAAATTCAGCGCAGCGAAGATCCATAGCAGGAAAGCCTGCGCAAAAAGCGGCGGTTTCATGACCATGTATGTTGCAGTGGCGTGCCCCGAATGGCCCCAGAACGGTAGTCGCATTTGTAGTCAAGGCGTGGCTCCTGTGGTGACTGTGCTGTACGATTGCCAGGCAGGACATTCAACTGTAGCTGGATCTGGCGCGAGCAAAGTGTCTTCTTTTGTCTTTATGATGATCACGGGAAACAGCGAAGCAGCCTCAATGAGGTGACAGGCGGTGGCGGGGTAGGTGCTGCCAAGGCAGAAATTCAGCGCAGCGAAGATCCACTGCAGGAAAGCCTGCGCAAAAAGCGGCGGTTTCATGACTAGGTACGTCGCAGTGGCGTGCCCCGAATGGCCCCAGAACGGTAGTCGCATTTGTAGTCAAGGCGTGGCTCCTGTGGTGACGGTGCTGTATGGTTGCCAGGCAGGACATTCAACTGTAGCTGGATCTGGCGCGAGCAAAGTGTCTTCTTTTGTCTTTACGATGATCACGGGAAAGAGCGAAGCAGCGTCAATGAGGTGACAGGAGGTGGCGGGGTGGGTGCTGCCAAGGCAGAAAGTCAGCGCAGCTAATGTCCACAGCAGGAAAGCCTGCGCGAAAAGGGCCGGTTTCATGACCAGGTACGTCGCAGTGGCGTGCCCCGAATGGCCCCAGAACGGTAGTCGCATTTGTAGTCAAGGCGTGGCTCCTGTGGTGACGGTGCTGTATGGTTGCCAGGCAGGGCATTCAACTGTAGCTGGATCTGGCGCGAGCAAAGTGTCTTCTTTTGTCTTTACGATGATCACGGGAAAGTGCGAACCAGCCTCAGTGAGGTGACAGGAGGTGGCGGGGTAGGTGCTGCCAAGGCAGAAAGTCAGCGCAGCGAATGTCCACAGCAGGAAAGCCTGTGCGAAAAGCGGCGGTTTCATGACCAGGTACGTCGCAGTGGCGTGCCCCGAATGGCTCCAGAACGGTAGTCGCATTTGTAGTCAAGGCGTGGCTCCTGTGGTGACGGTGCTGTATGGTTGCCAGGCAGGGCATTCAACGGTAGCTGGATCTGGCGCGAGCAACGTGTCTTCTGGTGTCTTTACGATGATCACGGGAAGCTGCGAAGCAGCCTCACCGAGGTGACAGGTGGTGGCGGGGTAGGTGCTGATGAGGCAGAAATTCAGCGCAGCGAAGATCCACAGCAGGAAAGCCTGCGCAAAAAGCGGCGGTTTCATGACCAGGTACGTCGCAGTGGCGTGCCCCGAATGGCCCCAGAACGGTAGTCGCATTTGTAGTCAAGGCGTGGCTCCTGTGGTGACGGTGCTGTATGGTTGCCAGGCAGGGCATTCAACGGTAGCTGGATCTGGTGCGTGCAACGTGTCTTCTGCTGTTTTACGATGATCACGGGAAGCTGCGAAGCAGCCTCACCGAGGTGACAGGTGGTGGCGGGGTAGGTGCTGATGAGGCAGAAATTCAGCGCAGCGAAGATCCACAGCAGGAAAGCCTGCGCAAAAAGCGGCGGTTTCATGACCAGGTACGTCGCAGTGGCGTGCCCCGAATGGCCCCAGAACGGTAGTCGCATTTGTATTCAAGGCGTGGCTCCTGTGGTGACAGTGCTGTATAGTTGCCAGGCAGGGCATTCAACGGTAGCTGGATCTGGCGCGTGCAACGTGTCTTCTGCTGTTTTACGATGATCACGGGAAGCTGCGAAGCAGCCTCACCGAGGTGACAGGCGCGGGGTAGGTGCTACTAAGTCAGAAATTCAGCGCAGCGAAGATCCACAGCAGGAAAGCCTGCGCAAAAAGTGGCGGTTTCATGACCAGGTATGTTGCAGAGGCGTGCCCCGAATGGCCCCAGAACGGTAGTCGCATTTGTAGTCATGGCGTGGCTCCTGTGGTGACGGTGCTGTATGGTTGCCAGGCAGGACATTCAACTGTAGCTTGATCTGGCGCGAGCAACGTGTCTTCTGGTGTCTTTCCGATCATCACGGGAAGCTGCGAAGCAGCCACACCGAGGTGACAGGTGGTGGCGGGGTAGGTGCTGATGAGGCAGAAATTCAGCGCAGCGAAGATCCACAGCAGGAAAGCCTGCGCAAAAAGCGGCGGTTTCATGACCAGGTAGGTCGCAGTGGCGTGCCCCGAATGGCCCCAGAACGGTAGTCGCATTTGTAGTCAAGGCGTGGCTCCTGTGGTGACGGTGCGGTATGGTTGCCAGGCAGGGCAATCAACGGTAGCTGGATCCGGCGCGTGCAACGTGTTTTCTGCTGTTTTACGATGATCACGGGAAGCTGCGAAGCAGCCTCACCGAGGTGACAGGCGGTGGCGGGGTAGGTGCTGCCAAGGCAGAAATTCAGCGCAGCGAAGATCCACTGCAGGAAAGCCTGCGCAAAAAGCGGCGGTTTCATGACTAGGTACGTCGCAGTGGCGTGCCCCGAATGGCCCCAGAACGGTAGTCGCATTTGTAGTCAAGGCGTGGCTCCTGTGGTGACGGTGCTGTATGGTTGCCAGGCAGACATTCAACAGTAGCTGGATCTGGCGCGTGCAACGTGTCTTCTGCTGTTTTACGATGATCACGGGAAGCTGCGAAGCAGCCTCACCGAGGTGACAGGCGCGGGGTAGGTGCTACTAAGGCAGAAATTCAGCGCAGCGAAGATCCATAGCAGGAAAGCCTGCGCAAAAAGCGGCTGTTTCATGACCAGGTATGTTGCAGTGGCGTGCCCCGAATGGCCCCAGAACGGTAGTCGCATTTGTAGTCAAGGCGTGGCTCCTGTGGTGACGGTGCTGTATGATTGCCAGGCAGGACATTCAACTGTAGCTGGATCTGGCGCGAGCAAAGTGTCTTCTTTTGTCTTTACGATGATCACGGGAAAGAGCGAAGCAGCCTCAATGAGGTGACAGGAGGTGGCGGGGTAGGTGCTGCCAAGGCAGAAAGTCAGTGCAGCTAATGTCCACAGCAGGAAAACCTGCGCGAAAAGGGCCGGTTTCATGACCAGGTACGTCGCAGTGGCGTGCCCCGAATGGCCCCAGAACGGTAGTCGCATTTGTAGTCAAGGCGTGGCTCCTGTGGTGACGGTGCTGTATGGTTGCCAGGCAGGGCTTTCAACTGTAGCTGGATCTGGCGCGTGCAGTGTCTTCTGCTGTCTTTACGATGATCACGGGAAGCTGCGAAGCAGCCTCACCGAGGTGACAGGCGGTGGCGGGGTAGGTGCTGCCAAGGCAGAAATTCAGCGCAGCGAAGATCCACAGCAGGAAAGCCTGCGCGAGAAGCGGCAGTTTCATGACCAGGTACGTCGCAGTGGCGTGCCCCGAATGGACCCATAATGGTAGTCGCATTTGTAGTCAAGGCGTGGCTCCTGTGGTGGCGGTGCTGTATGGTTGCCAGGCAGGACATTCAACTGTAGCTGGATCTAGCGCGTGCAACGTGTCTTCTGCTGTCTTTACGATGATCACGGGAACCTGCGAAGAAGCCTGACCGAGGTGACAGGTGGTGGCGGGGTAAGTGCTGCTAAGGCAGGAATTCAGCGCTGCGAAGATCCACAGCAGGAAAGCCTGCGCGAAAAGGGGCGGTTTCATGACCAGGTACGTCGCAGTGGCGTGCCCCGAATGGCCCCAGAACGGTAGTCGCATTTGTAGTCAAGGCGTGGCTCCTGTGGTGACGGTGCTGTATGGTTGCCAGGCAGGACATTCAACTGTAGCTGGATCTGGCGCGAGCAAAGTGTCTTCTTTTGTCTTTACGATGATCACGGGAAACAGCGAAGCAGCCTCAATGAGGTGACAGGCGGTGGCGGGGTAGGTGCTGCCAAGGCAGAAATTCAGCGTAGCGAAGATCCACTGCAGGAAAGCCTGCGCAAAAAGCGGCGGTTTCATGACTAGGTACGTCGCAGTGGCGTGCCCCGAATGGCTCCAGAACGGTAGTCGCATTTGTAGTCAAGGCGTGGCTCCTGTGGTGACGGTGCTGTATGGTTGCCAGGCAGGGCATTCAACGGTAGCTGGATCTGGCGCGTGCAACGTGTCTTCTGCTGTTTTACGATGATCACGGGAAGCTGCAAAGCAGCCTCACCGAGGTGACAGGCGCGGGGTAGGTGCTACTAAGGCAGAAATTCAGTGCAGCGAAGATCCAGAGCAGGAAAGCCTGCGCAAAAAGCGGCGGTTTCTTGACCAGGTATGTTGCAGTGGCGTGCCCCGAATGGCCCCAGAACGGTAGTCCAATTTGTAGTCAAGGCGTGGCTCCTGTGGTGACGGTGCTGTATGGTTGCCAGGCAGGGAATTCAACTGTAGCTGGATCTAGCGCGTGCAACGTGTCTTCTACTGTCTTTACGATGATCACGGGAACCTGCGAAGCAGCCTCACCGAGGTGACAGGTGGTGGCGGGGTAAGGGCTGCTAAGGCAGGAATTCAGCGCAGCGAAGATCCACAGCAGGAAAGCCTGCGCGAAAAGCAGCGGTTTCATGACCAGGTACGTCGCAGTGGCGTGCCCCGAATGGCCCCAGAACGGTAGTCGCATTTGTGGTCAAGGCGTGGCTCCTGTGGTGACGGTGCTGTATGGTTGCCAGGCAGGACATTCAACTGTAGCTGGATCTGGCGCGAGCAAAGTGTCTTCTTTTGTCTTTACGATGATCACGGGAAAGTGCGAAGCAGCCTCAATGAGGTGACAGGAGGTGGCGGGGTAGGTGCTGCCAAGGCAGAAAGTCAGCGCAGCGAATGTCCACAGCAGGAAAGCCTGTGCGAAAAGCGGCGGTTTCATGACCAGGTACATCGCAGTGGCGTGCCCCGAATGGCTCCAGAACGGTAGTCGCATTTGTAGTCAAGGCGTGGCTCCTGTGGTGACGGTGCTGTATGGTTGCCAGGCAGGGCATTCAACGGTAGCTGGATCTGGCGCGTGCAACGTGTCTTCTGCTGTTTTACGATGATCACGGGAAGCTGCAAAGCAGCCTCACCGAGGTGACAGGCGCGGGGTAGGTGCTACTAAGGCAGAAATTCAGTGCAGCGAAGATCCAGAGCAGGAAAGCCTGCGCAAAAAGCGGCGGTTTCATGACCAGGTATGTTGCAGTGGCGTGCCCCGAATGGCCCTAGAACGGTAGTCCCATTTGTAGTCAAGGCGTGGCTCCTGTGATTTCGGTGCTGTATGTTTGCCAGGCAGGGAATTCAACTGTAGCTGGATCTAGCGCGTGCAACGTGTCTTCTACTGTCTTTACGATGATAACGGGAACCTGCGAAGCAGCCTGACCGAGGTGACAGGTGGTGGCGGGGTAAGGGCTGCTAAGGCAGGAATTCAGCGCAGCGAAGATCCACAGCAGGAAAGCCTGCGCGAAAAGCGGCGGTTTCATGACCAGGTACGTCGCAGTGGCGTGCCCCGAATGGCCCCAGAACGGTAGTCGCATTTGTAGTCAAGGCGTGGCTCCCGTGGTGACGGTGCTGTATGGTTGCCAGGCAGGACATTCAACTGTAGCTGGATCTGGCGCGAGCAAAGTGTCTTCTTTTGTCTTTACGATGATCACGGGAAAGTGCGAAGCAGCCTCAATGAGGTGGCAGAAGGTGGCGGGGTAGGTGCTGCCAAGGCAGAAAGTCAGCGCAGCTAATGTCCACAGCAAGAAAGCCTGCGCGAAAAGCGGCGGTTTCATGACTAGGTACGTCGCAGTGGCGTGCCCCGAATGGCCCCAGAACGGTAGTCGCATTTGTAGTCAAGGCGTGGCTCCTGTGGTGACGGTGCTGTATGGTTGCCAGTCATGGCGTTCAACTGTAGCTGGATCTGGCGCGTGCAGTGTCTTCTGCTGTCTTTACGATGATCACGGGAAGCTGCGAAGCAGCCTCACCGAGGTGACAGGCGGTGGCGGGGTAGGTGCTGCCAAGGCAGAAATTCAGCGCAGCGAAGATCCACAGCAGGAAAGCCTGCGCAAAAAGCGGCGGTTTCATGACCAGGTATGTTGCAGTGACGCGCCCAAAATGGCCCCAGAACGGTAGTCGCATTTGTAGTCAAGGCGTGGCTCCTGTGGTGACGGTGCTGTACGGTTGCCAGGCAGGACATTCAACTGTAGCTGGATCTGGCGCGAGCGAAGTGTCTTCTTTTGTCTTTACGATGATCACGGGAAAGTGCGAACCAGCCTCAGTGAGGTGACAGGAGGTGGCGGGGTAGGTGCTGCCAAGGCAGAAAGTCAGCGCAGCGAATGTCCACAGCAGGAAAGCCTGTGCGAAAAGCGGCGGTTTCATGACCAGGTACGTCGCAGTGGCGTGCCCCGAATGGCTCCAGAACGGTAGTCGCATTTGTAGTCAAGGCGTGGCTCCTGTGGTGACGGTGCTGTATGGTTGCCAGGCAGGGCATTCAACGGTAGCTGGATCTGGCGCGAGCAACGTGTCTTCTGGTGTCTTTACGATGATCACGGGAAGCTGCGAAGCAGCCTCACCGAGGTGACAGGTGGTGGCGGGGTAGGTGCTGATGTGGCAGAAATTCAGCGCAGCGAAGATCCACAGCAGGAAAGCCTGCGCAAAAAGCGGCGGTTTCATGACCAGGTACGTCGCAGTGGCGTGCCCCGAATGGCCCCAGAACGGTAGTCGCATTTGTAGTCAAGGCGTGGCTCCTGTGGTGACGGTGCTGTATGGTTGCCAGGCAGGGCATTCAACAGTAGCTGGATCTGGCGCGAGCGAAGTGTCTTCTTTTGTCTTTACGATGATCACGGGAAAGTGCGAACCAGCCTCAGTGAGGTGACAGGAGGTGGCGGGGTAGGTGCTGCCAAGGCAGAAAGTCAGCGCAGCGAATGTCCACAGCAGGAAAGCCTGTGCGAAAAGCGGCGGTTTCATGACCAGGTACGTCGCAGTGGCGTGCCCCGAATGGCTCCAGAACGGTAGTCGCATTTGTAGTCAAGGCGTGGCTCCAGTGGTGACGGTGCTGTATGGTTGCCAGGCAGGGCATTCAACGGTAGCTGGATCTGGCGCGAGCAACGTGTCTTCTGGTGTCTTTACGATGATCACGGGAAGCTGCGAAGCAGCCTCACCGAGGTGACAGGTGGTGGCGGGGTAGGTGCTGATGTGGCAGAAATTCAGCGCAGCGAAGATCCACAGCAGGAAAGCCTGCGCAAAAAGCGGCGGTTTCATGACCAGGTACGTCGCAGTGGCGTGCCCCGAATGGCCCCAGAACGGTAGTCGCATTTGTAGTCAAGGCGTGGCTCCTGTGGTGACGGTGCTGTATGGTTGCCAGGCAGGGCATTCAACGGTAGCTGGATCTGGCGCGTGCAACGTGTCTTCTGCTGTTTTACGATGATCACGGGAAGCTGCGAAGCAGCCTCACCGAGGTGACAGGTGGTGGCGGGGTAGGTGCTGATGAGGCAGAAATTCAGCGCAGTGAAGATCCACAGCAGGAAAGCCTGCGCAAAAAGCGGCGGTTTCATGACCAGGTACGTCGCAGTGGCGTGCCCCGAATGGCCCCAGAACGGTAGTCGCATTTGTAGTCAAGGCGTGGCTCCTGTGGTGACGGTGCTGTATGGTTGCCAGGCCGGGCATTCAACGGTAGCTGGATCTGGCGCGTGCAATGTGTCTTCTGCTGTTTTACGATGATCACGGGAAGCTGCGAAGCAGCCTCACCGAGGTGACAGGCGCGGGGTAGGTGCTACTAAGTCAGAAATTCAGCGCAGCGAAGATCCACAGCAGGAAAGCCTGCGCAAAAAGTGGCGGTTTCATGACCAGGTATGTTGCAGAGGCGTGCCCCGAATGGCCCCAGAACGGTAGTCGCATTTGTAGTGAAGGCGTGGCTCCTGTGGTGACGGTGCTGTATGGTTGCCAGGCAGGACATTCAACTGTAGCTTGATCTGGCGCGAGCAATGTGTCTTCTGGTGTCTTTACGATCATCACGGGAAGCTGCGAAGCAGCCTCACCGAGGTGACAAGTGGTGGCGGGGTAGGTGCTGATGAGGCAGGAATTCAGCGCAGCGAAGATCCACAGCAGGAAAGCCTGCGCGAAAAGCGGCGGTTTCATGACCAGGTACGTCGCAGTGGCGTGCCCCGAATGGCCCCAGAACGGTAGTCGCATTTGTAGTCAAGGTGTGGCTCCTGTGGTGACGGTGCTGTATGGTTGCCAGGCAGGACATTCAACTGTAGCTGGATCTGGCGCGAGCAAAGTGTCTTCTTTTGTCTTTACGATGATCACGGGAAAGTGGGAAGCAGCCTCAATGAGGTGGCAGAAGGTGGCGGGGTAGGTGCTGCCAAGGCAGGAATTCAGCGCAGCTAATGTCCACAGCAAGAAAGCCTGCGCGAAAAGCGGCGGTTTCATGACCAGGTACGTCGCAGTGGCGTGCCCCGAATGGCCCCAGAACGGTAGTCGCATTTGTAGTCAAGGCGTGGCTCCTGTGGTGACGGTGCTGTATGGTTGCCAGGCAGGGCGTTCAACGGTAGCTGGATCTGGCGCGTGCAACGTGTCTTCTGCTGTTTTACGATGATCACGGGAAGCTGCAAAGCAGCCTCACCGAGGTGACAGGCGCGGGGTAGGTGCTACTAAGGCAGAAATTCAGTGCAGCGAAGATCCAGAGCAGGAAAGCCTGCGCAAAAAGCGGCGGTTTCATGACCAGGTACGTCGCAGTGGCGTGCCCCGAATGGCCCCAGAACGGTAGTCGCATTTGTGGTCAAGGCGTGGCTCCTGTGGTGACGGTGCTGTATGGTTGCCAGGCAGGGCGTTCAACGGTAGCTGGATCTAGCGCGTGCAACGTGTCTTCTACTGTCTTTACGATGATCACGGGAACCTGCGAAGCAGCCTCACCGAGGTGACAGGTGGTGGCGGGGTAAGGGCTGCTAAGGCAGGAATTCAGCGCAGCGAAGATCCACAGCAGGAAAGCCTGCGCGAAAAGCAGCGGTTTCATGACCAGGTACGTCGCAGTGGCGTGCCCCGAATGGCCCCAGAACGGTAGTCGCATTTGTGGTCAAGGCGTGGCTCCTGTGGTGACGGTGCTGTATGGTTGCCAGGCAGGACATTCAACTGTAGCTGGATCTGGCGCGAGCAAAGTGTCTTCTTTTGTCTTTACGATGATCACGGGAAAGTGCGAAGCAGCCTCAATGAGGTGACAGGAGGTGGCGGGGTAGGTGCTGCCAAGGCAGAAAGTCAGCGCAGCGAATGTCCACAGCAGGAAAGCCTGTGCGAAAAGCGGCGGTTTCATGACCAGGTACATCGCAGTGGCGTGCCCCGAATGGCTCCAGAACGGTAGTCGCATTTGTAGTCAAGGCGTGGCTCCTGTGGTGACGGTGCTGTATGGTTGCCAGGCAGGGCATTCAACGGTAGCTGGATCTGGCGCGTGCAACGTGTCTTCTGCTGTTTTACGATGATCACGGGAAGCTGCAAAGCAGCCTCACCGAGGTGACAGGCGCGGGGTAGGTGCTACTAAGGCAGAAATTCAGTGCAGCGAAGATCCAGAGCAGGAAAGCCTGCGCAAAAAGCGGCGGTTTCATGACCAGGTATGTTGCAGTGGCGTGCCCCGAATGGCCCTAGAACGGTAGTCCCATTTGTAGTCAAGGCGTGGCTCCTGTGGTGATGGTGCTGTATGTTTGCCAGGCAGGGAATTCAACTGTAGCTGGATCTAGCGCGTGCAACGTGTCTTCTACTGTCTTTACGATGATAACGGGAACCTGCGAAGCAGCCTGACCGAGGTGACAGGTGGTGGCGGGGTAAGGGCTGCTAAGGCAGGAATTCAGCGCAGCGAAGATCCACAGCAGGAAAGCCTGCGCGAAAAGCGGCGGTTTCATGACCAGGTACGTCGCAGTGGCGTGCCCCGAATGGCCCCAGAACGGTAGTCGCATTTGTAGTCAAGGCGTGGCTCCCGTGGTGACGGTGCTGTATGGTTGCCAGGCAGGACATTCAACTGTAGCTGGATCTGGCGCGAGCAAAGTGTCTTCTTTTGTCTTTACGATGATCACGGGAAAGTGCGAAGCAGCCTCAATGAGGTGGCAGAAGGTGGCGGGGTAGGTGCTGCCAAGGCAGAAAGTCAGCGCAGCTAATGTCCACAGCAAGAAAGCCTGCGCGAAAAGCGGCGGTTTCATGACTAGGTACGTCGCAGTGGCGTGCCCCGAATGGCCCCAGAACGGTAGTCGCATTTGTAGTCAAGGCGTGGCTCCTGTGGTGACGGTGCTGTATGGTTGCCAGTCATGGCGTTCAACTGTAGCTGGATCTGGCGCGTGCAGTGTCTTCTGCTGTCTTTACGATGATCACGGGAAGCTGCGAAGCAGCCTCACCGAGGTGACAGGCGGTGGCGGGGTAGGTGCTGCCAAGGCAGAAATTCAGCGCAGCGAAGATCCACAGCAGGAAAGCCTGCGCAAAAAGCGGCGGTTTCATGACCAGGTATGTTGCAGTGACGCGCCCAAAATGGCCCCAGAACGGTAGTCGCATTTGTAGTCAAGGCGTGGCTCCTGTGGTGACGGTGCTGTACGGTTGCCAGGCAGGACATTCAACTGTAGCTGGATCTGGCGCGAGCGAAGTGTCTTCTTTTGTCTTTACGATGATCACGGGAAAGTGCGAACCAGCCTCAGTGAGGTGACAGGAGGTGGCGGGGTAGGTGCTGCCAAGGCAGAAAGTCAGCGCAGCGAATGTCCACAGCAGGAAAGCCTGTGCGAAAAGCGGCGGTTTCATGACCAGGTACGTCGCAGTGGCGTGCCCCGAATGGCTCCAGAACGGTAGTCGCATTTGTAGTCAAGGCGTGGCTCCTGTGGTGACGGTGCTGTATGGTTGCCAGGCAGGGCATTCAACGGTAGCTGGATCTGGCGCGAGCAACGTGTCTTCTGGTGTCTTTACGATGATCACGGGAAGCTGCGAAGCAGCCTCACCGAGGTGACAGGTGGTGGCGGGGTAGGTGCTGATGTGGCAGAAATTCAGCGCAGCGAAGATCCACAGCAGGAAAGCCTGCGCAAAAAGCGGCGGTTTCATGACCAGGTACGTCGCAGTGGCGTGCCCCGAATGGCCCCAGAACGGTAGTCGCATTTGTAGTCAAGGCGTGGCTCCTGTGGTGACGGTGCTGTATGGTTGCCAGGCAGGGCATTCAACAGTAGCTGGATCTGGCGCGAGCGAAGTGTCTTCTTTTGTCTTTACGATGATCACGGGAAAGTGCGAACCAGCCTCAGTGAGGTGACAGGAGGTGGCGGGGTAGGTGCTGCCAAGGCAGAAAGTCAGCGCAGCGAATGTCCACAGCAGGAAAGCCTGTGCGAAAAGCGGCGGTTTCATGACCAGGTACGTCGCAGTGGCGTGCCCCGAATGGCTCCAGAACGGTAGTCGCATTTGTAGTCAAGGCGTGGCTCCAGTGGTGACGGTGCTGTATGGTTGCCAGGCAGGGCATTCAACGGTAGCTGGATCTGGCGCGAGCAACGTGTCTTCTGGTGTCTTTACGATGATCACGGGAAGCTGCGAAGCAGCCTCACCGAGGTGACAGGTGGTGGCGGGGTAGGTGCTGATGTGGCAGAAATTCAGCGCAGCGAAGATCCACAGCAGGAAAGCCTGCGCAAAAAGCGGCGGTTTCATGACCAGGTACGTCGCAGTGGCGTGCCCCGAATGGCCCCAGAATGGTAGTCGCATTTGTAGTCAAGGCGTGGCTCCTGTGGTGACGGTGCTGTATGGTTGCCAGGCAGGGCATTCAACGGTAGCTGGATCTGGCGCGTGCAACGTGTCTTCTGCTGTTTTACGATGATCACGGGAAGCTGCGAAGCAGCCTCACCGAGGTGACAGGTGGTGGCGGGGTAGGTGCTGATGAGGCAGAAATTCAGCGCAGTGAAGATCCACAGCAGGAAAGCCTGCGCAAAAAGCGGCGGTTTCATGACCAGGTACGTCGCAGTGGCGTGCCCCGAATGGCCCCAGAACGGTAGTCGCATTTGTAGTCAAGGCGTGGCTCCTGTGGTGACGGTGCTGTATGGTTGCCAGGCCGGGCATTCAACGGTAGCTGGATCTGGCGCGTGCAATGTGTCTTCTGCTGTTTTACGATGATCACGGGAAGCTGCGAAGCAGCCTCACCGAGGTGACAGGCGCGGGGTAGGTGCTACTAAGTCAGAAATTCAGCGCAGCGAAGATCCACAGCAGGAAAGCCTGCGCAAAAAGTGGCGGTTTCATGACCAGGTATGTTGCAGAGGCGTGCCCCGAATGGCCCCAGAACGGTAGTCGCATTTGTAGTGAAGGCGTGGCTCCTGTGGTGACGGTGCTGTATGGTTGCCAGGCAGGACATTCAACTGTAGCTTGATCTGGCGCGAGCAATGTGTCTTCTGGTGTCTTTACGATCATCACGGGAAGCTGCGAAGCAGCCTCACCGAGGTGACAAGTGGTGGCGGGGTAGGTGCTGATGAGGCAGGAATTCAGCGCAGCGAAGATCCACAGCAGGAAAGCCTGCGCGAAAAGCGGCGGTTTCATGACCAGGTATGTTGCAGAGGCGTGCCCCGAATGGCCCCAGAACGGTAGTCGCATTTGTAGTGAAGGCGTGGCTCCTGTGGTGACGGTGCTGTATGGTTGCCAGGCAGGACATTCAACTGTAGCTTGATCTGGCGCGAGCAATGTGTCTTCTGGTGTCTTTACGATCATCACGGGAAGCTGCGAAGCAGCCTCACCGAGGTGACAAGTGGTGGCGGGGTAGGTGCTGCCAAGGCAGGAATTCAGCGCAGCTAATGTCCACAGCAAGAAAGCCTGCGCGAAAAGCGGCGGTTTCATGACCAGGTACGTCGCAGTGGCGTGCCCCGAATGGCCCCAGAACGGTAGTCGCATTTGTAGTCAAGGCGTGGCTCCTGTGGTGACGGTGCTGTATGGTTGCCAGGCAGGGCGTTCAACGGTAGCTGGATCTGGCGCGTGCAACGTGTCTTCTGCTGTTTTACGATGATCACGGGAAGCTGCAAAGCAGCCTCACCGAGGTGACAGGCGCGGGGTAGGTGCTACTAAGGCAGAAATTCAGTGCAGCGAAGATCCAGAGCAGGAAAGCCTGCGCAAAAAGCGGCGGTTTCATGACCAGGTACGTCGCAGTGGCGTGCCCCGAATGGCCCCAGAACGGTAGTCGCATTTGTGGTCAAGGCGTGGCTCCTGTGGTGACGGTGCTGTATGGTTGCCAGGCAGGGCGTTCAACGGTAGCTGGATCTAGCGCGTGCAACGTGTCTTCTACTGTCTTTACGATGATCACGGGAACCTGCGAAGCAGCCTCACCGAGGTGACAGGTGGTGGCGGGGTAAGGGCTGCTAAGGCAGGAATTCAGCGCAGCGAAGATCCACAGCAGGAAAGCCTGCGCGAAAAGCAGCGGTTTCATGACCAGGTACGTCGCAGTGGCGTGCCCCGAATGGCCCCAGAACGGTAGTCGCATTTGTGGTCAAGGCGTGGCTCCTGTGGTGACGGTGCTGTATGGTTGCCAGGCAGGACATTCAACTGTAGCTGGATCTGGCGCGAGCAAAGTGTCTTCTTTTGTCTTTACGATGATCACGGGAAAGTGCGAAGCAGCCTCAATGAGGTGACAGGAGGTGGCGGGGTAGGTGCTGCCAAGGCAGAAAGTCAGCGCAGCGAATGTCCACAGCAGGAAAGCCTGTGCGAAAAGCGGCGGTTTCATGACCAGGTACATCGCAGTGGCGTGCCCCGAATGGCTCCAGAACGGTAGTCGCATTTGTAGTCAAGGCGTGGCTCCTGTGGTGACGGTGCTGTATGGTTGCCAGGCAGGGCATTCAACGGTAGGTGGATCTGGCGCGTGCAACGTGTCTTCTGCTGTTTTACGATGATCACGGGAAGCTGCAAAGCAGCCTCACCGAGGTGACAGGCGCGGGGTAGGTGCTACTAAGGCAGAAATTCAGTGCAGCGAAGATCCAGAGCAGGAAAGCCTGCGCAAAAAGCGGCGGTTTCATGACCAGGTATGTTGCAGTGGCGTGCCCCGAATGGCCCTAGAACGGTAGTCCCATTTGTAGTCAAGGCGTGGCTCCTGTGGTGATGGTGCTGTATGTTTGCCAGGCAGGGAATTCAACTGTAGCTGGATCTAGCGCGTGCAACGTGTCTTCTACTGTCTTTACGATGATAACGGGAACCTGCGAAGCAGCCTGACCGAGGTGACAGGTGGTGGCGGGGTAAGGGCTGCTAAGGCAGGAATTCAGCGCAGCGAAGATCCACAGCAGGAAAGCCTGCGCGAAAAGCGGCGGTTTCATGACCAGGTACGTCGCAGTGGCGTGCCCCGAATGGCCCCAGAACGGTAGTCGCATTTGTAGTCAAGGCGTGGCTCCCGTGGTGACGGTGCTGTATGGTTGCCAGGCAGGACATTCAACTGTAGCTGGATCTGGCGCGAGCAAAGTGTCTTCTTTTGTCTTTACGATGATCACGGGAAAGTGCGAAGCAGCCTCAATGAGGTGGCAGAAGGTGGCGGGGTAGGTGCTGCCAAGGCAGAAAGTCAGCGCAGCTAATGTCCACAGCAAGAAAGCCTGCGCGAAAAGCGGCGGTTTCATGACTAGGTACGTCGCAGTGGCGTGCCCCGAATGGCCCCAGAACGGTAGTCGCATTTGTAGTCAAGGCGTGGCTCCTGTGGTGACGGTGCTGTATGGTTGCCAGGCATGGCGTTCAACTGTAGCTGGATCTGGCGCGTGCAGTGTCTTCTGCTGTCTTTACGATGATCACGGGAAGCTGCGAAGCAGCCTCACCGAGGTGACAGGCGGTGGCGGGGTAGGTGCTGCCAAGGCAGAAATTCAGCGCAGCGAAGATCCACAGCAGGAAAGCCTGCGCAAAAAGCGGCGGTTTCATGACCAGGTATGTTGCAGTGACGCGCCCAAAATGGCCCCAGAACGGTAGTCGCATTTGTAGTCAAGGCGTGGCTCCTGTGGTGACGGTGCTGTACGGTTGCCAGGCAGGACATTCAACTGTAGCTGGATCTGGCGCGAGCGAAGTGTCTTCTTTTGTCTTTACGATGATCACGGGAAAGTGCGAACCAGCCTCAGTGAGGTGACAGGAGGTGGCGGGGTAGGTGCTGCCAAGGCAGAAAGTCAGCGCAGCGAATGTCCACAGCAGGAAAGCCTGTGCGAAAAGCGGCGGTTTCATGACCAGGTACGTCGCAGTGGCGTGCCCCGAATGGCTCCAGAACGGTAGTCGCATTTGTAGTCAAGGCGTGGCTCCTGTGGTGACGGTGCTGTATGGTTGCCAGGCAGGGCATTCAACGGTAGCTGGATCTGGCGCGAGCAACGTGTCTTCTGGTGTCTTTACGATGATCACGGGAAGCTGCGAAGCAGCCTCACCGAGGTGACAGGTGGTGGCGGGGTAGGTGCTGATGTGGCAGAAATTCAGCGCAGCGAAGATCCACAGCAGGAAAGCCTGCGCAAAAAGCGGCGGTTTCATGACCAGGTACGTCGCAGTGGCGTGCCCCGAATGGCCCCAGAACGGTAGTCGCATTTGTAGTCAAGGCGTGGCTCCTGTGGTGACGGTGCTGTATGGTTGCCAGGCAGGGCATTCAACAGTAGCTGGATCTGGCGCGAGCGAAGTGTCTTCTTTTGTCTTTACGATGATCACGGGAAAGTGCGAACCAGCCTCAGTGAGGTGACAGGAGGTGGCGGGGTAGGTGCTGCCAAGGCAGAAAGTCAGCGCAGCGAATGTCCACAGCAGGAAAGCCTGTGCGAAAAGCGGCGGTTTCATGACCAGGTACGTCGCAGTGGCGTGCCCCGAATGGCTCCAGAACGGTAGTCGCATTTGTAGTCAAGGCGTGGCTCCAGTGGTGACGGTGCTGTATGGTTGCCAGGCAGGGCATTCAACGGTAGCTGGATCTGGCGCGAGCAACGTGTCTTCTGGTGTCTTTACGATGATCACGGGAAGCTGCGAAGCAGCCTCACCGAGGTGACAGGTGGTGGCGGGGTAGGTGCTGATGTGGCAGAAATTCAGCGCAGCGAAGATCCACAGCAGGAAAGCCTGCGCAAAAAGCGGCGGTTTCATGACCAGGTACGTCGCAGTGGCGTGCCCCGAATGGCCCCAGAACGGTAGTCGCATTTGTAGTCAAGGCGTGGCTCCTGTGGTGACGGTGCTGTATGGTTGCCAGGCAGGGCATTCAACGGTAGCTGGATCTGGCGCGTGCAACGTGTCTTCTGCTGTTTTACGATGATCACGGGAAGCTGCGAAGCAGCCTCACCGAGGTGACAGGTGGTGGCGGGGTAGGTGCTGATGAGGCAGAAATTCAGCGCAGTGAAGATCCACAGCAGGAAAGCCTGCGCAAAAAGCGGCGGTTTCATGACCAGGTACGTCGCAGTGGCGTGCCCCGAATGGCCCCAGAACGGTAGTCGCATTTGTAGTCAAGGCGTGGCTCCTGTGGTGACGGTGCTGTATGGTTGCCAGGCCGGGCATTCAACGGTAGCTGGATCTGGCGCGTGCAATGTGTCTTCTGCTGTTTTACGATGATCACGGGAAGCTGCGAAGCAGCCTCACCGAGGTGACAGGCGCGGGGTAGGTGCTACTAAGTCAGAAATTCAGCGCAGCGAAGATCCACAGCAGGAAAGCCTGCGCAAAAAGTGGCGGTTTCATGACCAGGTATGTTGCAGAGGCGTGCCCCGAATGGCCCCAGAACGGTAGTCGCATTTGTAGTGAAGGCGTGGCTCCTGTGGTGACGGTGCTGTATGGTTGCCAGGCAGGACATTCAACTGTAGCTTGATCTGGCGCGAGCAATGTGTCTTCTGGTGTCTTTACGATCATCACGGGAAGCTGCGAAGCAGCCTCACCGAGGTGACAAGTGGTGGCGGGGTAGGTGCTGATGAGGCAGGAATTCAGCGCAGCGAAGATCCACAGCAGGAAAGCCTGCGCGAAAAGCGGCGGTTTCATGACCAGGTACGTCGCAGTGGCGTGCCCCGAATGGCCCCAGAACGGTAGTCGCATTTGTAGTCAAGGCGTGGCTCCTGTGGTGACGGTGCTGTATGGTTGCCAGGCAGGACATTCAACTGTAGCTGGATCTGGCGCGAGCAAAGTGTCTTCTTTTGTCTTTACGATGATCACGGGAAAGTGGGAAGCAGCCTCAATGAGGTGGCAGAAGGTGGCGGGGTAGGTGCTGCCAAGGCAGGAATTCAGCGCAGCTAATGTCCACAGCAAGAAAGCCTGCGCGAAAAGCGGCGGTTTCATGACCAGGTACGTCGCAGTGGCGTGCCCCGAATGGCCCCAGAACGGTAGTCGCATTTGTAGTCAAGGCGTGGCTCCTGTGGTGACGGTGCTGTATGGTTGCCAGGCAGGGCGTTCAACGGTAGCTGGATCTGGCGCGTGCAACGTGTCTTCTGCTGTTTTACGATGATCACGGGAAGCTGCAAAGCAGCCTCACCGAGGTGACAGGCGCGGAGTAGGTGCTACTAAGGCAGAAATTCAGTGCAGCGAAGGTCCAGAGCAGGAAAGCCTGCGCAAAAAGCGGCGGTTTCATGACCAGGTATGTTGCAGTGGCGTGCCCCGAATGGCCCCAGAACGATAGTCCCATTTGTAGTCAAGGCGTGGCTCCTGTGGTTACGGTGCTGTATGGTTGCCAGGCAGGACATTCAACTGTAGCTGGATCTGGCGCGAGCAACGTGTCTTCTGGTGTCTTTACGATGATCACGGGAAGCTGCGAAGCAGCCTCACCGAGGTGACAGGTGGTGGCGGGGTAGGTGCTGCCAAGGCAGAAAGTCAGCGCAGCTAATGTCCACAGCAGGAAAGCCTGCGCGAAAAGCGGCGGTTTCATGACCAGGTACGTTGCAGTGGCGTGCCCCGAATGGCTCCAGAACGGTAGTCACATTTGTAGTCAAGGCGTGGCTCCTGTGGTGACGGTGCTGTATGGTTGCCAGGCAGACATTCAACAGTAGCTGGATCTGGCGCGTGCAACGTGTCTTCTGCTGTTTTACGATGATCACGGGAAGCTGCGAAGCAGCCTCACCGAGGTGACAGGCGCGGGGTAGGTGCTACTAAGGCAGAAATTCAGCGCAGCGAAGATCCATAGCAGGAAAGCCTGCGCAAAAAGCGGCGGTTTCATGACCATGTATGTTGCAGTGGCGTGCCCCGAATGGCCCCAGAACGGTAGTCGCATTTGTAGTCAAGGCGTGGCTCCTGTGGTGACTGTGCTGTACGATTGCCAGGCAGGACATTCAACTGTAGCTGGATCTGGCGCGAGCAAAGTGTCTTCTTTTGTCTTTATGATGATCACGGGAAACAGCGAAGCAGCCTCAATGAGGTGACAGGCGGTGGCGGGGTAGGTGCTGCCAAGGCAGAAATTCAGCGCAGCGAAGATCCACTGCAGGAAAGCCTGCGCAAAAAGCGGCGGTTTCATGACTAGGTACGTCGCAGTGGCGTGCCCCGAATGGCCCCAGAACGGTAGTCGCATTTGTAGTCAAGGCGTGGCTCCTGTGGTGACGGTGCTGTATGGTTGCCAGGCAGGACATTCAACTGTAGCTGGATCTGGCGCGAGCAAAGTGTCTTCTTTTGTCTTTACGATGATCACGGGAAAGAGCGAAGCAGCGTCAATGAGGTGACAGGAGGTGGCGGGGTGGGTGCTGCCAAGGCAGAAAGTCAGCGCAGCTAATGTCCACAGCAGGAAAGCCTGCGCGAAAAGGGCCGGTTTCATGACCAGGTACGTCGCAGTGGCGTGCCCCGAATGGCCCCAGAACGGTAGTCGCATTTGTAGTCAAGGCGTGGCTCCTGTGGTGACGGTGCTGTATGGTTGCCAGGCAGGGCGTTCAACTGTAGCTGGATCTGGCGCGTGCAGTGTCTTCTGCTGTCTTTACGATGATCACGGGAAGCTGCGAAGCAGCCTCACCGAGGTGACAGGCGGTGGCGGGGTAGGTGCTGTCAAGGCAGAAACTCAGCGCAGCGAAGATCCACAGCAGGAAAGCCTGCGCGAGAAGCGGCAGTTTCTTGACCAGGTACGTCGCAGTGGCGTGCCCCGAATGGACCCAGAATGGTAGTCGCATTTGTATTCAAGGCGTGGCTCCAGTGGTGGCGGTGCTGTATGGTTGCCAGGCAGAACATTCAACTGTAGCATGATCTGGCGCGTGCAACGTGTCTTCTGGTGTCTTTACGATCATCACGGGAAGCTGCGAAGCAGCCTCACCGAGGTGACAAGTGGTGGCGGGGTAGGTGCTGATGAGGCAGAAATTTAGCGCAGCGAAGATCCACAGCAGGAAAGCCTGCGCAAAAAGCGGCGGTTTCATGACCAGGTATGTTGCAGTGACGTGCCCAAAATGGCCCCAGAACGGTAGTCGCATTTGTAGTCAAGGCGTGGCTCCTGTAGTGGCGGTGCTGTATGTTTGCCAGGCAGGACATTCAACTGTAGCTGGATCTGGCGCGAGCGAAGTGTCTTTTTTTGTCTTTACGATGATAACGGGAAAGTGCGAACCAGCCTCAGTGAGGTGACAGGAGGTGGCGGGGTAGGTGCTGCCAAGGCAGAAAGTCAGCGCAGCGAATGTCCACAGCAGGAAAGCCTGTGCGAAAAGCGGCGGTTTCATGACCAGGTACGTCGCAGTGGCGTGCCCCGAATGGCTCCAGAACGGTAGTCGCATTTGTAGTCAAGGCGTGGCTCCTGTGGTGACGGTGCTGTATGGTTGCCAGGCAGGGCATTCAACGGTAGCTGGATCTGGCGCGAGCAACGTGTCTTCTGGTGTCTTTACGATGATCACGGGAAGCTGCGAAGCAGCCTCACCGAGGTGACAGGTGGTGGCGGGGTAGGTGCTGATGAGGCAGAAATTCAGCGCAGCGAAGATCTACAGCAGGAAAGCCTGCGCAAAAAGCGGCGGTTTCATGACCAGGTACGTCGCAGTGGCGTGCCCCGAATGGCCCCAGAACGGTAGCCGCATTTGTAGTCAAGGCGTGGCTCCTGTGGTGACGGTGCTGTATGGTTGCCAGGCAGCGCATTCAACGGTAGCTGGATCTGGCGCGTGCAACGTGTCTTCTGCTGTTTTACAATGATCACGGGAAGCTGCGAAGCAGCCTCACCGAGGTGACAGGTGGTGGCGGGGTAGGTGCTGATGAGGCAGAAATTCAGCGCAGCGAAGATCCACAGCAGGAAAGCCTGCGCAAAAAGCGGCGGTTTCATGACTAGGTACGTCGCAGTGGCGTGCCCCGAATGGCCCCAGAACGGTAGTCGCATTTGTAGTCAAGGCGTGGCTCCTGTGGTGGCGGTGCTGTATGGTTGCCAGGCAGGACATTCAACTGTAGCTGGATCTAGCGCGTGCAACGTGTCTTCTGCTGTCTTTACGATGATCACGGGAACCTGCGAAGAAGCCTGACCGAGGTGACAGGTGGTGGCGGGGTAAGTGCTGCTAAGGCAGGAATTCAGCGCAGCGAAGATCCACAGCAGGAAAGCCTGCGCGAAAAGCGGCGGTTTCATGACCAGGTACGTCGCAGTGGCGTGCCCCGAATGGCCCCAGAACGGTAGTCGCATTTGTAGTCAAGGCGTGGCTCCTGTGGTGACGGTGCTGTATGGTTGCCAGGCAGGACATTCAACTGTAGCTGGATCTGGCGCGAGCAAAGTGTCTTCTTTTGTCTTTACGATGATCACGGGAAACAGCGAAGCAGCCTCAATGAGGTGACAGGCGGTGGCGGGGTAGGTGCTGCCAAGGCAGAAATTCAGCGTAGCGAAGATCCACTGCAGGAAAGCCTGCGCAAAAATTGGCGGTTTCATGACTAGGTACGTCGCAGTGGCGTGCCCCGAATGGCCCCAGAACGGTAGTCGCATTTGTAGTCAAGGCGTGGCTCCTGTGGTGACGGTGCTGTATGGTTGCCAGGCACGGGATTCAACGGTAGCTGGATCTGGCGCGTGCAACGTGTCTTCTGCTGTTTTACGATGATCACGGGAACCTGCGAAGCAGCCTCACCGAGGTGACAGGTGGTGGCGGGGTAAGGGCTGCTAAGGCAGGAATTCAGCGCAGCGAAGATCCACAGCAGGAAAGCCTGCGCAAAAAGCGGCGGTTTCATGACCAGGTACGTCGCAGTGGCGTGCCCCGAATGGCCCCAGAACGGTAGTCGCATTTGTAGTCAAGGCGTGGCTCCTGTGGTGACGGTGCTGTATGGTTGCCAGGCAGGGCATTCAACGGTAGCTGGATCTGGTGCGTGCAACGTGTCTTCTGCTGTTTTACGATGATCACGGGAAGCTGCGAAGCAGCCTCACCGAGGTGACAGGTGGTGGCGGGGTAGGTGCTGATGAGGCAGAAATTCAGCGCAGCGAAGATCCACAGCAGGAAAGCCTGCGCGAAAAGCGGCGGTTTCATGACCAGGTACGTCGCAGTGGCGTGCCCCGAATGGCCCCAGAACGGTAGTCGCATTTGTAGTCAAGGCGTGGCTCCTGTGGTGACAGTGCTGTATGGTTGCCAGGCAGGGCATTCAACGGTAGCTGGATCTGGCGCGTGCAACGTGTCTTCTGCTGTTTTACGATGATCACGGGAAGCTGCGAAGCAGCCTCACCGAGGTGACAGGCGCGGGGTAGGTGCTACTAAGTCAGAAATTCAGCGCAGCGAAGATCCACAGCAGGAAAGCCTGCGCAAAAAGTGGCGGTTTCATGACCAGGTATGTTGCAGAGGCGTGCCCCGAATGGCCCCAGAACGGTAGTCGCATTTGTAGTCAAGGCGTGGCTCCTGTGGTGACGGTGCTGTATGGTTGCCAGGCAGGACATTCAACTGTAGCTTGATCTGGCGCGAGCAACGTGTCTTCTGGTGTCTTTCCGATCATCACGGGAAGCTGCGAAGCAGCCACACCGAGGTGACAGGTGGTGGCGGGGTAGGTGCTGATGAGGCAGAAATTCAGCGCAGCGAAGATCCACAGCAGGAAAGCCTGCGCAAAAAGCGGCGGTTTCATGACCAGGTACGTCGCAGTGGCGTGCCCCGAATGGCCCCAGAACGGTAGTCGCATTTGTAGTCAAGGCGTGGCTCCTGTGGTGACGGTGCTGTATGGTTGCCAGGCAGGGCATTCAACGGTAGCTGGATCCGGCGCGTGCAACGTGTTTTCTGCTGTTTTACGATGATCACGGGAAGCTGCGAAGCAGCCTCACCGAGGTGACAGGCGGTGGCGGGGTAGGTGCTGCCAAGGCAGAAATTCAGCGCAGCGAAGATCCACTGCAGGAAAGCCTGCGCAAAAAGCGGCGGTTTCATGACTAGGTACGTCGCAGTGGCGTGCCCCGAATGGCCCCAGAACGGTAGTCGCATTTGTAGACAAGGCGTGGCTCCTGTGGTGACGGTGCTGTATGGTTGCCAGGCAGACATTCAACAGTAGCTGGATCTGGCGCGTGCAACGTGTCTTCTGCTGTTTTACGATGATCACGGGAAGCTGCGAAGCAGCCTCACCGAGGTGACAGGCGCGGGGTAGGTGCTACTAAGGCAGAAATTCAGCGCAGCGAAGATCCATAGCAGGAAAGCCTGCGCAAAAAGCGGCTGTTTCATGACCAGGTATGTTGCAGTGGCGTGCCCCGAATGGCCCCAGTACGGTAGTCGCATTTGTAGTCAAGGCGTGGCTCCTGTGGTGACGGTGCTGTATGATTGCCAGGCAGGACATTCAACTGTAGCTGGATCTGGCGCGAGCAAAGTGTCTTCTTTTGTCTTTACGATGATCACGGGAAAGAGCGAAGCAGCCTCAATGAGGTGACAGGAGGTGGCGGGGTAGGTGCTGCCAAGGCAGAAAGTCAGCACAGCTAATGTCCACAGCAGGAAAGCCTGCGCGAAAAGGGCCGGTTTCATGACCAGGTACGTCGCAGTGGCGTGCCCCGAATGGCCCCAGAACGGTAGTCGCATTTGTAGTCAAGGCGTGGCTCCTGTGGTGACGGTGCTGTATGGTTGCCAGGCAGGGCTTTCAACTGTAGCTGGATCTGGCGCGTGCAGTGTCTTCTGCTGTCTTTACGATGATCACGGGAAGCTGCGAAGCAGCCTCACCGAGGTGACAGGCGGTGGCGGGGTAGGTGCTGCCAAGGCAGAAATTCAGCGCAGCGAAGATCCACAGCAGGAAAGCCTGCGCGAGAAGCGGCAGTTTCATGACCAGGTACGTCGCAGTGGCGTGCCCCGAATGGACCCATAATGGTAGTCGCATTTGTAGTCAAGGCGTGGCTCCTGTGGTGGCGGTGCTGTATGGTTGCCAGGCAGGACATTCAACTGTAGCTGGATCTAGCGCGTGCAACGTGTCTTCTGCTGTCTTTACGATGATCACGGGAACCTGCGAAGAAGCCTGACCGAGGTGACAGGTGGTGGCGGGGTAAGTGCTGCTAAGGAAGGAATTCAGCACAGCGAAGATCCACAGCAGGAAAGCCTGCGCGAAAAGCGGCGGTTTCATGACCAGGTACGTCGCAGTGGCGTGCCCCGAATGGCCCCAGAACGGTAGTCGCATTTGTAGTCAAGGCGTGGCTCCTGTGGTGACGGTGCTGTATGGTTGCCAGGCAGGACATTCAACTGTAGCTGGATCTGGCGCGAGCAAAGTGTCTTCTTTTGTCTTTACGATGATCACGGGAAACAGCGAAGCAGCCTCAATGAGGTGACAGGCGGTGGCGGGGTAGGTGCTGCCAAGGCAGAAATTCAGCGTAGCGAAGATCCACTGCAGGAAAGCCTGCGCAAAAAGCGGCGGTTTCATGACTAGGTACGTCGCAGTGGCGTGCCCCGAATGGCCCCAGAACGGTAGTCGCATTTGTAGTCAAGGCGTGGCTCCTGTGGTGACGGTGCTGTATGGTTGCCAGGCACGGGATTCAACGGTAGCTGGATCTGGCGCGTGCAACGTGTCTTCTGCTGTTTTACGATGATCACGGAAAGCTGCAAAGCAGCCTCACCGAGGTGACAGGCGCGGGGTAGCTGCTACTAAGGCAGAAATTCAGTGCAGCGAAGATCCAGAGCAGGAAAGCCTGCGCAAAAAGCGGCGGTTTCTTGACCAGGTATGGTGCAGTGGCGTGCCCCGAATGGCCCCAGAACGGTAGTCCCATTTGTAGTCAAGGCGTGGCTCCTGTGGTGACGGTGCTGTATGGTTGCCAGGCAGGGAATTCAACTGTAGCTGGATCTAGCGCGTGCAACGTGTCTTCTACTGTCTTTACGATGATCACGGGAACCTGCGAAGCAGCCTCACCGAGGTGACAGGTGGTGGCGGGGTAAGGGCTGCTAAGGCAGGAATTCAGCGCAGCGAAGATCCACAGCAGGAAAGCCTGCGCGAAAAGCAGCGGTTTCATGACCAGGTACGTCGCAGTGGCGTGCCCCGAATGGCCCCAGAACGGTAGTCGCATTTGTGGTCAAGGCGTGGCTCCTGTGGTGACGGTGCTGTATGGTTGCCAGGCAGGACATTCAACTGTAGCTGGATCTGGCGCGAGCAAAGTGTCTTCTTTTGTCTTTACGATGATCACGGGAAAGTGCGAAGCAGCCTCAATGAGGTGACAGGAGGTGGCGGGGTAGGTGCTGCCAAGGCAGAAAGTCAGCGCAGCGAATGTCCACAGCAGGAAAGCCTGTGCGAAAAGCGGCGGTTTCATGACCAGGTACGTCGCAGTGGCGTGCCCCGAATGGCTCCAGAACGGTAGTCGCATTTGTAGTCAAGGCGTGGCTCCTGTGGTGACGGTGCTGTATGGTTGCCAGGCAGGGCATTCAACGGTAGCTGGATCTGGCGCGTGCAACGTGTCTTCTGCTGTTTTACGATGATCACGGGAAGCTGCAAAGCAGCCTCACCGAGGTGACAGGCGCGGGGTAGGTGCTACTAAGGCAGAAATTCAGTGCAGCGAAGATCCAGAGCAGGAAAGCCTGCGCAAAAAGCGGCGGTTTCATGACCAGGTATGTTGCAGTGGCGTGCCCCGAATGGCCCTAGAACGGTAGTCCCATTTGTAGTCAAGGCGTGGCTCCTGTGGTGACGGTGCTGTATGTAGGCCAGGCAGGGAATTCAACTGTAGCTGGATCTAGCGCGTGCAACGTGTCTTCTACTGTCTTTACGATGATAACGGGAACCTGCGAAGCAGCCTCACCGAGGTGACAGGTGGTGGCGGGGTAAGGGCTGCTAAGGCAGGAATTCAGCGCAGCGAAGATCCACAGCAGGAAAGCCTGCGCGAAAAGCGGCGGTTTCATGACCAGGTACGTCGCAGTGGCGTGCCCCGAATGGCCCCAGAACGGTAGTCGCATTTGTAGTCAAGGCGTGGCTCCTGTGGTGACGGTGCTGTATGGTTGCCAGGCAGGACATTCAACTGTAGCTGGATCTGGCGCGAGCAAAGTGTCTTCTTTTGTCTTTACGATGATCACGGGAAAGTGCGAAGCAGCCTCAATGAGGTGGCAGAAGGTGGCGGGGTAGGTGCTGCCAAGGCAGAAAGTCAGCGCAGCTAATGTCCACAGCAAGAAAGCCTGCGCGAAAAGCGGCGGTTTCATGACTAGGTACGTCGCAGTGGCGTGCCCCGAATGGCCCCAGAACGGTAGTCGCATTTGTAGTCAAGGCGTGGCTCCTGTGGTGACGGTGCTGTATGGTTGCCAGGCATGGCGTTCAACTGTAGCTGGATCTGGCGCGTGCAGTGTCTTTTGCTGTCTTTACGATGATCACGGGAAGCTGCGAAGCAGCCTCACCGAGGTGACAGGCGGTGGCGGGGTAGGTGCTGCCAAGGCAGAAATTCAGCGCAGCGAAGATCCACAGCAGGAAAGCCTGCGCAAAAAGCGGCGGTTTCATGACCAGGTATGTTGCAGTGACGCGCCCAAAATGGCCCCAGAACGGTAGTCGCATTTGTAGTCAAGGCGTGGCTCCTGTGGTGACGGTGCTGTACGGTTGCCAGGCAGGACATTCAACTGTAGCTGGATCTGGCGCGAGCGAAGTGTCTTCTTTTGTCTTTACGATGATCACGGGAAAGTGCGAACCAGCCTCAGTGAGGTGACAGGAGGTGGCGGGGTAGGTGCTGCCAAGGCAGAAAGTCAGCGCAGCGAATGTCCACAGCAGGAAAGCCTGTGCGAAAAGCGGCGGTTTCATGACCAGGTACGTCGCAGTGGCGTGCCCCGAATGGCTCCAGAACGGTAGTCGCATTTGTAGTCAAGGCGTGGCTCCTGTGGTGACGGTGCTGTATGGTTGCCAGGCAGGGCATTCAACGGTAGCTGGATCTGGCGCGAGCAACGTGTCTTCTGGTGTCTTTACGATGATCACGGGAAGCTGCGAAGCAGCCTCACCGAGGTGACAGGTGGTGGCGGGGTAGGTGCTGATGTGGCAGAAATTCAGCGCAGCGAAGATCCACAGCAGGAAAGCCTGCGCAAAAAGCGGCGGTTTCATGACCAGGTACGTCGCAGTGGCGTGCCCCGAATGGCCCCAGAACGGTAGTCGCATTTGTAGTCAAGGCGTGGCTCCTGTGGTGACGGTGCTGTATGGTTGCCAGGCAGGGCATTCAACAGTAGCTGGATCTGGCGCGAGCGAAGTGTCTTCTTTTGTCTTTACGATGATCACGGGAAAGTGCGAACCAGCCTCAGTGAGGTGACAGGAGGTGGCGGGGTAGGTGCTGCCAAGGCAGAAAGTCAGCGCAGCGAATGTCCACAGCAGGAAAGCCTGTGCGAAAAGCGGCGGTTTCATGACCAGGTACGTCGCAGTGGCGTGCCCCGAATGGCTCCAGAACGGTAGTCGCATTTGTAGTCAAGGCGTGGCTCCTGTGGTGACGGTGCTGTATGGTTGCCAGGCAGGGCATTCAACGGTAGCTGGATCTGGCGCGAGCAACGTGTCTTCTGGTGTCTTTACGATGATCACGGGAAGCTGCGAAGCAGCCTCACCGAGGTGACAGGTGGTGGCGGGGTAGGTGCTGATGTGGCAGAAATTCAGCGCAGCGAAGATCCACAGCAGGAAAGCCTGCGCAAAAAGCGGCGGTTTCATGACCAGGTACGTCGCAGTGGCGTGCCCCGAATGGCCCCAGAACGGTAGTCGCATTTGTAGTCAAGGCGTGGCTCCTGTGGTGACGGTGCTGTATGGTTGCCAGGCCGGGCATTCAACGGTAGCTGGATCTGGCGCGTGCAATGTGTCTTCTGCTGTTTTACGATGATCACGGGAAGCTGCGAAGCAGCCTCACCGAGGTGACAGGCGCGGGGTAGGTGCTACTAAGTCAGAAATTCAGCGCAGCGAAGATCCACAGCAGGAAAGCCTGCGCAAAAAGTGGCGGTTTCATGACCAGGTATGTTGCAGAGGCGTGCCCCGAATGGCCCCAGAACGGTAGTCGCATTTGTAGTGAAGGCGTGGCTCCTGTGGTGACGGTGCTGTATGGTTGCCAGGCAGGACATTCAACTGTAGCTTGATATGGCGCGAGCAACGTGTCTTCTGGTGTCTTTCCGATCATCACGGGAAGCTGCGAAGCAGCCACACCGAGGTGACAGGTGGTGGCGGGGTAGGTGCTGATGAGGCAGAAATTCAGCGCAGCGAAGATCCACAGCAGGAAAGCCTGCGCAAAAAGCGGCGGTTTCATGACCAGGTACGTCGCAGTGGCGTGCCCCGAATGGCCCCAGAACGGTAGTCGCATTTGTAGTCAAGGCGTGGCTCCTGTGGTGACGGTGCTGTATGGTTGCCAGGCAGGGCATTCAACGGTAGCTGGATCTGGCGCGTGCAACGTGTCTTCTGCTGTTTTACGATGATCACGGGAAGCTGCGAAGCAGCCTCACCGAGGTGACAGGCGCGGGGTAGGTGCTACTAAGTCAGAAATTCAGCACAGCGAAGATCCACAGCAGGAAAGCCTGCGCAAAAAGCGGCGGTTTCATGACTAGGTATGTTGCAGTGGCGTGCCCCGAATGGCCCCAGAACGGTAGTCCCATTTGTAGTCAAGGCGTGGCTCCTGTGGTGACGGTGCTGTATGGTTGCCAGGCAGGACATTCAACTGTAGCTGGATCTAGCGCGTGCAACGTGTCTTCTGCTGTCTTTACGATGATCACGGGAACCTGCGAAGAAGCCTGACCGAGGTGACAGGTGGTGGCGGGGTAAGTGCTGCTAAGGCAGGAATTCAGCGCAGCGAAGATCCACAGCAGGAAAGCCTGCGCGAAAAGCGGCGGTTTCATGACCAGGTACGTCGCAGTGGCGTGCCCCGAATGGCCCCAGAACGGTAGTCGCATTTGTAGTCAAGGCGTGGCTCCTGTGGTGACGGCGCTGTATGGTTGCCAGGCAGGACATTCAACTGTAGCTGGATCTGGCGCGAGCAAAGTGTCTTCTTTTGTCTTTACGATGATCACGGGAAAGTGGGAAGCAGCCTCAATGAGGTGGCAGAAGGTGGCGGGGTAGGTGCTGCCAAGGCAGAAAGTCAGCGCAGCTAATGTCCACAGCAAGAAAGCCTGCGCGAAAAGCGGCGGTTTCATGACCAGGTACGTCGCAGTGGCGTGCCCCGAATGGGCCCAAAACGGTAGTCGCATTTGTAGTCAAGGCGTGGCTCCTGTGGTGACGGTGCTGTATGGTTGCCAGGCACGGCGTTCAACTGTAGCTGGATCTGGCGCGTGCAGTGTCTTCTGCTGTCTTTACGATGATCACGGGAAGCTGCGAAGCAGCCTCACCGAGGTGACAGGCGGTGGCGGGGTAGGTGCTGCCAAGGCAGAAATTCAGCGCAGCGAAGATCCACAGCAGGAAAGCCTGCGCAAAAAGTGGCGGTTTCATGACCAGGTATGTTGCAGAGGCGTGCCCCGAATGGCCCCAGAACGGTAGTCGCATTTGTAGTGAAGGCGTGGCTCCTGTGGTGACGGTGCTGTATGGTTGCCAGGCAGGGCATTCAACGGTAGCTGGATCTGGCGCGTGCAACGTGTCTTCTGCTGTTTTACGATGATCACGGGAAGCTGCGAAGCAGCCTCACCGAGGTGACAGGCGCGGGGTAGGTGCTACTAAGTCAGAAATTCAGCGCAGCGAAGATCCACAGCAATAAAGCCTGCGCAAAAAGTGGTGGTTTCATGACCAGGTATGTTGCAGAGGCGTGCCCCGAATGGCCCCAGAACGGTAGTCGCATTTGTAGTCAAGGCGTGGCTCCTGTGGTGACTGTGCTGTACGATTGCCAGGCAGGACATTCAACTGTAGCTGGATCTGGCGCGAGCAAAGTGTCTTCTTTTGTCTTTACGATGATCACGGGAAACAGCGAAGCAGCCTCAATGAGGTGACAGGCGGTGGCGGGGTAGGTGCTGCCAAGGCAGAAATTCAGCGCAGCGAAGATCCACTGCAGGAAAGCCTGCGCAAAAAGCGGCGGTTTCATGACTAGGTACGTCGCAGTGGCGTGCCCCGAATGGCCCCAGAACGGTAGTCGCATTTGTAGTCAAGGCGTGGCTCCTGTGGTGACGGTGCTGTATGGTTGCCAGGCAGGACATTCAACTGTAGCTGGATCTGGCGCGAGCAAAGTGTCTTCTTTTGTCTTTACGATGATCACGGGAAAGAGCGAAGCAGCGTCAATGAGGTGACAGGAGGTGGCGGGGTGGGTGCTGCCAAGGCAGAAAGTCAGCGCAGCTAATGTCCACAGCAGGAAAGCCTGCGCGAAAAGGGCCGGTTTCATGACCAGGTACGTCGCAGTGGCGTGCCCCGAATGGCCCCAGAACGGTAGTCGCATTTGTAGTCAAGGCGTGGCTCCTGTGGTGACGGTGCTGTATGGTTGCCAGGCAGGGCGTTCAACTGTAGCTGGATCTGGCGCGTGCAGTGTCTTCTGCTGTCTTTACGATGATCACGGGAAGCTGCGAAGCAGCCTCACCGAGGTGACAGGCGGTGGCGGGGTAGGTGCTGTCAAGGCAGAAACTCAGCGCAGCGAAGATCCACAGCAGGAAAGCCTGCGCGAGAAGCGGCAGTTTCTTGACCAGGTACGTCGCAGTGGCGTGCCCCGAATGGACCCAGAATGGTAGTCGCATTTGTAGTCAAGGCGTGGCTCCAGTGGTGGCGGTGCTGTATGGTTGCCAGGCAGAACATTCAACTGTAGCATGATCTGGCGCGTGCAACGTGTCTTCTGGTGTCTTTACGATCATCACGGGAAGCTGCGAAGCAGCCTCACCGAGGTGACAAGTGGTGGCGGGGTAGGTGCTGATGAGGCAGAAATTTAGCGCAGCGAAGATCCACAGCAGGAAAGCCTGCGCAAAAAGCGGCGGTTTCATGACCAGGTATGTTGCAGTGACGTGCCCAAAATGGCCCCAGAACGGTAGTCGCATTTGTAGTCAAGGCGTGGCTCCTGTAGTGGCGGTGCTGTATGTTTGCCAGGCAGGACATTCAACTGTAGCTGGATCTGGCGCGAGCGAAGTGTCTTCTTTTGTCTTTACGATGATAACGGGAAAGTGCGAACCAGCCTCAGTGAGGTGACAGGAGGTGGCGGGGTAGGTGCTGCCAAGGCAGAAAGTCAGCGCAGCGAATGTCCACAGCAGTAAAGCCTGTGCGAAAAGCGGCGGTTTCATGACCAGGTACGTCGCAGTGGCGTGCCCCGAATGGCTCCAGAACGGTAGTCGCATTTGTAGTCAAGGCGTGGCTCCTGTGGTGACGGTGCTGTATGGTTGCCAGGCAGGGCATTCAACGGTAGCTGGATCTGGCGCGAGCAACGTGTCTTCTGGTGTCTTTACGATGATCACGGGAAGCTGCGAAGCAGCCTCACCGAGGTGACAGGTGGTGGCGGGGTAGGTGCTGATGAGGCAGAAATTCAGCGCAGCGAAGATCCACAGCAGGAAAGCCTGCGCAAAAAGCGGCGGTTTCATGACCAGGTACGTCGCAGTGGCGTGCCCCGAATGGCCCCAGAACGGTAGCCGCATTTGTAGTCAAGGCGTGGCTCCTGTGGTGACGGTGCTGTATGGTTGCCAGGCAGCGCATTCAACGGTAGCTGGATCTGGCGCGTGCAACGTGTCTTCTGCTGTTTTACAATGATCACGGGAAGCTGCGAAGCAGCCTCACCGAGGTGACAGGTGGTGGCGGGGTAGGTGCTGATGAGGCAGAAATTCAGCGCAGCGAAGATCCACAGCAGGAAAGCCTGCGCAAAAAGCGGCGGTTTCATGACTAGGTACGTCGCAGTGGCGTGCCCCGAATGGCCCCAGAACGGTAGTCGCATTTGTAGTCAAGGCGTGGCTCCTGTGGTGGCGGTGCTGTATGGTTGCCAGGCAGGACATTCAACTGTAGCTGGATCTAGCGCGTGCAACGTGTCTTCTGCTGTCTTTACGATGATCACGGGAACCTGCGAAGAAGCCTGACCGAGGTGACAGGTGGTGGCGGGGTAAGTGCTGCTAAGGCAGGAATTCAGCGCAGCGAAGATCCACAGCAGGAAAGCCTGCGCGAAAAGCGGCGGTTTCATGACCAGGTACGTCGCAGTGGCGTGCCCCGAATGGCCCCAGAACGGTAGTCGCATTTGTAGTCAAGGCGTGGCTCCTGTGGTGACGGTGCTGTATGGTTGCCAGGCAGGACATTCAACTGTAGCTGGATCTGGCGCGAGCAAAGTGTCTTCTTTTGTCTTTACGATGATCACGGGAAACAGCGAAGCAGCCTCAATGAGGTGACAGGCGGTGGCGGGGTAGGTGCTGCCAAGGCAGAAATTCAGCGTAGCGAAGATCCACTGCAGGAAAGCCTGCGCAAAAATTGGCGGTTTCATGACTAGGTACGTCGCAGTGGCGTGCCCCGAATGGCCCCAGAACGGTAGTCGCATTTGTAGTCAAGGCGTGGCTCCTGTGGTGACGGTGCTGTATGGTTGCCAGGCACAGGATTCAACGGTAGCTGGATCTGGCGCGTGCAACGTGTCTTCTGCTGTTTTACGATGATCACGGGAACCTGCGAAGCAGCCTCACCGAGGTGACAGGTGGTGGCGGGGTAAGGGCTGCTAAGGCAGGAATTCAGCGCAGCGAAGATCCACAGCAGTAAAGCCTGCGCAAAAAGCGGCGGTTTCATGACCAGGTACGTCGCAGTGGCGTGCCCCGAATGGCCCCAGAACGGTAGTCGCATTTGTAGTCAAGGCGTGGCTCCTGTGGTGACGGTGCTGTATGGTTGCCAGGCAGGGCATTCAACGGTAGCTGGATCTGGTGCGTGCAACGTGTCTTCCGCTGTTTTACGATGATCACGGGAAGCTGCGAAGCAGCCTCACCGAGGTGACAGGTGGTGGCGGGGTAGGTGCTGATGAGGCAGAAATTCAGCGCAGCGAAGATCCACAGCAGGAAAGCCTGCGCGAAAAGCGGCGGTTTCATGACCAGGTACGTCGCAGTGGCGTGCCCCGAATGGCCCCAGAACGGTAGTCGCATTTGTAGTCAAGGCGTGGCTCCTGTGGTGACAGTGCTGTATGGTTGCCAGGCAGGGCATTCAACGGTAGCTGGATCTGGCGCGTGCAACGTGTCTTCTGCTGTTTTACGATGATCACGGGAAGCTGCGAAGCAGCCTCACCGAGGTGACAGGCGCGGGGTAGGTGCTACTAAGTCAGAAATTCAGCGCAGCGAAGATCCACAGCAGGAAAGCCTGCGCAAAAAGTGGCGGTTTCATGACCAGGTATGTTGCAGAGGCGTGCCCCGAATGGCCCCAGAACGGTAGTCGCATTTGTAGTCAAGGCGTGGCTCCTGTGGTGACGGTGCTGTATGGTTGCCAGGCAGGACATTCAACTGTAGCTTGATCTGGCGCGAGCAACGTGTCTTCTGGTGTCTTTCCGATCATCACGGGAAGCTGCGAAGCAGCCACACCGAGGTGACAGGCGGTGGCGGGGTAGGTGCTGCCAAGGCAGAAATTCAGCGCAGCGAAGATCCACTGCAGGAAAGCCTGCGCAAAAAGCGGCGGTTTCATGACTAGGTACGTCGCAGTGGCGTGCCCCGAATGGCCCCAGAACGGTAGTCGCATTTGTAGACAAGGCGTGGCTCCTGTGGTGACGGTGCTGTATGGTTGCCAGGCAGGGCATTCAACGGTAGCTGGATCCGGCGCGTGCAACGTGTTTTCTGCTGTTTTACGATGATCACGGGAAGCTGCGAAGCAGCCTCACCGAGGTGACAGGCGGTGGCGGGGTAGGTGCTGCCAAGGCAGAAATTCAGCGCAGCGAAGATCCACTGCAGGAAAGCCTGCGCAAAAAGCGGCGGTTTCATGACTAGGTACGTCGCAGTGGCGTGCCCCGAATGGCCCCAGAACGGTAGTCGCATTTGTAGACAAGGCGTGGCTCCTGTGGTGACGGTGCTGTATGGTTGCCAGGCAGACATTCAACAGTAGCTGGATCTGGCGCGTGCAACGTGTCTTCTGCTGTTTTACGATGATCACGGGAAGCTGCGAAGCAGCCTCACCGAGGTGACAGGCGCGGGGTAGGTGCTACTAAGGCAGAAATTCAGCGCAGCGAAGATCCATAGCAGGAAAGCCTGCGCAAAAAGCGGCTGTTTCATGACCAGGTATGTTGCAGTGGCGTGCCCCGAATGGCCCCAGAACGGTAGTCGCATTTGTAGTCAAGGCGTGGCTCCTGTGGTGACGGTGCTGTATGATTGCCAGGCAGGACATTCAACTGTAGCTGGATCTGGCGCGAGCAAAGTGTCTTCTTTTGTCTTTACGATGATCACGGGAAAGAGCGAAGCAGCCTCAATGAGGTGACAGGAGGTGGCGGGGTAGGTGCTGCCAAGGCAGAAAGTCAGCACAGCTAATGTCCACAGCAGGAAAGCCTGCGCGAAAAGGGCCGGTTTCATGACCAGGTACGTCGCAGTGGCGTGCCCCGAATGGCCCCAGAACGGTAGTCGCATTTGTAGTCAAGGCGTGGCTCCTGTGGTGACGGTGCTGTATGGTTGTCAGGCAGGGCTTTCAACTGTAGCTGGATCTGGCGCGTGCAGTGTCTTCTGCTGTCTTTACGATGATCACGGGAAGCTGCGAAGCAGCCTCACCGAGGTGACAGGCGGTGGCGGGGTAGGTGCTGCCAAGGCAGAAATTCAGCGCAGCGAAGATCCACAGCAGGAAAGCCTGCGCGAGAAGCGGCAGTTTCATGACCAGGTACGTCGCAGTGGCGTGCCCCGAATGGACCCATAATGGTAGTCGCATTTGTAGTCAAGGCGTGGCTCCTGTGGTGGCGGTGCTGTATGGTTGCCAGGCAGGACATTCAACTGTAGCTGGATCTAGCGCGTGCAACGTGTCTTCTGCTGTCTTTACGATGATCACGGGAACCTGCGAAGAAGCCTGACCGAGGTGACAGGTGGTGGCGGGGTAAGTGCTGCTAAGGAAGGAATTCAGCGCAGCGAAGATCCACAGCAGGAAAGCCTGCGCGAAAAGCGGCGGTTTCATGACCAGGTACGTCGCAGTGGCGTGCCCCGAATGGCCCCAGAACGGTAGTCGCATTTGTAGTCAAGGCGTGGCTCCTGTGGTGACGGTGCTGTATGGTTGCCAGGCAGGACATTCAACTGTAGCTGGATCTGGCGCGAGCAAAGTGTCTTCTTTTGTCTTTACGATGATCACGGGAAACAGCGAAGCAGCCTCAATGAGGTGACAGGCGGTGGCGGGGTAGGTGCTGCCAAGGCAGAAATTCAGCGTAGCGAAGATCCACTGCAGGAAAGCCTGCGCAAAAAGCGGCGGTTTCATGACTAGGTACGTCGCAGTGGCGTGCCCCGAATGGCCCCAGAACGGTAGTCGCATTTGTAGTCAAGGCGTGGCTCCTGTGGTGACGGTGCTGTATGGTTGCCAGGCACGGGATTCAACGGTAGCTGGATCTGGCGCGTGCAACGTGTCTTCTGCTGTTTTACGATGATCACGGAAAGCTGCAAAGCAGCCTCACCGAGGTGACAGGCGCGGGGTAGCTGCTACTAAGGCAGAAATTCAGTGCAGCGAAGATCCAGAGCAGGAAAGCCTGCGCAAAAAGCGGCGGTTTCTTGACCAGGTATGTTGCAGTGGCGTGCCCCGAATGGCCCCAGAACGGTAGTCCCATTTGTAGTCAAGGCGTGGCTCCTGTGGTGACGGTGCTGTATGGTTGCCAGGCAGGGAATTCAACTGTAGCTGGATCTAGCGCGTGCAACGTGTCTTCTACTGTCTTTACGATGATCACGGGAACCTGCGAAGCAGCCTCACCGAGGTGACAGGTGGTGGCGGGGTAAGGGCTGCTAAGGCAGGAATTCAGCGCAGCGAAGATCCACAGCAGGAAAGCCTGCGCGAAAAGCAGCGGTTTCATGACCAGGTACGTCGCAGTGGCGTGCCCCGAATGGCCCCAGAACGGTAGTCGCATTTGTAGTCAAGGCGTGGCTCCTGTGGTGACGGTGCTGTATGGTTGCCAGGCAGGACATTCAACTGTAGCTGGATCTGGCGCGAGCAAAGTGTCTTCTTTTGTCTTTACGATGATCACGGGAAAGTGCGAAGCAGCCTCAATGAGGTGGCAGAAGGTGGCGGGGTAGGTGCTGCCAAGGCAGAAAGTCAGCGCAGCTAATGTCCACAGCAAGAAAGCCTGCGCGAAAAGCGGCGGTTTCATGACTAGGTACGTCGCAGTGGCGTGCCCCGAATGGCCCCAGAACGGTAGTCGCATTTGTAGTCAAGGCGTGGCTCCTGTGGTGACGGTGCTGTATGGTTGCCAGGCATGGCGTTCAACTGTAGCTGGATCTGGCGCGTGCAGTGTCTTTTGCTGTCTTTACGATGATCACGGGAAGCTGCGAAGCAGCCTCACCGAGGTGACAGGCGGTGGCGGGGTAGGTGCTGCCAAGGCAGAAATTCAGCGCAGCGAAGATCCACAGCAGGAAAGCCTGCGCAAAAAGCGGCGGTTTCATGACCAGGTATGTTGCAGTGACGCGCCCAAAATGGCCCCAGAACGGTAGTCGCATTTGTAGTCAAGGCGTGGCTCCTGTGGTGACGGTGCTGTACGGTTGCCAGGCAGGACATTCAACTGTAGCTGGATCTGGCGCGAGCGAAGTGTCTTTTTTGTCTTTACGATGATCACGGGAAAGTGCGAACCAGCCTCAGTGAGGTGACAGGAGGTGGCGGGGTAGGTGCTGCCAAGGCAGAAAGTCAGCGCAGCGAATGTCCACAGCAGGAAAGCCTGTGCGAAAAGCGGCGGTTTCATGACCAGGTACGTCGCAGTGGCGTGCCCCGAATGGCTCCAGAACGGTAGTCGCATTTGTAGTCAAGGCGTGGCTCCTGTGGTGACGGTGCTGTATGGTTGCCAGGCAGGGCATTCAACGGTAGCTGGATCTGGCGCGAGCAACGTGTCTTCTGGTGTCTTTACGATGATCACGGGAAGCTGCGAAGCAGCCTCACCGAGGTGACAGGTGGTGGCGGGGTAGGTGCTGATGTGGCAGAAATTCAGCGCAGCGAAGATCCACAGCAGGAAAGCCTGCGCAAAAAGCGGCGGTTTCATGACCAGGTACGTCGCAGTGGCGTGCCCCGAATGGCCCCAGAACGGTAGTCGCATTTGTAGTCAAGGCGTGGCTCCTGTGGTGACGGTGCTGTATGGTTGCCAGGCAGGGCATTCAACAGTAGCTGGATCTGGCGCGAGCGAAGTGTCTTCTTTTGTCTTTACGATGATCACGGGAAAGTGCGAACCAGCCTCAGTGAGGTGACAGGAGGTGGCGGGGTAGGTGCTGCCAAGGCAGAAAGTCAGCGCAGCGAATGTCCACAGCAGGAAAGCCTGTGCGAAAAGCGGCGGTTTCATGACCAGGTACGTCGCAGTGGCGTGCCCCGAATGGCTCCAGAACGGTAGTCGCATTTGTAGTCAAGGCGTGGCTCCTGTGGTGACGGTGCTGTATGGTTGCCAGGCAGGGCATTCAACGGTAGCTGGATCTGGCGCGAGCAACGTGTCTTCTGGTGTCTTTACGATGATCACGGGAAGCTGCGAAGCAGCCTCACCGAGGTGACAGGTGGTGGCGGGGTAGGTGCTGATGTGGCAGAAATTCAGCGCAGCGAAGATCCACAGCAGGAAAGCCTGCGCAAAAAGCGGCGGTTTCATGACCAGGTACGTCGCAGTGGCGTGCCCCGAATGGCCCCAGAACGGTAGTCGCATTTGTAGTCAAGGCGTGGCTCCTGTGGTGACGGTGCTGTATGGTTGCCAGGCAGTGCATTCAACGGTAGCTGGATCTGGCGCGTGCAACGTGTCTTCTGCTGTTTTACGATGATCACGGGAAGCTGCGAAGCAGCCTCACCGAGGTGACAGGTGGTGGCGGGGTAGGTGCTGATGAGGCAGAAATTCAGCGCAGTGAAGATCCACAGCAGGAAAGCCTGCGCAAAAAGCGGCGGTTTCATGACCAGGTACGTCGCAGTGGCGTGCCCCGAATGGCCCCAGAACGGTAGTCGCATTTGTAGTCAAGCCGTGGCTCCTGTGGTGACGGTGCTGTATGGTTGCCAGGCCGGGCATTCAACGGTAGCTGGATCTGGCGCGTGCAATGTGTCTTCTGCTGTTTTACGATGATCACGGGAAGCTGCGAAGCAGCCTCACCGAGGTGACAGGCGCGGGGTAGGTGCTACTAAGTCAGAAATTCAGCGCAGCGAAGATCCACAGCAGGAAAGCCTGCGCAAAAAGTGGCGGTTTCATGACCAGGTATGTTGCAGAGGCGTGCCCCGAATGGCCCCAGAACGGTAGTCGCATTTGTAGTGAAGGCGTGGCTCCTGTGGTGACGGTGCTGTATGGTTGCCAGGCAGGACATTCAACTGTAGCTTGATATGGCGCGAGCAACGTGTCTTCTGGTGTCTTTCCGATCATCACGGGAAGCTGCGAAGCAGCCACACCGAGGTGACAGGTGGTGGCGGGGTAGGTGCTGATGAGGCAGAAATTCAGCGCAGCGAAGATCCACAGCAGGAAAGCCTGCGCAAAAAGCGGCGGTTTCATGACCAGGTACGTCGCAGTGGCGTGCCCCGAATGGCCCCAGAACGGTAGTCGCATTTGTAGTCAAGGCGTGGCTCCTGTGGTGACGGTGCTGTATGGTTGCCAGGCAGGGCATTCAACGGTAGCTGGATCTGGCGCGTGCAACGTGTCTTCTGCTGTTTTACGATGATCACGGGAAGCTGCGAAGCAGCCTCACCGAGGTGACAGGCGCGGGGTAGGTGCTACTAAGTCAGAAATTCAGCACAGCGAAGATCCACAGCAGGAAAGCCTGCGCAAAAAGCGGCGGTTTCATGACCAGGTACGTCGCAGTGGCGTGCCCCGAATGGCCCCAGAACGGTAGTCGCATTTGTAGTCAAGGCGTGGCTCCTGTGGTGACGGCGCTGTATGGTTGCCAGGCAGGACATTCAACTGTAGCTGGATCTAGCGCGTGCAACGTGTCTTCTGCTGTCTTTACGATGATCACGGGAACCTGCGAAGAAGCCTGACCGAGGTGACAGGTGGTGGCGGGGTAAGTGCTGCTAAGGCAGGAATTCAGCGCAGCGAAGATCCACAGCAGGAAAGCCTGCGCGAAAAGCGGCGGTTTCATGACCAGGTACGTCGCAGTGGCGTGCCCCGAATGGCCCCAGAACGGTAGTCGCATTTGTAGTCAAGGCGTGGCTCCTGTGGTGACGGCGCTGTATGGTTGCCAGGCAGGACATTCAACTGTAGCTGGATCTGGCGCGAGCAAAGTGTCTTCTTTTGTCTTTACGATGATCACGGGAAAGTGGGAAGCAGCCTCAATGAGGTGGCAGAAGGTGGCGGGGTAGGTGCTGCCAAGGCAGAAAGTCAGCGCAGCTAATGTCCACAGCAAGAAAGCCTGCGCGAAAAGCGGCGGTTTCATGACCAGGTACGTCGCAGTGGCGTGCCCCGAATGGGCCCAAAACGGTAGTCGCATTTGTAGTCAAGGCGTGGCTCCTGTGGTGACGGTGCTGTATGGTTGCCAGGCACGGCGTTCAACTGTAGCTGGATCTGGCGCGTGCAGTGTCTTCTGCTGTCTTTACGATGATCACGGGAAGCTGCGAAGCAGCCTCACCGAGGTGACAGGCGGTGGCGGGGTAGGTGCTGCCAAGGCAGAAATTCAGCGCAGCGAAGATCCACAGCAGGAAAGCCTGCGCAAAAAGTGGCGGTTTCATGACCAGGTATGTTGCAGAGGCGTGCCCCGAATGGCCCCAGAACGGTAGTCGCATTTGTAGTGAAGGCGTGGCTCCTGTGGTGACGGTGCTGTATGGTTGCCAGGCAGGGCATTCAACGGTAGCTGGATCTGGCGCGTGCAACGTGTCTTCTGCTGTTTTACGATGATCACGGGAAGCTGCGAAGCAGCCTCACCGAGGTGACAGGCGCGGGGTAGGTGCAACTAAGTCAGAAATTCAGCGCAGCGAAGATCCACAGCAATAAAGCCTGCGCAAAAAGTGGTGGTTTCATGACCAGGTATGTTGCAGAGGCGTGCCCCGAATGGCCCCAGAACGGTAGTCGCATTTGTAGTCAAGGCGTGGCTCCTGTGGTGACGGTGCTGTATGGTTGCCAGGCAGGACATTCAACTGTAGCTTGATCTGGCGCGAGCAACGTGTCTTCTGGTGTCTTTCCGATCATCACGGGAAGCTGCGAAGCAGCCACACCGAGGTGACAGGTGGTGGCGGGGTAGGTGCTGATGAGGCAGAAATTCAGCGCAGCGAAGATCCACAGCAGGAAAGCCTGCGCAAAAAGCGGCGGTTTCATGACCAGGTACGTCGCAGTGGCGTGCCCCGAATGGCCCCAGAACGGTAGTCGCATTTGTAGTCAAGGCGTGGCTCCTGTGGTGACGGTGCTGTATGGTTGCCAGGCAGGGCATTCAACGGTAGCTGGATCCGGCGCGTGCAACGTGTTTTCTGCTGTTTTACGATGATCACGGGAAGCTGCGAAGCAGCCTCACCGAGGTGACAGGCGCGGGGTAGGTGCTATTGAGTCAGAAATTCAGCACAGCGAAGATCCACAGCAGGAAAGCCTGCGCGAAAAGCGGCGGTTTCATGACCAGGTACGTCGCAGTGGCGTGCCCCGAATGGCCCCAGAACGGTAGTCGCATTTGTAGTCAAGGCGTGGCTCCTGTGGTGACGGTGCTGTATGGTTGCCAGGCAGGACATTCAACTGTAGCTGGATCTGGCGCGAGCAACGTGTCTTCTGGTGTCTTTACGATGATCACGGGAAGCTGCGAAGCAGCCTCACCGAGGTGACAGGTGGTGGCGGGGTAGGTGCTGCCAAGGCAGAAAGTCAGCGCAGCTAATGTCCACAGCAGGAAAGCCTGCGCGAAAAGCGGCGGTTTCATGACCAGGTACGTTGCAGTGGCGTGCCCCGAATGGCTCCAGAACGGTAGTCACATTTGTAGTCAAGGCGTGGCTCCTGTGGTGATGGTGCTGTATGGTTGCCAGGCAGACATTCAACAGTAGCTGGATCTGGCGCGTGCAACGTGTCTTCTGCTGTTTTACGATGATCACGGGAAGCTGCGAAGCAGCCTCACCGAGGTGACAGGCGCGGGGTAGGTGCTACTAAGGCAGAAATTCAGCGCAGCGAAGATCCATAGCAGGAAAGCCTGCGCAAAAAGCGGCGGTTTCATGACCATGTATGTTGCAGTGGTGTGCCCCGAATGGCCCCAGAACGGTAGTCGCATTTGTAGTCAAGGCGTGGCTCCTGTGGTGACTGTGCTGTACGATTGCCAGGCAGGACATTCAACTGTAGCTGGATCTGGCGCGAGCAAAGTGTCTTCTTTTGTCTTTACGATGATCACGGGAAACAGCGAAGCAGCCTCATTGAGGTGACAGGCGGTGGCGGGGTAGGTGCTGCCAAGGCAGAAATTCAGCGCAGCGAAGATCCACTGCAGGAAAGCCTGCGCAAAAAGCGGCGGTTTTATGACTAGGTAGGTCGCAGTGGCGTGCCCCGAATGGCCCCAGAACGGTAGTCGCATTTGTAGTCAAGGCGTGGCTCCTGTGGTGACGGTGCTGTATGGTTGCCAGGCAGGACATTCAACTGTAGCTGGATCTGGCGCGAGCAAAGTGTCTTCTTTTGTCTTTACGATGATCACGGGAAAGAGCGAAGCAGCCTCAATGAGGTGACAGGAGGTGGCGGGGTGGGTGCTGCCAAGGCAGAAAGTCAGCGCAGCTAATGTCCACAGCAGGAAAGCCTGCGCGAAAAGGGCCGGTTTCATGACCAGGTACGTCGCAGTGGCGTGCCCCGAATGGCCCCAGAACGGTAGTCGCATTTGTAGTCAAGGCGTGGCTCCTGTGGTGACGGTGCTGTATGGTTGCCAGGCAGGGCGTTCAACTGTAGCTGGATCTGGCGCGTGCAGTGTCTTCTGCCGTCTTTACGATGATCACGGGAAGCTGCGAAGCAGCCTCACCGAGGTGACAGGCGGTGGCGGGGTAGGTGCTGTCAAGGCAGAAATTCAGCGCAGCGAAGATCCACAGCAGGAAAGCCTGCGCGAGAAGCGGCAGTTTCTTGACCAGGTACGTCGCAGTGGCGTGCCCCGAATGGACCCAGAATGGTAGTCGCATTTGTAGTCAAGGCGTGGCTCCAGTGGTGGCGGTGCTGTATGGTTGCCAGGCAGAACATTCAACTGTAGCTTGATCTGGCGCGTGCAACGTGTCTTCTGGTGTCTTTACGATCATCACGGGAAGCTGCGAAGCAGCCTCACCGAGGTGACAAGTGGTGGCGGGGTAGGTGCTGATGAGGCAGAAATTTAGCGCAGCGAAGATCCACAGCAGGAAAGCCTGCGCAAAAAGCGGCGGTTTCATGACCAGGTATGTTGCAGTGACGTGCCCAAAATGGCCCCAGAACGGTAGTCGCATTTGTAGTCAAGGTGTGGCTCCTGTGGTGGCGGTGCTGTATGTTTGCCAGGCAGGACATTCAACTGTAGCTGGATCTGGCGCGAGCGAAGTGTCTTCTTTTGTCTTTACGATGATAACGGGAAAGTGCGAACCAGCCTCAGTGAGGTGACAGGAGGTGGCGGGGTAGGTGCTGCCAAGGCAGAAAGTCAGCGCAGCGAATGTCCACAGCAGGAAAGCCTGTGCGAAAAGCGGCGGTTTCATGACCAGGTACGTCGCAGTGGCGTGCCCCGAATGGCTCCAGAACGGTAGTCGCATTTGTAGTCAAGGCGTGGCTCCTGTGGTGACGGTGCTGTATGGTTGCCAGGCAGGGCATTCAACGGTAGCTGGATCTGGCGCGAGCAACGTGTCTTCTGGTGTCTTTACGATGATCACGGGAAGCTGCGAAGCAGCCTCACCGAGGTGACAGGTGGTGGCGGGGTAGGTGCTGATGAGGCAGAAATTCAGCGCAGCGAAGATCCACAGCAGGAAAGCCTGCGCAAAAAGCGGCGGTTTCATGACTAGGTACGTCGCAGTGGCGTGCCCCGAATGGCCCCAGAACGGTAGTCGCATTTGTAGTCAAGGCGTGGCTCCTGTGGTGACGGTGCTGTATGGTTGCCAGGCAGGACATTCAACTGTAGCTTGATCTGGCGCGAGCAACGTGTCTTCTGGTGTCTTTCCGATCATCACGGGAAGCTGCGAAGCAGCCACACCGAGGTGACAGGTGGTGGCGGGGTAGGTGCTGATGAGGCAGAAATTCAGCGCAGCGAAGATCCACAGCAGGAAAGCCTGCGCAAAAAGCGGCGGTTTCATGACCAGGTACGTCGCAGTGGCGTGCCCCGAATGGCCCCAGAACGGTAGTCGCATTTGTAGTCAAGGCGTGGCTCCTGTGGTGACGGTGCTGTATGGTTGCCAGGCAGGGCATTCAACGGTAGCTGGATCTGGCGCGTGCAACGTGTCTTCTGCTGTTTTACGATGATCACGGGAAGCTGCGAAGCAGCCTCACCGAGGTGACAGGCGCGGGGTAGGTGCTACTGAGTCAGAAATTCAGCACAGCGAAGATCCACAGCAGGAAAGCCTGCGCAAAAAGCGGCGGTTTCATGACCAGGTATGTTGCAGTGGCGTGCCCCGAATGGCCCCAGAACGGTAGTCCCATTTGTAGTCAAGGCGTGGCTCCTGTGGTGACGGTGCTGTATGGTTGCCAGGCAGGACATTCAACTGTAGCTGGATCTAGCGCGTGCAACGTGTCTTCTGCTGTCTTTACGATGATCACGGGAACCTGCGAAGAAGCCTGACCGAGGTGACAGGTGGTGGCGGGGTAAGTGCTGCTAAGGCAGGAATTCAGCGCAGCGAAGATCCACAGCAGGAAAGCCTACGCGAAAAGCGGCGGTTTCATGACCAGGTACGTCGCAGTGGCGTGCCCCGAATGGCCCCAGAACGGTAGTCGCATTTGTAGTCAAGGCGTGGCTCCTGTGGTGACGGTGCTGTATGGTTGCCAGGCAGGACATTCAACTGTAGCTGGATCTGGCGCGAGCAAAGTGTCTTCTTTTGTCTTTACGATGATCACGGGAAACAGCGAAGCAGCCTCAATGAGGTGACAGGCGGTGGCGGGGTAGGTGCTGCCAAGGCAGAAATTCAGCGCAGCGAAGATCCACTGCAGGAAAGCCTGCGCAAAAAGCGGCGGTTTCATGACTAGGTACGTCGCAGTGGCGTGCCCCGAATGGCCCCAGAACGGTAGTCGCATTTGTAGTCAAGGCGTGGCTCCTGTGGTGACGGTGCTGTATGGTTGCCAGGCAGGACATTCAACTGTAGCTGGATCTGGCGCGAGCAAAGTGTCTTCTTTTGTCTTTACGATGATCACGAGAAAGTGCGAACCAGCCTCAGTGAGGTGACAGGAGGTGGCGGAGTAGGTGCTGCCAAGGCAGAAAGTCAGCGCAGCGAATGTCCACAGCAGGAAAGCCTGTGCGAAAAGCGGCGGTTTCATGACCAGGTACGTCGCAGTGGCGTGCCCCGAATGGCTCCAGAACGGTAGTCGCATTTGTAGTCAAGGCGTGGCTCCTGTGGTGACGGTGCTGTATGGTTGCCAGGCAGGGCATTCAACGGTAGCTGGATCTGGCGCGAGCAACGTGTCTTCTGGTGTCTTTACGATGATCACGGGAAGCTGCGAAGCAGCCTCACCGAGGTGACAGGTGGTGGCGGGGTAGGTGCTGATGAGGCAGAAATTCAGCGCAGCGAAGATCCACAGCAGGAAAGCCTGCGCAAAAAGCGGCGGTTTCATGACCAGGTACGTCGCAGTGGCGTGCCCCGAATGGCCCCAGAACGGTAGTCGCATTTGTAGTCAAGGCGTGGCTCCTGTGGTGACGGTGCTGTATGGTTGCCAGGCAGGGCATTCAACGGTAGCTGGATCTGGTGCGTGCAACGTGTCTTCTGCTGTTTTACGATGATCACGGGAAGCTGCGAAGCAGCCTCACCGAGGTGACAGGTGGTGGCGGGGTAGGTGCTGATGAGGCAGAAATTCAGCGCAGCGAAGATCCACAGCAGGAAAGCCTGCGCAAAAAGCGGCGGTTTCATGACCAGGTACGTCGCAGTGGCGTGCCCCGAATGGCCCCAGAACGGTAGTCGCATTTGTAGTCAAGGCGTGGCTCCTGTGGTGACGGTGCTGTATGGTTGCCAGGCAGGGCATTCAACGGTAGCTGGATCTGGCGCGTGCAACGTGTCTTCTGCTGTTTTACGATGATCACGGGAAGCTGCGAAGCAGCCTCACCGAGGTGACAGGCGCGGGGTAGGTGCTACTAAGTCAGAAATTCAGCGCAGCGAAGATCCACAGCAGGAAAGCCTGCGCAAAAAGTGGCGGTTTCATGACCAGGTATGTTGCAGAGGCGTGCCCCGAATGGCCCCAGAACGGTAGTCGCATTTGTAGTCAAGGCGTGGCTCCTGTGGTGACGGTGCTGTATGGTTGCCAGGCAGGACATTCAACTGTAGCTTGATCTGGCGCGAGCAACGTGTCTTCTGGTGTCTTTCCGATCATCACGGGAAGCTGCGAAGCAGCCTCACCGAGGTGACAGGTGGTGGCGGGGTAGGTGCTGATGAGGCAGAAATTCAGCGCAGCGAAGATCCACAGCAGGAAAGCCTGCGCAAAAAGCGGCGGTTTCATGACCAGGTACGTCGCAGTGGCGTGCCCCGAATGGCCCCAGAACGGTAGTCGCATTTGTAGTCAAGGCGTGGCTCCTGTGGTGACGGTGCTGTATGGTTGCCAGGCAGGGCATTCAACGGTAGCTGGATCCGGCGCGTGCAACGTGTTTTCTGCTGTTTTACGATGATCACGGGAAGCTGCGAAGCAGCCTCACCGAGGTGACAGGCGCGGGGTAGGTGCTACTAAGGCAGAAATTCAGCGCAGCGAAGATCCATAGCAGGAAAGCCTGCGCGAAAAGCGGCGGTTTCATGACCAGGTACGTCGCAGTGGCGTGCCCCGAATGGCCCCAGAACGGTAGTCGCATTTGTAGTCAAGGCGTGGCTCCTGTGGTGACGGTGCTGTATGGTTGCCAGGCAGGACATTCAACTGTAGCTGGATCTGGCGCGAGCAAAGTGTCTTCTTTTGTCTTTACGATGATCACGGGAAACAGCGAAGCAGCCTCAATGAGGTGACAGGCGGTGGCGGGGTAGGTGCTGCCAAGGCAGAAATTCAGCGTAGCGAAGATCCACTGCAGGAAAGCCTGCGCAAAAAGCGGCGGTTTCATGACTAGGTACGTCGCAGTGGCGTGCCCCGAATGGCCCCAGAACGGTAGTCGCATTTGTAGTCAAGGCGTGGCTCCTGTGGTGACGGTGCTGTATGGTTGCCAGGCACGGGATTCAACGGTAGCTGGATCTGGCGCGTGCAACGTGTCTTCTGCTGTTTTACGATGATCACGGAAAGCTGCAAAGCAGCCTCACCGAGGTGACAGGCGCGGGGTAGGTGCTACTAAGGCAGAAATTCAGTGCAGCGAAGATCCAGAGCAGGAAAGCCTGCGCAAAAAGCGGCGGTTTCATGACCAGGTATGTTGCAGTGGCGTGCCCCGAATGGCCCTAGAACGGTAGTCCCATTTGTAGTCAAGGCGTGGCTCCTGTGGTGACGGTGCTGTATGTTTGCCAGGCAGGGAATTCAACTGTAGCTGGATCTAGCGCGTGCAACGTGTCTTCTACTGTCTTTACGATGATAACGGGAACCTGCGAAGCAGCCTCACCGAGGTGACAGGTGGTGGCGGGGTAAGGGCTGCTAAGGCAGGAATTCAGCGCAGCGAACATCCACAGCAGGAAAGCCTGCGCGAAAAGCGGCGGTTTCATGACCAGGTACATCGCAGTGGCGTGCCCCGAATGGCCCCAGAACGGTAGTCGCATTTGTAGTCAAGGCGTGGCTCCTGTGGTGACGGTGCTGTATGGTTGCCAGGCAGGACATTCAACTGTAGCTGGATCTGGCGCGAGCAAAGTGTCTTCTTTTGTCTTTACGATGATCACGGGAAAGTGCGAAGCAGCCTCAATGAGGTGGCAGAAGGTGGCGGGGTAGGTGCTGCCAAGGCAGAAAGTCAGCGCAGCTAATGTCCACAGCAAGAAAGCCTGCGCGAAAAGCGGCGGTTTCATGACTAGGTACGTCGCAGTGGCGTGCCCCGAATGGCCCCAGAACGGTAGTCGCATTTGTAGTCAAGGCGTGGCTCCTGTGGTGACGGTGCTGTATGGTTGCCAGGCATGGCGTTCAACTGTAGCTGGATCTGGCGCGTGCAGTGTCTTCTGCTGTCTTTACGATGATCACGGGAAGCTGCGAAGCAGCCTCACCGAGGTGACAGGCGGTGGCGGGGTAGGTGCTGCCAAGGCAGAAATTCAGCGCAGCGAAGATCCACAGCAGGAAAGCCTGTGCGAAAAGCGGCGGTTTCAGGACCAGGTACGTCGCAGTGGCGTGCCCCGAATGGCTCCAGAACGGTAGTCGCATTTGTAGTCAAGGCGTGGCTCCTGTGGTGACGGTGCTGTATGGTTGCCAGGCAGGGCATTCAACGGTAGCTGGATCTGGCGCGTGCAACGTGTCTTCTGCTGTTTTACGATGATCACGGGAAGCTGCGAAGCAGCCTCACCGAGGTGACAGGTGGTGGCGGGGTAGGTGCTGATGAGGCAGAAATTCAGCGCAGTGAAGATCCACAGCAGGAAAGCCTGCGCAAAAAGCGGCGGTTTCATGACCAGGTACGTCGCAGTGGCGTGCCCCGAATGGCCCCAGAACGGTAGTCGTATTTGTAGTCAAGGCGTGGCTCCTGTGGTGACGGTGCTGTATGGTTGCCAGGCCGGGCATTCAACGGTAGCTGGATCTGGCGCGTGCAATGTGTCTTCTGCTGTTTTACGATGATCACGGGAAGCTGCGAAGCAGCCTCACCGAGGTGACAGGCGCGGGGTAGGTGCTACTAAGTCAGAAATTCAGCGCAGCGAAGATCCACAGCAGGAAAGCCTGCGCAAAAAGTGGCGGTTTCATGACCAGGTATGTTGCAGAGGCGTGCCCCGAATGGCCCCAGAACGGTAGTCGCATTTGTAGTGAAGGCGTGGCTCCTGTGGTGACGGTGCTGTATGGTTGCCAGGCAGGACATTCAACTGTAGCTTGATCTGGCGCGAGCAATGTGTCTTCTGCTGTTTTACGATGATCACGGGAAGCTGCGAAGCAGCCTCACCGAGGTGACAGGCGCGGGGTAGGTGCTACTAAGTCAGAAATTCAGCGCAGCGAAGATCCACAGCAGGAAAGCCTGCGCAAAAAGTGGCGGTTTCATGACCAGGTATGTTGCAGAGGCGTGCCCCGAATGGCCCCAGAACGGTAGTCGCATTTGTAGTGAAGGCGTGGCTCCTGTGGTGACGGTGCTGTATGGTTGCCAGGCAGGACATTCAACTGTAGCTTGATCTGGCGCGTGCAACGTGTCTTCTGGTGTCTTTACGATCATCACGGGAAGCTGCGAAGCAGCCTCACCGAGGTGACAAGTGGTGGCGGGGTAGGTGCTGATGAGGCAGGAATTCAGCGCAGCGAAGATCCACAGCAGGAAAGCCTGCGCGAAAAGCGGCGGTTTCATGACCAGGTACGTCGCAGTGGCGTGCCCCGAATGGCCCCAGAACGGTAGTCGCATTTGTAGTCAAGGCGTGGCTCCTGTGGTGACGGTGCTGTATGGTTGCCAGGCAGGACATTCAACTGTAGCTGGATCTGGCGCGAGCAAAGTGTCTTCTTTTGTCTTTACGATGATCACGGGAAAGTGGGAAGCAGCCTCAATGAGGTGGCAGAAGGTGGCGGGGTAGGTGCTGCCAAGGCAGGAATTCAGCGCAGCTAATGTCCACAGCAAGAAAGCCTGCGCGAAAAGCGGCGGTTTCATGACCAGGTACGTCGCAGTGGCGTGCCCCGAATGGCCCCAGAACGGTAGTCGCATTTGTAGTCAAGGCGTGGCTCCTGTGGTGACGGTGCTGTATGGTTGCCAGGCAGGGCGTTCAACGGTAGCTCGATCTGGCGCGTGCAACGTGTCTTCTGCTGTTTTACGATGATCACGGGAAGCTGCAAAGCAGCCTCACCGAGGTGACAGGCGCGGGGTAGGTGCTACTAAGGCAGAAATTCAGTGCAGCGAAGATCCAGAGCAGGAAAGCCTGCGCAAAAAGCGGCGGTTTCATGACCAGGTATGTTGCAGTGGCGTGCCCCGAATGGCCCCAGAACGATAGTCCCATTTGTAGTCAAGGCGTGGCTCCTGTGGTGACGGTGCTGTATGGTTGCCAGGCAGGACATTCAACTGTAGCTGGATCTGGCGCGAGCAACGTGTCTTCTGGTGTCTTTACGATGATCACGGGAAGCTGCGAAGCAGCCTCACCGTGGTGACAGGTGGTGGCGGGGTAGGTGCTGCCAAGGCAGAAAGTCAGCGCAGCTAATGTCCACAGCAGGAAAGCCTGCGCGAAAAGCGGCGGTTTCATGACCAGGTACGTTGCAGTGGCGTGCCCCGAATGGCTCCAGAACGGTAGTCACATTTGTAGTCAAGGCGTGGCTCCTGTGGTGACGGTGCTGTATGGTTGCCAGGCAGACATTCAACAGTAGCTGGATCTGGCGCGTGCAACGTGTCTTCTGCTGTTTTACGATGATCACGGGAAGCTGCGAAGCAGCCTCACCGAGGTGACAGGCGCGGGGTAGGTGCTACTAAGGCAGAAATTCAGCGCAGCGAAGATCCATAGCAGGAAAGCCTGCGCAAAAAGCGGCGGTTTCATGACCATGTATGTTGCAGTGGCGTGCCCCGAATGGCCCCAGAACGGTAGTCGCATTTGTAGTCAAGGCGTGGCTCCTGTGGTGACTGTGCTGTACGATTGCCAGGCAGGACATTCAACTGTAGCTGGATCTGGCGCGAGCAAAGTGTCTTCTTTTGTCTTTACGATGATCACGGGAAACAGCGAAGCAGCCTCAATGAGGTGACAGGCGGTGGCGGGGTAGGTGCTGCCAAGGCAGAAATTCAGCGCAGCGAAGATCCACTGCAGGAAAGCCTGCGCAAAAAGCGGCGGTTTCATGATTAGGTACGTCGCAGTGGCGTGCCCCGAATGGCCCCAGAACGGTAGTCGCATTTGTAGTCAAGGCGTGGCTCCTGTGGTGACGGTGCTGTATGGTTGCCAGGCAGGACATTCAACTGTAGCTGGATCTGGCGCGAGCAAAGTGTCTTCTTTTGTCTTTACGATGATCACGGGAAAGAGCGAAGCAGCCTCAATGAGGTGACAGGAGGTGGCGGGGTGGGTGCTGCCAAGGCAGAAAGTCAGCGCAGCTAATGTCCACAGCAGGAAAGCCTGCGCGAAAAGGGCCGGTTTCATGACCAGGTACGTCGCAGTGGCGTGCCCCGAATGGCCCCAGAACGGTAGTCGCATTTGTAGTCAAGGCGTGGCTCCTGTGGTGACGGTGCTGTATGGTTGCCAGGCAGGGCGTTCAACTGTAGCTGGATCTGGCGCGTGCAGTGTCTTCTGCTGTCTTTACGATGATCACGGGAAGCTGCGAAGCAGCCTCACCGAGGTGACAGGCGGTGGCGGGGTAGGTGCTGTCAAGGCAGAAATTCAGCGCAGCGAAGATTCACAGCAGGAAAGCCTGCGCGAGAAGCGGCAGTTTCTTGACCAGGTACGTCGCAGTGGCGTGCCCCGAATGGACCCAGAATGGTAGTCGCATTTGTAGTGAAGGCGTGGCTCCAGTGGTGGCGGTGCTGTATGGTTGCCAGGCAGAACATTCAACTGTAGCTTGATCTGGCGCGTGCAACGTGTCTTCTGGTGTCTTTACGATCATCACGGGAAGCTGCGAAGCAGCCTCACCGAGGTGACAAGTGGTGGCGGGGTAGGTGCTGATGAGGCAGAAATTTAGCGCAGCGAAGATCCACAGCAGGAAAGCCTGCGCAAAAAGCGGCGGTTTCATGACCAGGTATGTTGCAGTGACGTGCCCAAAATGGCCCCAGAACGGTAGTCGCATTTGTAGTCAAGGCGTGGCTCCTGTGGTGGCGGTGCTGTATGTTTGCCAGGCAGGACATTCAACTGTAGCTGGATCTGGCGCGAGCGAAGTGTCTTCTTTTGTCTTTACGATGATAACGGGAAAGTGCGAACCAGCCTCAGTGAGGTGACAGGAGGTGGCGGGGTAGGTGCTGCCAAGGCAGAAAGTCAGCGCAGCGAATGTCCACAGCAGGAAAGCCTGTGCGAAAAGCGGCGGTTTCATGACCAGGTACGTCGCAGTGGCGTGCCCCGAATGGCTCCAGAACGGTAGTCGCATTTGTAGTCAAGGCGTGGCTCCTGTGGTGAAGGTGCTGTATGGTTGCCAGGCAGGGCATTCAACGGTAGCTGGATCTGGCGCGAGGAACGTGTCTTCTGGTGTCTTTACGATGATCACGGGAAGCTGCGAAGCAGCCTCACCGAGGTGACAGGTGGTGGCGGGGTAGGTGCTGATGAGGCAGAAATTCAGCGCAGCGAAGATCCACAGCAGGAAAGCCTGCGCAAAAAGCGGCGGTTTCATGACCAGGTACGTCGCAGTGGCGTGCCCCGAATGGCCCCAGAACGGTAGCCGCATTTGTAGTCAAGGCGTGGCTCCTGTGGTGACGGTGCTGTATGGTTGCCAGGCAGCGTATTCAACGGTAGCTGGATCTGGCGCGTGCAACGTGTCTTCTGCTGTTTTACAATGATCACGGGAAGCTGCGAAGCAGCCTCACCGAGGTGACAGGTGGTGGCGGGGTAGGTGCTGATGAGGCAGAAATTCAGCGCAGCGAAGATCCACAGCAGGAAAGCCTGCGCAAAAAGCGGCGGTTTCATGACTAGGTACGTCGCAGTGGCGTGCCCCGAATGGCCCCAGAACCGTAGTCGCATTTGTAGTCAAGGCGTGGCTCCTGCGGTGACGGTGCTGTATGGTTGCCAGGCAGGACATTCAACTGTAGCTTGATCTGGCGCGAGCAACGTGTCTTCTGGTGTCTTTCCGATCATCACGGGAAGCTGCGAAGCAGCCACACCGAGGTGACAGGTGGTGGCGGGGTAGGTGCTGATGAGGCAGAAATTCAGCGCAGCGAAGATCCACAGCAGGAAAGCCTGCGGAAAAAGCGGCGGTTTCATGACCAGGTACGTCGCAGTGGCGTGCCCCGAATGGCCCCAGAACGGTAGTCGCATTTGTAGTCAAGGCGTGGCTCCTGTGGTGACGGTGCTGTATGGTTGCCAGGCAGGGCATTCAACAGTAGCTGGATCTGGCGCGTGCAACGTGTCTTCTGCTGTTTTACGATGATCACGGGAAGCTGCGAAGCAGCCTCACCGAGGTGACAGGCGCGGGGTAGGTGCTACTGAGTCAGAAATTCAGCACAGCGAAGATCCACAGCAGGAAAGCCTGCGCAAAAAGCGGCGGTTTCATGACCAGGTATGTTGCAGTGGCGTGCCCCGAATGGCCCCAGAACGGTAGTCCCATTTGTAGTCAAGGCGTGGCTCCTGTGGTGACAGTGCTGTATGGTTGCCAGGCAGGACATTCAACTGTAGCTGGATCTAGCGCGTGCAACGTGTCTTCTCCTGTCTTTACGATGATCACGGGAACCTGCGAAGAAGCCTGACCGAGGTGACAGGTGGTGGCGGGGTAAGTGCTGCTAAGGCAGGAATTCAGCGCAGCGAAGATCCACAGCAGGAAAGCCTGCGCGAAAAGCGGCGGTTTCATGACCAGGTACGTCGCAGTGGCGTGCCCCGAATGGCCCCAGAACGGTAGTCGCATTTGTAGTCAAGGCGTGGCTCCTGTGGTGACGGTGCTGTATGGTTGCCAGGCAGGACATTCAACTGTAGCTGGATCTGGCGCGAGCAAAGTGTCTTCTTTTGTCTTTACGATGATCACGGGAAACAGCGAAGCAGCCTCAATGAGGTGACAGGCGGTGGCGGGGTAGGTGCTGCCAAGGCAGAAATTCAGCGCAGCGAAGATCCACTGCAGGAAAGCCTGCGCAAAAAGCGGCGGTTTCATGACTAGGTACGTCGCAGTGGCGTGCCCCGAATGGCCCCAGAACGGTAGTCGCATTTGTAGTCAAGGCGTGGCTCCTGTGGTGACGGTGCTGTATGGTTGCCAGGCAGGACATTCAACTGTAGCTGGATCTGGCGCGAGCAAAGTGTCTTCTTTTGTCTTTACGATGATCACGGGAAAGTGCGAACCAGCCTCAGTGAGGTGACAGGAGGTGGCGGGGTAGGTGCTGCCAAGGCAGAAATTCAGCGCAGCGAAGATCCACTGCAGGAAAGCCTGCGCAAAAAGCGGCGGTTTCATGACTAGGTACGTCGCAGTGGCGTGCCCCGAATGGCCCCAGAACGGTAGTCGCATTTGTAGTCAAGGCGTGGCTCCTGTGGTGACGGTGCTGTATGGTTGCCAGGCAGGGCATTCAACGGTAGCTGGATCTGGCGCGTGCAACGTGTCTTCTGCTGTTTTACGATGATCACGGGAAGCTGCGAAGCAGCCTCACCGAGGTGACAGGCGCGGGGTAGGTGCTACTGAGTCAGAAATTCAGCACAGCGAAGATCCACAGCAGGAAAGCCTGCGCAAAAAGCGGCGGTTTCATGACCAGGTATGTTGCAGTGGCGTGCCCCGAATGGCCCCAGAACGGTAGTCGCATTTGTAGTCAAGGCGTGGCTCCTGTGGTGACGGTGCTGTATGGTTGCCAGGCAGGGCATTCAACGGTAGCTGGATCTGGCGCGAGCAACGTGTCTTCTGGTGTCTTTACGATGATCACGGGAAGCTGCGAAGCAGCCTCACCGAGGTGACAGGTGGTGGCGGGGTAGGTGCTGATGAGGCAGAAATTCAGCGCAGCGAAGATCCACAGCAGGAAAGCCTGCGCGAAAAGCGGCGGTTTCATGACCAGGTACGTCGCAGTGGCGTGCCCCGAATGGCCCCAGAACGGTAGTCGCATTTGTAGTCAAGGCGTGGCTCCTGTGGTGACGGTGCTGTATGGTTGCCAGGCAGGACATTCAACTGTAGCTGGATCTGGCGCGAGCAAAGTGTCTTCTTTTGTCTTTACGATGATCAAGGGAAACAGCGAAGCAGCCTCAATGAGGTGATAGGCGGTGGCGGGGTAGGTGCTGCCAAGGCAGAAATTCAGCGCAGCGAAGATCCACTGCAGGAAAGCCTGCGCAAAAAGCGGCGGTTTCATGACTAGGTACGTCGCAGTGGCGTGCCCCGAATGGCCCCAGAACGGTAGTCGCATTTGTAGTCAAGGCGTGGCTCCTGTGGTGACGGTGCTGTATGGTTGCCAGGCAGGGCATTCAACGGTAGCTGGATCTGGCGCGAGCAACGTGTCTTCTGGTGTCTTTACGATGATCACGGGAAGCTGCAAAGCAGCCTCACCGAGGTGACAGGTGGTGGCGGGGTAGGTGCTGATGAGGCAGAAATTCAGCGCAGCGAAGATCCACAGCAGGAAAGCCTGCGCAAAAAGCGGCGGTTTCATGACCAGGTACGTCGCAGTGGCGTGCCCCGAATGGCCCCAGAACGGTAGTCGCATTTGTAGTCAAGGCGTGGCTCCTGTGGTGACGGTGCTGTATGGTTGCCAGGCAGGGCATTCAACGGTAGCTGGATCTGGTGCGTGCAACGTGTCTTCTGCTGTTTTACGATGATCACGGGAAGCTGCGAAGCAGCCTCACCGAGGTGACAGGCGCGGGGTAGGTGCTACTAAGTCAGAAATTCAGCGCAGCGAAGATCCACAGCAGGAAAGCCTGCGCAAAAAGTGGCGGTTTCATGAACAGGTATGTTGCAGAGGCGTGCCCCGAATGGCCCCAGAATGGTAGTCGCATTTGTAGTCAAGGCGTGGCTCCTGTGGTGACGGTGCTGTATGGTTGCCAGGCAGGACATTCAACTGTAGCTTGATCTGGCGCGAGCAACGTGTCTTCTGGTGTCTTTCCGATCATCACGGGAAGCTGCGAAGCAGCCACACCGAGGTGACAGGTGGTGGCGGGGTAGGTGCTGATGAGGCAGAAATTCAGCGCAGCGAAGATCCACAGCAGGAAAGCCTGCGCAAAAAGCGGCGGTTTCATGACCAGGTACGTCGCAGTGGCGTGCCCCGAATGGCCCCAGAACGGTAGTCGCATTTGTAGTCAAGGCGTGGCTCCTGTGGTGACGGTGCTGTATGGTTGCCAGGCAGGGCATTCAACGGTAGCTGGATCCGGCGCGTGCAACGTGTTTTCTGCTGTTTTACGATGATCACGGGAAGCTGCGAAGCAGCCTCACCGAGGTGACAGGCGGTGGCGGGGTAGGTGCTGCCAAGGCAGAAATTCAGCGCAGCGAAGATCCACTGCAGGAAAGCCTGCGCAAAAAGCGGCGGTTTCATGACTAGGTACGTCGCAGTGGCGTGCCCCGAATGGCCCCAGAACGGTAGTCGCATTTGTAGTCAAGGCGTGGCTCCTGTGGTGACGGTGCTGTATGGTTGCCAGGCAGACATTCAACAGTAGCTGGATCTGGCGCGTGCAACGTGTCTTCTGCTGTTTTACGATGATCACGGGAAGCTGCGAAGCAGCCTCACCGAGGTGACAGGCGCGGGGTAGGTGCTACTAAGGCAGAAATTCAGCGCAGCGAAGATCCATAGCAGGAAAGCCTGCGCAAAAAGCGGCTGTTTCATGACCAGGTATGTTGCAGTGGCGTGCCCCGAATGGCCCCAGAACGGTAGTCGCATTTGTAGTCAAGGCGTGGCTCCTGTGGTGACGGTGCTGTATGATTGCCAGGCAGGACATTCAACTGTAGCTGGATCTGGCGCGAGCAAAGTGTCTTCTTTTGTCTTTACGATGATCACGGGAAAGAGCGAAGCAGCCTCAATGAGGTGACAGGAGGTGGCGGGGTAGGTGCTGCCAAGGCAGAAAGTCAGCGCAGCTAATGTCCACAGCAGGAAAGCCTGCGCGAAAAGGGCCGGTTTCATGACCAGGTACGTCGCAGTGGCGTGCGCCGAATGGCCCCAGAACGGTAGTCGCATTTGTAGTCAAGGCGTGGCTCCTGTGGTGACGGTGCTGTATGGTTGCCAGGCAGGGCTTTCAACTGTAGCTGGATCTGGCGCGTGCAGTGTCTTCTGCTGTCTTTACGATGATCACGGGAAGCTGCAAAGCAGCCTCACCGAGGTGACAGGCGCGGGGTAGGTGCTACTAAGGCAGAAATTCAGTGCAGCGAAGATCCAGAGCAGGAAAGCCTGCGCAAAAAGCGGCGGTTTCATGACCAGGTATGTTGCAGTGGCGTGCCCCGAATGGCCCCAGAACGGTAGTCCCATTTGTAGTCAAGGCGTGGCTCCTGTGGTGACGGTGCTGTATGGTTGCCAGGCAGGGAATTCAACTGTAGC